>NW_027507903.1:110460525-111660525 GCF_037356315.1 Lithobates pipiens | reverse complement strand
GTTAAACAGGGGCAGAAAAACTGGGCCTTAGGCACTGGTGCTGGTGCCACGACACTGCAACCTCTCCCATATACTCTTGTTTGATTGCAGGAATTAGCCCTGCTGCAAAGCATTGCATCAAAAATTGTACTTAAACGCCCCTGTTAAACAGGGGCAGAAAAATTGGGCTGATGGCATCACCCAGAACCAGAAATGTTCTTCCAACATATCAGCAGAGGAGGAAGAGGATAGACAATCAACATAACAGGACAGTCACTCAGCATCAGCATAGGCAGTCTTGAAGGGATGTGATATTTCAAAACAAATTATTCTGTTACATCAGCTTCAGGTGCTTGGTAGCTGTGGGTGATCCAAGACTGATTCATCTTGATGAAGGTCAGTCGATCAACTGATTCGGTGGACAGGCACACCCTGTGATCGGTAACAAAGCCACCAGCAGCACTGAAGGTGCGTTCCGAAAGAACGCTGGATGCAGGACAGGCCAGTAGCTCAATTGCATACTGTGCAAGCTCTGGCCAGTGATCCATCCTCAAGACCCAGTAAGCCAGAGGATTTTAGGTGGGAAAGGTGTCCAAGTCTGACCTTGCCCCTAGGTATTCCTGCACCATGTAAATCAGACGCTGACGATGGGTGCTGGAACCAATCATACTTTGGGGCTGCGGACTAAAAAATTGTCTGAAAGCATCAGTCAGACGGCCACCTTCTCCACCGCTCCTTCTGACCGATGCCTCAGCAACACGTTGTCCAGGACCAGGAGTTTGTAACCTCCCAGTCTCTGGGAACGCGTTGCACAGACCTTTCTGCAAGGCCTCCCGGAGATGTCTCATCCTCTGCTCCCTCTGCGATGGCAAGATAAGGTCGGCAACCTTACCCTTGTACCGTGGATCAAGGAGAGTGGCCAGCCAGTAATGGTCCCTCTCCTTGATCCGAAGAATACGAGGATCCTTCCGCAGGCTTTGCAGGATCAGGGAGGCCATGCAGCGTAGGTTAGCTGAGGCATTCGGTCCGGAGTCCTCTGGGTCACTAAGGACAACATGATCCGCAGCTACCTCCTCCCAGCCACGTACAAGTCCACGTGTTTCTTGGGACTGTAAATCATCCCTACAGGACTGCTGCTGCTGATGCTGAGTGCCAGCCTCCACCTCCATGCTGACACAATCATCCTCCTCCTCCTCTTCCTCCTCCTCATCCTCTTCCTGTGTGATGGGTGGCACAGCAGGAACACTGTCTGGATAAAGGGGGCCTTGAGAGGCAAGGAAGTCCTCCTCTTCCTGCCTCTGTTCTGTCTCAAGTGCCCTGTCCATTATTCCACGCAGCGTATGCTCCAAGAGGTGGACAAGAGGTACAGTGTCACTGATGCATGCACTGTCACTGCTCACCATCCTTGTGGCCTCCTCAAATGGTGACAGGACAGTGCATGCATCCCTGATCATGCCCCACTGGCGTGGTGAGAAAAAACCGAGCTCCCCTGACCCTGTCCTGGTGCCGTAGTCACACAGGTACTCATTGATGGCCCTCTGCTGCGTGTGCAGCCGCTGCAGCATGGCCAACGTTGAGTTCCATCTGGTGGGCATGTCAAATATAAGGCGGTTCTTGGGCAGGTTCAACTCCTTTTGGAGCTCAGCCAGCTGAGCACAGGCATTAAATGATCGGCGGAAATGCACGCAGACTTTCCTGGCCTGCTTCAGGACATCCTGTAAGCCGGGGTACCTGCCCAAGAACCGCTGCACCACCAGGTTAAGGACGTGAGCTACACAGGGCACATGGGTCAGTTGTCCCTGTCGGAGGGCGGAGAGGAGGTTGGTGCCATTGTCACAAACCACCATTCCTGGCTTAAGCTGGCGTGGCGTCAACCACCTCTCGGCCTGCCCCTGCAGAGCTGACAAAACATCCGCCCCAGTGTGGCTCCTGTCCCCCAAACAAACCAGCGCAAGCACGGCATGGCATCGTTTTGCCTGCGTACTTGCGTAGCCCCTGGAACGCCTACGAAGCACCGCTGGTTCTGAGGACAGAGCACTGGAAGAGGCCATGGAGGAAGAAGAAGAGGAGGGGGTGGAGGAGAGAGGTGTGTCACAACCAATAGTAGCATTTTGGAGGCGTGGTGGCGGAACAACCTCCAACACTACTGCACCTTGTCCTGCATCCTTCCCAGCTGCCAGAAGAGTGACCCAATGGGCCGTGAAAGACAGGTAACGTCCCTGTCCATGCCTGCTGGACCATGAGTCAGCGGTAATATGCACCTTACCGCTGACCGCCCTGTCCAGCGAGGCAAGGACATTGCCTTCCACATGCCGGTAGAGAGCCGGAATCGCCTTCCGTGAGAAAAAGTGGCGTTTGGGGACCTGCCACTGAGGAACCGCACATTGTACAAACTCACGGAAGGGGGCCGAGTCTACCAACTGAAAAGGCAGCAGTTGAAGTGCTAGCAATTTAGCCAAGCTAGCATTCAACCGCTGGGCATGTGGATGGCTGGGAGTGAACTTCTTTCGCCGGTCCAGCAGCTGGGGCAGGGACATTTGCCTGCTATAATCGGACGTGGGTGTACCGCTAGCAGAGTTCCCGGAAGCACTTGGCTGTGACACACCTAATTCTACACCTTCATTCCTCTCAGAGCAGGTTTCAGAGAGGACTGAAGATCTAGTGGGGTTGGAGATGCCAGCTGATGAGGAGCAAGGAGAGGTCCGCTTTGTTCTTTGGTGTGGGTCTTTGAGGTACGCTTGCCAACGAGCTGCATGGCAGGTCAACATATGTCTGGTCAAGCATGTGGTGCCCAAGCGGCTGATGTTTTGGCCACGCGAGATACACTTGAGACATATGTTGCAAATAGCAGCGGTGCGATCTGATGCACTCGTCTCAAAAAAGGCCCACACCAAAGAACTTTTAGACTAACGCGCAGAGGCAGCGCCCTGCACAGGCGGAGCTCTGCGGTGTGATTCAGTCGGTGTGCTGCCCCTAAGCTGGCCCCCAGAGGGCATCCTGCCTCGTTGAACATGTGCCTCCTCCTCCTCCTCCTCTCTCCTTCCAGGCACCCACGTGGAGTCGGTGCCCTCATCATCCCCTCCCTCTTCATCGCCGTAGCAAACCTGGCAGTATGCTGCAACTTGTGGAACATGACTGCCAGATTTCTGTCCTTCTTGAGCATCCCCTCTCTCTGCGCTCACGCTACTGCCTTCCTCTAGCTGAGTGTCATCATCAGAGCCCACAAAACACTGGGCATCCTCCTGGAGCATGTACCCAACACTGTGCTCAAAGAGTTCAGGAGACTCCTCAGGAGGACGTGGTGGGTCTAGGGAAGGAGTCACTGATGATGACATTGAGAGGAGGGAAGACGATGCGTTGGCAGCTGCTTTGCTAGTACCCTGAGACTGGGTGAGAGAGGATGAGGAGGATGAAGAGGGCTTGGTCATCCACTCTACCAAGTCGTTGGCATGTTGCGGCTCAACATGTCCAGCTGCCGAAAAGAAGGACAAGCGTGTCCCATGGCCACGTGCTGATGACAATGCACCGCATCCATGACCAGCACTGTTGTCTCTAGACACAGAGCCTGCTTGCCCTCTTTTATCGGCTCGCGCCTGTCTGCCTCTCCTTGCTGGCCTTCCAGACATGGTAATGGCCTGAAGGGAGTTGGGTAAAAAAGCAGTTGGGTAGTGTATATTGTGCTAGAGGCACACAACACCCACTAACTCCTGCAGATGCCTTTATTATAGAACACCAGAGATAAAGGGGTATATACAGATGTATACTGTGCTGTGCTGGAGGCACACACAACTTCCAATAACTCCTGCAGATGGCAAGTGGTCTCAACTAGAGAAGAGCTATGTAGGTGGATATAGCGGTATGTACTGGGTACAGAGCACGCAGACAGCACGCACAAGCTCCTAACACTACTGACTGCAAGCTCTATTATAAAAGATAGATCACTAGCTATATAGGTGAGGTGAATATAGCGGTGTATACTGCGGTCAGGGCACGCAGACAACAACCACTACACAACAGCAAGATCGAAAATCGTCCGAAAACGATCGGTGTGTACTGTGTTGAAGGTACACAGAACACCCACTAACTCCTGCAGATGCCTTTATTATAGAACACCAGAGATAAAGGGGTATATACAGATGTATACTGTGCTGTGCTGGAGGCACACACAACCTCCAATAACTCCTGCAGATGGCAAGTGGGCTCAAATAGAGAACAGCTATGTAGGTGGATATAGCGGTATGTACTGGGTACAGAGCACGCAGACAGCACGCACAAGCTCCTAACACTACTGACTGCTAGCTCTATTATAAAAGATAGATCATTAGCTATATAGGTGAGGTGAATATAGCGGTGTATACTGCGGTCAGGGCACGCAAACAACAACCACTACACAACAGCAAGATCGAAAATCGGCCGAAAACGATCGGTGTGTACTGTGTTGAAGGTACACAGAACACCCACTGCTTCAGACGCCAACACACTACACAAGGCCGTCGCGCTGGCGGCCTTATATAGTGTGGGGCGTGCACTACACAGCCTGAGCTATGATTGGCCACAGGCATCCTGCCTGTGGCCAATCATGGCTCTCCTCGCTGCTGGCGCTGCGATTGGTCAAGCATGCGGGGTCACAGTGCATGCTTGGCCAATCATGAGCCAGCAATGCACCGCGCCATCGCAGTGCATTGTGGGCCGTGAGCGCCACACGAATTTGGTGCGAACGGACCAAAATGTATGGACTTCGTCGAACGGACGAACAGCCGATATTCGAGTCGAACGTATGTTCGACTCGAACACGAAGCTCATCCCTAGATTTAACTCACCTACTGCTGGAGGTTGCACTACCTGCTGCAGAACCTCTTCCTCCAGCAGTACCCTGGTTTCTGGGGGTTGCAGTGCCTGACCCACTGTCCCTAGCTGGGGCACCTCTGACCGGTGAGTGCCTTGCTGAGAGGAATCATCATGGTGACAGGGAGACTGCAGCGCCGGCTGTCTCCCCTTTATGTCCGTTGCAGGCTGCTGGCGCTGGCCCCGCCGTCCCTTCCTTCCCGCTGGCGACTGTGAGCTACTCTGCCTCTTCTTAGAGCCACAGCGGCTCCAAACTGACGAGCCGCCACCATTTTCTTCCGAACCTCCTTGAGGCCCGCAAGCCGCTTCGGCTTCTTCCGTAGCCCGGCTGTCACATTCGGGAGGAGCGCTTCTCCTGGCTCTCATCTTTGCATACTCATGCTCACCCCCAACAGCTAAGCCGCCTCCTTCACTCTCCTCCGGCTGCTGCTCCTCCCCCGTGGCTAGAGACAGACAGTGTCTCAGCCATGCCTCTCCTCCTGCGCTGCCAGCCCTTTCTAGCAACTGCCTCACCAGTGCTTCCATCAGGTAGGAATGGTCAGGAATATTTTGTAGCTGAGCAGCTCCAATCTTCTCTTGCTGACCGCTGGAAAAGAGGGCAAACCCCTCACCTGCTGACCCTTATATAGCCTTCCTAGTGCTTCCAGAATTTTCCCTATGCTCTTATTGGCTAATTCTGGATACAGTGCTCAGGTCCCTTAACTAGTTCCTGACCGCCGGCCGTCCAATGACGGCCAGGCAGCGCACCTATTGTGGCGGGAGGCCGTCATATGACGGCCTCCCGTTTAAACAGGGAATGCGTGCGATCGTGCGCGCGCATCCCTGTTTCTTCGGTGGCGGCGTGTCACGGAGACACCGCTCGCCACCGAAGGGGATGAACAGCCATTGGTTATGGCTGTTTACCATGTGATCGGCCTTGATGAAGTCACGGCCGATCACAGATGGTCACACCCGGCTGTGCACGGCGCATGCGCGCGATCATGTGTGAGGAGGAGATTGCGGTAACATCTCGTTACCGCCTAGTGTACACCAATCACACTGATTGCCCCCCCCAATAAAGAGGACCTGTCACCACCCCTCATAGTACCTGTCAATCACAGTCCATCAGAGTACCTGTCACAGTCCATCAGAGTATTTGAGTACCTGTCACAGCCAGAGTACCCGAGTACCTGTCCCAGTCCATTTGAGTACCCGAGTACCTGTCCCAGTCCATCTGAGTACCCGAGTACCTGTCACAGTCCATCAGAGTAACCGAGTACCTGTCACAGTCCATCAGAGTAACCGAGTACCTGTCCCAGTCCATCAGAGTACCCGAGTACCTGTCCCAGTCCATCAGAGTACCCGAGTACCTGTCCCAGCCCATCAGAGTACCTGAGTACCTGTCACGGCACATCAGAGTACCCGAGTACCTGTCACGGCACATCAGAGTACCCGAGTACCTGTCACGGCACATCAGAGTACCCGAGTACCTGTCACGGCACATCAGAGTACCCGAGTACCTGTCACGGCCCATCAGAGTACCCGAGTACCTGTCCCAGCCCATCAGAGTACCCGAGTACCTGTCCCAGCCCATCAGAGTACCCGAGTACCTGTCACGGCCCATCAGAGTACCGAGTACCTGTCACGGCCCATCAGAGTACCCGAGTACCTGTCACGGCCCATGAGAGTACCCGAGTACCTGTCACGGCACATCAGGGTACCCGAGTACCTGTCACGGTCCATCAGAGTACCCGAGTACCTGTCACAGTCCATCAGGGTACCCGAGTACCTGTCAGTCCATCAGGGTACCCGAGTACCTGGCACAGTCCATCAGGGTACCCGAGTACCTGTCAGTCCATCAGGGTACCCAAGTATCTGTCACGGTCCAACAGTGTACCCGAGTACCTGTCACAGCCCATCAAAGTACCCGAGTACCTGTCACAGTCCAACAGTGTACCCGAGTACCTGTCACAGCCCATCAAAGTACCCGAGTACCTGTCACAGCCCATCAAAGTACCCGAGTAGCTGTCACAGCCCATCAGAGTACCCAAGTACCTGTCACAGTTCATCTGAGTACCCGAGTACCTGTCACAGTTCATCTGAGTGCCTGAGTACCTGTCACAGTTCATCTGAGTACCCGAGTACCTGTCCCAGTCCATCTGAGTACCTGTCACCGCCCTTCAGAGTACCCTAATACCAGTCACCAAGCCATCAGAGTACCTGTCACCAGGCCATCAGAGTACCCAAGTACCTGTCACCAGGCCATCAGAGTATCCGAGTACCTGTCACCAGGCCATCAGAGTACCCGAGTACCTATTTGCAGCCCATGTCTCATAGAATATACGTTGGGGTGTTTGCTTTCCAAAATGGGATCATTTTGTGGGTAATTTCACTGTCCTGGTGCTCCAGGGCCTTCAAAAGTGTGATAGGTAGGAATGAAATGAGATGTGTCATTTATGCTCCTAGAACGCCTGAACGTACTACTTCAATGTTCGGCCTCTCTATGTGACCAGACTGTATAAAAGTCCTACACATGTGGTATCGCCATACTCGGGAGGAGTAGCAGAATGTGTTTTGGGTTGTAATTTTTGCTATATACATGCTATGTGTTAGAAATATCTTATAAATTTACAATTTTGTGTAAAAAAAAATGCGTTTTAATTTTTTTCCACATATTCCAAAAACTTGTGGAAAAAAATTAACCTTTCAAAAGACTCATTATGCCTCGCAGATTATACGTTGGGGTGTTTGCTTTCCAAAATGGGGTAATTTTATGGGCAATTCCATTGTCCTGGTACTCCAGGGCCTTCAAAAGTGTAATAGGTGGTTGAGAAATGAGATGCGTCATTTTTGCTTGTAGAACGTCTGAAGGTACTACTTCAACATTGGTGCTCTGTATGTAGCCAGGCTGTGTAAAAGTCTCACACATGTGGTATCGCCCTACTCGGGAAGAGTAGCAGAATGTATTTTGGGGTGCAATTTGTTGTATGCATATGCTGTGTGTGAGAAATAACCTGATAATATGACAATTTTGTAAAAAAAAAAAAAAAAAAATATTCATTTTGCAAAGAATTGTGGGAAAAAATGACAACTTAAAAAAACTCATCATGCTACTTACTTAATACCTTGGAATGTCTACTTTGTAAAAAGGGTTCATTTGGGGGGTATTTGTACTTTCCTGACTTGTTAGTGTCTCAAGAAATGAGATGCACCTGATGTACTGAAGGCCTGATCAGAAGTGATCAATTTTCAGTGATTGGCACCATAGTTTGTAGACTCTATAACTTTCATAAAGACCAAATAATATACACTAATGTGGGTTATTTTTACCAAAGATATGTAGCAGTATAAATTTTGGCCAAAATGTATGAAGAAAAATTACTAATTAGCAAAAATTTATGACAGAAACAAAGAAAAAGGCATTTTTTTCACAAAATATACGTTTTATTTTATTTATAGCACAAAAAATAAAAAACTCACTAGTGATTAAATACCACTAAAAGAAAGCTCTATTTGTGTGGAAAAAAGGACGCAAGTTTCATATGGGTACAGTGTTGCATGACTGAGTAATTGTCATTCAAACTGTGAGAGCGCTGAAAGCTGAAAATTGGTCTGGTCAGGAAGGGGGTGTAACTGCACTGTATTGAGGTGGTTAAAGAGACAGTAACCCTGCTTAAACTGCCCATGCATTAAATGTAAATCAGCCCTAACTGAGATGGGGAGTCCGCAATCTCAGGAAAGTAGACCCATATTGTGCCCCCTTTTTTCCTTATGGCTAGCCTCTGACTCCAACTCACAGAAGCACTGTGTGTCATGGCCAAGCTTTATTTTCTGTTACAAGTTCGACATTCTGAAAAGCCTTACATTGCATTGATAAAGAAGTAGACACGGGTAAATAACTATCCATTATATACATTTATTACTGCGATTTGTCAAAAATTCTCCAGCTAATGTTAACATGAGCCTGAAGCCTGAGTCAGAGCAGTTTACATGGATCAGATATTCACTGTGGATTTCTGATTTGGAGCCAACCACTCAATGAACCCTTTACCAAATTACTTAGATAGCTCACTCTTGCTGGCGCTACTATTATTTTATAAAGATGGGCAGTACAATTGATTGCCCTTGTCTGTAAGGACAGTTATGTCAAGGTATGACATCCTCACAAGGTAGTCATATATAAACTACTATACACAATCAATACGTTTGGTGACTCTAATAATGTGGTCACTTTAAATGTCAAAGGTCAGTAATGGTGGTTGGTAGACCAATGCTGCAGAAGGTAGGGTTGGGGACCCGCATTCAGGGACAAAGTAAGGGATACAGAAGTTTACCTTTTTAACAGTTCATTTCCAGACAGTGATAAGCAATGGTTAAACCACCCTGAAAAACAATCCCAGGGCCAAAATCATTGGACTGCCAGCAGAGTGACTCCTCTAAACAGTGTTCTGTGCCTGGATGCTGCAAAAATGTATTCTATGAGGCAGAGCCTACAGCTAATTTATGACTACATTATACCACCACTCCAGACACTGACAGGCTTGGCAAAAAATTCTGTTACTTTGTCAAATTAGTAAATTGCTGCACGTACAAGTGTTCATTTGAAGCTAACAGGTTTTCTACAACTTAGAAGCAGTGTTCTTCATCTGGAGGGTTTCACTAATCAGTTACTCTGACTGTATGATCATCACGCCCACTAAGAGTTGGACTAGTGTACCTGTGAACCACCAGAGAGCCTCCCTTCAAGAACAATGATAAAAATGGATGTAGCTTACATTAATGAGCTTGATTACATAAGCATGCTTTAACTGAAACAACTTATTCTTTTTGAGTTTAGAAATTTGAAGGAACATGCATTTAAAAAACAAAAAAAACATTTAATTTAGTTTTTAGAAGGATAAATTACAAGAGTTGCATTTTATATACCCAATCTATATTTAGAATGTAGAATGACACCACTATAAAAAGTGCTCCTAGATCTTAGTTCATGTGTATATATACTGTATGTTTCCTGATTTAGAGTTAAGTACTGTCCCAATAAAGTGACCACATTGTTAGAGTCACCAAATGCATTGATTGTGTATAGTAGTTTATCTCCCAATTGAATTCACAATCACTTCTGCTGTCCTGTTTGGACAGGGCTTGTCATCTTCATCATCTTCTATAAACATGAGGACCACACTACTAAGTGTGGTCAGGTCCTGAACCTTCCAAATGATGTCTACATGGAGACAGATGCATTATTTACATGTGATCTTCAAGATTGCTAATTGAAGCAATCAAATGTAGGATAAAGGAATTCCTGCATTTTTTATTTTTTCCAGTCGTATCAGTTTTTATGAAAAATGACTACAGTGTAAGACATGGCTGGATTAAGAGCATCCTGGGCCTGGTGCTGGTGGCAGTGGAGCAGATTTGGGAGTGGCAGGAATATGATGATATGACATATGTATGACAGCTCTCCTCTCACTGGCCGCCCATCTGATGTGCGCCCAAACTTGAAAAGGCATTTGATTTGCCAGGCTACTATAAGGGCTGTGCGTCCATAGGTGCCCAGAGGGAAAAGGGCGCAGCCCGCATACCCAATGCCACAGAAGCCACTGGCTTCCGTAAGAGTCCTGCATCGGCGTAGAGCCTAGGGTTGACACCTTTTATTCATGCCAAACCTGAACACTTTAGTGGCACATTGGCAGTGGACTGTGACAGTAGGGCAGTGGACTGTGACAGTACAGCAGTGGACGGTGTCAGTAGGGCAGTTGAACATTGTCAGTAGAGCAGTGGCCACTGTCAGTAGGGCAGTGAATGGTGTCAGTAGAGCAGTGGAGTATCTGTCAGCAAAGGTTTCACCTGCTGGTGGTGCTGTCAGATCTTTGGGCCGCAGTACTGGTGTCCACCAGTGGTTGTCTCCCGGCAGTCTGGAGCCCACATCATCTCCTGCAATCAGGTGTCACCTGAGACTGATTGCAGAAGGTGTGTATATATACCCGGCAGATGCTCACACATTTGCCTTGGTATTTTCCATGAGCCCTGCCCTGTATTCTTGAATCCTGTACCTTTTACCTTGTGTCCTGTGTTCCTGAATCCTGCATCCATCCCCGGACCCCTGTCTTGCAGAATTATCCCTTCCTGCTGTTTTCCTCTCCCTGTCCCGTCATGCTCCCTGTTCTTTCTGATTGATCTCTTGTGTATGACCCTGGCTTGATTACGTTTATTCACGTTTATCACCGTGGTTGTTTGCTGGTTTGCTTTATTGTTTATGACTTATCCTTTTAATAAATCTTACTATTATTACTTTACATGCCTATTGCAGTCCACACATTTCTGGTCACACCAGTTTATAACATAATACCAAGGCCATCCCTGACCAGAAGTGGCTGCACAGAGGAGCCATCTTGGTTCTGTTGTTTTTTTTTTTTTTGCTAAAATGCATTCAGAAATAGTTGTCTATCTTTCTTCACTGGTGATGGAGGATAATATTTATTGTCGGTGTTCTGCCAAAATCTGTCCTCCCATCGGATAGTGTCCGCCCCGTACTGATCAGGCGCAGCGCTTGCGCAGTACAGAGGACAAGAAGACTTCGAAAGTCTCCGAAGATGAACGGCACCTGCGCACTGAGTCCACGTACAAGCCCCACCATCCAGGTGGACATACGGTAGCACTTGGTAACAGGGCCCCTCGCAGGCTCGCTTCGTTCGCCACGCTTCAGGCACAGCCTCACTTTGCTCGGCTATTTTTTATTCTAACTCTATGTCCACTTGGATGGTGGGGCTTGAACCTGGACTCAGTGCGCAGGTGCAGTTCATCTTCCGAGACCTTCGGCATCTCCATGTCCTCCATACTGTTCAAGCACAGTACAGGGCAGACACTATCCGACGGGGGACAGTATTCGACGCAACACCGGCAGTGGGCCAGGCATCAACTTGTAGGCTGCATTCACACCTGAGCATTTTCAGCTCATAAAACGCCTGAAAAAATGCCTGAAAAATGCCCAACAAGCAAAATCCTATTAATTTCAATGGCACCTGTTTACATCTGAGTGTTTTGTCACCTGAAGCAAAAGGCCTGAAAAATGCCCTAAGCTCAAAAAAGAACATGAGCTTCTTTGGAGCAGATTAAAGGCATTTTTATGCTTTTTATATTGGTGATCTGAACAAAATCGTGGTAAAAATGCGTGACTTTGAAATGCTCAGGTGTGAATGGAGCCTTGGGCCCCTTTCACACTTGTGCGACTTCAGAGTCGCTTGATTTTGCTGCGATTTCACAGCCGCTATTTTGACAAAACAACTGTGGATCCGGCCCTACACCCTATGTGAATGAGTATGGGGTACATTATACCCCTACCCATTCACCTAAAATAAAAAGTGTTAAAAATAAGACACAGTACACAGGTTTTTAAAGTAATTTATTAGGCAGCTCTTTATTAGGCAGCTCCAGGGTCTCTTCCGACTTCTTCTCCGCTCTCCAGCTCTTCTGCGGGTTCTTCTCCCTTCTCCGGGTCTCCGCTGATGTCTTCTAGCCCTCTCCGGTTCTTGTCCCTCTGTCTGCTGTCTTCTGCCTCTGTCAGGTCTTCTCCACTATCTTCTCACTCTTTTGTTTGCTCTTTTGCTGAGTCTTCTCTGTTGTCTTCTCCCTCTGTTCTTCTTCCGATGTTGACTCGATGATCTCTCCCGCTCTAATGTTGGGTGTGTGGACTGTGGTGTGCCACTACTTATATTGGCATGAGAAGACAGCAGTCAGAGGGGGAAGAACCGGAGAGGGCTAGAAGACATCAGCGGAGAGCGGAGAAGACCCAGAGAAGGGAGAGGAACCGGCAGAAGACATCAGCAGAGGAGGCAAAAGGGCCGGAGAGGGGAGAAGTCAGTAGAGACCCGGGCGCTGCCTAATAAATTCGTTTAAAAACCTGTGTACGGTGTCACATTTTTAACACTTTTTTTAGGTGAATTGGTAGGGGTACAAGGTACAATTCCGATAAGCTCTCCACCCACAGACCCCGACAACCAATGGCCAGGGATGTTGGGAAGAGGCCCTTGTCCTCATCAACATGGGGATAAGGTGCTTTGGGGTGGGGGGCACAGGGCTCCCCTGCCCAAAGCACCCACCCACCAATGTTGAGGGCACGTGGCCTGGTATGGTGCGGGGGGGCGATCACTCATTCCCTCCCCCTTTTCTGACCTGCCGGACTGTGTGCTCAGATAAGGGTCTGATATGGATTCTGGAGGGACCCCCATGCCGTTTTTTTGGGGGGTTCCCCTTAAAATCCAAACCAGACTGAAGGGTATGCTCTTGGAGGGAGAACCCATGCCAGTTTTTTTAAACATTTGGCGTGGAGTTTGCCTTCAACATCATCAGAGCACAAGTCGCATGCCAAAGTCAGATCCGTTAATAGGCGATCTGACTTTAATTCGACTTCAGTGATATTCAATGGGCTGAATTAGGATCAAAGTCGAACCAAAGCAGTGCAGAGACTACTTTGAAGTCGTGCTAATATGAATGGTTGTCATTAGAAATCATGAGAACGACTTGTCATGCTACTTTGCATTTCCAAATCATGAGACAAGTTGTACAAGTGTGAAAGGGGTCTTGGGCCCCTTTCACACTACCACAAATTCAAAGTTGAATGATTTTACTGCGATTTCACGGCCACTATTTTGCTGAGATTTTGGTGCAATTTTAGGGAGACTCGAAGTCTATGGACCTCAACTCACACCAAAGTAGTGCAGGGAACTTTGAAGTTGGCACAACTTGAAGTTGTACTAATATGAATGGTAGTCATTGGAAATCATGGAATTACTTTTCAATACAACTTTGCAGTCCCAAGTCGTAGGACAAGTCGTACAAGTCTTGCCCATTCTCTAGTTGATCAGGGCAGTATGCTGTTTGAAAACGTTCAGTCTTTGATTCAGGTGTGTGCAGAGCTAGCTTTGTCCAGTATTCCTAAAGGCAATGATGAATTTTCTCCCCCCTTCAGTATGGCTCAGGTCGAATCATTAGTGTGGCTTTTGGAGGATGACTCTGCATATTTATTTGAGCACTATTCAGGATGTTCCCAACAGGTGCTAGTGGAGTTTGTTAACGCAGTGCAGTCTCTTGTCAGACAGGCAGCATGTAAACTGAATTTTGTTCAGCCATTACTACAAGCATGGTCAGATATATTGAACTCAGTCAGCTTGCAAGAACCCATTCCTGCTGCCAGACACCTGCCTGCTCAAATGTCTCTCTCTCCATCGACCATGGTAACCCCAGCCTCAGCCCAATTTACCCTGCTACCAACTAAGTATCAGTACCCTGTTTCCACTTGCTGCACCTATCCTGCCTTTAATCCATCTGCCTCTTTTCTGTTGCCTGCAACAACCCCACAAAAATTCCCCCCTAGCCATTGCTCCCTCTTCCTTACTGTATTCCAGCCCTTCTATTCAATCAGCTGCATCCCTTACTTACAGCCCTGTAGTCACTTACAGTTACAGAACTTCAGTGGCTAAACCAAAGAAGAAACTGAAGTTTTTCCCAACCCATACAATCCTGCCATTATCGCAACATGCCTCCATGCCAGCCGATCTGCTCCAGGCTGCCTCCACACCAGCCGATCTGCTCCAGTCTGCCTCCACACCAGCCGATCTGCTCCAGCCTGCCTCCATGCCAGCCAATTTGCTCCAGCCTGCCTCCACGCCATCAAATCTGCTCCAACCTGCCTCCATGGCAGGCAATCTGCTCCAACCTGCCTCCATGGCAGGCAATCTGCTCCAACCTGCCTCCATGGCAGGCAATCTGCTCCAACCTGCCTCCATGGCAGGCAATCTGCTCCAGCCTGCCTCCACACCAGCCATTCTGCTCCAGCCTGCCTCCACGCCAGCCGATCTGCTACAGCCCGCCTCCACACCAGCCGATCTGCTCCAACCCGCCTCCACGCTAGCCAATCTGCTCCAACCTGCCTCCACACCAGCCTATCTGCTCCAGCCTGCCTCCACACCAGCCATTCTGCTCCAGCCTGCCTCCACGCCAGTTGATCTGCTCCAGCCCGCCTCCACGCCAGCCGATCTGCTCCAGCCGCCTCCACGCCAGCCGATCTGCTCCAGCCTGCCTCCACGCCAGCCGCACTGCTCCAGCCCACCTCCACGCCAGCTGATCTGCTCCAGCCCACCTCCACACCAGCCGATCTGCTCCAGGCTGCCTCCACGCCAGCCGATCTGCTCCTGTCTGCCTCCATGCCAGCCGATCTGCTCCAGTTTGCCTCCATGCCTGCTGATCTGTTCCAGTGTTTGCTGTTCAGCCTGAAGTTCCGGCACCCACAGTCCAGCCTCAAGTTCTGGTGCCCACGGTCCAGCCTGAAGAACTGGTGCCCACGGTCCAGCCTCAAATTCCAGTGCCCATGGTCCAGCCCGATATAGTGCTTCCTGAAGCCCAGCTTGCTACTGCCGCTGTTCAACCAGTGCCCGCTGCCCAGCCTGATGTTCAGTCTGATGACCCGATGCCTGATGCCCAGTTCGATAATCCAGTTCCTGATGCCTGGCCTGATGTTCCAGTGCCTACTCTCCAGTCTGATTCAATGCTTGATGATCCAGTTCCTGATGCCCAGCCCTATGTTCCAGTGCCCGCTGTCCAGTCTGATGATCTAATGCCCGATATCCGGCTTGAGGATTAAGTTCCTGACACCCGGCCTGATGTTGCAGAGCCTGTTGTGCGGCCTGCTGTTCCAGTGCCCCCTGCCCATCCTGATGTTCCAATGCCTGCTGTCCAGTCAGATTATCCGATGCCCAAGGTCTGGCCTGATGATCCAGTTCCTGATGCCCAGCCTGTTTTTCCAGTGCCTGCTGTCCAGCTTGATGTGCCTCTGCCTGTTACCCAGCTGGACCTGCCTCTGCCCGCTGCCCAGCTTGATGTGTCTCTGCCCGCTGCCCAGCTTGATGTGTCTCTGCCCGCTGCCCAGCTTAATGTGTCTCTGCCCACTGCCCAGCTTGATATGCCTCTGCCCAGCTTGATGTGCCTCTGCCCGCTGCCCAGCATGATGTGCCTCTGCCTGCTGCCCAGCATAATGTGCCTCTGCCGGCTTCCCAGCATGATGTGCCTCTGCCTGCTGCCCAGCGTGATGTGTCTCTGCCCCCTGCCCGGCTTGATGCCACAGACTTTTTACAGCTGCGACTATTTGAGCAATCCAGAGGCTGCTCCTTTGAGGAGGAGTACTGTCAGGAAAGATTTCACCTGCTGGTGGCGCTGCCAGATCTTTGGGCTGCAGTACTTGTGTCCACCAGCGGGTGTCTCCCGGCAGTCTGGAGCCGACATCATTTCCTGCAATCAGGCATCACCTGATTGCAGAAGGTGTGTATATATACCCGGCAGATGCTCACATATTTGCCTTGGTATTTTCCTTGAGCCCTGACCTGTATTCCTAAATCCTGTACCTTGTGACCTGTTCTTGAATCCTGTACCTTGTGTCCTGTGTTCCTGAACCCTGCATCCATCCCTGGACCCCTGTCTTACAGACTTATCCCTCCCTCTTGTTGCCCTCTCCCTGTCCCATCCTGCTCCCTGATCTGATTGATCTCTTGTGTATGACCCTGGCTTGATTACATTTATGATTAGATCTTACTCCTCTGTTCACGTGTGGTTTAGAAAGTTATTATTGTGTGTCACCATGGTTGTTGCTGTATTGTTTGACTTATCCTTTTAATAAATCTTACTATAATTACTTTACATGCATTTCGGTCTTCCCTATTGCAGTCCACACATTTCTGGTCACATCGGTTTATGACCGTATCAGTAGAGCAGTGGTCTTTGTCAGCATGGTAGAGGACAGTGGCTTCCCCACCCCTCCTCCTCCCACCAACAACAGTTGATACTTCTGCATGGTGCCTTCTCTGCCACTGAACAACCCCCCCATCCGCACCAAAGCATCACTGACTGAGCAGGCTCCAGAGATGGAGCTTCAGTGCAAGCTGGAGAACAGGAGAGGATGGTGCCTAAAGCGGTGTGTGAGTGCGAGTATGGGTCTTTCCGCCTATGTTATTCACAGAGAAAGTGGAACTTTCTGCTTATTTAGTATTAGGGGAGGGTCATGGACGGAGCAGACAGACTGCGGAATGCAGGGCTAATCACAGGAGATCTCTCCCCATAAGTCCATTGCTTTCTGTGTGCAGCCTTTCTTTTAGGCAGCTATATTAAGGGAGGGGCCTGGAGCTGCAGCTCCAATAGCCCCTATGTTAATCCGGCCTTGGTGCAAGTGACTCTTCTATCTTCTTCCCCTCCTATTCCATCTTTTTCTCAATTTTGAAGAGTACTTCATTGCATAACTGACTTTTTTGTTGTGCTGGTCAGGATAAGGAACAGTAAGAGAAGGCAATAATGGATTGTGCAAGCCAAAAAGGGGGGTCTTGAAGAGACTACCCAGAACATAACCAAGTGGGCCCTTCCAGATTGTCCTCTGATCCTCTGGCAGCCATGCCTGACTCTGTACCTCCTCTTTTAAATATGAAACTGCTTTCTAATTTTACCTTTAATAAAACAACCCATGGCTAGCTATAGATGTGAGGTGGTAATTGAAAGATCCAACAACCACAGATTCTTTCTTCAGAATGATAGAGGCATAAATATTCAAAGTTGTTTCACTTGAATGTGCTTGATTGTGGCATTATCTCAGGGAAACATATATAAACAATATTAATGATCTCAGAAATGCAGCAGTATGCCTTTAAACGTGATTGTTCCCAAGTCCAACCAACTGTAAGGTGGCAATTGTGTTGGTTAGCTTAAAGTGTATCTCTAGCCAAAACTTTTTTTCGTTTTTGAAAGTAGCAGTGCATGGTTAAAACCCGTCAATTAGATTTTTTGTTTTCTATGTTCCATTTGGAAGTTTATACGTCAATTGCTTTTAAAGAGACAAAACAGGAAGTTAGAGGAAATTTGTGAAGAGAAATCTCTTTTGGCACAGTTATCACCAATACAAGTGACCCCATTGGAAGATCTATTGATGTGGTAATGACCAGTGTTGCCAATCTACCAGATTAAAATTTACTGACACAACACCCAAAATTTACTGGCACATCAAAGTTTTTACTGGCATTTCCAAAAGTTACAAAATTACAGTTTTAAGTGCAAATTAGAGTATTTAGGCTACAAGCAAATACAATATGCAATTATGAATATGAATTAAGGTAGATAATAAGGCAAAAAACATATTTCTTATTTTATTTTTGATATAGTAAGTAAATATCTCAGGGACAGGACAGAAATTAGAAAGTGCAGCACACACATAAAATTCACTATAATGCCCCGTACACACGATCGGAATTCTCGTCGGAAAAAGCTCTGATGTTTTCCCGACGGAATTCCGTTCAAGCTGTCTTGCCTACACATGGTCACACCAAATTCCGATCGTTTAGAACGAGGTGACGTACAACGCGTACGAGGGGACTAGAAAAAGGAAGTTCAATAGCCAGTAGCCAATAGCTTCCGTCTCGTAGCTGAATCTGAGCATGCGTGATTTTTGGCGTATCGGAATTGCATACACATGATTGGAATTTCGGAAGTTTTTCCGTCGGGAAAATTGAGAACATGCTATCAATTTTTGGCTGGCAGAAATTCAGACAGCTAAATTTCCGATGGAGCATACACACGGTCGCATTTTCCGACGAAAAGCTATCATCTGTCTTTTTCTGACCGGAATTCCAATCGTGTGTACGCGGCATCACAGTGACACTGGCAGCAGAGTGCAGCAGCAAAGATGATGATGAGACCTCACTGACACAAAACGTCCCCTCCTGGGTCACAGTGACAGTCTCTCTCCAAGCCAAGTGGTCTCTCCAGTCCACTCCAGTCTAAACAGCACTGACAGCCCCAGTCCCAGCCCACCTTACTTCCATACCGCAGACCCGCACACGAGGCTGCCCAATCACAATGTAGCACACACTCAGATGGTCTCAGCCAGCTCCGGACCAAGCCGAGTGTCACAGCCATATTATTTACTGGCAAAAATGGCCTGTTTTTTACTGCCTGCCAGTAAAAATACTGACGGTTGGCAACACTGGTAATGACCATTAAATGTTGGACTTTCAAATTTTCACATACTATGTATGCTGTATAGATGCAGTCATCTATGCAGTTCCTATGTAGCTGATTAGCTGTCAAACGCGTCACACATTTAAATGAAATACACCAGAATTGCTGATACTCCGTTACTGATTATTCTGCAATGGTACCATGATATCTTCAGTCTCTCATCAAACGCGAAGCTATGGTTTCACATGTGACAGATGTGCTTTAATGTAATAACCTCTTGAAGCTTTGGTGTGAACCACAATTGCATTTGCTTAGCACAGAAGGTATTGCTCTTCTCAAGGGCCTTGTTGTTCTACCCTGACGTCGTCACAACGTTCCCTGCCTTTAAAAGGTTTTGTTTGTAACGTATAACTGCTGTTTATAATACAAGAAGCAAAGGAATGAGAGATATCCACACAGGCCCACCACCAGGTTTAACCCCTTCCCAACCTCCAGCTGCCTGACAGTACTTGTACATTTGGAAATTTGGAATAACCGTCTTCCCAGAATTCAGGCTGTGAGATGATCAGGATTAATGAAATAGTGGAAACAGTAAGAGACTTTATGTTCATTCGTATCCAAACTAAAGCAGAGATTAAGTACAAGCCTGATGAGTTATAATTTCCATAAGAGGGAAAAGAAAAACATACAAAAGCTGAAACACCAACAAGAATGTAGTTGGTGACAAATATCTGTATATTTTACATCTGAAGAGAGAGAAGCTAATTAAAATAAACCATAAAAACAAATATTCATTTTGAATTTTAAGTTAATTGTGTAAGACGGTGTTTCTCAGCCTGTGTGCCTTTGAGTTCCACTGGGGTGTCGCGGGCACGAGACCCAGTTTTCACTGGATCAAAGATGAACGGGAGGACTCTGTAATCCAAGGGGGGCCGCTGTGGTAAGAGGGAGACTCTAATGAGATATGGGGACTCTGTCATGGGGATACGCTGTGATAGGGGGATCTCAGGTATAGAAGGGACTCTGATGTGATTGGGGACTCTCATGTATAGGAGGGACTCTGGTGACAGAAGCCTCTAATGTAGCCTTTCTCAACCTTTTCAACACAGAGGAAATAGTTCTCAGATCTCGAGGAACCCCTGCTAAAAATTAGAAATCTACAACTCATGATACATTAGTGTGATGGTCGGTGGGAAGAATGGACCTTACACTTGTGGTCATTGGGAAGAATTACCCCCTTACAGATAGCTAAAAAGATCAATGGTGTGAGTGGGAACTTATCTGAGTGGCAGAAATTGCCCAATGCTGAAGGAACCCTTAGCAACCTCTGGAGGAACCCTAGATTTCCACTGAACCCTGGTTGAGAATCACTGCTCTAATGTATAGAGGAGACTTTGATGTGATGGGGGAACTCTGACGTGTGGGAGGACCTCTGATGTGATGGGGGCCTCTGGCATGAAGGGGGACTCCGCTGTATTGGTGGGACTTCTGATGTGAAGGGAGGCTTTTGATGTGAACTTAAAGTGGAGGGCCACACTGAAAAAAAAATATATAAAAAATTACAAAAAAATCTAAAAAAAAAAAAAATGAAAAAAATATATTTTTTTTACTTACCAGAAATCCCTGTTGCTAGGCACATAATCCTAATCTTCCTCTTCCTCCTCTGCGGAGATCTTCTTTCTTCTCTCCTCGTCGCATTGTCTTCTGGGTAATGGGTCGCGCTGTGTTCTGGGAACTCTGTGTCCCAGAACACAGCGCGTCCCATTCACAAAGAGCTGCGCGACTCGAGCATGCGCAGTAGGAAACAAGTAGTGAAGCCGCAAGGCTCCACTGCCTGTTTCCCTTAGAAAGAATGGCGGCGCCGGGACCCGAGAGCCGAGGGACGGGTCGGCCTCGGGCGGCCGACATCGCGGGCGCCCTGGACAGGTAAGTCGGCTTATTAAGTCAGCAGCTGCAGTGTTTGCAACTGCTGACTTTTAATTTTATTTTATTTTTTAAACGGCCTTCCTCTTTAATTTAACCACTTAAAGACCACCCACCACATATATATACTGCGGCAGGACAGCTCTATTGCATGAAACAATGTACCTGTACGTCATTTTGTGCAACAAATGTCCGCCGGACACCCAGATCGTTTCCCAGAAAGGCAGAACCCTTTGATCAACCCTGTTAACTCCTTCCCTGCCAGTGTCATTAGTACAGTAAAGCCCCATACACACTATCAGATTTTCTGCTGAGTTTTTCCTTCAGATTTACCAAAACCATGTAGTAGAAGTGCCTGCCTGATTGCATACGCATTGAAACTCCTAAGGTTTGACCTCATATTATATGGTTTTGGTAAATCTGAAGGAAAAACTCAGCAGAAAATCTGATAGTGTGTATGGGGCTTTACAGTGCATTTTTTTTTATCACTGTGTTGATGTCACTGGTCCCCAAAAAGTCTCACTTAGTGTCAGATTTGTCTGTCGCAATGTCGCAGTCCCGTAAAAAAAAAAAACACTGATCGCTGTTATTACCAGTAAAAACAATAAAAAAATTAAAAGTCCATAAAAACATCCCATAGTTTTTAGACGCTAAAACTTTTGCGCAAACTAGTTAATATACGATTATTGGGATTTTTTTTTTTACCAAAAATATGTAAAAGAATACATATTGGCCTAAATTGATGAACAAATTCGATTTGTTTTGTTTTTTTTTGTTTTCTTTTGGATATGTATTTTTTTTTGTTTATAGCGCTCTATTTGTGGGAAAAAAAGTAACGCAGTGCCTATTCGTAAAAAACGGCCTGGTCATTAAGGGGGTAAAACCTTCCTGGGGTGATATGTTTAATCAAGCTGTTTGTGTGCATCCTCCCATCCTCAGGCTTCCTATTGATAAGTAACATTTAATGTGGTTGTAAACCTAATATCTATCTATCCCCATTAACTTGCACCATTTAATAGTGTATAGTAAATAAATAAAAAAATGCAGCATTACTATATATTGGTTTGGTTGCCCTTCTCTGGACCCTCTCCAGTACATCCCTCCTGAGGACTGGTGCCAAGAACTGGACAGCATACTCTAGGTGTGGCCGGACCAGAGTCTTGTAGAGTGGGAGAATTATTGTTTTATCTCTGGAGTTAATCCCCTTTTTAATACATGCCAATATTCTGTTGGCCTTGTTAGCAGCAGCCTGACTTTGCATGCCATTGCTGAGCCTATCACCTGCTAGGACCCCCGGGTCCTTTTTCCATCCTAGATTCCCCCAGAGGTTCTCCCCCTAGCGAGTAAATTGCATTCATATTTTTGGCACCCAAAATGCATTATTTTACATTTTTAAACATTAAACCCCATTTACCATGTAGTTGCCCACCCCATTAATTTGTTTAGATCGTCTTGCAAGGTTTCTACATCCTGCGTACAAGTTATTGCCCTGTTTAGCTTAATATTGACTGGAAATACTAAGATTGAACTGTTTATCCCATCCTCCAGATCATTTATGATAAATTAAATGATCATTTATGAATAATTTAAATAGGATTGGTCCCGGGACAGAACCCTGAGGGACCCCACTTTCTACACCAGACTATTCCGAGTACTCCCCATTTATCACCACCCTCTGGACTTACCCCCATAGCCAGTTTTCAATCCATGTACTCACCCTTTGGTCTATGCCGAAGACCTTAATTTGTGCAGTAAACGTTTATGGGGAACTGTATCAAATGTTTTTGTAAAATTCAAAAACACCACATCTACAGGCCTTCCTTTATCTAGATGGCAGCTCACCTCCTCATAGAAAAAAAAATGTCCTTAAAAAGTTAGGAACAATGTTCTGGCTATCCCCTGACTGTGTTCCTTAACCACTTAAGGACCACCGCATGTAATTATGTGTCGTCAGAATGGCACGGACGGCACAAGCACGTACCCGTACATGCCTGCCTTCCAGCGGGTGGGGGGTCAGACCGGACCCCCTCCCGCTGGCTTCGGCGGTCCATTTCGCTTCAGAAGTGATCCGGGATGAGGGGATGGCCGTTGGTTTCTGGCCCTCCCCTCTCGATCGCTCCTGGCAAATGAGAAGCTTCCCCTGCCTGTGTAGTGTAAACACAGGCAGGAGGAAATGATGTCACTCTCCTCGGGGTGGTCTTTTTGACCGGACAGTGAGGAGAGAAGACATAGTAAGTGTGCACCAACACTTCACTGACATGTAGATAAGCATAGGCACACTGTCACCCCCCCGATCACCCCCCCCCCCCCTCCCAGTCACAGTGTCACTGATTGCAGTGATCATTTATTTACTGATCACTGCATTTAGTGTCAGTTGTAACTGTAAAAACTGTCAGGGCAGTTAGTGTTAGGTCCAGGGTAGCCCCCTACCCCCCCTAATAAAGGTTTAACCCCCTGATTGCCCCTAGAGTTAACCCTTTCACCCCCTTTTGCCAGTGTCACTAAGCAATCGTTTTTCTGATCGCTGCATTCGTGTCACTGGTGCCGCTAGGTAGCTAGTTATTTTTTAGGTTCACCGCCAGGTTTTTATAGTGTTAGGTACCCCCATATACTACCTAATAAAGATTTTAACCCCCTGATTGCCCCTAGAGTTAACCCTTTCACCAGCGATCACTGTATAAGTGTCACTGGTGACAATGGATAGCCAGTTAGTTATTTAGGTTCCCTGTCAGGTTTTTATATAGCGTCAAGAACCCCCATATACTACCTAATAAAGGTTTTAACCCCCTGATTGCCCCTAGTTAACCCTTTCACCAGTGATCACCGTATAAGTGTTATGGGTGACTCTGGTTAGTTAGTTTGCTTTTTACAGCATCAGGGCACCCACCATGTATTACCCAATAAAGGTTTAACCCACTGATCGCCTGGCGGGTGATATCAATTAGGTTTTAGGGTCAAATAGGGTCTGCGTCGCCCCAAGCAGCGCTAGGTTAGTGCCAGTACCGCTAACACCCACGCGCAAAGCATACACCTCCCATAGTGGTATAGTATCTGAACAGATCATATCTGATCTGATCAGATCTATACTAGCGCCCCCAGCAGTTTAGGGTTCCAAAAAAAACGCATTGTTAGCGGGAGGAGGCCAGATACCTGCTAGCACCTGCGTTTTGCCCCTCCGCCCAGCCCACCCAAGTGCAGTATCGATCGATCACTGTCACTTACAAAACACTAAACACATAACTGCAGCGTTCGCAGAGTCAGACCTGATCCCTGTGATCGCTAACAGTTTTTTTTGGTAGCGTTCTATATTTAAATCCTGAAGGCAGTGCTTGGTTTTTGGGGTCCTGTACGCAGCTAGGCTCCCAAAATGTCCCCCACATGTGGTATCCCCGTACTCAGGAGAAGCAGCAGAATTTATTTTGGGGTGTAATTTCACTTATGCCCATAGCATGTGTGAGCAATATATCATTTAGTGACAACTTTGTGCAAAAAAAAAAAAAGGTTTGTAATATTCCCGCAACTTGTAGCAAAATATAAAATATTCCATGCAGTCAACATGCCTCTCAGTAAATAGCTTGGGGTGTCTACTTTCCAAAATGGGGTCATTTGGGGGGGGGGGTTTTGTGCTATTTTGGCATTTTATGGCCTTCGAAACTGTGATAGGTAGTGAGGAGTGAAATCAAAAATTTGCACTCTTAGAAATCCTGAAGGCAGTGATCGGTTTTCGGGGTGCCGTACGCGGCTAGACTCCCAAAAAGTCCCACACATATGGTATCCCCGTACTTAGGAGAAGCAGCAGAATATATTTTGGGGTGCAATTCCACATATAACTATGGCATGTGTGAGCAATATATCATTTAGTGACAACTTTTTGTAAACTTTTTTTTTTTTGTCATTATTCAATCACTTGGGACAAAAAAAAATATTCAATGGGTTCAACATGCCCCTCAGCAATTTCCTTGGGGTGTCTACTTTCCAAAATGGGGTCATTTGGGGGGGTTTTGTACTGCCCTGCCATTTTAGCACCTCAAGAAATGAGATAGGCAGTCATAAATTAAAAGCTGTGTAAATTTCAGAAAATGTACTCTAGTTTGTAGACGCTATAACTTTTGCGCAAACCAATAAATATACGCTTATTGAATTTTTTTTTTACTAAAGACATGTGGCTGAATACATTTTAGCCTAAATGTATGACTAAAATTTAGTTTATTCAATTTTTCTTATAACAAAAAGTAGAAAATATCTTTTTTTTTTCAAAATTTTCACTCTTTTTCCTTTTATATCGTAAAAAATAAAAATCGCATAGGCAATCAAATACCATCAAAATCAAATACCATCAAAAGAAATCTCTATTTGTGGAAAGAAAAGGACACAAATTTTGCTTGGGTACAACATTGCATGACCGCGCAATTACCAGTTAAAGCAGTGCAGTGCGAAATTGTAAAAAGACCTCTGGTCCTTAGGCTGACAATTGGTCCGGGGCTTAAGTGGTTAAGGACAGTCGGGTGCAAGCCTTCTGGTCCAGTGACTTATTAATCTTAAGTTTTTCAATTCCACTTCTAATTTTATCCTCGGTTAGCCATGGGGTGCTTCCTGTGATGTGTTATGAAGATAAACATTACAGACTTGGTTATTGAATCCCCCCCCCCCCCGTTTCCCTTGTGAAGACTGAGGAGAAGAATAAATTCTGAACCTTCGCCAACTCTCCATCTTTTGTAGCCAGATTCCCTTTATCATCCTTTATGGGGCCAATATGTTCTGACCTCCTATCTTACTATTTATATACTTAAAGAATTTCTTATAATTTTTTTTTTTTTTTACTCTCCTCCGCAATGTGCCTTTCGTGGTCTATCTTAGCCACCTTGATTGCACTCTTACATTTCTTATTGTATTCTTTGTAAAGTTAGAATGCTGATAGTGACCCCTCTGCCTTGTTTTTTTTTAAGGCCTTCTCCTTTGCTTTTATAGGCATTTTTAAGTTGGCATTAAGCCACCCAGGACTTTTGTTAGCTCTTTTAACTGTATTTTCTATTGGGATGCACTGGCCAATACATTTAGTTAATGTGCCATTAAAGCACTCCCATTTTTCCTCCATGTTCTTTGTACCCAGGATTTTATCCTATTTAATATCTTCTAGCAAGGAACATAGTTTAGTTGGCTCTTTTGAAATTTAGTGTCAGTGTTTACCTCAAAATTTTCATGCTCTAGTCTGCAAAAGCCCTTTGAAAAAGTTATGGTCCGTGGGCATGTCGTGATATCACACAACCCACCTCTCAGCCACACAGGTCCCAAAAGAAGGACTAGTGCCGGCTTAGCAGCACACATAGCACTGGTGTTGTGTGCGCAAAGTACTCACAAGCCACTCGCAGCTACCTGACGGCTGCACATATTTTTAATTTCTGGCACCAATAGCCTTTGAAAGCTAATCCTGTGCTATGCTATCAGCAAACAGTAATAGTGAGCATTGTGGAAAAATGCCGGCTGTGATCTCAGTCAAGGTGAGGTGCAGGAGATATGACCCCTTTGCTCAGGCTTGTGCTTCTAGTCTCCTCATCCAGGTTATCAATCAAAGGAGAGGGGGTGTGGCGTCACCATTTTTTTTAGGTGCCAGGTTTTTCTTTGAAAACAGCAGAGAGGATTACAAATGACAGGCTGTTCTTCTCCCTGCCATACTTTGCACCAATGATTTGCATTCTTGTTATTTATTGGATTTAATGTTCTGTTTGTATTTTGTTTTTGAGGCTTACAACCACTGTACATTTTTTTTTTCCTTTTAGACTGGGGTGGCTCAGGATTTTGCATACTTTTAAAGCGTGTCGCAAACTAAAAAATGATTGAGAGACTCTGGTATGTGACATATTTGCCCGGCCCACAGACAGGCAAATTGAAAGATAAGAATAAATAACATTGGGGGAAGTAATGACATTAGTGCAGTTGCACTCTGCAAGAGCAGTTGGTCAAGAGCTTAGTGAATGAAGAAAATGTCTGCTGACTTCCATCACCCAATCATGTGCAAGCAAAAATGCAGTTTTTTTGTTTTTTTCCTTGCATGTGATTGGGTGTTCTTGGTAAAGTGAAACTTTCCTCATTTACTAAGCTCTAGAGCAACTGCACTTGCAGAGTACAATAGAACCTCTGTTCCAGGCACTATTGGCTGTAAAGTTACCCAATATGGGGGTTGTGTGATCACAGCTCAACTGTACTCCTGTCCAGTAGCATAGGATTGGATGCTAAAAAGCTAAAGACAAACAAGGCTGACAGCACTCAGTGGCTGAAGTTATTGGTTATAAAAGGTGGCTGCAATAATCCACAATATATGCCTACTGAACTAGTTAGCTAATTATTCACAAAATAATTGAAAAATTAAAAACCGTACATAATCCATGGAACATATGGTTGCAACGTTATCCCGCTGACTGTGAGTCTGGCTTGGGCACTGATAGATCACTGTATCTGGAACAGGGGAATCCATGGGGAGGCGCTGACCATCGTAGCCGCAAAATGGAACAAGCAGACAGTATATCCAAGCCGGTGTTCTGTCAAATTCTCCAACCTGTCAGAAACTACAACCACTTAACTTCCGATTTCTTTAAACCAGCAGTAATTGGAGTTTTTGGAAAATTGGTGGTTGGACACAACAACGGCAACCGAATAGAGTCTGGTGCAGGATATTATGAGCGGAGATTCTTACTCTGCTCCGATATTAGCCAACAAAATGGCCACCTCCGTGGCGGTGGAAACTTTGTCCTCGATAGCTGCTGTGCTGTCAAAACAACTCAATCTACCTGTACCAGATTGTATTCAGTTGACAGTGTTGTGTCCAACCACCAATTCATTAAAATCTCCTATTACAAAGGTTTTAAATAAACTGGAAATAACGTGGTTGGAGTTCCTGATGGGTTCGAGAAATCTATAGAACACCGGACCCGCCGGCGTGTAAAGATGGTGTCATTGGAGCCCTGGGCGGAAGCACAGTACCCAGAAGAGGAAGCTGTCCTGGCCAGCATGGAACGCATGCATCCCTGTTACCATGAGCACGTGTTTCGCAAGCATGTGCTTTATCTTGATAAATGCGTTCCACGTGGGCCACGGCGGCTTCCTCTTCCGGGTACCGTACTTCTGCCCAGGGTTCCAGTTACGCCATCCTTACACACTGTTTGTTCCACCTTGCGGCCATGATGGTCGGCGCCTCCCCATGGATTCCCCTGTTCTGGATGCAGTGCTCCATTAGTGCCCGAGCCAGCCTCACAGTCCACGTTGCAACCATATGTTCCATGTTCCATATATTATGTACTGTTTTTAATTTTTCAATTATTTTGTGAATAAATTGCCAGCTAGTACACTGGGCATATATTGTGGATTATTGCATCCACCTTTTATAATCAATCACTTCAACCCCTGAGTGCTGTCAGCCTTGTTTGTCTTGTACTGTCTATTTATCTTTATTAAATCAACCCCATTGCACTGCCTGAAGAATACACTAGATTGAATGAAGAAAGATGGAGCATGACACATTGGGGTGGATTTACTAAAGACAAATAGACTGTGGACTTTGTAAGTGCAGTTGCATTCATTCTGAGCTAAGTACAGGCGGTAAAGTTTCACTTTGTAAAGAATGCCCAATCGGGTGCAAGTAAAAAAAAAAAAAGCATTTTTACTTGCACATGATTGGATGGAAATCAGCAGAGATGCATTTTCTAAGCTTTGGGGAAAAAAGTGCACAGTCGATTTGCCTTTAGTAACTCCACCTCATTGGCTCATTGAGTTCTCAGCTAGAGGGCTGCCACATGTCTATGTCTATAGTGAAGGAAGATATACAGGACATGCTGAGCCAAGTATTTCTACAGAATAAGAGGGCTGCCTGCTGCCTATGTCTGTCTATGCCTGCAGTATACAGTAGGTGCTGTAAGAGAAGGAAGAATGCCGGGAACGCAGAGTCATTATAGGTATGCAAGTGTTTATTGAGTCTCAGGGTTTGTGTCTGCTGTGGAGGGCACATTAACCGCTTCAGTCCTGGACCATTTGGCTGGCCAAAGACCAGAGCACTTTTTGAGATTTGGCACTGCGTCACTTTAACTGACAATTGTGCGGTCGTGAGACGTGGCTCTCAAACAAAATTGAAGTCCTTTTTTCCCACAAATAGAGCTTTTGTTTGATGGTATTTGATCACCTCTGCGGTTTTTATTTTTTGCACGATAAACAAAAAAAGAGCGACGATTTTTAAAAAAAATGCATTATTTTTTACTTTTTGTTATAATAAATATCCCCAGAAAATATCTAATAAAACATTTTTTTTCCCTCAGTTTAGGCCGATATGTATTCTTCTACATATTTTTGGTAAAAAAAAAAAAAACGAAATAAGCTTATATTGATTGGTTTGCGCAAAAGTTATAGTGTCTACAAAAAAAATAAAAGGTTATAGTTTTATGGCATTTTTATTAATATTTTTTTTTTTTGCTAGCAATGGCAGTGATCAGTGATTTTTATCATGACTGCGACATTATGGCGGACGATTTCAAATGCGTTGATTACTGTAAATATGTCACTGGCAGTGAAGGGGTTAACACTAGTGGGCAGTTAAGGGGTTAAAGTGTGTCCTAGTTTGTGTTCTAACTGAAGGGGGATGGGAACTGTGCAGGGAAACTCGGTATGAACAGACGATCTGTCAGTTCTCTGCTCAGAGAACTGGAAACTGTGTGTTTCACACAGTTCTGGGTTCTCCGTGCCCCGAGCAATTGTGGGAGCCCGGCGGTGATCAAGACCGCCGGGCACTCGCATCGGCTGGGGGAGCGAGCGGGGGGGGGGTCACGCACGTGCCCCCTAGTGGCCACAGGGCGAAGTGACGTTACATAACATTGTTTCGCCCAGCCGTGCCATTCTGCCGTACAACTGCGGTGGCTGGTCGGCATGTGGCTAAAGAGGTAACATGAGGCATAAAAGTCCATTATAAACCTCTAGGTACCAAGTGCCCATAGAGGTATTTATAAAACCATTGACACACGCAGCAGTCACATACATTGATCATTGTCAGAATAAACCTGTATTCTTTATATGAAGCAAAACAACATTTGCACAGGATGTTTGTTGGAAGGGCATGAATACTTTTGCTCCATGCATGTACTACAAACGCCAACACCAACCTTGGAATAAGGCCTAGTGTCTGGAGGGAGTTTGTCAAAATGTAAGTGCTGTTGGAGTTGTTTAACCACTTGTCGTTAATAGACTGTTTATAAACGTCCATGGTTTCAAATGGTTAAAAAAGTTCACAGCTGCAGCTGTAGTGGAAGGCAGGGGTGCGATTAGGGGTCTAAAAGACCCATGATATCTCCATAAAAAAGTACCTGTCACCTACCCATGCTATCACATAGGGGACTTAATATTGTATTAAAATAAAAGCCCCGTGCATGAATGAACACGTGCTCGTAGGATATGCACATGTATGTAAATAGCAATTGCGCTACACATGTTAGATATCACTGCATACTTTGGAGTGAGTGCAATAATTCTAGGGCTATTATTCACAATTAACTCAAAATGTATAACCTGTAACGGTCTTTACACTGTTGCCTATGGACAATTTTGGCTAATGACGTTTTTTACAATTTGATGGGCGTACGCAATTTTAAGGATTGATTTGTTTGGTATCTAATAACTTGGCACAACCCCATGGAATATTTTTTTTTTTATAAATAGACCCTTGATTGTCACCATACCCACCCCTTATTCTCAGAATGATGTTAGTATAAAGATATCCAGAAAAGGGCCATGGCTATTGCTGCTTTTAATTTGTTTTTGGTTTCTCCCCTAGATAGTTTATTATATTTGCCACAAGCCTACATTAGCCACATTTTCCTACAAACCTTGACGGGGGATTGCCCAATTTTTAGGCTGAATGCCATTTACCCAATTCCACCTACCTGACCAATAATTAGACCAGACACCTTGTTTTGGGTTAAAATGGCCATAGCAGCCTTTTTGTGGGGGGAAAAAAATAGCAAATAAAGAAAAAATAATATATCCTATACAATTGTGACACAATTCATATTGTAATTGAATATTATTAAAAATTACCTTACCTTTTTAATCTGCAGCCGCTGTTATTTTCTGAGAATACATTGCAATATGGCTACCTGGAGTTGTTCTGTACATAGAGTGTGTACTGACCACGCCCCAGAAACATCATTTCCTGCTTATGTGATTGGCTCACCAATTTTTCCAGAAGTCTGCACTAAGGTATAAGTCAGATTTCAGGCATCCCCTCCAACAAAAATGTTATTTTTGGTGAGATACTCCCTGTAGGAACATTGCAAACTCAAAGAAAGGGAAAGTGGCTCTGTTCAGGGGTAATGCACGTAGAACGTGGCCCTTAAGAATATATATATATATATATATATATATATATATATAATTTTTTTTTTTTTTTACATTTATTGATACACATCCCTTATATTTTTTGTATGCGCACATCACTTTAAAAAGGAGCACTTGTATTACATAGAGCTCTCAGAATATCTTGGTTTATTCACCAGTTAATTTTCTTATAATTTTTCTTTCACATTTGTTATTAGTAGATATTTTACAAATATATATATATATATATATATATATTCTTTAGGGTCACGTTCTACGTGCATTACCCCTGAACAGCTCCACTTTCCCTTTCTTTGAGTTTATAATATTCCTGGATTTCACCTAGGTGAAGTTTTTAATTCGGGAGGCTGCAGTTCATCCATTTCCTAAGCGCGGAAACCTGTTACTTATATTTTCCCTGTAGGAACATGTCTAAAGGGATGCAGGTCCAGCAGACTTCTTCATTAGTGCTGTGCAGGTGCACACCTGATAGATAATTATGAAACCACTCCCATTAGACCCACTCAGAGCAGAGGCAGAGAGGAACATACAGGGATTTCTTCAAAATAACAAAAGGTCAGAATGTGCAACAAAGGTTGTTATAATCCTTGCAATGTACAAAGATCACTCAGAGGGGAATGTTTTTTTTTCCTCAACAAAAGTGGAGTTACGCTTTAAGTGTGGTGGCTGAATTGGTTTTCTTTTTGTAGGCTTGTTTTCCCTTTATGTTTACCTGTTTATCCAGTCAGTAATTCTGTTATTTTTCAACTTCCTTTACCAGATCAAGCTGTCAAAGCAAAATTGGCAAGTAGAGGGTTGGAACAAACCATTTACCACTGAAAGGTGTGCTTACAATGGTCAACTTTTATTTATTTAAGTAGAGCCTTTATGCAAAGAAACTGTTGCTGCAGGGGCTTATAAACTTAGCTGGAATTCAACTTTAATTTCTTAGACAAATCCACCTAAATTTTATAGTGCATCTAAGGCTGGATTGACACCTATGCAGTTTTAGTGCTTTTTTCATTTTGCACTACAGTCCATTTATCATGGTTTCCTATGGAACACGTTCTGTAGTGCAAATCTACAACATGCAAAAAGCACTAAAAATGCATAGGTGTGACTCCAGCCTAATGCCCCGTACACACGAGCGGACTTTTCAACATCCAAAGTCCGTCAGACCGAGTCCGTCAGACTATCCGATCGTGTGTGGGCTGCAACGGACTTTAGCTTCGCAAAAGTCTGACGGACTTTAGAAATGAAGCATGCTTCAAATTTTCCCGACGGAACTCCGCCGGACCCAGGTCCGATGTAGAAGTCCGCTCGTCTGTATGCTGTTCCGACAGTCCTAAAACGACGCATGCTCTGAAGCAAGTACGAGACGGAAGTGCTCGGTCTTGTAAAACTCCAGTTCGTATTGGAAGTAGCACATTCGTCATGCTGCAAATTCTGTGCTCGTTTAAATGTATAGCGCATCTTCTTTATAATGCTAGAAGAACGAAGCCTTTTTATTTATAATGCTAGAAGAACGAAGTTGCTTTGCTGCTCATATTCACTCACAGAGTTCTCACCAAACACATTTCTGTTTTATTTCTCCTCATCTCATGAATGATCTTGTTTTTATTTTAAAGCCCCATCTCAATATTTTTTATTTTTTTTTTAATAATTTTTTTTACTCCATATTTTTGGTACAATTCTTTACCATGTTTTTCTTGTGATCTCCATATTTAATTATTCTGTCAATTAAAACCAAAAAAAAAAAAAAAAGTTGTTAACTTGACCGAATAATTAAATATGGAGATCACAAGAATAAAAATGTTCATGATTTCACCCAAAAATATTGATGAAAAAATTACTCCAAAAAAATAAAAAAAAACAAGAAAAAATGTTGGTGACTAATTTTTGGCCTACATATTTTTGGTACAATTCTTTACCATTTTTTTTTTATTGTGATCTCCATATTTAATTATTCTGTCAATTAAAACCAAAAAAAAAAAAAAAGTTGTTAACTTGACCGAATAATTAAATATGGAGATCACAAGAATAAAAATGTTCATGATTTCACCCAAAAATATTGATGAAAAAATTACTCCAAAAAAATAAAAAAAAACAAGAAAAAATGTTGGTGACTAATTTTTGGCCTACATATTTTTGGTACAATTCTTTACCATTTTTTTTTTATTGTGATCTCCATATTTAATTGTTCCGTCAAGTTAAAACCAAAAACTTTATTTTATTTTATTTTTTTTTCATTACCACAATAACCTTTTTATTTTTATTCTGGTGACAAGTTACCACAATAACATTTTTATTTTGTTTATAACCTCAAGGAGGTTAGTGTCCCTTGTTAATTTCACATTGTCTTTTATAGAAAGGTATTTGACCAAAAAACACATAGGCAATTATATTTTCAAACAAAAATATCCATTTATTCTGGTTCTACAAACAAAAAAATGAAGGCAACACTGGAGAAACTTGTGACATTTGTGTAGCCTTTTGGCCCCAGGGCAAACGTGAAACTCTGTGGACAAGAAAATTCAAATATTACAAAATCCAATATGGTCCCAGAATCCCAGACATCAAGAGCAGCATCAGATGGTATATATGTCCCCAGGCTGTGGTACAACAGGCTGCATCTTTTTGGTCGGACCAGAGTGAAGCCAGGTCATCACCTTCTTCTCTTCGCTCCACCCTTCACTGCACCCTTCCCTGCAGACTTCCCTGTAGCCTTCCTGGGAGGCTGTGTCTCCGGTGGTGGACTCGTGGCAGGAGGAGGAGGAGGAGGAGGAGGAGGAACAGGAGGAACTTGCTCCACAATATTACTGTTGGCAGATAATTCTCCACTGAACCCCTTCTGTAACGCCAGGAAAATGAGCCTTTCACAGTGGAGACGTTGGCCCATCTCTAGTTGCTGGAGCCGGCTGGCGATGTAGCAGCCATAGGCCTCTTCTGCGTCAGGGGGGCTGTTTAAAACATTAGTAGCCTCTCTAATTAGTCGCAGGGATTCCTCTTGTGCCTGCGTATTTTTTTTGGCCCTTTTGGATGGAAGACGGAGGGGAGGCACTTGAGATGTTGTCATGCTTCTACTAGGCCCGGCCACCTCCTGCCTGACAGAGGGCATGGACTCCTCCTGGCTGAGAGTGGGCATAGCCTCCTCCTGCCTGCCACTTTCCCCACCTTCCTCCTGGCTGAGCTCCTCCTGTGTATAAAAAAGGGACATTGTTTTAGTTTTTTGTTCATCAATCCTAAACATTTTTCAGCTCCTGACTTCAAAATTCTGTTAATACATATAAAAGAGTATCATTATGACACCACTATTTCTTGTTTCTGCTGGTGACAAACATTTGTGGCCACTACTGTAAATTGATATGTCCAAATTTTAACTATTTTTTAACATCAATAATAGCGTACAAATTCGAATAACATCTAGTTAACATCATTAATATTATGAATATCACTATTTTTGGTAAAAAAATACCTGGCTCCAGCTGGGTGCATCCGCTTCTTCCAGGATGGAAGGCTCATCAGCCTCTGCTGAGGTGGAGGGAATGCTGCAGGGAAGGGTGGAGGGAAGGGTGGAGGGAAGAGTAGAAAGCGACTCCCTGGGTCTACACCGGTCGTCCAGGAACCGTAGCTTTTCAAAGTACCACAGCCTGGGTACATACACATCACCTGGTGCTGCTCCTGATGTTTTGGATTGTTCGATTTTCCTCTTTTCCTTTCGGTACATATTTTGCAATATTTGAATTTTCTTATCCACAAAGTCCACGTCTGCCTCTGGGATCCAAGTCTGCACAAATGTCACAAATCTCTCCAGTGTTGCCCTCCTTACTGGTTTATTAAAATAATCCTTGTGCTTGGTATGCCACAGATTTGACATCTCTTTATACTTGTCGATAAACAAACTTAAAAATTCTGGATCCCTGAATTTTTGATTCATTTTTCTGCAAGACAATACACAAGCCAAAAAACATAATGTTAGCTCAGACTCTCCTAATCTTAGCCCAAGATAGACTCCAGGATCTGCCACTTATTTGGGGAAATGGTTTAAACTTACCTTCGTTTTTCTTGCTCCCAACTTCTGTTCCTATTTTCGCAAACGAACATACGACATGTGATTTTTGTCGTTATATACAGTGCGTACGCGTAGAACTACGCCTGCGTTGCCCGCCCCTGACGTTCTTTTAGTCAAGTTCATGTTTTCCCGCCCCTTTCTGCGCACTTAACGTACGTACGACGTGTGATTTTGTCGTAAGATCCAGTGCGTACGCGTAGAACTACGCCTGCGTTGCCCGCCCCTGACGTTCTTTTAGTCAAGTTCATGGTTTCCCGCCCCTTTCTGCGCACTTAACGTACGTACGACATGTGCATTTTGGCTTAAGATCCAGTGCGTACGCATAGAACTACGCCTGCGTTGCCCGCCCCTGACGTTCTTTTAGTCAAGTTCATGGTTTCCCGCCCTTTCTGCGCACTTAACGTACGTACGACGTGTGATTTTGTCGTAAGATCCAGTGCGTACGCGTAGAACTACGCCTGCGTTGCCCACCCCTGACGTTCTTTTAGTCAAGTTCATGGTTTCCCGCCCCTTTCTGCGCACTTAACGTACGTACGACATGTGCATTTTGGCTTAAGATCCAGTGCGTACGCGTAGAACTACGCCTGCGTTGCCCGCCCCTGACGTTCTTTTAGTCAAGTTCATGGTTTCCCGCCCTTTCTGCGCACTTAACGTACGTACGACGTGTGATTTTGTCGTAAGATCCAGTGCGTACGCGTAGAACTACGCCTGCGTTGCCCGCCCCTGCTGTTCTTTTAGTCAAGTTCATGGTTTCCCGCCCCTTTCTGCGCACTTAACGTACGTACGACATGTGCATTTTGGCTTAAGATCCAGTGCGTACGCGTAGAACTACGCCTGCGTTGCCCGCCCCTGACGTTCTTTTACAAGAATATTTCCCGCCCCCTTTTCTCTACGGTGCGCAGTAGGAGAAACATGGCGGAAACACAACAGGTGCTTGATATGAACGACTCCAGTAGTCAGGAATCCCCGGAGCCACAAACGTCCCGATCCGGAAAGAGGAGATTTAAGGCCTCAAATATGGCATTTCAAGAGATGGTGGAGATGGTGGGAATCTTGCGAAGTAGGGATTATGATGGCAAGCATGGACCATACACCCATCCGATTTTGCGCAAGGCCAGAATCATGGCCAAAGTAGTTAAGACCCTGCATAATCGTTTTGGGGTACGACGGTCAAAAGACCAATTGAGGAAACGGTGGTCTGACCTGAAATTGAGGGAGCCGGATCAATACAGAAGGATCAAGAAAGTTCTGAAAAAAAGTAAGTACTTGTCGTGTGTTCCTATTTTATGATTATTGCATACAGATCCATATGCTTTACCTTTGTACAATGTAAAAAATTGCTGCTTTCATGTTGTATACAGTAAAAGAATCGTATCGTTTTAACAAACCCTCGTAAATTGTTCGTGGCAAACCTCGTTTATGATACAGGGTTTAAACAGCATTTTTTGGCTGTGTAATTTTTAGGACACAACAAATGATTAGGACATTGTGGTTTAGATGTGTTTCAAAATACAATGACTAGAAAAGAACATTCAGTGTAATTGAAGGAGAGGACACTTGGCAGCTGGGTAAAAACACATCTGCACTCATGAGCAAAGGTGTGGGACACCAGAGAACATTTATTAGGGTAAACCACACGCCACACGGGGTTCCCTGGTATACTTGGGGGGGGGGGGGGGGGGTTGGGCATGTGTGAACCTTGGCACAAAAAGCAAATTATTTGCTTTTTTGGCAAAGTGAATTGATTTCTCATGTCTTCACATTTTGCATCTCTTCATAAACCGACAATTGTACAACACTTCTAATCAAGGTTTCATCTTCCTAGTTCTGGCCTTAAATATCTGTGTGCTAAAGTATACCTTTTTGTTTGTTAATTTCTCATAGGGGAGAAAAGCCTCACAAAGCAGGATCCCAGGGACCTCCACCCTTGCCAGCAGGAATGTGAGGTTAGCCCCATCCCCCCCGTGGATGTGCATGTGGAGGAAGGAGAGGTGGAAGAAGGAGAGGAGATGGGCACCCCACCAGGTGAGTGTCTGACACCACAGCTTCAGGTAATCGATGTATACCTGCATATTTCCAAACACATGTTTTTACATCTATTTTAGGTGATGTTGTGGTTGTGGAAAGCGACACATTTCCAAGCACCAGTGCCCCCCCCCGAGGATGTCGAGGAAGGAGAGGTTGAGGAAGGAGAGGTGGAGGAAGTAGGGGAGCTGGGCACCCCACCAGGTGAGTGTCTGACACCCCAGCTTGTTGAAATCCATGTATGACTGCATAATTTTTGACCCAATTTTTCCCATCTATTGTAGGTGATGTTCTGTTTGTGGAAAGGGCCCCATTTTCCAGTGACAGCGCACAAAGGCTGATTGGCCAGATAATGGGCTGGAATGGGGAACTAGATGACATGCGAACTAGCCTGGATCTCATGAAGACTCAGATTGACAATATGCAGCTGGAAATGAAGAACATGATCGATATTTTGGGGAGAATATAATCCGTTTCTCCATAATATCGATCATGTTCTTCATTTCCCTTGTTTTAGTTCAAAGATTGTTACTTCACCAATTTTTACGATTGTGGCTGATTGTTGTTTTATACATTTTTCATATTTTTTCTAGAAAAATAAAAACCACCAAAAAAAAAAAAATTAAAAAAGTTTTTAAAAAATGGAAAAAAAAGGAAACAAAAAAATGTTTGGCAAAGAAAGTTAAATAAACCCAAAAAAAAATTTAGATCACTAAATATTCAATGGCACATGTGAATGTGGCCAAATTAAAATTTTGAATAATCAAGAATGTGTGGCGTATTCTTTCAATGCTTAATACCAGTTTGGGAAAAGGGATTTTGTGTATCCAGTGACAATGGGCCTTATTGAATTTAATGAAAATACACTTGGCACTACAAGTGCACTAGGATAACATAGGAGACAGCACAAACCAAAAGCAAGCAAGAAAACACATTTCAGATTTGAGGTTATTTTATTATTTTCCTCTTTTTAAAAATTAAATATTGGGTGGCATTGCAATGGCCCCCCTACCGTTAAAATAAGTCACATATCTTTCGCGCACTTCACGTGCACTTTGGGGGGCCAAGCCAGTACGGCCAGTATCCAGGCCTGTCATGGATTCTGGACCAACTCCAGCCTCCGGCATTATTCCTGATAAGTAAGTATTGGAGTATTTGTGTAAAAAATTATGCAAAATGCAGCACGTAAGTATGACATAGTTCAGTTTGTATTCCGCTAGGTTTAGAGCCGTCAGAAATACACGGAACCGGCTGGCCATTATTCCAAAAGCATTTTCCACCACTCTTCTCGCTCTGGCCAGCCGGTAGTTGAAAACCCTCCTCTCCGGGGTGAGGGCTCTTTGGGGGAATGGCCGCATTATGTGGTTGTCAAGAGCAAAAGCCTCATCCGCGATGAATACGAAGGGTAGTTCCTCCACATTCTCCGAATCAGGTGGCAAGCCCAGGCCACCTGTCTGTAGACGGCGGTAGAACTCCGTCTGGGCGAAGACTCCTCCATCCGACATGCGGCCATTCTTCCCCACGTCCACATAGAGAAATTCATACTGTGCCGACACCACCGCCATTAACACAATACTGTGAAACCCCTTGTAATTAAAAAAGTATGACCCCGAATGGGGTGGTGGCACAATGTGGACGTGCTTCCCATCTATGGCACCACCGCAGTTAGGAAAGTCCCACCGGGTGGCAAAATGGGATGCCACAGTCTGCCATTCCTGTGGCGATGAAGGAAACTGGGGAGGCAAAAAGCAGAAAAAAAAAAAAATAAGTACTTTTGCACATTAAACATTGTACATTACAACACAAACTTTATTTCACGCTTCTGCCTAGTCACATGACACCGATCGTCTGCTCCCTGTCATTGGGAGCAGTGATCAGGGTCATGTCACTGCTAGCCCATCCCCCAGACAGTTAAGAAAAACACTCACCCAGAACACACTTTAAACCATTCCTTGGCCCCCTTGTGCTTAATAAAACACCTTCACTGCATGTGACATTTTTACAGTAATCAAGACAATTTTTGACAGCATTGATCACTGTATTAATGACAATGGTCACAAAAATGTATGGAAATTGGCCAATGTGTCCGCCATAATGTGGCAGTCACCAGAAAAACAAAAAACAAAAAAAAAAAAAAACAAACGGTTAGCAACGCCATTACTATTTTCAAAAATGGCAAGATTTTACAAATGCCAGCAAAATAGACCATATTTACGAAACGATTGAACTTTTAACCAAAACAATCAAGAAACTCTTAAATTGTGATTCATTTTAACACATTTTTGTTTACTAAAAGACTACGTATCAGCATCAAATGATGTCCCAAAAAATCATGGTGATATATTTTTGTGCCTATCTTTCTTTAGAGCGAAAAGAGAGAAAAAAAAGCATATTTAGAAAAATGCATTTTGGGTTTGTTGGTGGTTAATCACCAAAACTAAAAAAGCAGAGGTGATCAAAGACAACCAAATACAAAATCGCTTTGTGCTAATAAAATGAAGATAATTTACTAGGAGGAGCCATGTTACAAGGACGCACAATTGTTAATTCAAACAACGCACTGCCAAATCACCCAAAAAAGTGATGAAGGTCAGGAAGGGGGGAAAATCATTCCAGGGTTGAAGTGTGTTAAAAATACAATATATAATTCAACATTAATTTAAGGACACACAGACTCGTTGGAATTATATTAAGTGTGTGTGGGGGGGGGGGGGGGGGGATCCAGTTAAAGGACACACAGACCATTTGGGATACTATTAAGGGGGGGGGGGATTCAGTTAAGGGGACACAGACCATTTGGAATAATCTTTAAAATGTTTGGTTTTAGGATAAAGCAATAGAATGGAGCTGACAAAAGACATTTTAAGTGACTAGACTAGGTGGATATGGGCCTACCATAGCATGTTGGTGAGGTTTAATGAAGGCAAATATGCATGAAAAACAAAAAAGGAGCATTAAAAGATTGCAGCATGCATGAGGACAAAGGGGACATTCACAGCATATTGCAATCATGGTAATTAGAGATTGAGGAAAGAAATACAAGGCATTAGCAAACATTAAAGACAATAAAATGTGATGTTAAATGCTAAATCTTACCTTAATATAGTCCTCCTGCAGGACCTGTATAATGGCAGAACAGGTCTCTGGGATAATGATCCCCAGAGCCTGGGGGGAGATGCCTGTCGAGAACTTCAAGTCCTGAAGGCTTCTCCCTGTCGCCAAGTAGCGCAACGTGGCGACGAGCCTCTGCTCCGGAGTGATGGCTTGCCGCATGCAGGTATCCTGCCTGCTGATATAAGGGGTCAGCAAAGCCAGCAGATGGTGAAAAACGGGGTCCGTCATCCGGAGATAATTCCTGAAATCATCAGGATTATTCTCCCGGATCTCACGAAGCAAAGGCATGTGCGAGAACTGGTCACGCTGGAGCAACCAATTCTTCGTCCATGAACTCCTCAACACCCCGTCCAAGGACTGTTCTTGGGTTGCAGAATGAACTACAACACCAAGCGCAAGCAAAGCACGAACTCGACGACGAGTACGTACACGCAACATGGCTTCAAAACGGTCGGATTGTCAGAGCGAACTTAACAGACGTCACTGAAGACCAGCAAGGCCTGTGAAGAGCGAGCTGAAAGTCAGCGAGCGAAGTTAGATCGCACTGCAAAATACAGACACGAACTGACTACACGCACTAAAAAACAGATACAAACCTCACAAGCACAAACTGAAAAGCAGTGAAAAACGTTCTGGAAAATACGAGTCTGAAAACCGCGAATCGTCTCTCACCAAACTTCTACTAACACGAGATAAACACGAAATTAGCAGAAGGAGCCCAAAGGGTGGCGCACTTGGTATTGAACTTCCGTTTTATAGTCTCGTCGGACCTGGTGTACGTCACCGCGGACCAGACGGGCGGACTTTAGTGGGATCGTGTGTAGGCAAGTCCGTTGCGTCGGAACTCTGTCGGAACTCCGGCGGAACTCCGGCGGAACTCCGTTGGGAACTCCTTCGGATTTAAGTCCGCTCGTGTGTACGGGGCATAATACTACCCTTCCCCCACACTGACAATGTTGCTGTCCACATGTGTCTCAGTTGCTCCTCCAGTGGACTGGAGACACCCTAAGATAGGAAAGTATAATACTGGTTGGATCACCAGGTAAAAATTATAAGAAAAAAATCCTAAAAAAACAAATAGTGTTAGAAATTCTGAATATATAGCCCTACAGAACAGATGCACAGTCCACCTGGGCTTTGCTGCTTAAAGCAGTTGTATCCTCTTGCATATTTTTACCTACAGGTAAGCCTATAATAAAGCTTACCTGTAGGTAAAATGAATATCTTCTAAACCTGTACGGTTTAGGAGATATCCAACTTTCATGCAGCCACTGACATCAGCGGCGCATGTGCTCTGAAGTGAAGGTCTGGCAGATCCTGCTGGAAAATCAGAGCTCCCTGCTGGACCAGAGGACTCCCGCGTGAGAGTGACATCATCGCGGCTCTGGCCACTCACAGTGTCAGAGCTGCGGACCTGGAGGCAACATGTCAGCTCCCTCAGCGGTGACCAGGTAAGGTAAGTATTTCATAATGAGCTAGTACGTGATGCATACTAGCTCATTATGCGTTTGCCTTACAGGTTTTTTTGTTTTTGGTCAGGGCATACAACTGCTTTTACTACAGACAGGAAACAGGAACTTTATTCAGAGAAAAGGACATAGAGCATATCATAGAGGCAGCTACAAACTTATAAACACTGCCACCTACTGGTTGAAGAATATATCTCTACTAAATACTGATGTGATGTACAATAATTGTTGCACAATATACAAGTCTGTATTCCAACATATAACCACCACATTTAGAGATTGTTAAAACGGGAGTCCACCGGGACTCCGCGTTTTTTTTTTTTTTTAAAAGCCAGCAGCTACAAATACTGCAGCTGCTGACTTTTAAAATAGTGACACTTACCCGCCCAGCGCGCCCGCGATGTCGGCACCCGAAGCCGATCTGTAGATCGTCACTCGGGTGCTGCCGCCGCCATCTTGGGTATGGGAATCAGGAAATGGAGCCTTTCGGGTTCATTTCCCGGTTCCCTACTGCGCATGCGCGAGTTGCGCTGCGCAATAAAGACGGTCCCCGCTGTATATGGGATCTGTGTGTTTCCCAGCAGGCAGCGGGGCACTTGCGGAAGGGGGCGGGCACTTGCGGAAAGGGGCGTAATCTACGCCCCTTTCCGCAGAGAGCTATCCCAGAAGTGGGTGCAGTTACCTGGATTATCCAGGTAACTGCACCCCCCCTCCCCCCTGAAAGGTGCCAATTGTGGCGTCGGAGGGGGGGAGGATTCCGATGAGCGGAAGGTCCATTTTAGGGTGGACCTCCGCTTTAAGCGGTAATTTTTGTTTTTGGGTTTAATACGGCTTTAATTTCCCTGAGATAAACGTGGAAATATCACGCAAATGTATTTTTGAATAATGGCACAACCACAGACTTTTTCTGAACACTTGGCCAGGGTGCCGTGATATCTTCTAAGTACACCACTCACTGTAATCTAAATAAGTAAAGAAAGACAGCTTTATAGTACTACTCATAGGTTTTGTTCTTGTGATTGTCTCATCATGTATGCACAGTGGTTGATTTGAGTGAGTTGATTCTAGATTCTAATGGAATATTACTCTCCCCTCCACACATTTAAACACACATGGACACACCACTGCCATTACCATCACAGAGGCAGAAAACTGGGCAATGTAACAAGATTATGTTCATGTCAGAATCAAAAAAATCAGTCCTAGTTGCTTAAAGACCTGAAACATATTGCCGAGACACTGGAAGAAAAGAGCAATGAATAATACTTTACAGCTGAGTTAGAAAAAAAGATAAATAAGAAACAAATTAATGCAGCTCTGCATTTTACTATATCCAATCAATATATGTATTTTTTATATATCCACCAATATACAGTATGAACTTTTGCTGCAAACAGTGTATGTACCTGAATCTGACTTGGCAATACCCATTGCTGCAGAGATTAGACTGGGAAAGGGAGACACAGCACAAAGAGTTAATCATTTGTACAGCAAAGACCATGTACTAACAAAAAACATGTTGATTGGAGGAGAGAGCACAGTTGTAGGCAGGTGGCTACAAGGGGTTAATGTTTTTCTGCTGTGCTGACTCCTGTTCATCTGCCTCAAGCTGTGCTGTTTCTCCTGTCTGTGCTCATGCCTTTGTGTATACTGACAAAGACAGAAGGAGAGCAGCGCCATCCAAGTGCAGCATTATTAAGACATTTTATTCCATAAAAGACAATTGGTAATTCACAAGATGTATGAGATGTCAGCGCATGTGGGATTAACTGCTTCCCGACCGCTGCACACTGAACGTCAGCAGAATGGCACAGGCATGGCATCTGTAGTGACTAATGCCCAGCGTGATGCAACCTTGCCACATACCCAACCCTCTCCAAACTCGACCCCTATTAATAAATGACCAGACTATATTTGGAGTAAATGGCTATCCGGCCTTAATTTATTAACAAAATATATATCAATATAAACGTTCCATAAATAACTTTGTAAGCAAGAACCTACTGGTCACTGCGCACTACATCCGTAACTTTTACCTCTTGACCTCCAGACGGAATCCCCTGTCTCGGAGGCTATACCCAAACCAGCGCAGTGACCTACCCCTTTTACCCTTCCAGGTTAACTCCTTGTAACCAGGAAGTACAATCCAACCACCCCCATCCCCATGAATGGGTACAACATATTTTCTACCTGCACCACTTAAAGCGGGGTTCCACCCTAAAGTGGAACTTCCGCTGATCAGAACTCTCCCCCCCTCCGGTGTCACAATTGGCACCTTTCAGGGGGGAGGGGGGTGGAGATACCTGTCAAAGACAGGTATTTACACCCACTTCCGGGCATAGACTCGCATGGGAGTCTACGCCATTTCCTGTCCTGCCGCGCTGTCTGCTGGGACACACACGGGTCTCAGAGACAGCGCGGACAATTCCTATTGCCCCGCGCGACTCGCGCATGCGCAGTAGGGAACCGGGAAGTGAAGCCGATTCGCTTCACTTCCTGATTCCCTCACCTAGAATGGTGGCGGCAGCAGCCGAGAGCCGAGCGATCGATTGGCCTCGGCTGCCGGCATCGCTGGAACCCGGGACAGGTGAGTGTCCATTTATTAAAAGTCAGCAGCTGTAGTATTTGAAGCTGCTGGCTTTTAATATTTTTTTTGTAGGTGGAATCCCTCTTTAACTTCTTCTACTGACCCCAAAGAACTGCCACAGCACGAAAGGTCATAAAACCTTACCCTTTTGAGCACCACCACACACTAGGGTTGCCACCTTTTCTTCAAGTCAAACCTGAACACTTTACCGGCGCACATTTATTTTTATTTTTTTTGGTATAAACTATACATATATTTTGCTATTAAATAACATTTCTAATGATATGACATTAATAACAAGAGTTCCCCTTTACATCAGAGTCCACAGAGTTCCCCTTTTACATCTGAACTTGCAAAGGTCCCTTTCACTGTAAGGGAGAACTCTGGGAACTCTAACATAAGGGATGCTCTGGGAACCCTGATTTAAGGGGGGGCACTAATATCTCTGACGTTAGGAGAGGACTTTGATGTAAGAGGGAACACTGTGCCCTTTGGTGTAAAGGGGAACTCTGATGTAAAGGTGCTCTGAGAACCCTGATTTACCTAAGTGTACTCTCTCAGAGGCAGGAGAGAGAAGGGAGGAGACTTCAGTCACAGACAGGGATGGATGGTGAGCTCATTCACCCCTTCGCAGTCAGCACCTCTCATCCAGATGTATCTGAGGCTGCTGGACTTCTAATTAAGAGAGTAAGAGGTACAGATCAAGCCCTCTCTCCTCTCCTGTCTGTGTGTGTGTTTGGGGGGAGTGCTGGCTTTAGGCAGTGTGAAAGAGGGTGTAACAGACACTCTCAGCTTAGATAACTGCAGCCAGTAACCCTGCTGGGAAGCCATGGTCCAGTCTGAATAATGTGTCCGGGTTTCAGGCAGTCTGAAACCTGGACGCATGCTTCCAAACCCGAACTGTCCGGGTGAATCCTGGACAGGTGGCAACCCTACCACACACACAACCCCCGCTGAATTCCCTCCTGGAGGCCCAACGCCCACAGGTCCGTCCCAACGTTGTTTAATTGGACCCCATCACTCCTTAAATACCTCCAAGTCTCAATCTCCAACTCCCGATGGCGAATAGCCAGGCCCCCATTCCTGATAAAGAATCGACTTACTTCCTTATTAACCTTTACCCTAGCCCTTTCCACCTTTTTATCAGACAGAGCCCACCTCCACGAAGTCCACGAAGGAAGCCTTTAACCTCAGGAAATCGCACTTTATGTCCCTGATAAGGTCCCTCATGGACCTTGCCCCCATGTCGTTGCCCCCCACATGTAAAAGCAGGACATCTGGCGGCCGTTCCAGGCGAGAGAATCTGTGGACCTCTCCCAAAACCCTGCTCCACCGCATACCGGGGACCCCGATCCACCGAACCTGCGCCTCATGCCTGGGTATCCGAAGTTGTCTGCCGTTTGGCCGAATGTCAGCTCTCTTCAAACCCCAAAAGATGTATGAATGGCTTAGAATCCACACCAAGCCAGTTTCATAACCTGCGAACAAGAAGAATTAAACACACGAAAAAACAAACCTAGCATCCGCATAAACCAACAGCCCCCCAACCACTTCCAAACCAACAACCCCCATGCCAACAGTTGCGGACGAACATACAACTTAAACCTATCTGAATCCCACCTCCCAAGTCTCCTAACAGCCTCCGAACTTAACCCAGCCCTGGAAGCCTCAGTGGCCACCCCAATGCAGAAGGAGTGGAATGAAAAGTTCAGCGGGTCAAAACCCGCTTCTACCAGGACCTCACTGAACTGGAATTTGGACAGAAAAGAACTAGCCACGTGCACAAAAAAGGAGCCCGCAACCCACGGCCTCAGGTGCAAAAAGGCCTCCACCGCCCCTACAGCCCCTACTAGCAGATGTCAGTCTCTAACCAGGGCCCGGCTCAACATCGCCCACCTCCAGACCCCCATGCTTGTGCCTGGCCGGACAAAACAGTTCACTAATTCTGAAAGCCCCGAAAAAGGCTAAGGAAAAAGCCACCCCGAAATAGGACCTGCTCATAAACAGAACTACAGATCGTCCTTACTACTCGACATAGGCCGCAAAGCCCATTAAAAGAAACCGGAAACCTCCCATCCCTCTGCTTATGTGCCTTCCGATAGCCTTTAACTGCCTGCCTCAACCAGAATTCTTTTGTGTAATCCCGGTGCCCTTGCCATTTAAACAAAAAGGCCAACCCTGCCAGTTTTCTGTCAATTGGGGCTGCCGAAACCCCCCCCCCCCCCCCCCCGTTCCATAGCCTTGCTAAGGAAGTAGAACACAGCTTGAGCCATGCCTGCATCGCCTGGGGCCATACCGATCGCTGCTAGGCATTCCGACCATTCCTGCCATACCCTCGAGTAGGCCTTCCAGGTAGCCTTACTCAAGGACAGTTTGATCCACCTGGTTGCGATTCCAACGCTATGCTCCAAATACATGCTGGGCAGCTGATCCCGTGTCGCTCTGCCTCTGGTGCCAGTCCCCGGAACCTGTCCCACTGAAAACGAGACAAAGCGTCAGCCAGCGTGTTGTCAACCCCTGGCAGGTGCAAAGCATAGATGAAAGCATTCACCTGTAAGCAACGCAGAACCAAATGGCGTAAAAGCCTGACCACCGGCCCAGAGGCCGCTGTCAGACGATTGACCACTTGCACCACCCATAAGTTGTTGCAATTGAAGCACACCTTCAGGTTCCGAAAAGATTCCCCCCAAATTTCCATGGCCACCACAATGGGAAATGGTTCCAGAAGAACCAGGTTCTTCAAAAACCCGGCCTCAGACCACTCTGAGGGCATATGTTCCGCTCACCATTGGCCTTTAAAGTAGGCCCCGAAGCCCGTGGACCCTGCGGCATCTGTAAACAATTCCAGGTCCCAATTACTAATTGGACCTGACATCCAAAGGGCACGCCCATTAAATGATGCCTGCCATACCCTCAGGTCGTCCCTGTGGTCCTGCTTCAGGGTCACATAATGGGTTGGGGCCCGGACACCCCGCAGTAACCGCGGCAAAAGATCCGCCCCATTGGAATAATCCGACAAGCGAAGTTCAGCTTGCCTAACAACGATTGCAACTGACGCAGTTGCAACTTGCGAACCCCGACGGTCCCTCGTATTTCCTCTTGCAGCATCTCCAATTTGTCCAAGGGCAGTCTGCATTCCATCTTCTCTGAATCAATCATGATCCCCAAGAAAGTGATGCAAGCTGTGGCCCCTTCTGTCTTTCCCGATGCCAGCGAGACACCGAAGCGCTCCGCCAGATGTTGCAGCATTCCCAACAGCACCGGGCAAACGTTCGTGCCTGCCGGGCCAACACATAAGAAGTCATCCAGGTAGTGAATGACTGAGTTGATGCCCGACACATCCTGGACAGCCCACTCCAAAAAGGAACTGAACTGCTCAAAGAAGGCACAGGAAATCGAACAACCCATAGGCAGGCAGCGGTCCACGTAAAACCCCCCATTCCCAGGTGCACACTCCTCAGTCGCAATGGCGTCGTTAACTGAACCCCCTTTTGGGAAAGACAGGTGATGAATCAACCTGAACTTATTGGGCTCTTTTTTCGGAACCACCCCCAGTGGAGAGACCACCAAGTTAGGCAGGGGAGCCTCCCGAAAAGGGCCAGCCATGCGTCCCAATGCGACTTCTTTGCCCAACTTTTCAGTAACCACTGCCAAATACAGCAGAGCTGACTTCAAATTTTTGGCCAAGGGTGGTGCCAATGTCAACGAACAAGGAATCGTGAATCCCGAAGTAAACCCCGCCTCCAACAATTGCGCCCCCGCCCGGTCTGGGTATCTATTGAGGAAAGGCTGCATCCTTTCCACCCACACCGGAGTCGTCCTTTTTGTTAGCAGAATCTCCGGGCCGCCCTTTTCCTTTCTTAAAGAATTTGCAAATACGTGTGAACCCCCGCAGACGGAGCACATGTGCTTGAAATGACAGTTCGATCCAAACTTACACGTGCCCTCGTTAAACTACCAGCAAAAACGCCATCACTTTTCGGTCGGTTGTCCTGAGGTTGCTGAACCTCCGACCCCTGTCTGAAAAAACTGGCTAGGAGCCTTCACCGCCATCATCAATTTCATCCACAAGCTAATGTCCTTGTGTTCCCAGTGAAGCGACGGACCGCCATCCGTTGCTGAAATTGGTCATCATATCGGAGCCACGCCGTACGTCCTGTGCGCCTCACTAATGGCCTCCAGATACACAAACAGCGCCGAGCAGTGCTCTGGAGTTCTTTCTCTCACGACGCTCGCCAAGATGGCAAATGCCTGCAGCCAATTGGAGAAAGTACAAGGGATCAACCTGTACCTCCGCTTCTCCTCGTCCTCCTTCTTCCTTTCCTCTGGCTTCACCCAATCCATGTTGAATTTCTCCAGCGGTAGCAGGGTAAAAATCTCAATGTACTCACCCTTCCAGATCTTCTCCTTCACCTCTCACCTCTGACTTCAAGTGTGCTCCCAGTGGGCCCTCAAAGCAGATGTATACCTCACTCTTCGCCGAATCCGCCAACCTCACCAGGTCCGTGCCCTTATCGACCGCCTTATCCGAAGTCCCTTTGGCCGAGGGGACAGCCGACTTCGTCTGCGTCTCACCCCTCGCGCTCTACATGCGCACCAGGAGCCGCCAAGGGCGACGGTACCCCACTAGCTGCTCCGACCGCGGCAGCAACCGGCACAGTCGCCTGTGTCCACTAATGGGCTGGCCCACTCGCCGCCCCTAGCTCAAATCTCTGCACCAGTTCCTTGAGGCCCAGTAACAGACCCCCCCCATGCCTTCCTTCCCCATCCTCGCATCTGGAGCCCCAGACAGCGGAGGTGGCCTACCAACCCCGCAGTTCCGACCCCCCCCCCACCTGCAGCTGGAAACACCTCTGAACTACCCCGTCCCAACAAATCATGCAACAAGTGGCTGTATTTGATGGGCACAGCGGCTACATTTGCTGGGCACAGCGGCTACATTTGCTGGGCAAAGTGTATGCATTTGATAGGCATAGTGAGGCTGCAATTGATATGTTTTTTTTTAAGTATTTGTCAGCACTGTTCAGGATACTCTCTAGCATCCCCTTTACTGACACCCGTCTACTGACTCTTCTAGCTGAAGGGGTGGCCCTCACTTGACAGGTCCCAAAGACAGGGATCTGAACTCACAGTAGGCAGAATCAGATCCCTCCTGGTATCTCCCTTCCAGTAATCTCTCTCTCTCTCTCTCTCTACATGCTTGGATTTTGGGGGGGACACCTACGCCATTATAAAAAAAATGGCGCAGGGTTCCCCTTAATATCCATACCAGACCCAAAGGGCCTGGTAATGGACTGGGGGGGGGGGGGGACCCATGCCGAGACCCAACAATTCATTACAACTGCGATTAGTTTTAAATTACTTATTTTGCTTTAGAAATGTCATTTTGCTGTGGTACTGTTCTAAACACAGGAAAAATATGCCACTTTGCAGGCATACTATAGACACCCCCCAGGCACGATATTTAAAGGAATATTAAATTTTTTGTGTTTCACTTTAAGCATTAATAAAATCAATGCTCCTGAAAAAATTTTGCATTGATACATGACCCCAAACACTTTTCATGACAATACCATGCATATAAGCCTTTAAAATGAGCACTTTTGACGTTAACGGTGTTCCGCAGCTTTTGAATTTGCCACGAACACCACATAATGTTTGCTGTTTGACGAACACCCGATGTTCGAGACGCACTTATGTTCGACTCGAACATCAGGCTTATGCCTATTCATATATAGTATCTGTAACTGAATAAAGTGAATTTAAAAAATCAATACATCAAAGGTGCAAAAATCCAAAATGCTTGTGCTTTCCTCTACCAGTATCACAGTATGCTCACCTCACATCTGAGTCAAATCAGCAGTGTTTCCCTCTGGGGATAATAGAGAGCTGGTGTGGTGCTGGTAATCACTTTTCTCCTCACCAAATATGATGGATATGCAAAAGAAGGAAGGAAGAGGAAGGTGAAAGAAAGCACAAGCATTTTGGATTTTTGCACCTTTGATGTATTGATTTTTTGAATTCTCTTCGATCAGTCACAGATACTATATATGAACTTTCAGCACTATATGTTTATTGATTACTATGTTTACACTTTTATTATTATTGATTTTTTTTTTATTCATTATTTTTCCCTTTCAAGTGAAGTGAGAACACTTGTTAGTGATAGCAGCTGTTATTAATTATTCAGATTGTGCAGATTAATATACACTTTTTAGGTTGTGCTAGTTTCCACTTGGCCGTGGGTGTCGCTGTCACCACCGGTAAGTGTTAAAAATGCAACCGGCTGAATGCATTGAGTACCCCTTTTACTCAGAAATAGCCCAGTGGGAGTGGTTCACCTGCTGTGCATTCTGGGTAAGGGTACTTAAGGTACTGACGCCATTTGGCGGGGTTCTTTTCTGGGGTTCGTTTTCCCGACCTCATGGCCCTCCTGGCCTGAGGTGTGTGCTGCCTGTCTCTGTCTCGGAGCCGGCTGGCCCAAGGCCTTGCAACTGAAAGGGTGGGCCCAAAAGTCTTGGGGCCTACCGATCCAGGGGTGGTCCTGTGCTGTCTTGCCTGCGGGGAGAAGCCAAGCAACTGGAGGATCCAGGAGAGGACTTTTTCAGGAGAGGACCGAGCAACAAGGCTGGTATCTCTGGAAGAGCCTGGAGACTCAGTTGGAGGATGCATCCCGGGTCACCTACCACACAGTATCGCCGGATCGGCTAAAGGAAACTGGTACTGTGTGACAAATCTTTAAATTCTCAACAAGTTGCTGGTTGTGCTTTCCTGTGGCAGAGGATTGCACAATGATTTCATTTGAATTGACAAGTCTGTGGCAGAGACTTTGTTTGAGCATCTCACCGGCTGCTAGGTCAGGAAGAGAGCACTATCCGGTGATTGCTAGATCCAGCCTGTGGAAGCTGTTTGTCCTCTGGATCAAGGAAATACCTCTAACCCTCAATTACAAGGTACCTGAACTCCCCTTAACCCCCTATCCCTCTACTGCAAAATTCTATGTTTCTTGCAAATAAATCTTTGGAAAAAGGACTAAGTGTTGGAACTAATGTTCTTTAATTCATTCTGCAATGGGACCCCTGAGATGGATACAGTGAGCAACTGAGGTAACGTAACGTGACGTGAGCTTCCTGACGACGCAAAACTGTGAAACGCGTAGAAGCAGTGGGAACAGGTTGGCCGAGTGGAGGGAGGAAAGTACCACCCGCGGAACATTAATTAAAGGTGAAACAGTTTTACACTATGTTGGTTTTATTTACCTTTGTATGAGCATACGGATATTGAGGAATTGCTAACGGGAGAGTTGATTGAGGATTGGTTATCTGTCGAATGAACCGAGGGCTTACTGTATGGTGAAGTCTGGTTTGTGGCCATTCTTTAAGGTGGTGGTGGCACGATTTTGTTCTTCCTTTGGTGACACGTGTGAAGATGAACGGGAATTAAGTTGAAACAGCTGGATCCGATTGAAAGAACCATTGCATAAGAAGGACTATGATATAATTTACAAAAAATTTATGTTTTATAATATAAACAGTGATTTCTTTATGGGGATACTTTGGGTGATCACTTTTTATTGAGATAATAGAGTGAGTGATTATAAGTGAGTTTGGTATATATTTAGTTAAAGCATTTTCTATAACATGGGGGGATTATTAGAAGGAGGCGCAACCCCCAAGTATATATTGTGAGGTAACGGTAAACCCAACAAAAATTCAGCAGCTCCTTCGGGGGTCAGTGCTACACATGTATGTGTATTTTACATGTGCATTTAGCTTTTTGCCTAGAGTGCAGGTCTAAATTTAATTAAATGAATTTCTCAGGGTATAGGGGGGGGGTTTGAGGAATTCAGCGAGAGCAGCCAACGGCACAAGGGACATTTCTGATTGAATATAAGCACTGTCCCCTATGCTGATTTGTGTTTTTTTTTTTTTTTTTTTTTTATTATTAAGTTTTAACTAAACTTAGGATTTAAGGCCTACATCCATTTCTGACAGGAACAGGAGCAAAAGGCGAGAGAAACTTTCACAACATTGAGGCTCTTGAGGCCTGAGCCAAAGTGGAGGCACCATATCCACCACACCCATACCCATATCCCCAGTGCCTAAAGCCACTATAAAGCTTTGGTACAAAGCTCTCTCCTCCCTTGGTTTAGTGTTTTGTGATCCCAGCAGTGGATTCTATTAATTCTGGTCTCTAGAGGGAAAAGTGAGCGCACTGTAAAGTGTACCCTAAATAAGTAAAGAAAGACATCTTTTATGGTACTACTCACAGACTGCACAGTAAAAGGTATATGACACCTGCCGTGCTCGAATGATTTTATCATTTCAGCATCTTCAGAAATATTATCAGGGAATTCTACCTTGGCAATTTTGTCTGTTTATTGTCCTGTCATAGTGACAAATCAATGGTGTTAACTGAGATTGCCAGCTGCTTTATATATGGCTGATGCTCGCACAAGAATCTATCTGGTTATAATACAATGTCCTAGCAGAATTTCCCCACCATGCTTACATAGCTACTAAAGCTACTGAAGGAGTCTTAAAGCTGGCATTCCCCCTCTTTTGCTAAAAATCACATCAGCATAATACAGCTCTGCATGTTGACATGAAATCATCTTAAATTCATTAAGTAACACCTTCCCACCCAGCCTATATAGCAAATTGACTGCTGGGAGGGCCTTTTGTCCTTTGGAGTGGACGTCATAAGTTCTCCCAGAAGGTGCTGCTCACGGAGCTACGCAGTGGTGCGATCTGTCCATCAGACACAGCTGTTGACCAATCAGTGTACCAGCTCGCTGCCGGCACCATATGACCGCTGTGATCAATCACAGCAGGTCACATGATAGTTGTAAACAATGGATGGCTTACTTTCGTGCCATCCATTGTGTACAATTGTGTTGCTAGCTGTGATTGGTTAGTGTGATCACATGGTACAGACAGGGCTAATTGCAGCCCATCTTTACCATGTGATTAGGCCTGGCCAATCACAGTTAATCACAATAAAACAAACTGAATTCATCAATTTCATTCAGTAAAATGCTTGCTTATAGCAATGAAATTCACTGATAAAAGCCATCATAATGTGTAAAAACAAAAATCCTGATCACTTCTCCAAAGCAGTACAATGTTACTATGGTAACATTATATTGCTCTGGTCACAGTGTGTTAAAATATATATATATATATATATATATACACATTGTACTGTCTCCAGCAGTGTTAACGGTGACAGCTAATTTTGATTTAGTTTTAGTCTTAGTTCTAGGACTAAAATTACATTTTCGTTTTAGTCCCATTTTAGTCTTCTGGAATTGTTTTAGTTTTAGTTGTATTTAGTCGACCAAATCTCCAGTACATTCTAGTTGACTAAAATCTAATATTTTTCATTAAATAATGCATTATTTAAGCATTTCTCTAGAATTTCAAAACTCATTATACACTCCTGGAGTAAAAAAACAAAAAAAAAAAACACCTTATTTATGGTTTGAACAAACTATACAGACACAGATTTAGCTGTTATATAACATCTTTGCTCTGTAAAACCAAGTTTTGTTACAAAAATATAGCTTTTTTGAGTCACAGCTTCATTCCTTACTATAAGTGACTGCTACTTTTCTGTTCTTGAAAACAAGTAGCCCAAAGCTCATCTAACACACTGCACAGTCAATTAAATCACTGTGTGGACAAATGATTGCACAAGTGGGACATACCAAAGAGGAAGATCCTAAGCGTTATAACAGACAATAGGTGCAATATAGTGGCATCATTTAAAGAAACAACAGCAGCAGCAGAACCACCCAGCTCTAGAGACCATTCACCTTATTACCAGGGACCACAGTGAGTAGCTGAAGCAAGTACCGGAGCAGTATTCTCGCCAACCGGGGACGGTGAAGAATCTGGAAACTTCAGCTGGGATCAAGCCAGGGACTCAGTCAGGTGACGCTTGCAGAGCAGCCTTGTGTGTCAAGCCAGGGAACGAGCAGGCCAGTGGGGTGAAGCTTGAGAAGTATCTTGAGAGCCAAGCTAGGGACCCAGCAGAGAAGCGGGTGGAATCCCAGGGACCACAGTGAGTAGCTGAAGCAAGTACCGGAGCAGTATTCTCGCCAACCGGGGACGGTGAAGAATCTGGAAACTTCAGCTGGGATCAAGCCAGGGACCCAGTCAGGTGACGCTTGCAGAGCAGCCTTGTGTGTCAAGCCAGGGAACGAGCAGGCCAGTGGGGTGAAGCTTGAGAAGTATCTTGAGAGCCAAGCTAGGGACCCAGCAGAGAAGCGGGTGTGTTGCTTGAGGAAGATACTACAGTGAAAATTGGAGGAGCTCATGGGATTCAGTGGCAGTGGATTATCTAGAAGTGATTGTAGTTAAAGTGATGGAATGGTTACACCTTGTGTTAGAAACTGTTAAAGACTGTTGCCATAGGAGACAGCATTCCTACACATGCAGATGTGGCGTCTTGCTGGAGGCCTTTGCCTGCATGGCTGTTCTCCTGTTGAAGTCTCGGAGTCTGCCAATTAACATAGCAACTACCAAAGGGTGTCCTGGCCCTAACCTTCTCCCCAAAATTTCTGTTAAGAGAAATAAAAATCTCTTTGCTTTCAAGAAATGTCTGGCACCCAATGAATCTACCTTGCATTACACCCACTATGCCTTACAACCCACCACATACAGAAGAACGTCAGCAGTTCTTGGCTCTAAAGGTTCTCATTAGACTGGAGAAGGCCCTGGACCTTGCTATATTTATTATTCTTTTACATGATGACACTACAGTCAATTATCAAATGGATATGAAATGAATGATCTTGGGGCTGTCTGCTCTACTGGTGTAACTTTTTTATTTTTCCACTTTATTTGTATCTCGTGTAAAACTATTCCCATAAGATGTTGGACCGGACACCGTGCGTGGTCTCGTCTGGTGCATGGAGGCAAGTGTTAAAAGAATCTTTGATAAAGCAAGATCAATAGTGAATGTCTTCAGGTCTTCCATTCCATTGCAACATTGACGATATTGGAGCATTGTGGCCTTACTCTTTTAAATGACTACTAGTACATTAAACATGATCGAAAGACTCCTTAAACTGAAAGAGTTGGGCTTCGTGTACACGGGACATTTTTACAACCTCTCCTGAATGATTTAACTTGACAGATAGTAACCCACGTTTAAACCGTATGTTTTGCTGCGTTTACATGGCGCATTTAGCCATGTATGCGTTTAGAAGCGTTTAAAAAAATAGCCAAAAATGAAAAACGCCTGTAAACGAAGCACGGCTTGATTGGTGCTTGAAACGCCTCTAAACTCAGTGTCTGAACCCATTTTTTTGCATTCCAAAAAAAGCCTCTAAACTCAACTGCCTAGAAATTACTATAAATAACCCTGTGCACATGTACTGATAAGATAACATAGAGGAGAGTTCAGGAGCAGTTGAAAAAAATGCCCAACTGCTCCTAAAAATGTCAGTTTAGCAGCAGCAGTGTACATGAGGCCTTATCCCGTGTACACACGACCGGACTTTTTGACGTACTAGGTCCAACAGTCTTCCTGACGGAATTTTGGCGGAGTTCCGGCGGACTTTCTGAATGAACGGACTTGGAAAAAGCTCACTTCATTGCATGACCTACTGCTGCCTTTTGTGGAGCGAAACATACTAAAACCCTCCAGAGTGACACACCATATCCATGTCCCTGCCCTCTTTGATCTACTCTGTTCGGCCACCTTGAGGACTTTAAACAGAAGACTAGCTACCAAGACCGTGCCACAATTGCACAGGAAATTAAAGAGAAAGTTAACCAGCGTTTTGCTTCATTCTTAGATCCAAGTAACTGATGAAATGTTCTCACCAGTGTTTGCAGCAGCTGCTTGTTTTTTTTGTCAATTGTGCGGTCTGTGAAAACCCTTGTTGATATGGCGATTATGTTCAGGTTAAGAATGCAGAGGAGTATGCCCCTGCCGTAAGAAAATCCACATTTCCCCACTTACAAGATGAGGATCAGTCTGACTCTGAAGATGATGCGTAAGAAGAGGAGAATATTGAAAAATTACAGGAAGTGGAAGAAGCACCATCCACATTGAAGCAGCCAGTCTTTCGATTTTTTTTCAAAGTGACGCAAATGAAGATCCAGGCAAAGCATCTCCCCAAACAGGTAGCATAGAGCAGTAGATCAGTCTGACTTGTAATTAGGTGCGCTCAATTCGTTTTGCTATGGCCTTCTCCCTGGCCTCAGTGGCCTGTTGTTCCTTAGAGTCAATTTTGTATTTTGAAACACCTAAAAGAGCAGTGAAAATAGTTTGCTGCGGTGGTGCACTGGCGTGGCTTGGCTCGTCATTGGAGGTTTTATGTATTTATAGGTGTTGAATTAGGGGGAAAAAAATCAAGTTATTCTGATTTTACTTTCTCTCTCACCCCACGCAGTCAGCTCTAAGTTGTCTCTCTATAATATACAGGGCCGTCTTTAGCGCAGGGCAAACGAGGCACCTGCCCTGGGCCCAATCTTTGTTGGGGGCCCCGCGCTACCCGTGAATTGGGGCCCCCAATGACGGCTTTGCAGAGTGCACAGAAGGCTGTATTCCCACGCTAGCCAGCAGAGAGGGATGGGTCCGGGAGCTCCACTGATGCTCTGACCCCGCCCCATGCAGCCTGTGTGTCAAGAACAGAGCGGCTGTAGTGAGAGCCAGTGATTGGAGTGGAAGCGTCAGTGGAGCTCCCGGCCCCGCCCCTCTCTATTGGAGGGGGTGGGGCCAGGAGCTCCACTGACTCTCTGACCCCGCCCCATGCAGCCTGTGTGCCAAGAACAGAGCGGCTGTAGTGAGAGCCAGTGATTGGAGTGGAAGCGTCCGTGGAGCTCCCGGCCCCTCCCCCTCTATACTGGCTTTTAATGAAGACAGACTCTCATAGATGGCAGGTTGTCTCCCTTCTACCAGAAGACGGTCCTATAAATATATAAATACAGTAGCATCCAATCAGAAATAGTGCTGAAGCAGACAGTATTCGCAAACTGCCTGTGACTTGGCTGGGAGGTGGGGTAGGTACACCCACCGGGCTGTCATTCGCCCAGTGAGGTTCTGTGTACATGGAGCACATGGTGTGAGCAGGGCTGCACTGACAATTCCACCAGGATAACAATCAGCGGCGGAACTATAGGGGTCGCTGCAGTCGCACTTGCGACTGGGCCCTGCCGTTCTGCCGCTGTGGGGGGGCCCAAGACCTGGCATCTCCCCTGCACCTCTGGCTGGAACTTTAGAAAACACTGGGGGGAGGTGGAAAGCGGCGATCGGCAGCTCTATGGTGCCTGTGAGCAGCGGGATCTGCCTGGGGCTTGTAGTTCTCTCTTCCCGATTGTCAGTGTATACAGTGGAGAGGAAAGGGGAGGGGCCTCTGACCCGGGCAGGTATCAGTTTCACTTTCAGTGAGTCACTCTGCTTGTACACTGTTTCTGATACATTCCCTGGTCAGAGGCCCCTCTCTTCTCCACTGTATACACTTGGGAGAAGAACTACAAGCTCCAGGGAGATCCCCCTGCCTGTGGACACCATAGAGTTGCCGATCGCCGCCTCCCACCTTCACCAGCCAGGTACAGGGAAACCTCTGGAGGGGGGGGGGGAAGCTGTCTGGGTACCCTGATGTAAAGGGGGGGCCCTCTGGGGACACTAATGTAAGGAAGGGGCCCTCTGGGGAGACTAATGTAAGGATGGGGCTCTCTGGGGACCCTTATGTAAGGGGGGGCTCTCTGGGGACTCTAAAGTAAGGGGGGGGGGCTCTCTGGGAACCCTGATGTAAGGAGGGGGCTCTCTGGGGACCCTGATGTAAGGAGGGACTCTCTGGTGACCCTGATGTAAGGGGGGCTCTCTGGGGACCCTGATGTAATGAGGGGGCCCTCTGGGGACCCTGATGTAAGGAGGGGGCCCTCTGGGGACTCTGATGTAAGGGGGGCTCTCTGGGGACCCTGGTGTAAGGAGGGGGGTCTCTGGGGACCCTGATGTAAGGAGGGGGCTCTCTGGGGACCCTGATGTAAGGAGGGACTCTCTGGGGACCCTGATGTAAAGGGGGGGGCTCTCTGGGGACCCTGATGTAAGGAGGGGGCCCTCTGGGGACCCTGATGTAAGGAGGGGGCCCTCTGGGGACTCTGATGTAAGGGGGGGGCTCTCTGGGGACCCTGGTGTAAGGAGGGGGCTCTCTGGGGACTCTGATGTAAGGAGGGGGCTCTCTGGGGACCCTGATGTAAGGAGGGGGCTCTCTGGGGACTCTGATGTAAGGAGGGGGCTCTCTGGGGACTCTGATGTAAGGAGGGGGCTCTCTGGGGACCCAGATGTAAGGGAGGCTCTCTGGGGACCCTGATGTAAGGGAGGCTCTCTGGGGACCCTGATCTAAAGAGGGGGCTCTCTGGGGACCCTAATGTGGGGGGAGGCTCTCTGGGGACCTTGATGTAAGGGGGCTTTCTGAGGACCCTTATGGAGGGGGAGGCTCTCTTTGCTGCTATGGGCTCTAGCCCCGAGATCTTTTGTAGACCCAGCAACGTCCCTGGTGGGGGCCCTTCATGGTTTCTTGCACCCGGGCCCTGAAGATGCTAGTTACGCCTCTGATAACAATCCTGATTATTTGAGGTACATATATAGTGCTGATAATTTACTATATATATATATATATATATATATATATATATATATATATATATATATATATATATTCACATCATTTTTATTTGTAAGTTATGTTGTCAGCTCCAATGAGATTTTAAAACAATCACATGACTGAATCAAAGATCTTAAAGGGTAAGTTCACCTTCCCCAAAAAAAACAAATGGACATTTTTTTTAGGTAAAAAAAAATGTGCTTCCTTTTTTTTTTTTTTTTTTAACTGCAATCTGTGCAGAGCATTGCACCTGCGATCTGCAGATTGAAGGTGCAATGTCAGGCTCCTTTCTTCCTCTTGCGATCGGCCTGTACGCGTTTGTGCTTTCTGTTACAAAACTAGAGGAAAACTGAATGAATTGTGTGCTGAGGAACGTGATCGCAACGGAAAACAGTACTTGTAGTTTTTTCATTAAAATTATTGATTTGTATAGTGCCAACAGGTTGTGCAGCACTTTACAATCTAAAGGGAGAGAAACAGGGGAGTGTGGGACTAGAAGGGTAGTTGCTGAGGCTAACCCTACAAATAATTCCTGCCCAGTTGGGTATGGTGGACTATCTCGGTACTGATACACAACAACATAAAACTTATATAAAATAAGTTATTTATGACATATAAAATTACATACAAAATATATATATATTTTTTTAAAAGGGAGAAAGGATTGGATAATCATGTCATTTTATAAGTAATAAATAACTCTGTCTCCTGCGGTATGTCCGCAGTCTCTGGTTGTCTCCTGCAGTATGTATATTAACCGCTTCGCGCCCACCCTATAGCCGAAAGACAGCTACAGAGTGGACGCTAACTGCCGGGAGGCCGTCCCTGGATGGCCTCCTGTTTACTTCCGCAATGCGCGCTCCCGCGAGTGCGCATCGGGGAATTTCTGTGCTGGCCGTGTCCTCGGACACAGCCAGTCACAGATCGCTGTAAAGGGCCAATCACAGTGGCCGTTTACAGCGCAATCGGCCTATCCAATGAGAGATGATCTCATATGTAAACATATGAGATCATCTCTCAGCGCCGCTCTCCCTCCTCACACAGACAGCGTGTGAGAAGGGACAGATGAACGGCTGCAAAGAACTGTGGGAAAAAAATGACAACATCAAAAAGCTCACTATGCCTCTTACTAAATACCTTGGAATGTCTACTTTCCAAAAAGGGGTAATTTGGGGGGTATTTGTACTTTCCTGGCTTGTTCGGGTCGCAAGAAATTAGATAGACCACCAGTACATCAGATGTGATCAATTTTGTATGATTCGCATCACAGCTTGTAGACTCTCTAACTTTCCCAAAGACCAAATAATATCCACTAATTTGGGTTATTTTTACCAAAGACATGTAGCAGTATAAATTGTGGCCAAAATTTATGAAGAAAAATTTATAATTTGCATAATTTTGTCACAGAAACAAAGAAATGTGCATTTTTTTTCAAAGTTTTTGGTCTTTTTTCATTTATGGCGCAAAAAATAAAAACCCCAGAGTTGATCAAATACCACCAAAAGAAAGCTCTATTTGTGGGAAAAAAAGGACAAAAAATTCATTTGGATACAGTGTTGCATGACTGAGTAATTTTCATTCAAAGTGTGAGAGCATCGAAAGCTGTTGCGGTATTCAGTAACCCCAGTGTCAGATGCGAGGATTTGAATAAGGCTAGGCAGCTTAACCACTTGCCTACTGGGCACTTAAACACCCTTCCTGCCCAGACCAATTTTCAGGTTTCGGTGCTCTCACACTTTGAATGACAATTACTCAGTCATGCAACACTGTACCCAAATAAATTTTTTGTCCTTTTTTCCCCACAAATAGAGCTTTCTTTTGGTGGTATTTTATCACCTCTGGGGTTTTTATTTTTTGCGCTATAAATGACAAAATTATGCAAATTATAAATTTTTCTTCATAAATTTTGGCTACAATTTATACTGCTACATATCTTTGGTAAAAATAACCCAAATTAGTGGATATTATTTGGTCTTTGAGAAAGTTAGAGAGTCTACAAGCTGTGGTGCGAATCATACAAAATTGATCACATCTGATGTACTGGTGGACTATCTCACTTCTTGCGACCCGAACAAGTCAGGAAAGTACAAATACCCCCAAATGACCCCTTTTTTGAAAGTAGACACTCACAAGGTATTTAGTAAGGGGCATGGTGAGCTTTTTGACGTTGTCATTTTTTCCCACAATTCTTTGCAAAATTAAGATTTTTTTTTTTCCACAAAATTGTCATTGTAATAGGTTATTTCTCTCACGTGGCATATGTATAGCACAAATGACACCCCCAAAAAATTCTGCTACTCCTGAGTATTACAATACCACATGTGTGGGACTTTTTCACAGCCTGGCCACATAGAGAGGCCCAACATGCAGGGAGCGCCATCACATGTTCTAGGAGCATAAATTACACATCTAAATTGTTGACTACCTGTTGCACTTTTGAAGGCCCTGGAGCACCAGGACAATGACACGTGGCACTGATGACAGTTGGCACTGATACGTGGCACTGATGACACTTATACGTGGTACTGATGACAGATGGCACTAATATGTGGCACTGATGACAGATGGCACTTATACATGGCACTGATGACACGTGGCACTAATACGTGGCACAGATGGCACTAATACGTGGCACCGATGATGCTTGACACTGATGACAGATGGCACTGATAAGTGGCATTGATGACACGTGACACTGACAACAGATGGCACGTGACACTGACAGGTGGCACTGATGACAAATGGCACTGATACGTGGCACTGATGACAGATGGCACTATGGGGCACTGATGACACGTGGCACTGATGACAGATGGCACTTATATGTGGCACTGATGACAGATGGCACTGGGGACAAATGGCACTGATAACAGGTGGCACTGGGGACAGATAGCACTAACAGGTGGCACTGGGAACAGATAGCACTAACAGGTGGCACTTGGAGCAGGTGGCACTGGGCAAGGATGGTACTGGGCGAGGATGGCACTGGGAAGGATGGCACTTGGGCAGATGGCACTTTTTTTTTTTTTTTTTTAAACTTACGGCCGATGCAGCCGTTGATCTCTCCCTTCTCACACGCTGTCTGTGTGAGGAGGGAGAGCTGGCGATGAGAGATGATCTCATATGTTTACATATGAGATCATCTCTCATTGGACACGCCGATCGTGCTGTAAACGGCCGCTGTGACTGGGCGTTTACAGTGATCTGTGACTGGCTGTGTCCGAGGGACACGGCCAGCACAGAACTTCCCCGATGCGCGCTCGCGGGAGCGCGCATTGCGGAAGTAAACAGGAGGCCGTCCAGGGACGGCCTCCCAGCAGTTAACGTCCGCTCTGTAGCCGTCTTTCGGCTATAGGGCGGGCGCGAAGCGGTTAAATCACCTTTCAATCAAAGCACAACAAAGTCCTTTAACTTTCTTACATTTATTTGTAAAATAACAGCAGAGCATTTGTAGATGAGCTTGTAGATGTTGTTGGGTGTTAAAGTGGTAGTATGGTCATTTTTTTAACTTTTACCTACAGGAAAGCCTATAATAAGGCTTACCTGTAGGTAAAAAAAATATCTCCTGAACCTGTACGGTTTAGGAGATATTCCCCTCGGTATGCGCCGCTGACTGCAGCGGCGCATGCACACAAGGGGGTTCTCTCCATGAAAATCCGGCAGCGCTCGTGCGGCCGGACTGAAATCTCCCGCGCGCATGCGCGGGAGTGACGATATCGCGGCTCCGGCCACTCACAGCGCCGGAGCCGCGATACCCGGAAGAGACGCCGAGGGAGCATGTCGGCTCCCTCGGCGTGGATCGGGCCAGATGTCGGGGCCTCGTTTTAAGGTAAGTATTTCATAATGAGCTAGTATGCGGTGCATACTAGCTCATTATGCCTTTTGCTTTGCAGGTTTAAAAAAAAAAAACATTGAGGGTTTACTACCGCTTTAAGCCAGAGCTTCTCTATGTGGAGTGCTTATCCAGGGAAGGAGGTAAAAAACAGAAAGCTTACCTAATCTATGTGATCAATGCCTGATTATAACTATATTGTTAATTTAGGATACTCATGATATGATGCTCGTTATGATCTGTAAACTTCCCTTTTCTTGAAATTCAATAAAAAGATTTAACAAGAAAACAGAAAGCTTATTGCAAGGTTTGTCAGCTTGTACTTACAAAGCCTTCTATGAGTGGAAAAAGAACAGGGGACTGGCTAAACAGGAAAAGGAACAGGGAGAAACTAATGAATTTAGACAGGGAGAGTGGGCTAATCCATTCTCTCTACCAGAGAATTTAAAGGTTACTATGGCAACCAGACTGTAGTAGATCAGAAAAGTAAACACTGCAAAAAGAGGGACAGACCAAACAAACTAGGGACCCTTGTTCCATGATACGCTGTACACAAAGTCGCTTGCTTGCTGGGAGCTGAAGTAGATGGAGCTCCGTGAAAAGCGGAAGTTAGTACATGAGGGTAAACGTCCCTGCCTCACATTTTTTTCCTGTTTTCCTTCATTTTTTGTTTTCCAACAAAAATGGATTTGATTTTCGTCATAGTTTTTGTCGGTGGACAAAAATTTCCTGTACTTTTCGTTTAGTTTTCGTCACAGTAAAACGCTGCTGAAGAAAAATTTGACACATTTTTCATTGACTCCAATAGCAACGCTCGCAGGGAATGGAGCTCGGCACTGTCGCAGATCGAGGAACCAGGGGACAAGGTAAGTAACCCTTACATGGATCCAGTGATGCGATCCCGAGCTCGGGAATACCACTTACCTCAGGCCTGTAATTGTAACGTACACACCCACAGTGGGTGCTCTCTGCTCTGGACAGTCGTCTTTGTGACTCGTGAGTTGGGAGTGGGACTCTTGTCAGGACTCGGGAGGCCTGTAATGCACAGTGCTGCTCTGGATGGTCGTCTGAGGACTCGAAGGCCTGTAATGCTGGAGGACAGCCGCTTGCTGGGAACGGAAGCAGGCGGAGCTCCGTGGAAACTGAAAGTTAGTTCACAAGGGTAAATGTCCCTACCTCACATATTCGTTTTGTTTTTGTCACTGTAAAAGTGCTTCTGATGAAATTTTTTGACTAAAATGATTTGTTGACAAAATTAACACTGCTAGAGTCGTGGGCACTGGGAACAGAGGACACTGGAAACAGTGGCTTTGAGAGTGATCACTAGATGTGTTACCGTAGCATTGTGATGCATTGCACTGCAGGTGCATTGGTGCATGGCAACTCACCACACTGCAGTATGTGTGTTGTGTATGTTACAGCTACATGTTGCCTTAACACTGGTTCAACTTATAGATCTGAATGGCCCATTAGTGTTTTCATTCTGTAAAAACTTGAATCACTTTACATTACATTTACCTTTTATATCAATGTCTTCAGTGTTAATACTAGAAAGAATTTCAGCTGTGTTTGAAAATGGCTGGTCACTTCTTTCATTTCATTGCAATAAGTTTTGATAAAGTTTTTTATTTTTTTATTTTTTTTTTATATATCTGTAGGTTATTAAATGGTTACAAAAAGGAATGGTCAAGCTTTACGAGATTATTTGAAGTATAAACACAACATGGTAATTAAAACCCTCTTTTATTAAGAACAAACAATGTGTTGCTGATGCAACGGAAAATATAATCAGTTCTCACAACTGAGCAGGGGAGAAGAGATAAAACATACAATTATTTGGTCACATCCAAGGCTAAGGCTTGATTCACATCTATGCATGTTGCTTTTGAGCATTTCTGCTGTGCATTCCGCATTTTTTTAACAGCATTTTTACCGTAATTTTGCCACGATTTGCTTTTTTTTTTCCTTTACATTCACTGTATAGAGCCAGTTGCTAGGAAGCCAGCTGCTGCGTCCTTAACAACAGATGTCAGTGAGGTTCCCCACTGAAAGTTGAATGTAGAAAGAACAATTGCCAGGAAAAAAAAAGTGAAAAAAATGGCATGGGGTCCCCCCCCACCCCAAAGCACCTTGCCCCCATGATGGGGACGAGGACCTCTTCCCAACCACCCTGGCCAGTGGTTGTCGGGGTCTTCTGGGCGGGGGGCTTATCATAATTCTTACAACAGCCTTTAACAAGGGGGCCCCCAGATCCTGCCCCTCCATGTGAATGAGTCTGAGGTACATTATACCTCTACCCCTATACCTCTACAATAGCCAGTTTTTGATATGTCATTTTATTAAAAATGTCTTCTTCCTCCTCTGGTACTCTCCCTCCCCCTCTCCCTTTTCCTCTGGTCTTCTCCTTCTCTTGCTTCTTCCTCCTCTGATCTTCTCCTTCTCCTGCTTCTTCGTCCGGTCTTCTTCTCCCGATTCTTCCTCTGGTCTTCTTCTTTCTCTTGTCCTCTTTGTCCGTTCTTCTTCTTCCTCTTCTACCTCTCCAGCCGACCACCTTACTTTGATGTTGCATCCCACTGATCTGTCCGTGCCGATGTCAATAATTTCTTAGATAACTATGGGGTGTGGCTATCTGATAACATCACCTGGAGACCCCGTCTCTTGTGATGTCACAGACCCATCATGCCTCGGGCAGTGACGTCACGAGGGGGTGGGGTCTCCAGATGACATCATCCAATGGCCACTCCCCATCTAAGACATGCTTGACATCGGGGCAGACAGATCAGCAGGACGCAGCATCGGAGGAGGGTCGTCAGAGGAGGAAGAACACAGGACAAAGAAGACCGGAGGAAGAAGTGGGAGAAAGAGAAGATCGGAGGAGGAAGAAGCAGGGGCAAGAAGACATTTTCAAATAAAGGACTTGTCAAAAACTGTCTATTGTCTCTTGTCACACTACACTACTTTTTTTTTGGTGACTAGGTAGGGGTAAAATGCTCCCCATACTCATTCACATGGGGGGCTGGGATCTGGGGGCACCGTTGTTAAAGGTGCTTCTTGATTCTGATAAGCCTTTCCACCCGCAGACCCCAACAACCACCAACAGGGTTGTCGGAAAGAGGCCCTTGTCCCCATCAACATGGGGGCAAAGTACTTTGAGGGCATGAGGCCTGGTATGGTTCAAAAGGGGGGGGCGCACGCTCTTCCCCTATCTTTCTGACCTGCCAGGCTGCATGCTTGGATAAGGGTCTGGTATGGATTTTGAGGGGGACCCCACACCATTTATTTTTTTATTTGGAATCCATACTAGACCCGAAGGGGCTGGTATGGACTGGGGAGGGGGGCACAAAAAATTTTTCCCAGCAATTCTGTTTTCTACATTCAGTTGTAATCAGTTGTTAAGGACGCAACAGCAGGTTTCCTGGCCCCCTCCTTAGCAACCAGCTATATAGAGTAAATATACATTAAAAAAAATATATATCACAAAACGCGGCAAAATCGCAGTAAAAACGCGGTACTTGCATTTTGGATGCGGGTCGATTGAAGTCTATTACATGCAAACGCTGCATTTTGCGGGGGAAAAAAATCCCCGACCCTTGTCAAAAACGGAAGGGCACAAAAATGCATTGATGTGAACATGTTCCATAGGAACCCATGTTAAAAAGATTCCCTGCATTTCTACAAAATGCAAAAAGGATCAAAAAACGCATTATAGGAATGGCATGTGGTGCATTTGGAGTCAGCAGTGCTATGTTTTGCCTCACAGGAGCTGTATATTCTGTCATAGTAAACTACTTCTTCCAACGGCTGATCCAGGGTATAGTGTATACTGTATGTTTTCCATACTAAAAGGAATGTTGTGCTTTTTATCTTATAACAAAGGATTATACATAATAATGCAGCTAAGCCAGCACTTCTTACAAAGACGTGGGTCCAATGTACAACTCCAATTCCAAAAAAGCTGGCACGCTGTAACAAATCTACATGAAAAAATAATGCAATGATTTGCAAATATCAAAAACCCATACCTTATTCACAGTGGAAAATAGAAAGAATATCAAATATTTAAACTGAGAAAATGTACTATTTTAGGAAAAAAATAAAGACATTTTGAAACTGAAACTGATCACAGTAACATGTCTTAAAATGTTGGGACAGGGCAAAAAAAGCTGGCAATAGCACTAACAAGGAATTGCTGGAAGAACATTTTGCAACTAATTATGTTAATTGGCAATAAAATAAAAAAGTGTAGCGCTAAGTGTATGAAACACAGTGAAAGTGATCACTTTTTTTATGCTATCATCTGTCATTTTGATGCTCTGTAAAAATATTTATATAAGATTAAAATCTTCTATTTTTATGACCATATGGAGCCCCCCTTTTTTCTTTTTCCCTTTTTATGGTTCTAATGTGGCAATATCACATTGTGTCACTGGTCTGTCATACTGACCTTCCATCGAGATTCGGAACATTTGCCTGAGCTTTGGACATTTGGTCGTCCTAACCTGGATCCTGATTGGCTGATTGACACAACACAACAATTGCTCCTGGAGTGATCCCTCCACTGGCTTTGTCCACCTCTCAGTCGGTAGCACTGGTGAGCACCTGGCTTTCAGTCAACATACAGTCGTATGACATGTGGGTCCACCTTATCCGGTAAGAAGTACCCATCCATAATCTATTTTTATTAGACGAATGTTCATCCATCACGTTCTGTGTTACACGGCTATTCTTGTGTTTACATCATTCCCACCATTGGTCACAGAGGATTCCATCATAGCCATTTGAGTGGACATTACTTTTATGAGTTTATATGGATTCACTAGTGTTTGCACTTCATCATGTCATAATTATTACATATTATTGTTATATTTTTCACTGAGTTTATCACAGCACTTGTTCTCCTCAACTGCTGTAATATATGTAGCACTGACCCCCGAAGGAGCGTCTGGTTTTGTTGGGCTTACCATTACCTTCATGACCTCGTGTGCATCTAGGGGTTTCCCGAGGTTGATGGCCAAAAGAACTGCAGAGACTGACACTGGATCCACTTTTAGGATATTTATTTAGCAACAAGTAGACAGAACAGTCTCTCAATGAAGGGTAAAGGGTTAGGTAGGAAGTTCAGGTAGTTCTTGGAACTGCAAAAGATAGGAAGTCTCTCACTATAGAAATCCAGAGAATTGCCACTCACAACTGTATTCTCGCAGCTACCGGATAGACCTCCTCTCATTAGGCCTAGCAGCCATTAAAGTGTTTGAATAAAGCGAAGCCTCTGCCACAGACTTGCATATAGAACACTTGAACAAAGTCTCTGCCACAGACTTGATGTAGAACACTTGTGGATAAAGTCTCTGCCATTGACTTGGATGTAACTGAAGGATGTAGACAAATTTAGAGAGCCATTATACGGTACCAGTATCTCGCAGCCGGTCTGGCGATACCGTATGAGTGTAGATTCACTTGATTTCTTTCAACTGAGCTCCCAGCCAGTCTTCACCGTGGCCTTCTCCCGAAGAGTCCTCCCCTGGTTGCTTCTCCAGTTGCTTGGCCTCTCCACAGATGAGACGGCACCGGACCACCTTTGAATCCTCCTTCCAGTTACTTTGCCTCGGGCTAGCCAGCCCCAAGACTCGGAATTGGATGGATCCGCACCCCAGGCCATGAGGGCCATGGGGGCTGGTCAGGAGGACCAGGACCAAAAGGACAGAAAGATCTTCTGGACCGGAACCCAGAAGCACATGATGTCAGTACCTTAAGTACCCTCACCCAGAATGCACAGCAAGATGACACTCCCACTGGGCTGGTTCCGAGAAAGAATGGCACTCAATGCAACTAGCTAAACTACGCTCTCACACTTGTCAGTGATGACAGCGCCACCCTTTTCCAAGCAGAACACTGTGCAATCCAGCTATACTGGTACTGAAACCATAATTTGTATAATTGACCCTAAAACCCAACTGTGGTTTTAGGAACTTTAAATAGAAAAAAAAACACATATCGCATGCTCTTCAGGAGCCGGCGCTACATATATATTTCATTTCCACAGTGTTTCATACACTTATGCCCTGTACACAGGACCAGTTTTCCCTTCGGAATAAACTGTGAAGGTTTTTCCGACGGAAAAATATAGAACATGCTCTCAGTCCCTCTGAATTTTTGATGGCAAACACACGGTCAGAATATACAATGAAAATATCCCATCTGACTTTTTCTGTCCGAAATTCCGACCGTGTGTACACGGCATTAGCACTACACTTTTGTATTTTATTATTCATGTTGGAATTTGTTTGTTTTAGTGTTAGCAGCTGTGCACATTGTATTACATTTGGTTATTGAGCGGTTTAGCGCAGCAATTTTACACATATTCCAAGGTTAATTGGCAACAGGTCAGTAACATGATTGGGTCTATAAAGAGCATTTTAGAGACACAGGGTGTTTTAGAAGTAAAGCTAGGCAGAGGTTTACTAACCTGTGAAAAATTGTATCTAAAAATTGTCAAACAATTTCAGAATAGTGTTCCTTGATGTAAAAAATTGCAAAGACTTTAGATACAGTGCCTTGCGAAAGTATTCGGCCCCTTTGAACTTTTCAACCTTTTGCCACATTTCAGGCTTCAAACATAAAGATATAAAATTTTAATTTTTTGTGAAGAATCACCAACAAGTGGGACACAATTGTGAAGTGGAACGAAATCTATTGGATATTTTAAACTTTTTTAGCAAATAAAAAACTGAAAAGTGGTGTGTGCAAAATTATTCGGCCCCTTTATTTTCAGTGCAGCAAACTCAGTCCAGAAGTTCAGCGAGGATCTCTGAATGATCCAATGTTGTCCTAAATGACTGATGGTGATAAATAGAATCCACCTGTGTGTAATCAAGTCTTTGTATAAAAGCACCTGCTCTGTGATAGTCTCAGGGTTCTGTTGAAAGCGCAGAGAGCATCATGAAGACCAAGGAACACACCAGGCAGGTCTGTAATACTGTTGTGGAGAAGTTTAAAGCTGGATTTGGATACAAAAAGATTTCCCAAGCTTTAAACATCCCAAGGAGCACTGTGCAAGCGATCATTTTGAAATGGAAGGAGTATCAGACCACTGCAAATCTACCAAGACCTGGCCGTCCCTCTAAACTTTCAGCTCAGACAAGGAGAAGACTGATCAGAGATGCAGCCAAGAGGCCCATGATCACTCTGGATGAACTGCAGAGAACTACAGCTGAGGTGGGAGAATCTGTCCATAGGACAACAATCAGTCGTACACTGCACAAATCTGGCCTTTATGGAAGAGTGGCAAGAAGAAAGCCATTTCTCAAAGATATCCATAAAAAGTGTCATCTAAAGATTGCCACAAGCCACCTGGGAGACACACCAAACATGTGGAAGAAGGTGCTCTGGTCAGATGAAACCAAAATCGAACTTTTTGCCCACAATGCAAAACGATATGTTTGCCGTAAAAGCAACACAGCTCATCACCCTCAACACACCATCCCCACTGTCAAACATGGTGGTGGCAGCATCATGGTTTGGGCCTGCTTTTCTTCAGCAGGGACAGGGAAGATGGTTAAAATTGAGGGGAAGATGGATGCAGCCAAATACAGGACCATTCTGCATGAAAACCTGTTGGAGTCTGCAAAAGACCTGAAACTGGGATGGAGATTTATCTTCCAACAAGACAATGATCCCAAACATACAGCAAAATCTACAAAGGAATGGTTCACAAATAAACGTATCCAGGTGTTCGAATGGCCAAGTCAAAGTCCAGACCTGAATCCAATCGAGAATCTGTGGAAACAGCTGAAAACTGCTGTTCACAAACGCTCTCTATCCAACCTCACAGAGCTCGAGCTGTTTTGCAAGGAAGAATGGGCAAGAATTTCAGTCTCTCGATGTGCAAAACTGATAGAGACATACCCCAAGCGACTTGCAGCTGTAATCGCAGCAAAAGGTGGCTCTACAAAGTATTAACGCAAGGGGGCCGAATAATTTTGCACGCCCCACTTTTAATTTTTTTATCAGTTAAAAAAGTTTCAAAAATCCAATAGATTTCGTTCCACTTCTCAATTGTGTCCCGCTTGTTGGTGATTCTTCACAAAAAATTTAAATTTTAGATCTTTATGTTTGATGCCTGAAATGTGGCAAAAGTTTGAAAAGTTCAAGGGGGCCGAATACTTTCGCAAGTCACTGTATATCATCATCTATAATACATAATAATATCAAAAGATTCTGAGAATCTGGAGGAATCTCTGTGAGCAAGGGACAAGGCAGAAATGTAAGATTGGATGCCTGTGATCTTTGGACCATCAGGTGGCACTGCATTAAAAACAGGCATCATTCTGTGATGGGTATCAATGCATGGGCTCAGAAATACTTCCAAAATTCACTGTCTGTGAACACAGTTTGCTGTGCCATCCAAAAATACAAGTTAAAGCTCTATCATGCAAAGAAGAAGCCATATCTGAACATGAACCAGAAAAGCTGCCATCTTCTCTCTGCCATTTAAAATGGTCTATTGCAAAGTGGAAAACTATTCTTTGGTCAGACGATTCAAGAATTTACATTGGGCACCATGGGCACGGCGTCCTCCTGACTAAAGAGGAGAGGGACCTTATCATCACTCAGTTCAAACACCTGCATCTCTGATTATATGGGTGTTAGTGTGCATGGGAAACTTGCACATCTTGAAAGGCACCATCCAGGCTTTAGAGCAGCATATGATCAGGCAAGAATGGGACATCATTACTCTCTCAAAACTCCAGCAAATAGTCTTCTCAGTTCCCGGACGTTCACAGGGTGTTGTTAAAAGAAGAGGGGATGCTACACCATGGTAAACTTGACCCTGTGCCAACTTTTTGGGAATTGAGGTTGTACTTTGCCAGCTTTTTGTTGCCCTGTCCCAACTTTTCTGAGAAGTGTTGCTGCCAGTAATTTCAAAATGACTTTCTTTTTAGTTTAACATATTATATGGTTTCTATTTTCTACTGTGAATAAGATGTGGGTTTATGAGAATTGCAAATCATTGCATTCTTTAGATTTTACACAGCGTCCTAACTTTTTTGGAATCGTGTGTTGATCTTTAAAAAAAAAAAAACAGGGGTGTGGCCAACCATGCAAGTGTGAGGATATGCATGTAAGAACTTTGTCCTCCACAGGCAACAATTTGGTATTTTTCTATCTCCTTTCCTAATTTATCCACATGCCAAAACAGGAAGACTAAAGGACCTCCCCACAACTCAATAGCATCAGACATCCACCGTGCAAAACCATGGAGACTACAGGCCCTAACACCAGTTCTGCCCCCTCTATACAAAAGCAAATCAATTACAAGAAAAGGAACCTTGGACCAGCAATTACTACTGCAAACCAATCCACACAGGAGTGGCTAGACTGTTTGATCACTTCTCCAAATCTGAGGGCATGCGCCTCACCAGTGGACTCCTAAAGTTCATGTGCTTTATGGGACTCCAGTAACCACAACCAGCACCAAAAATGAATGACATCCAGGAACTCCTTCATTCCCTATTTACTAGTGTTTACTTTGGAGATGCGTGCACAGCATATTGAGAGTTCCTTAAAAAGGGGACTGGAGAATATCAAGTGACACATACAGAGTTTGCCCTGAAAGCTGCTTTCCCCTTCAATAAGCTTGGGTAGGGGTATCTACAAGTCACAAGCAGAGACTAGTATATCGGCAACTCCGCGCCTAACATAGCGAAAACAGAAGCAGCTGGAATAGTATTCAGCTTGAGGGCATCCCAAAGGAAATTATGGATCTGGAACTGAAAGAAACCATAATAGTCATTCTCAACACCAACCAGGGTAAGGCCCTCATGACAAATTAGAAGCTAACCAAGTTCACTGTACACCAGGTCCCCTCAACACCAGAGAGGACCTCCCCAAAAATGTGCTCTGCAGAGTACTTTAATAAATTATCAAAGAAGAGCTCATGCTGTGCATCTGAAGATCCCGCCCTTTTGATTTTTACAGGGCCAAGAGTCACCTTCTATGTGGCCTATTTAGACTCACGACGGCCATGAAAAGAACGTTAAAATCCCTTCTGAAACTGTTCTGACAACAGGGTGCTAAATGGTGTCACCCCTTTCACATCCTGATCAAGAAAGACAACCAGTTTTACCTTCAACAGCCATGAACAGTTACTGAACCTGTTCCATTTCCTTGCATACTGACTGGATCCTGTACTGAACTGGCTGAAGCCACCCAGGAAGACTAGGTGATGACTAGGGATGAGCCCACGGTTCGAGTCGAACAGGGTGGCATGTGTATATATATATGTATCCATATATGTATATATATGTATACATCAGGTGTCCCTATCAGAGTCCCCTTTTACATCAGGTGTCCCCACCAAAGTCCCCTTTTACATCAGGTGTCTCCATCAGTGTCCCCCTTTACATCAGGTGTCCCCATCAGAGTCCTTCTTTAAATCAGGTGTCCCCATCAGAGTCCCCCTTTACATCTGGTGTCCCCATCAGAATCCCCCTTTACATCAGGCATCCCCATCAGAGTCCCCCTTCACATGAGGCATCCTCATCAGAGTCCTCCTCTACATCAGGTGTCCCCATCATATCATAGTCCTCCCTGTCAGGGCTGGGCTCAGCCATCCCTTCTCAGGGCTCAGGCTGCTCAGCTGTCGGTTGATTGCCAGCACTCATCATTCCACGGTGACTCACCTGGTGATCATATCCTGCTTGTTTACAAGCCCTGCTGGATATTTAAGCTGCCTAGACTAGATCTCCTGTGCCTTGCCTTGTTCAACATATCTAGAGACTGTCTGCTGTGTTTCTGTTGAAGACTTGCCTGGCTGACGTCCCTTTTGGTTCCTGATCCTGTCTGCTGCTCTGACTATGCTGATCCCTGGCTCCCTGAATTCCTGGCTTTTTCTGACTACCCAATTTGGTTACTGAACCCTGGCTATGTTTTGAGTACATTTACTATTTGTACCATTTTTACCACTATATTAAATGGTGTGATTTTTACTGCATTTTCTGTCTCTATCTGATTCATGGTTCCTGACACCCCCTTTACATCAGGCATTCCCATCAGAGTCCCCCTTTACACCAGGCATCCCCATCAGAGTTCCCCTTTACATCAGGCATTCCCATCAGAATCCCCTTTCACATCCGGTGTCACCCCTCCCCTCCCTTCATACTCCCAGCTCTCACAGCATCCACCTTCGGACCAGCCAGAAACTGCAAGTGACAGCGTGGGACCCGCCAATCACTAACCACAGCATAAAGCAATGCTATAGTGGGAGAGTTCAGGGCACAGAGCTCTGCACCCCGAGAACATTCTAAAGGAAGCCAATAGAACAGCGGCGGCCCATCAATAGGCGGCGCAGGGGCACCATTTTCCTAAAGCTCATCATAAAAAATAAATAATAATAATGGCCCTTTAACCACTTGCCGACCGCCGCACGACGATATACGTCGGCAGAATAGCACAGGCAGGCATATGGGCATATATATAAGTCCCTGCCTTCCCGCGGGTGGGGGGCCCGATCGGGCCCCCCCCCCCCCCCCGGTGCCTGCGGCGGTCGGTATTCGTTCGGGAGCGATCCGGGATGAGGGGGCGGCCATTCATTCATGGCCCCCCCCTCGCGATCGCTCCCGACGAATAGAAATGCTCCTTGACATCACTTCCTCTCCTGTAATGTAAACACAGGAGAGGAAGTGATGTAATCTCTCCTCCGTGTCGGTATTTTTCGTTCCGGCACCGAGGAAAGAGGATCGGTGAGTTGCACCAACACACCACACGTACAGTAGAACATGCCAGGCACACTCACACCCCCCCTTTACCCCCCGATCAACCCCCAATTACCCCTGCCCCCCCCCCCCCCCCAGTCACAGTGACACCAATTGCATTTTTTTTTTTTTTTTTTTTTGCATTGGTGTCATTTGTGACTGTAATAACTGTTAGGGCAGTTAGGGTTAGCCCCCTTTAGTTCTAATGTGCCCCCCTAACCCCCCCAATAAAGGTTTAACCCCGTGATCACCCCCCGTCGCCAGTGTCACTAAGGCTGGGTTCACATTGCAGCGGTTTATGAGAACGAATGTGATTCGCACCGCACTGCAGTGCAAATCACATCCGATCTCTGTGCGATTCGAGTTCAGCCATACAGATAGTATGGCTGAATTCGCGCCGCACCCGCCGCACCCGCCGCAAATTCGCACGGGACCCTTTTTTTGGTCCGCAGCAGAATCGGATCGCATGGGTGTTCACACCATGCGATCCGAGTTTGCAGATCGCACTGCGATATGCGAACTGATCTGGGGGTGTCATTAACATTTCACTGACACTCCCAGCAGTTCGCATAGGGCAGTGTGAACTGCCGCCGGGAGGCATGCGATGCGGGAACCCGCCGCGGATTCGTGGCGTTCCCGCATCACTCCAGTGTGAACCCAGCCTAATAAGCGATCATTTTTCTGATCGCTGTATTAGTGTCACAGGTGACGCTAGTTAGGCAGGTAGGTATTTAGGTTTGCAGCAACTTTTTATAGCGCCAGGGACCCCCATATACTACCGCATAAAGCCCCCTGATTGCCCCCTAGTTAACCCTTTCACCAGTGATCACCATATAACTGTTACAGGTGACGCTGGTTGGTTAGTTATTTTTTTATAGTTTCAGGGCACCCGCCATTTATTACCTAATAAAGGTTTAACCCCCTGATCACCCGGCGGGTGTCATTTGTGACTGTAATAACTGTTAGGGCAGTTAGGGTTAGCCCCCTTTAGTTCTAAGGTACCCCCCTAACCCCCCCCCCAATAAAGGTTTAACCCCGTGATCACCCCCCGTCGCCAGTGTCACTAAGGCTGGGTTCACATTGCAGCGGTTTGAGAACGGATGTGATTCGCACCGCACTGCAGTGCAAATCACATCCGATCTCTGTGCGATTCGAGTTCAGCCATACAGATAGTATGGCTGAATTCGTGTCGCACCCGCCGCACCCGCCGCAAACTCGCACGGGACCCTTTTTTTGGTCCGCAGCAGAATCGGATCGCATGGGTGTTCACACCATGCGATCCGAGTTTGCAGATCGCACTGCGATATGCGAACTGATCTGGGGGTGTCAATAAAATTTCACTGACACTCCCAGCAGTTCGCATAGGGCAGTGTGAACTGCCGCCGGGAGGCATGCGATGCGGGAACCCGCCGCGGATTTGTGGCGTTCCTGCATCGCATCAGTGTGAACCCAGCCTAATAAGCGATCGTTTTTCTGATCGCTGTATTAGTGTCACAGGTGACGCTAGTTAGGCAGGTAGGTATTTAGGTTCGCCGCAGCTTTTTATAGCGCCAGGGACCCCCATATACTACCGCATAAAGCCCCCTGATTGCCCCCTAGTTAACCCTTTCACCAGTGATCACCATATAACGGTTACAGGTGACGCTGGTTGGTTAGTTATTTTTTTATAGTTTCAGGGCACCCGCCATTTATTATCTAGTCTCACTAGTGTACCCCTAAATTTAGGGGTGTCTACTTTCCAAAATGGGGTCATTTGGGGGGCGTTTGTGCCATCTTGGCATTTTATGGCCTTCAAAACTGTAACACCCTTAGAAAGCCTGAAGGCGGTGCTTGGTTTTCGGGGCCCCGTACGCGGCTAGGCTCCCAAAAAGTCCCACATATGTGGTATCCCCGTACTCAGGAGAAGCAGCAGAATTTATTTTGGGGTGTCATTTCACATATGCCCATGGCATGCGTGAGCAATATATCATTTAGTGACAACTTTGTGAAAAAATAAAAATAAAAAATAAAAGTTTGTAATTTTCCCGCAACTTGTGGCAAAATATAAAATATTCCATGGACTCAACATGCCTCTCAGCAAATAGCTTGGGGTGTCTACTTTCTAAAATGGGGTCATTTGTGGGGGTTTTGTGCCATCTTGGCATTTTATGGCCTTCAAAACTGTAATAGGTAGTGAGGAGTGAAGTCAAATATTTACGCCCTTAGAAAACCTGAAGGCGGTGCTTGGCTTTCGGGGCCCCGTACGCGGCTAGGCTCCCAAAAAATCCCACACATGTGGTATCCCCGTACTCAGGAGAAGCAGCAGAATTTATTTTGGGGTGTCATTTCACATATGCCCATAGCATGTGTGAGCAATATATCATTTAGTGACAACTTTGTGTAAAAAAAAAAAAAATTTTTTTTTTTTGTCATTATTCAATCGCTTGAGGCAAAAAAATAAAATATTCAATGGGCTCAACATGCCACTTATCAATTTCCTTAGGGGGTCTACTTTCCAAAATGGGGTCATTTGGGGGGGTTTTGTACTGCCCTGCCATTTTAGCACCTCAAGAAATGAGATAGGCAGTCGTAAACTAAAAGCTGCGTAAATTCCAGAAAACGTACCTTAGTTTGTAGATGTGACAACTTTTGCGCAAACCAATAAATATACAGTTATTGACTTTTTTTTTACCAAAGACATGTGGCTGAATACATTTTGGCCTAAATGTATGACTAAAATTGAGTTTATTGGATTTTTCTAATAACAATAAGTAGAAAATATCATTTTTTTTCAAAATTTGCGGTCTTTTTCCATTTATATCGCAAAAAATAAAAATCGCAGAGGCAATCAAATACCATCAAAAGAAAGCTCTATTTGTGGGAAGAAAAGGACGCAAATTTTGTTTGGGTACAACATTGCATGACCGCGCAATTACCAGTTAAAGCAGCGCAGTGCCAAATTGTAAAAATACCTCTGGTCATTTACCAGCAAAATGGTCCGGTCTGAAAGTGGTTAAAGGGGTTGTAAAGGTAAATGTTTTTTCACCTTAATGCATTCTATGCATTAAGGTGAAAAAACATCTGACAGTCCCGGCGCCCCCAGCCCCCCCGTTTTACTTACCTCACCCCTCGAAAGTCCCGCACTCGTCCCGCGATGTCCTTTCCACCGTTCAGCCTGGCCGCTGATTGGCTGGAGTGGATGGATGGAAAGCAGGGCAGCCATTGGCTCGCGCTGCTGTCAATCACATCCACTGACGCGGAGCGCTGGGGGGCGGGGCCGTGTGATACAGCGAGCGGCTATAGCCGCCGGCTGTATCACGGGAGCGCGCCCGCAGATGCTTCTCACCATGCGAGGGAGCTCGCATGAACGTGAGAAGCATCTGAGGGAGGAAGCCGAGACAGCCACCGAGGGACCCCAGAAGAGCAGGTTCGGGCCACTCTGTGCAAAACGAGCTGCACAGTGGAGGTAAGTATAACATATTTGTTATTTAAAAAAATAATAATAATAATTTAAGGTAAGGTAAGGGGACATCCATAAATTGACCATCTAGGATCACACTGAACTCCGCTGGATCACCCTAACCATCAACCATTATATTGAAGAACACTTAGCACTTTCTGTAGTTTTCTTTTATGCAACTTTTTGATTCTAAGTTCATTTATGTTTCATGCGACTTATGTTATAGTCGCTACACGGCTCGTTTGCACCTTTTATGACTTTGTATAGTTAGCACTTTATTTCACTATATGCACCTTTATATGGACATTTGATATAAATATCCTTCCGTCGATCTAGACGATTGTTCAAACTGCTTTTTTCACTTGGATTCAGCCCTCAGCACTACTGCACTTTGTCGTTTATGTTTCAACTAATTTTATTACTTTTTACGTATTTTTAAATACTAACTGTTGCACCTTCTATTATCTCTATATAATATCATCAATTTTTATGAATTATTTTTACCTCTGTGTATTGATGTGTATGCTAAATCACTGATCCAAGGTATTATATGATTATTACGCTATTACATTTTACTTCTGTCATATATTTGATGTGTTACTAGCCGTCATCCACTTACCTGTATATACACTTTTAACCATTTACTATACCCACCCTCCTTGGTTTTACTAGAATTTTATCTATACAAGTTTACACAATACACAACTATTGTAAATTTACATATCCTCTAGTACAGCGCACGACTATTCTTGTACCAATCTTTCTCTTTGGGTTCAGATATTTCCCTCCAGTGAGTGCAGCAGTACCCCATTCCACCAATAATAATTTTTTCCCATTTTGGCGCAGGAATATCCTTTTTTCTATTTTTAATAGCTAGCTATTGATTAAACTGACTGTCCCTGCTCCACACAGCGTCCTGTCCCTACACTGACAAAAGACAGCTGCAATCACCAGCATAGCCATGCACCAGCACCCTATATATTGTACACCTATACCAGTACTTAAAAGGAACTTTATGCACCTAGCAGCTAGTGATTTGCAGACTGTCCCTCAGTCCCTACACTGATAAAAGACTGCTGCAGAAAAGGGCAGCAGTTAGCAGCAGTGCACCGCAACCCTCTATATTGTACACCTATACCAGTCCTTACAAGGACCTTTGTGGACTTAGTAGCTAGTGATTTGCAGACTGTCCCTCAGTCCCTACACTGATAAAGGACTGCTGCAGAATAGGGCAGTAATCTTCAGCACAGCCCTGCACCAGCACCCTATATATTGTACACTTATACCAGTCCTTAAAAGGACCTTTGTGGACCTAGTAGATAGTGATTTGCAGACTGTCCCTCAGTCCCTACACTGATAAAAGACAGCTGCAGAATTGGGCAGCAGTCAAGTATAATATTCTTTCTATATTTGGAAGAAAGTATATTATACGTGTACAACCCTATATACTCTACACCTATACCAGTCCTTAAAAGGACCTTTGTGGACCTAATAGTAGTAGCTAGTGAATGTAATTAAACCGACTGTCCCTGCTCCACACAGCGTCCTGTCCCTACACTGACAAAAGACAGCTGCAGAATCAGTCAGCAGTGCACTCAGCAATCACCAGCACAGCAGTGCACCAGAACCCTATGTACACTAGGGATGAGCTTCGAGTTTGAACTCATGTTCAACTCGAACATTGCCTGTTCGCCTGTTCAGCGAACAGTGAACAATTTGGGCTGTTCGGGGCAAATTCGAAAAGCCCGGAACACCCTGTACAAGTCTATGGGAGAAATTTAAAGTTTTAAAAGCTAATATGCAAGTTATTATAGGGCTCATGGTGCTACCTATACCAGAATGACTAATATATTTATAATATAATACCCAGGTTATATTTCCCAGTGCTCGTGCCAGTGTATAAACAATGGAATTAGCTTATCCACACACCACGTTCCAAACAATTCCATTGTTTATACACTGGCACGAGCACTGGGAAATATAACCTGGGTATTATAATATAGATAAATTAGTCATTCTGGTATAGGTAGCGCCATAAGCCCTATAATAACATTATAAATAGCTAAACAGCCATAGCTCCCTAACAGGGGCTGAGGGCTTAGAGGGTGGCAGCAACCTAAAAATATTCTGCTTCCTAAGCGCGGCTATTATATATATTTTTTCTAATATGCAATTTACTGTCCTAAAAAGTGGGGACCCGGGTCCTGCCCCAGGGGACATGGATCAATGCAAAAAAAAGTTTTTTCAGGAGCAGTGATTTTAATAATGATTAAAGTGAAACAATAAAAGTGTAATATTCCTTTAAATTTCGTACCTGGGGGGTGTCTATAGTATGCCTGTGAAGGGGCGCATGTTTCCCGTGCTTAGAACTGTCCCTGCACAAAGTGTCATTTCTGCAGAAAAATAATTCATTTAAAATCACTCGCAGCTATAATGAATTGTCGGCTCCGTAATACAGAGAACACTCAATGAGTGTTCTCTGTATTATAGAGCCGACAATTCATTCATTGATAAAAAAAAAAAAAAAAAGCCTGGAGTTCCCCCAAATTCAATTACCAGGCCCTTCAGGTCTGGTATGGATATTAAGGGAAGCCCTGCGTCAAATTTTTTAAAAATCCATACCAGACCCTTTATCCGAGCACGCAACCTGGCAGGCCACAGGAAAAGAGGGGGGACCTGCGGCCTGCCAGGTTGCGTGCTCAGATAAAGGGTCTGGTATGGATTTTTAGGGGGACCCCACGTCAATTTTTTTTTACATTTGACGCGGGGTTCTCCTTAATATCCATACCAGACCTGAAGGGCCTGGTAATTGAATTTGGGGGAACCCCACGCTTTTTTTATTTTTATCAATGAATGAATTGTCGGCTCCCGTTCTAAGTACGGGAAACATGCGCCCCTTCACAGGCATACTATAGACACCCCCCCCAGGCATGAAATTTAAAGGAATATTACACCTTTATTGTTTCACTTTAATCATTATTAAAATCACTGCTCCTGAAAAAAACGGCAGTTTTTTAAAACTTTTTTTTGCATTGATCCATGTCCCCCGGGGCAGGACCCAGGTCCCCAAACACTTTTTAGGACAGTAACTTGCATATTAGCCTTTAAAATTAGCACTTTAGATTTTGAACATTCGAGTTCCATAGACTTTAATAGGGTTCTAAAGTTCACACAAAGTTTTGGTCTGTTCACAGGTTCTGTTGCGAATCGAACAGGGGGGTGCTCATCCTTACTGTTCACCTATACCAGTCCTTAAAAGGACCTTTGTGGACCTAATAGTAATAGCTAGCTAGTGATTAAACTGACTGTCCCTGCTCCACACAGCGTCCTGTCCCTACACTGACAAAAGACAGGCTGCTGCAATCACCATCACAGCAGTGCACTGAACCCTATATACTGTACTACACCTATACCAGTCATTAAAAGGACTTTTGTGGACCTAATAGCTAGCGATTTGTGTCACTACAGTCTCTCCCTGCTCCACACAGCGTCCTGTCCCTAAACTGACATAAGACAGAATGTAAAATGGCCGCCAGATCAGGTCTATTTATAAGGTAGGGGGTATGTCCAATTGTCCATGTGCTGAAATGTCTCAATTGGCTGTCCTGTACCCCATGATGGATGTGTCATCATGGGTCACACATGTCCGCCGGGCGAACAGCGGCAATAGTCCGCCGATCGGGCGAATCGCGAACACACAAAATTTGCCGCGAACAGTTCGGCCATCCCTACCCCAGAACTAGAGCACAGGTGGTCACACTCACTGCTACTCTGACCACTCCCAGCCCCCCGATCAAAACAGACAGGCCTAGCTTGCAGCACAGGCCTGCCTAAATTTGCCTGTGCTAAACAAACCCCAGTAAAATAACCCTTACTAGCAACTACCTAACTGTGTGCGCCCGACACACAGGTGCTATGAGAAGCATGACGTGTTTGCAATCACATGGATGCAAACAAGAAGCTCTATTGCAGTGGCGGCTGTTGTTCTGGTGGTTTTTTTTTTGGGGGGTGACAGCAAACAATCACTCCCCCTGGTCAGTCGGGTCACCCGCACCCCCCCCCCCCACGTGCGGGCAGTCGGTCATCGAGCCCCACACTTACCCATCTAGGTTGCGGACAGGCAGTGCTCTTACGAGCGACGGGTGGTGGGTCACTGCTTCCATTGCGTCTCCTCCTCTTCTGCATCATGGCGGCTTCCGCCGTGCGTCTCCTCCTCCTAGGTGTCCAATAGGACAATAGGATCGACTGTCCTTTCAGCCAATTGGGTGACGGATCTCAGGATCCACTTGCTGATTGGCTGGGAGGAGGATCAGTGTGACAATAGCAAATATTCATTCACTACTGTTACACAACTGGTTGGGCTCGAAGCATAATGCTCTGTGCCCTGAGCCCACCCCTTTTTGAAACCTATTAGAGCCTCTGGCTCTAATCACGTGCTTCAAACCCCCCCCCCCCCCATTGGAATCCATGTGTCTGGCGCCCTGCATGTAGATTAGGAGGCAGGGTGCATGGCTGGGGGGGGTGGCATCCATGTGTCCCTACTGAACGGGCTACCAATGAGCTTCATTATAATCCAATCTATATAATCAGACTTTTCCCAGGCTCTGTCTTCAGAAGTTACTGTGTGTTAAAAAATGTATGACCATTTCCTGACTATGAGTCAGGTCAGGCAAGATCATCTCATGTCCATGAGTAGCCAAACTAATGGGATGTTGTATCTATTTTTGGAATATGAGTTCTATAATATCGTGTCCTGAAATTAAAAGATTGCAATAAGCTGTGTAGACAGTTGTATTCGATGTGAATGAGTGTGGGTGGGTCCCATGTTGATGTAATTCCATCCAATAAATTGGCTAGCTGTGTCCACAACTCATTTAATATTGGCAAGAGGTTTTTAAATATGTTACAGGCCCAGAATGGAAACAGACAGAACTTGTTCAGCCAGGCAGAACAAGCACAACGATCAAACACAAGGGAGTAGTTATTCACATAGCAAGTTATGTTTAGCATTATTTCTTATAATTGTGAATGTATGATCGGTGTTTTCTTGAAAATCAGGTTTGGGTATGGAGTTTTTTACATTGGTCCAGCTTGGAGCAATGTACATATGTATGTGCCATACTTGCGGAATCCCTCTAGAAGCTGGAAATCATTGTAGTAGGCACCTCTACTACAGTGCATCCACTAGTTTCCAGGTAACATGCCAAGCGGCTGTCCTGCTGCATTTTGAATACAGGAGGTTTCTCACTCTACACAGGTTTCATTCAGGCAACACTGTGGGGGTCAATTACTAAAACTGGAGCATCCAAAAAGTTTAATTGAACAAGCTGAGGTTAGAAGCTGATTGGCTACCATGAACAGCTACACCAGATTGTGAGTGCACCAGTTTTAGTAAATCAATCCCTTTGCATTTTCTCAATGAATATTGTTCAACCCTAACAGTCAATATGGAAGTAGGCGCTTTAAAATGTAGCTGTATAGGCAGTGATAGAAGTCTTGTGTAACATATCCTTAGCCCCACCTGTAGCATGCCCACAGACTATATCTCCTGCATTGTGTTTGCAGTCTCTGATAATCTCCTATAGCACTGTATATACTGAATATTATGTTCTGCCTCGTGGTAGTGTCAGGGGATGCTGTTAAGGAACCTCCCATATTGTAAAGCTGAACTTATGAACCACTTTTGGCCATTTGAAATGTAAAAAGAAATGAACATTAATGAAATGTGTGCATTGTGAGGCAAAGCGTTCTGTGATTGGAGGAAGGTTTATCAGGGGTTAAATGTGTCCTAGGGAGTCATTCTATCTGTGGGAGGGAGGGGCTGTGTGTAATACTACACTGATCACCGCTCCTGATTACAGGAAGCTGTGATCAGTGACAGTGTCATTAGACAGAACGAGGAGATGCCTATTTACATCTCCCCATTCTTCCTCACTGTAAGATGATCGGGGGTATCCCCGTGGATATCGAGTCCGCCGGACCTGCGATCACGGTCACGGAGCTCCCGGTGGGTGCACGGGCAAGCCGTCTCTTAAAGGGCCACGTACAGGTACGTTAATATGCCTGTAAGTGCCCTTCTGCCGCAGTATATCTGCTTGAGACGGTCGGGAAGAGGTTAAATGAGCAGTGATATACTGATGCTTAATGTGAAACCATAAAAATGAGAAATAACAATAAAAATGAAAAATTCCCTTAAATATAGTGCCTGGGGGGGGGGTCCCCTTAGTCTGCCTGTAAAGTGGCACATCTGTTCCATGTATAGAACCTGCTGCAGCAATACATTTATAAAGCTAAAAAAATAGAATTTTCCCTGAAAGCTTTATTTATTTTGTTAACAACGGCTTGGGGAGCCAGTCTGTATGATGAGGCCACAATTTAGTGCAGATTAGAGATTTGGATAAATTATGGTGTCTCTTTTACAGACTTTGGATAGAAATAACAGGTGTGGAAAAATTGAGCTTTGGGTGTTGGTGGTGTCTTCACACCAAATCCCTATAGAGGTATTCTTTATGAAAGCAAGAATTGACCTTGCTGTCAAAAATGTAAATGATATGCACCTGTCAAACAGGTGAGAAAAAAATTGGTCTTTGGGTGTCGGTGGTACCTTCACACTGTAACCTTATAAATGTACTCTTGATGAAAGCAAGAATTGGCCTTGCTGTCAAACATTGAAATGATATGCACCTGTCAAACAGATGTGGAAAAATTTGTCTTTGGGTGTCAGTGGTGCCTTCAAACCTTAACCCTATAGAGGTACACTTGATGAAAGCAAGAATTGGCCTTGCTGTCAACAATTTTAATGACAGACACCTGTAAAACATGTGTGGAAAAATTGGTCCTTGGGTGTTACTTGTGCCCTTGAAATCTACACCAAAAATCTCTTCCATATGAAATCAACACCCACAAAGATAGGCAGCCTAGACAGTCTTACAGAGATTCCAGATCCAGAAAACCTTAATCAGCAACATCGGCATCAGGGGCTTAATAGCTGCTGCGAATCCAGGACAGATTCATTTAGAATTTTTAATGTCAGCTGGTCCACAGAGTCTGTGGACAGATACACTCTCTTATCTATGACAAAACCTCCGGCAGCACTGAATGCAGAAAGCATGCTGGATACAGGGCAGCCCAGCAGCTCAATTGCATACTGGGCAAATTCTGGCCAGTGGTCTATTCTCATAACCCAGTAACCCAGTGGATTGTCAAATGGAAAGCTCTCCGTGTCTCCATGTCTGTGTTTGCCCCTAGATAATCTCCCAAATGATGAAGTCGCTGCTGATGGGATGTGAAAGCTGACAGCCCTGGGTGCAGAGGACCACAAAAAATTTGAAAAGCATCACTGAGGTAGCTCCCTTTTCCACCGCTCCTCTCTTGACCAACAGAAGCCTTAAAACTACGTTTTCCATGAGACTGTAACCTACCAGAGTCTAGAAAGACGTTACATAAACTCCTCTTTAAGGTGTCCTCAAGAGATTTCATCTTCTGCTCCCTCTGTGGGGACAAGATGAGTTCCGAGACTTTCCCCTTGTAACGGTGGTCAAGGAGGGTTGCCAACCAATAGTGATCCTTCTCCTTGCTGCCACTTATTCCCGAGCCCTTTCGCAGGCTGTGAAAAATGAGAGTGCCTATGCACCGCAAGTTTGAAGAGGCATGAGAAGAAGACTTCTCTGGGTCACTGAGGACTACAGTATCTGGAACTACCTCCTCCCAGCCATATACAATTCCCAAGAGTTCTGGGGATGGAAACCGTTAAGAGTTGATGTATGTTTTCCCCTGCTTCAATGCCTCCAAAACTGCCAGAATCCTCCTCCTCCCTCTCCTCTTGTGTGTAGTATGGCGTCGTAAGAATGGTGTCTACATAAAGTGGGCCTTGAGAGGAAAGGAAGTTCTTCTCTTCCTTCCGCTGCTCTGCCTCAAGTGCCCTGTCCATAATGCCACACAGAGTCTTCTGCAGCAGGAACACAACAGGGATTGTGTCCCTGATGCATGCATTGTCACGGCTCACCATCCTTGGGGCCTCCTTTAAATGGTGACAGTACAGTGTATGCATCCTTTATCAGCAGCCATTGGCGTGGGGGAAAAAGCTGAGCCGGCCTGAGCCTGTCGTTTTGCCATACTCACACAGATACTCGTGGACTGCTCTCTGCAGCATTGCCAAAGTCGAGTTCCACTTTGTGGGCATGTCACAAATCAGGCGGTTTACGGGCAGGTGGGATTCAGTCTGAATTTCAGCCAACCAAGCACTGGCTGTGTATGACCGCCTGAAATGGCTAGACTCTTCTGGCCTGCTTTAGCAGATCTTCCAACTCTGGGTACCTGCTTAGGAAACACTGTACCACCAATTTGACGACATGTGGCAGGCATTGCAAATGTGTCAACTTTCCCTGTTTAAGGGTGGACAGGAGGTTTGTGCCATATTTGTACACCACCATTCCTGGCTCCAGCTGGCATGGCGTGAACCACAAGCTGCAAGAATCTCTGCTCCGGTGTGCTCCTGTCCCCTACACATACCAGTTTAAGCACTACATGGCACCTTTTAGCCTGACTCATGGAATAGCCCCTTGAATGCTTAGGGGGTAGTGGTGGTTGATAGGAAAATTCAGTAGAGGAGTGCATGGAGGAGAAGGAGGAGGGGGTGGAGCTGACAAATCTTGCATCATCACCAGTAGCTGTATGGAGATGTGGTGCACAACAAGCTGCAGTGAACCTGTTCCACATTCTGAGTTAAAAGCAGAGTTACCCAGTGTGCTGTGAATGAAATATAGCATCCCTGAGCATGCTTGCTGGACCACAAGTCAGCAGTAACATGGGCCTTGTAGCTCACTGCCTTGCCCATAGATGCCACAAAATTGCCTTCCACGTTATGGTACAGAGCTGGAATGGCCTTATGTGAAAAGAAATAGCGACTGGGAACCTGCCATTGTGGTACAGCACATTCTACAAAATCATTGAAGGGGGCAGAATCCACCAGACAGAAAGGCAGAAGGCAGGAGTTGTAAAGTCAGCATCTTTGACAAGCTTGATTTTAGATGCTGGGCATGTAGGTGGCAGTGACTGTATTTTTTTTTTCGCTGCAGCAGATGGGGCAGAGAAATTTGTCTGCTATAGTCTACAGCTGGTGGTGTTCTAGCAGCAGACGTGCTGCAAGGACCTGTGACACCCTTCACTATATCATCATCCCTATCAGTGGAGGCTGCTGAGAGGTCATGAGGTATAACAGGGGTAGACTGGACAGTTGAGTGAAGAGGAGCAGAATTGCATCCCTTTTGTGTGGCTTTCAATGGGCTGAGCGGTGGGAGGTTAAATGCCTTGTTAAGCATCTGGTACTCAAACGGCTGGTGTTTTTGCCACACTTGATCTGCTTGAGGAAAAGTTTGCAAATTGCAACAGTGCAATCGGCTAGACATGTTCTCAAAAAGGCCAGGACAGCTGAGTTGTGGTATGTTGGCCGGGAGATAACAGCTCCACAATCTGGTGGAATAGGGTGGCTGCTCTCTACTCTTCCATGATGGCTGCCTGATTGGGGCTGTGCCTCACCCTCACTTTCCTTCTCTGCTCTATCTGGCACCCAAGTTGCATCAGTGACATCATCATCATCCCTCCATCTTCATCATCACTGGAGCCAACTTGGCAATACGCTGCAGGAGGGGGAAAATGACTACCAATTTGTTGTTTACCAGTGTTCTCCCCTCACTGTAGGCTTATGTTCCTACTTTCCTCAACCTCAGAACCAGGATCTGAATCAAGTAATGACTGTGCATCGTCAGTGTGCAGCTGTCAGTGTGCTCATAGACACACAGAGACGGGTTGGGAATGAGCACACACGAGTGCCCCCAGAGCAAGCAGCTTGCTATGAGGGCACTCAGCAGGGAAGAGGGGTCAGGAATGCCAGCAGGGGAGCTGAGAAGAGGAGAATCAGGGCTGCTCTGTGCAAAACCATTGTTTTGGTAAGTATAAAATGTTTGTTATTTTAATAGGAAATTTTTTTTAACCTTTATAAAAGCTTTAAGGGTATTGGAAAATGCAGCAACAATCAGATATACAGTATCTGTATTGTGAATGCACGCTGGTCTGCGAGTACCTGTGTACTGTCTTGTTCAGTATTAGTGTCAGGAAGCTAGTTGTTAGGTAATTTGGACTGGGTATAATCTCTAATCCTCATTAAATTAATAGTTACGATGCCCGGAGGGTGTGGAGAGGCGACTCAGTGTACATCTTGCGGCATGTATGCGTTCCTTGATCATCTGATCGAGGCCAAATACTGCTGTGCAAAATGTAAGCACATTGTTTCCCTGAAAGCCAAGGTTCTGAATCTGGGGACGCAACTGTCAGCACTGAGAAGACCCTCCACACTAAAGGAGAGCCAGGAACATACAACGGCACGTGCCGGCAGGGGCCAGCACAGAGGTGGGTGGAGACAATGAGATACAGGCACTAGAAAATAGTAGATGGGTGACAGTCAGAAAGGGTAGAGGGGGAAGTGCCAGGAAGGCTGATCCAGGGCTGGAGCATCCCAATAAGTATGCTCCATTGAGTGACATTGGTGATCCCAGTCTAGGAAAGACAGATTCTGGTGGTAGGGGACTCAATTCTTAGAAGGACAGAGAGGGCAATCTGTAACAAAGACCTGAAGCACCGAACTGTATGCTGTCTCAGGTTCGGCACATCATGGATCTGGTGGACAGATTACTGGGAGGGGCTGGGGAAGACCCAGCTGTCATGGTGCACGTTGGGACCAATGACAAAGTCAGAGGCAGATGGTGTGTCCTAAAGAACGATTTTAGGGATTGGGAGCTAAATTGAGGAAAAGGACCTCCAAGGTAGTATTCTCAGGAATACTAGCGGTACATTGAGCCACAACAGAAAGGCAGAGGGAGATTAGGGAAGTAAACAAGTGGCTGAAGAGCTGGTGTAGTAAGGAGGGGTTTGGGTTCCTGGAGGACTGGGATGACTTCTCAGTCGATAACCAGTACTATAGAAGTGACGGACTGCACCTAAATGAGGAGGGTGCAGATCAGCTGGGAATAAGGATGGCCAAAAATTTAGAGGGGTTTTTAAATTAGGCGAGGGGGAGGGTCCAGAGATAGAGATAGTCAGCATGGAACATATTCCAGAGGGTAATATTAGGGGCATTAGTGGTAGGGTAACCAAAGCACATAAACCCAAGGTAAGTATAGTAGCAAGTCCTAGCTGCAATCTCGGAACACCCAAAAGGATAGTATGTGACCGGTCAAAATATATTAATGCATTAAAGTGTTTGTTCACCAATGCCAGAAGTCTGCCAAGCAAAATAGGTGAGTTGGAAGCTCTGGTGCATCAGGAGAGCTATGATGTAATCAGTATTACTGAAACTTGGCTTCATTCCTCACATGACTGGGCTATTAATATTCCTGGCTATGCACTCTTTCGGAAAGACAGAGTAAAAAGGAAAGGTGGAGGGGTCTGTCTGTATGTGAGAAGTGATCTCAAAGCGAGTGGGAAAGAGGACATGGTGGACCTGGTGGATGGAGAGTGTGATGAGTCTGAAGCATTATGGGTGGAACTGCATACAGATGTGCGTAGTTCAAAGTTAATCATTGGAGTTTGTTATAGACCACCCAATGTTAATGAGGAGGTTGAGACTCAGCTCCTTGCACAGATGGAAAGGGCTGCAAGGGTTGGGACAGTGAAAATAATGGGGGATTTTAACTACCCAGAAATTGACTGGAGTAATGGCACTGCTGGGACAGTTAAAGGGCAAAAATTTATAAACCTATTAGAGGACAATTTAATGTTCCAGTTTATTGAGGCCCCAACTAGGAATGATGCTCTATTGGACCTGGTAATCTCAAACCATGCAGAGCATATTACTAATGTTCAGATAAAGGAACACCTGGGTAGCAGTCACCATAACATGATTTCATTTGATGTTAGCTGTAAGCAAAAATCACATACAGGAAAGATAAAAACACTTAATTTCAAGAGAGAAAATTTTCCAAGGATGAGGGCTGCTCTCCAGGACTTAGACTGGGAGAGAATATTGGCATCAATGGGCACAGAACAGAAATGGGAATACTTCAAAAAGACTGTTTGTAAACTCACTGCAAAGTATATTCCCATGGGCAATACGTTTAAAAGGCTAAAAATAAAACCGATGTGGCTCACAACCAAAGTTAAAAAAGCTATAAACTATAAGAAAAGAGCTTTTAAAAAATATAAAAATGAAGGAACACTAGTGTCATTTAAATGTTACAAATGTATCACTGACTCCCGAAGGAGCTGCTGAATTTATTTGGGCCTGTACTCTGTTATTAAACCCCCACTGACTTGGCTCAGTCCCCTTGACACAGCTGTGGTGCAATGTTGGTGTGGAATAAATGGTGAAAGATAACCCCACAATATACAACATAATGACAGTATACCTTGATTTTCACCAGGGTATCCAATGGCTCCACCTGCTGGAGAAAGCACAATACTCCACACCAATGTACTTAACTAAAGAGGTATTTTACTATGGTTATGATAAGGTGATAATTACAGTGGTTGTGCTGTCACATCAACATAACAATGCAGTGACTCTAAACAACAGATAAATATAGCAAAAATACAAGAGACCTCCCCCTACTTTAAGTTCTAGGTGCAAGGCCTTGCAATAACACATTCTTTGATCTTCTTTCTTCTGCTAGCTATAAAGGTCTGTAGTGATTTGTAATCCAACAAAGTGAGATAATAAGGGTTAACTTAGAAGGGATCCTGGAACTGTTTCTAGAGGTACTCCTATGATTATTACCTCTGGTATGGCACGGTACTAAAGTGCAATGAGGAGAAGGCTTTAGACCTGCCTAATATCAGTCTTTGTTAGATCCTCCTCCGTGGGACTATAGGTCCCAGCACCTCTGTGTAGAAGTCTAACTGTATGCAAGTGTGTAATAAACTGTGGGCCGCAGCCTTTTCACCAACTGGATCTGAAGGAATGCAGCAGTTCCGTGCACTGTGTCTTGCTTCTAGCCGGCCGGCTCCGTCACACCGCTCCGTTCTGCAAGATGTACTGGGTCCCTCTGATGGCTCTGACAGGTGTCTCTGGATCCTTCCCGATCCGGTCACTCAGTCTCTCCAGCTATCAGGTGGATGGCAAAGTCTGTGTTAGCTGTGTTCCGCAGTGGCTGTAGGCCATGCTTTCCGGAGACCTCCTCACAGGTCCTCACAGGCAGGCCATGCGTCCAGAAGAGACCTAAAATGGCTGCGTGGAGTCCTTTTATAGCCTACCCAGCATGCATTTCAGTACAGGGTGATCATGGGTAGGTCACCTGGCATTCTGGGTAGATAGGTCAAATATCAAAAGTAAACACAGTCACTTCCTGTAATCATTATAGTGCAATAATAGAAGGAAAATCATCCAAGTCCATTTCCTGTTTTTGGCCGCTAGATGGCGCCAAATACTTAGCTATAACATTGTCCATAGGTTTACATATTAAAACATCAGTAGGCAAAAATATCAGCGCTATACAAAGAATATAACAGAATATGTCAAAAGGAAATCAAGGATGCAAAAATTGAAAACGAAAGACAGATTGCAAAAGATAGTAGGACAAACCCCCAGAAATTCTTCATATATATTAATAGTAAAAAGTTCAAGTGTGAGCATGTAGGCCCTTTACAAAATAATCTAGAGTGGGTTACTGGGGACAAAGAGAAGGCTAATTTATTAAATACTTTCTTCAGCTCTGTGTATACAAAAGAGCATGGCGGGCTCACGTCCATAATGGGGGTGGTAGCCCCAAATCCACAATGGCTCAAAAGTGATATGGTCCAGAAATATTTGGACAGAATAAAGGTGGATAAAGCACCTGGACCTGATGGCATCCACCCACGGATCCTAAAAGAATTGAGCTCTGTAATTTCAAAGCCTTTGTATCTAATTTTTAGGGACTCATTAATGACAGGAATAGTACCACTGGATTGGCGCAGGGCCAATGTGGTGCCTATATTTAAAAAGGGAACAAAGTCTTTACCAAGTAACTATAGACCTGTTAGTTTAACTTCTATAGTTGGGAAGATACTGGAGAGATTAATAAAAGACCACATAGACGAGTTCTTGCAAGAAAAAAATATTTTAAGCAACAGACAGCATGGATTCATGAAAGACAGTTGTCAGACAAACCTGATTTCTTTTTATGAGGAGGTAAGTAAAACCTTGGACAGAGGGGTGGCGTGGATGTGGTATACTTGGATTTTGCAAAACCTTTCGATACAGTTTCGCACACATGACTCATGTGTAAGGTAAAGTCTACAGGTTTGGAAATATCCATTTGTAAATGGATAGAAAACTGTCTTAAAGTCAGAATTCAGAGAGTAGTGGTTAATGATTCTTACTCTGAATGGTCTAAGGTTATCAGTGGTATACCCAGGGCCGGATTAACATAGGGGCTATTGGAGCTGCAGCTCCAGGCCCCTTTCTCAAGATAGGCCCATTTGCCCAGAAAAAAAAAAAAATCAAAAAAAAAAAAAAAAAAAAAAGATCGACTTCAAGGATTGTAGCTCGGCGATCAGGAGTCACAGAGACCCCATATTTGGTGGGTAGGTAGCTAAAGACCCACCCCAGCACTGGTTAAAATATGGGGCTGCTATCATATATGGTTCCGGAGATACAAGTCTCCTTGCGCAGCCTGTCAGAAGCTACATACAGAGCGGCAGTATAAATACAAGCTGGAACACTCTGCTGCAGACGGAGAGGATGACCTCACAGAGCTTATAATAATTATTTGTATATTACTTATGATAATTAACCCCTTGCCACCAAGGCCCATTCTGAGACTTCTCTCCTACATGTAAAAATCATCATTTTTTTATGCTAGAAAATTACTCACAACCCTCAAGCATTATATATTGTTTTAGCCGACACCCTATGGAATAAAATGGTGGTATTTGCAACTTTTTATGTTGGAAAGAAACTGTTTCATTCATAAAAAAAAACACTAAAGTTATCACGATTTTTTGTTGTGTACTAAGCGATGCTTTACATTTTTTTACAGGTTACATGTTTAGAGTTACAGAGGAGGTCTAGTGCTAGAATTATTGCTCTCGCTCTAATGATCTTGGCGTATGTAACCTGTGTGTATCTGGCTCTGATACTAACCAGTACCTACCCAGGGACTGACTAGTATCTCTCCCCAGCCTGTCCCCACACACCCTCTCACCTGCTGACCTGTGAATGGGGCGATCACTCCCGCAGTGTTATTGTGTTCTGCCAGTGAATACAATGATCAGTGTTGCTAACTATAGCTGGCAGCACTGATTGTTTTGGGGAAAACCTGACAGGCTGGTTGCACTCAAGTCGCTTAATAGGTTGCCTTGCATAAAACCAGCTAGCCCATACATAGATCGACTATGGCTGGTCTCTGCTTAATTGGTGTAATTTCAATCCATGTCTGGCCCGCTTAACCACTACGCAGTCCCTAAACATCCTTCCACAAATCTTTAAATTTTTCCTTCCCAGATTACTTTATCCTCCTCTCTTATATATAATGCACACTGTCATACTCTCCACACTTCTCTCCTATACATAGTGCCCACTGTCATACTCTCCACACTTCTCTCCTATACATAGTGCCCACTGTCATACTCTCCACACTTCTATCCTATACATAGTGCCCACTTTCATACCCTCCACACTTCTCTCCTATACATAACGCCAGCTGTCATATCCTACACTCTCCTCACCTGTACATAGTGCCCGCTGTCATACACTTCTCTCCTGTACATAGTGTCCACTGTCGTACCCTTCACACTCCTCTCCTATACAGTGCCCACCGACATACCCTCCATACTCCTCTCCTATACATAGTGCCCACCGCCATACCCTCCATACTCCTCTCCTATACATAGTGCCCACCGCTATACCCTCCATACTTCTCTCCTGTACATACTACTCACTGTCATACCCTCCACACTCCTCTCCTATACATAGTGCCCACTGTCATACCTCCAACACTTCTCTCCTATACATAGTGCCCACTGCCATACCTCCAACACTTCTCTCCTATACATAGTGCCCACTGTCATACCCTCCACACTCCTCTCCTGTACATACTACTCACTATCATACCCTCCATACTCCTCTCATACATACATAGTGCCCACTGTCATACACTTCTCTCCTGTACATAGTGCCCACCGCCATACCCTCCATACTCCTCTCCTATACATAGTGCCCACCGCTATACCCTCCATACTCCTCTCCTGTACATACTACTCACTGTCATACCCTCCACACTCCTCTCTTATACATAGTGCCCACTGTCATACCTCCAACACTTATCTCCTATACATAGTGCCCACTGCCATACCTCCAACACTTCTCTCCTATACATAGTGCCCACTGTTATACCCTCCACCTCTGTACATACTACTAACTTTCATACCCTCCATACTCCTCTCCTATACATAGTGTCCACCGTCTTACCCTCCCTCCACACTCCTCTCCTGTAATTACTGCTTACTGTCCTACTCTCCTGTACATAGTGCCCACTGTCATACCCTCCACACTCTTCTCTTATACATAGTACCAAATTTCATACCCTCTACACTCCTCTGCTGTGCATACTGCCCACTGTCTTACCCTTCACACTCCTCTCCTGTACATTGTGCCTTCTGCCATACCCTCTGCACTCCTCTCATGTACATAGTGCCCACTGTTAGACCCTCCACATTCCTCTCCCTCACCTGCACATAGTTCACACTTTTATACCATCCACACTCCTCCCCTATGCCTCTTACCCACAAAAACTGTTCTTTAAAATTATATGTTAAAATTATATGTTCCTCAATGTTACCAGCTCTAGAATGGGCACTTTTGTCAGTTCCACTAAAGGAAATCTCACAGTCCTCATATTTGTTCTGCCCCATTATTAGTACTTATTTTATTTTGTAATTACTATTGTGATGTATAGAGGAACATGGGAGATGTCAGCTACTCTAAATATAGCACTTGTAAAAAAAAGCGTCCCTAAAATATATTTGAAATGTTGACAACCATGTACTTAGGCACTGCCCAAGGGCCACAGGGTCAGTAGGGGCCCCATGAGAGGCTCCGGTGATAGTGAAGTGGTAGTAAACTTTTCTAACATTACTACTTTTTAGAGGCCCTTGGGGAGGTTATGCCATAATGTACAAGTGTGCCCAGCATATTAGCACATTAGGGTACACTTACCTGTCAGACATCCAGTGCTGTGCTGTGATCAGTTCGGCGGGGCCCGGGCACTTCCATCTTCACCCGGTCTTCCTTCTGGGTTCTGTGCCTTCCGTCATTTGCCTTGGCCAGGCTGCGTTGATGTCATTCCCTCTTTCTCCCATCCCCCCCTTTCTCTCTCATCCTCCCTCCCTTACCCCTCACACCTCTTTCATCCCCTTTCTCTCTCTCTCTTCCTCCCTCTCTCTCTTTAATTTAATTTGTTATAACAAAAAATAGTTTGCATTTTTATTTATTTATTGTTTATAAAAGGCCCCATCAAAATCCTCAGCACCAGGCCCACGATGTTCTTAATCTGGCCCTGGGTATACCCCAAGGTTCAGTGCTGGGACCCTTACTTTTTAATATCTTTATAAATGATATTGGGTCTGGGATCAAAAGTAACATTTCCGTCTTTGCAGATGACATGAAGTTATGCAGTGGAATAACGTCCTTACAGGATGTCTCCAATTTACAAGCTGACCTTAATGCTCTGTCTAATTGGGCGACTATGTGGCAGATGAGGTTTAATGTTGATAAATGTAAAGTTATCCAGTTGGGTGCTAAGAATATGCATGTATCATACATACTAGGGGGAGTACAACTGGGGGGATCCATAATGGAGAAGGATCTGGGGGTTTTGGTAGATCATTAGCTCAATACTGGCATTCAATGCCAAGCTGCGGTTTCCAAAGCGAGCAAAGTCCGTTATTGTATTAAGAGAGGTATGTACTCCAGAGAGAGAGATATCATTTTGCCCCTGTTCAAATCATTAGTACGACCTCATCTTGAATATGCAGTTTAGTTTTGGGCACCAGTTCTCAAAAAGAATATTGGGGAACTGGGGAAAGTGCAGAGAAGGGCAACCAAACTAATAAGAGGCATGGAGGAGCTCAGCTATGAGGAAAGATTAGAGGAACTGAATTTATAAACTCTTGATAAGAGGAGATTAAGGGGGGTATGATCAACATGTACAAATATATAAGGGGTCCATATAGTGAACTTGGTGTCGAGTTATTCACTTTACAGTCAACAAAGAGGACAAGGGGGCACTCTTTACGTCTAGAGGAAAAGAGATTTCATCTCCAAATACAGAAAGATTTCTTCACAGTAAGAGCTGTGAAAATGTGGAATAGACTCCGTGCAGAGGTGGTTCTGGCCAGCTCAGTAGATTACTTTAAAAAAGGCCTGGATTATTTCCTAAATGTACATAATATAACTGTGTACTAACATTTATAGATAAAGTTGATCCGGGGAAAATCCGATTGCCTCTCGGGGGATCAGGAAGGAATTTTTTCCCCTGCTTTAGCAAATTGGATCATGCTCTGCTGGGGTTTTTAGCCTTCCTCTGGATCAACTGTGGATATAGAATTGGGTATATGGGATTGTATGATATTATTTATTTTATTTTTTTGTGCTTGAACTGGATGGACTTGTGTCTTTTTTCAACCTGACTAACTATGTAACTATTTCACAAAAGTGAGTACACCCCTCATATTTTTGTAAATATTTTATTTTATCTTTTCATGTGACAACACTGAAGAAATTACACTTTGCTATAATAGTAGTGCGTGTACAGCTTGCATAACAGTGTAAATTTGCTGCCCCCTCAAAATAACTCAACACGCAGTCATTACTGTCTAAACCTCTGGAAACAAGAGTGAGTACACCCCTAAGTGAAAATATCCAAATTTGGCCCAAAGTGTCAATATTTTCTGTATCTACCATTATTTTCCAGCACTGCCTTAACCCTCTTGGGCATGGAGTTCACCAGAGCGTCACAGGTTGCCGCTGGAATCCTCTTCCTTCTGGGATGAAAGCCATGCAGACCAATTTGATGCAGTGTGCGGTGCCACTGGAGTCCTCTTCCACTCCTCTATGATGACATCATGGAGCTTGTGGATTTTAGAGACCTTGCACTCCTCCACCTTCCGTTTGAGAATGCCCCACAGATGCTCAATAGGGTTTAGGTCTGGAGACATGCTTGGCCAATCCATCACCTTTACCCTCAGATTCTTTAGCAAGGCAGTGGTCATCTTGGAGGTATTGTTGGAATCTTGGAGGTCATGCTCTGGTTCAGTATGTAAAAGTACATGTTGGCATTCCCTCGATGAAATGTAGCTCCCCAGTGTCGGCAGCACTCATGCAGCCCCAGGTTATGACACTCCCACCACCATGCTTGACTGTAGGCAAGACACACTTGTCTTTGTATTATTTCACCTGGTTGCCGCCACACATGCTTGACACCATCTGAACCAAATACGTTTATCTTGGTTTTATCATACCACAGGACATGGTTCCAGTAATCCATGTCCATAGTCTGCTTGTCTTCAGCAAACTGTTGCAGGCTTTCTTGTGCATCATCTTTAGAAGAGGCTTCCTTCTGGGATGACAGCCATGCAGATCAATTTGATTTAGCCTGCGGTGTATGGTCTGAGCACTGACAGGCTGACCCCCTCACCCTTTCAACCTCTGCAGCAATGCTGGCAGCACTCATATGTCTATTTCTCAAAGACAACCTCTGGATATGACGCTGAACATGTGCACTCATCTGTCTTGGTCAACTATGGCGAGGCCTGTTCTGAGTGGAACCTGCCCTGTTTAACCTCTGTATGGTCTGTATGGTGCTGAAGCTCAGTTTCAGGGTCTTGGCAATCTTCCTATAGCCTAGGCCATCTTTACATAGAGCAACAATTTTTTTTTTCAGATCCTCAGAGAGTTCTTTGCCATGATGTGCCATGTTGAACTTTCAGTGACCAGTATGAGAGACTGAGAGTGATAACACCAAATTTAACACATCTGCTCCCCATTCACACAGTCACCGGGGAGGGAAAAGGCTAATTGGTTCCAATTTGGACATTTTCACTTAGGGGTGTACTCACTTTTGTTGCTAGTGGTTTAGACATTAATGGCTGTGTGTTGAGTTATTTTGAGGGGACAGCAAATTTACACTGTTATACAAGCTGTATACTCACTACTTTACATTGTAGCAAAGTGTAATTTTTTCAGTGTTGTCACATAAAAAGATAGAATAAAATATTTACAAAAATGGGGGTGTACTCACTTTTGTGAGATACTGTATGTTTATGCCCAGAGCTCAGCTTCAAAGAAGAATTCTGGGCCAAAACTTTTTTACATGTCCTTGTTGCTGATCTCCTACCTTCACCAAATATGAGATTTTCAAATAAAACTGGTACTGCCCAGTAATTTCCTGTTTGTAGGACTGGTGGCTGCTATTCCTCCAGGCACTAGTCTTGGCACATCCCATTTGTAGTTCTATACACAGCAAGCATGGATCTACTTCTGTCTCTGCTTGCTGTAGTGGGTGGAATGGAAGTCACAGACTCCCGGTCTGTACTGTCCATTGGAGGTGGTGTCCTCCTCCTCCTCCCTCCTCCTCTGCTCCTTGCCAGTATTAACTCCCTTTTCCAAAGCCATGTTCCCCTCCGCTGCCGTCCACCCGTCCACCAGCCACCTGTCACTGCTGCTCAAAAAAACTGCATGGGGATCACAGTAAGAATCGGGAGAATTGCCAACCAGAGCACACAGAGCGCTGGACCTTATCAGTGCCCATCAGTGCAGCTTGTCAGCGACCATCAGTGCAGCTTATCAGTGCCCATAAGTGCAGCCTCATCAGTGCCCATCAATGCCCCTCAATGCAGCAGGGATCACATGGAGGAATCAGTAGAATTGCCGGCCTGGATCACACAGAGCGTGTCTCTCTCTCGCTGTAACACTTAGAGCTGAAACGCCAGCCACTGTCAAACACAGTCCCACCTTCTGGACCAGCATTGGACCAGTGTGCTGTCTATCATAGGAACCGGTCCAGAAGGACCCCTGACCTTACACCAGTGGCTGGGGCAAATAAAAACACATCTGAACTATGGGGTTTTACTGCCCTCAAAGCACAAATCTAAATGAGCCCTTACTGTCCTGAGCCCCCTATAAGGCTGCATTCACACTGATGCACTGTGGTTTACCCACACCTCGGGTGCAGTGCACCTGCAGGTTAGCTGCGCTTTGCCATAGACTTCTATCATATCTTGCAGGTGTGGTGCACTTTCTGAAAGCACACCAAAACTCCTGCATTCAGAATGAGGTGGAAGGCAACATCAAAGGGACCTGAAGGCTGCAAGTGGCCCGCGGGCCACAGGTTGAGTGCCCCCGCAATAAGGCCTTTTGTTATTTTTAGCCCACCTCACCATAACCTGTCTGGTTACACAGTATACGAGCTATATGGAAATGGGATATGAAGAAAGAAATGTGTTCCGTTATTTCCTTACCTCCATCCCCCACATGTGTCTCCACACTGGAAATAAGCACACTTCTTAGCAGTAAGGAACAGCCTGTATACCTTTGAATCTGGTACATAAAGGGGCTCTGTGTGAGCTACTGGACCTATGCCATGACAGTACAGGAGAGGGGCCATACTACATGCAGTCGAGCCTAGAAATGTGATACCTGAAACTCCAATGCACAATCTACACTGGAAGTAACGTAGGCGACTTAAATTGAATATATGACTCATCATCTTGTCTGAAGAAGACATTAATGTATGAAATTTTGCTGTGTGCATTTGCTGCTTTCAGTTGGATCTTCTTACATATAAAGGTTGCTGGGGTTTCTCTGGATGGAGGCCAGTCGAAGCAGTGATCTCATGCAGCTGGATTTAGGGACTAATAAAACTATCCAGATTATTAATAAGTCTAAAATAAACGAAAGTTGCAATTCATTTTGTGGGCAGCTGAAATCTCAAGTGAATTACTCAGATTGCAAAGGACAGGGCTATGCAAATGTTCTTAAATCTGTAACTGTGGCCTTATAGGTTGTAAGTATGATTAGTTACATTATATTTATTAACAACTCAGTGGGATAACTGAAAATGCAGAGTGGCCCAAACCTTTGAACATGCTTCCCAGTGCTATATCCAACTTTAGTATCCACGTTGCTGTAACTCCAGAATTGCTATCCATAGGCCTCTGGATAACCTCTGATATGGCAGGTCTGTAGAAAAATAATAATATTAAAGGAGAGTGGATGACTTTATTCAAAGTAAAAGAATGTAGTCAGTGATTAAAAGAAATGGAAGCACGTAATGTGGAAGCAATTAATATTCTTCAAGTTTCATGCCTTACCCACCACTTTGTCTGGGGTTTTTATGTTGTAACACCAAACACACATTTTATCCATAGCTCCCAACTGTCCCTGATTTCAAGGGACTGTCTCTGATTTTGAACAAAGTCCCTCTGTCCCTCTTTCCTCCTTATTTGTCCCTCATTTTGGTCTGATCCATATAGGTGTATATAAAATGCACTATTTATCTTTCAAAACGTGCTTACCAGTGCTAAACATTTTATCCGATTTCTAAATTGCTGCATTTGTTAATTCAAAAGCCAGTATAAAGGAATAGTAGTGGTAAAAAAAAACACATGTGGGTTTAACTAATGTAGCGCCGGCTCCTGAAGAGCACGCGCTATATGTTTTGAAATTTAATGTTACACCTAAACTACAGTTTGGTTTGGGTATGATTGTTCCAAATTTTGACCTCAGCATCAGTCTGACTGGACTATAGGGTGTTCAGCTTGGCCATAGGGGGCGCTGTCTCTTCTGGCAGGCATGGAAACACAGTTTGGTTGGGTGCTTTAAGGTTACTTTCTCTCGGAGCCCACCCACTGCGAGTGTCAGTCACTCTTGCTGTGCTTTCTTGGAGAGGGTACTTAAAATGCGGATGTCATGTGGTTCGGGGTTCCGGTCCAGAAGTATGTTCTGACTCCATGGTCCTGGTCTTCCTGACCAGCCCCCAGGAAGGCTATGGCGTGGGGTGCGGATCCACCCAACTTTATGTCTCGGGGCTGGCTAGCCCGAGGCAAGGAAACTAAGGAAAATATTCAGAGGTGGTCCGGTGCTGTCTCCGGTTGTGGAGAGGCCCAGCAACTTCGTAGCTATCCAGGGGAGGACTCTTCGGAAGAAGGCCACATACGGGTTGGCTTCTTAGCAAGAGCCTGGTGAGGCTGAGGGACCTAAGTGAATCCAATCTCGTGAGGTATCGCCGAACCAGCTGAAAGATACTTGTACCACACGAGTGTTCTACAAGTCCTAGTATCCTTACGTGTTCTACAACAAAGTCTGTGGCAGAGACTTATTCCTGATTTGAGCACCTTGTTGGCTGCTAGGCCTTGTGAGAGAGGGATTATCCAACTTGAGTGAACATCCAGCTGTGAATGGCTATTCTCTGGATTTAGTCAAAGTAAGCAAGTTCTTTATTATTGACTTTGACACTAAAGCCCCGTACACACGAGAGGACTTATGTCCGACAGACTTCCGAAGGAGTTCCGTCGGAGTTCTGCCGGAGTTCCGACAGAGTTCTGACGGACTTTTCGGCTGAGCGGACTTGGCCACACACAATCACACTAAACTCCGACGGATTCGAACGTGATGACGTACGACTGGATTCGAATAAGGAAGTTCATAGCCAGTAGCCAATAGCTGCCCTAGCGTCGGTTTTAGTCCGTCGGAATAGCATACACACGAGCAAACTTTTCGAAGGGACCGGGTCCGGCGGAGTTCCTTCGAAAAAATTTGAAGCATGTTCCATGTTCTAAAGTCCTTCGGACTTTGGCGAGTCAAAAGTCCGTTGCAGCCCACACACGATCGAATAGTCTGAGGAATCAGTCCGTCGGACTTTGGATGTTGAAAAGTCCGCTCGTGTGTACGGGGCTTTAGAGTACCTGGACTTTTCTCCTAACCCTCTGATCCCATACTAGGAAACTGTTCGTTAAAGGGATTTTTATTTGTAAAAACGTAGTTAAGTGGATCTGTCATCAGTCTCTAAAGTTTCTGGGCCATCTACCACGGGAAACCCCTAGACGCAGATCGAGGTGAATAAGGTAGCGGGGGGCCCAATCGGACCGGCAGCACCTTCGGGGGTTAGTGCTACACTAATATTTTTTTTGTTTAATTCTCCTTTAAGGGGTGTGGCAGGGGATGTGTCCTATGCCTACATACTTTTGCTAATAGGTGTCCCTTGTTCCTGTCTGAAAAAGTTGGGAGGTATGATTTATCTGAACAAGGAAAGCCAGATCTGCACTATTTTGTAGGAAACCTCTATTGAAGGAAATGTGGGGTCACCATTGTTGACTTCTTTTTGAAAATGCATCTTCTCTGACGGTCCCTGTTTTTCTTTTGTTTTGTTTTTTGGAGGAGAGGACCAGCAGGAAGGGGGTAGAGGAGGAGAGGAGAACAGCGGGAAGAGGGATGAGGAACAGATTACAGAAGAGGAGGAGTTCATGAAAAGGGAGGTGGAGGAGAAAATGGTGGTGGAGGAGGAGGACAGCAGGAAGAGGGAGGAGGAGCAGCTGATGGAGGAGAAGTTGATGAAGAGACAGGAGAAAAGGATGGAGGAGGAGAACAGCGGGAAGTCGGTGGAGGAAGAGGACAGCAGAAAGACGCTGAAGGAGGAGCAGGACGAAAGAAGGAAGAGGAGAAAATGACAGAGGTGCAAGAGTTAATAAAGAGACAGGTGGAGGAGAAAAGGATGGAGGAGGAGGGGGACAGCGAAAGAGGAAGGAAGACAGAAAGATAAGGCTAGAGCAGTGCACAAAGAAGAGGAGATAAAAGAGAATATGGAGGAGGAGAGAAAGAAGAAGCTGGAGCAGTGTACAGAGAGGAGGGAGGAGGACAGAAAGAAGAGAAGAACAGAAAGAGGGTAGAGAAGATCAGAAAGGGGAGGGAAGAGAAAAAAAGAAAGAAGAGTATAGTGCAGTGCAGAAAGGAAAGGGAGGAGAAAAACATAGATGAGGGAGGATGAGGACAGAAAGAGAAGGGAAGAGGAGGGCAGAAAGAGGAGGGAGGGGGAGCACAGAAAAGAGATGGAGGAGTACACAAAGAGGATGGCAGAGTGCATAAAGAACAGGGAGGAGGAGCATTGAGTGAGTGAGGAGGAAGAGGAGTACAGAAAGAATAAGGAGAAGGAGGAAAGCGGGAATGTGGGTGGAAGAGGAGAAGGACAGAAAGAAGAACAGGGAAGAGGAGAGAAACAGTAGGCTGTGGCTCAATGGTTGGAACAGTGCAGTGAAAAGAGGGTGGAGGATGACAGAAATACGTCAGAGGAGGAAGACAGAACCAAGAGAGAGAAGCAACACAGAAAGATAAAAGAGGAGCAGTGCAGAAAGAAGTCAGGGGAGGAGAGCAGTAACAGGAGGGAGAAGTGGAGAAAGGAGATGGAGGAGTCCAGAAAAAGGAGAGAGGAGGAGTACAGAAAGAACAGGGTGGAGGAGTACAGAATTGAGATGGAGGAGTACTCAAAGAGGATAGAGGAGTATGGCTGTCCCTGGTTTAAATACTTTCTTGGTTACTAAGCCCCTGTACACACGGTCGGAGATTCTGCCAACCAAATCCGTCGGATTTTGTCCGTCAGATTTAGTCTGACGGATTGTGTCCGAAACTGTTGCATACACACGGTCGGACTAAGTTGTCGAAAAATCAGATCTTTCAGAACGTGATGACGTAATTTCGTTACGATGGGACTAGATTCAGGCTAGTAGCCAATAGCTTTGATGTAGGAATTTGATCTGAGCATGCGTGGCACTTGGTCCGATCAAAATTCTCTACAGATGATCGGAGTATGTCCGACCTGCCCAGTTGGTCGGGAAATATTTCCAACATGTTGGAAAATTGGGGCAGATGGAGATTTGGACGGAATCAGTCCGATGCATACCACACACAGTCGGATTATCTGACGACACGGTCCGATAAGATGCATTCCGACGGATTCTCCGACCGTGTGTACACGGCTTAACACATAACATACAATCAGATTATAAAGTCAGAGTGAAGTCAAAGCTCTTGATATGCATACTTGTTCCAGGTCTGCATCTTTCAGTAGCATGGGGGGGGGGCTGCAGTTACATTGTGTGAGAGCTGATTGGAGGAAAGGGACCCCCCCTCCCACTAGGGTTGCCATCTGTCCGGGATTCACTCGGACAGTTCGGGTTTGGAATCATGCATCTGGGTTTCAGACAGCCTGAAAACCAGACACATTATTCATACTGGAATATGGCTTCCCAGTAGGGTTGCTGGCTGCAGTCGTCTAAGCTGAGAGTGTCTGTTACACTCTCTTTCAGACTGCCCAAAGCCAACCCTAACACCCCCCCCCCCCCCACCCCCCAAACATACACAGAGACGGGAGAGGAGAGAGGGATCGATCTGCTCCTCTTCCACCTGCCCCTACCCCTCTGTGTCTGCCTACACTCCAATCTCCGGCGCTGTGTCTCTGAAAAGGAAAGTTGGGGCCGGAAATTTGAAGTCCAGCAGCCTCAGATATATCTGGATGAGAGGTGCTGACTGCCAAGGGGTGAGTGAGCTCACCATCCATCCCTGTCTGTGACTGAAGTCTCCTCCCTTCTCTCTCCTGCCTCTGAGTGAGTACACAAAGGTAAATCAGGGTTCTCAGAGCACCCCTTACATCAGAGTTCCCCTTTACACCAGAGACCACAGTGTTTCCCCCTTACATCAGAGCAGTGGCAAACTGACAACTCATGGGGCCCCCGGCAATAGAAGATTGTGGGGCCCCCAGACAATAGGAGAAGATTATGGGCCCCCCCGGGCAATAGGAGATTATGGGGCCCCCAGGCAATATATTATGGGGCGACACAGTATATGCACACACACAATATACACACACACAAAATACACATACACACACTGAAAAGGTACTGGAGAGGCGGGGCAGCTATAATCTTGGGATTTTTTTAAAAACACAGATATTTACATATTGTCCTTAGTTTTATTTTAGGCTGGCAACCCTGATGGGGCCGTGCATCAGAGTTCTCAATGTTCCCCTTAAATCAGGCTTCCTAGAGCAACCCTTATGTTAGAGGCCCCAGAGTTCTCCCTTACACCAGAGTCTGCAGAGTCCCCCCTTACAGTGAAAGGGAAGTCTGCGAGTTCAGATGTAAAAGAGGAACTGTGAATTTAGATGTAAAGGGGGACTCTTGACTTCATATGATTAGAAATGTTATCTAATAGCAAAATATATGTATAGTTTATACTATAGAAAAAAATTGCTGTGCACCTTTAAAGTGTTCGGGTTTGACTTGAAGAAAAGGTGGTAACCCTACCTCCCACGTACACAGCTTAGTAACGATGCAGAGCTGTATTTTGAATAGATAAGCTGTATGCTGAGCTCTCTTGTGTCCAGACAACTTGTCAGAAGTGATGCACGCAGATAAGAGAGGAACGAAGCACCAGAGAGAAATTACACTTAGACCTTTGGAGAGAGACAAGTAAACACTATAGATAAATAGTATGGGCTTTTTTCAGATTTCATGACTGAGATTTACAGCCACTTTACCTGCATCCCATCACTAGGCAATATCTTTGTGTCCTCCGATGGGAGCGGTGATATCTGGGTCGTTGCCTTTACCAGGCTCTCCTGTCCCTCCACCACTTCCATTGTACCCCCCCCCCCCCCTCTGTGCCATCAGAATCTGGAAGAAACAATGTTTTTGTCACTTCAACATTTGTTTTACAAGCCATTACCGGCTTGTAAAGCAGCCAATCAAACCGATCTTAGTTTAATCGGCTGCTTTGGAGTGCAGAGGAGAGATTTCAACATAAAGAGGACCTGTCATGGCCCATACTATCACAAAAGATGTTGTTTATCCTTTGTAATAGCAATAAAGTTCAATAAAAAAAAACTTAAAGGTACAGTGTAAAAAATAAAAATGTAATTAAATAAATAAGAGCCCTCTGATTCCTCCTGTATTGAATTTTATTGTAACTGTACTGTTTGCACTCATGTTGTAATGCAGTGTGCAAACTGTTGGCGCTATATAAATCCTGAATAATAATAATAATTCCTTTTTTTTTATTATAGCTCGCCCTCTCACATGCTCATGTGTATGTAGGTCCTGCACGCATATGTAAACGGTGATCGCACCACACATGTGAGGTATTGCCACAAACATCAGAGTGAGAGCAATAATTCTAGCACCAGATGTACTGTGTATCTCTAAACCGGTAACATGTAACCTGTAAGTTTATGTACCATAGTTTGTTGCCATTCCACGGGTGTGTGCAATTTTAAATCGTGACATGTTGGGTATGTTTGTTTACTCAGCATAGCATCATCTGTGGTGGCCATTTAAGTACAGTGACCTCATTGTTATGTTCAAGAAACCAGTTTGAGATGATTTGAGCTTTGTGACATGGCGCATTGTCCTGCTGGAAGTAGCCATTAGAAGATGGGTACATAAGTCATAAATGGATGGACTGGGTCAGCAACAATACTCAGGAAGGCCGTGGCGTTTAAACTATGCTCAATTACTAAGGGGCCCAAAGTGTGCCAAGAAGATATCCTCCACACCATCACCACCACCAGCCTGAACCATTTATACAAGGCAGGATGGATCCATGCTTTCATGTTTACACCAAATTCTGACTCTACCATCTGAATGTCGTAGCTGAAATTGAGACACATCAGACCAGGACAGGGGTGGGCAACCTATGGCCTGCAGGCCGCAGCTGCCACGCTGCTGATAAATGTCCGGCCCGTCAGTGCACGGAATGAATTCACGTGCACCCTGCCCACAGACATTTTAACCCCTTCCGGCGGTCGGCTTTCTTGGGGAAACAACCGATGCAGCTAAGAAGCCGCTCGGCTGGCATCCCAGGACATTCCCCCCCCCCTCCTGCCGCCTTCCAAGGCTCGCCCTGGCTCTCTCATCCCACAGGGAGGCCCGAGCGACCAGCCAGAACTTCTGCTGGCCTAACCAGAAACCCAAATGAAGCCAGAATCATTTTCGATCGGGTCTCGGATATAGTAACCTGTAAGTGATGTCATGACATCCCTTCTGGTTTACAGAACACCTAAAGGACCCAAATAAAAAATAAAAAATCATTATTCAAAATAGCCAAACTTGGCGTTACATAGTAGATGAGGTTGAAAAAAGACAAATCCATCAAGTCCAACCTATGTGTGTGATTATATGTCAGTGTTACATTGTATATCCCTGTATTTTGTAGTTGTTCAGGTGCTTATCTAATAGTTTTTTGAAACTGCTGATGCTCCCCACTGAAACCACTGCCCGTGGAAGGGAATTCCACATCCTTGCCTCTCTTACAGTAAAGAACCCTCTACGCAGTTTAAGGTTAAACCTCTTTTCTTCTATTTTTAATGAGTGGCCATGTGTCTTATTAAACTTGTTTCTGCGGAAAAGGCTTATCCCTATTGTGGGGAAACCAGCATGGTATTTGTAAATTGAAATCATATCCCCTCTCAAGTGTCTCTTCGAGAGAGAGAATAAATTAAGTGTTCGCAACCTTTCTTCATAACGAATTCCTCCAGTCCCTATATTAGTTTTGTTGCCCTTTTCTGTACTCGCTCCATTTTCAGTACATCCTTCCTGAGGACTGGTGCCCAGAACTGGACAGTATACTCCAGGTGGGGCCGGACCAATGTCTTGTAGAGTGGGAGAATTATTGCTTTATCTCTGGAGTTAATCCCCTTTTTAATGCAAGCCAATATTCTGTTTGCTTTGTTAACAGCAGCTTGGCATTGCATGCCATTGCTGAGCCTATCATCTACTAGGACCCCCAGGTCCTTTTCCATCCTTGATTCCCCCAGAGGTTCTCCCCCTAGTGAGTAGATTGCATTCATATTTTTGCCACCCAAATGCATTATTTTACATTTTTCCACATTAAACCTTATTTGCCATGTAGTTGCTCACCCCATTAATTTGTTCAGATCATCTTGCAAGGTTTCCACATCCTGCGGAGAAGTTATTGCCCTGCTTAGCTTAGTATCGTCTGCCAATACAGAGATTGAACTGTTTACCTCATCCTCCAGGTCGTTTATGAAAAAATTAAATCGCATTGGTCCCAGCACAGAACTCTGGGGAACCCCACTACCCCCCCCCCCCGACCATTCCGAGTACTCCCCATTTATCACCAGCCTCTGAACTAGCCCTTGTAGCCAGTTTTCAATTCATGTACTCACCCTATGGTCCATGCCAACTGACCTTACTTTGTACAGTAAACGTTTATGAGGAACTGTCTCAAATGCTTTTCAAAATCCAGATACACCACGTCTACGGGCCTTCCTTTATCTAGATGGCCGCTCACCTCCTCATAGAAGGTTAATAGATTGGTTTGGCAAGAATGATTCTTCATGAATCCATGCTGATTACTGCTAATGATATCGTTTTCATTACTAAAATCTTGTATATAGTCCTTTAACATCCCCTCCATGAGCTTGCATACTATCGATGTTAGGCTAACTGGTCTGTAATTCCCAGGGATGTATTTTGGCCCTTTTTCAAATATTGGTGCTACATTGGCTTTTCTCCAATCAGCTGGTACCATTCCTATCAGTAAAAATTAGGAACAATGGCCTGGCAATTACTTGACTGAGTTCCCTAAGGACCCTCGTGTGCAAGCTATCTGGTCCCTATGACTTATTAATGTTTTGAATGCTTTTAAGTGCAAAGGAGGGATTTGGGGTCTTACAGATCCCAGATCTTTCCATAAAGAGTACCTGTCACTGCCTATTACTGTCACAAAGGATGTTTACATTCCTTCTAACAGCAATAAAAGTGATCAGATTTTTTTTTTTAAAGGGACAGTGTAAAAATAAAAAAAATGAAATAAAATAAATAATAATAATAAAAAAGTAAAGCCGTCCCATCACTCCGTGCTTGCACGCAGAAGTGAAAGCATATATAAGTCGCAACCGCAAATGTAAACAGTGTTCAAACAAACAAATTTTAAAGCTTGACATGGGGGGGCTGTGTAATGTAAAGGGGCCCAGAGGTATGGGGCTGTGTAACCTAAAGGGGTCCAGAGGTACGGGGCTGTGTAATGTAAAGGGGTCCAAAGGCATGGGGCAGTGTAATGTAAAGGGATCCAGAGGTGCGGGGGCTGTGTAATGTAAAGGAGTCCAGAGGTGTGGGGGCTGGGCTATGTTGGAAGTTCTGCTTGGTCATGTGTACAGTGAAGTGCATATGACAAGTCAGAACCAGGCCTGGTTGGACGTTTTGGGTATGAGCCTTCTCGGAACCGATCAGTGGGTGTGCCGGGCCTCGCTGAGCAGTCTGGGAAGGGGTACTTAAGATGTGGAGGTCACGTGTTAGGCAGAAAATGTGTGAGGCCCGTGTGGTCTGTTCTGGTTCCAGGACCGGGGTAGCCCCGCGAGGGGTCTCGGTCACAAGGTGTTCGACATCCCGCAACATGCTTCTGTTGGTTACCCCCTATGGACCCACCTGGTCTGGGGTAGGGATTCGCCTTCCCGAGTCTCCGAACCGGCTGGTCAGAGGCGCAGTTACTGAAGGAGGATTCAAGGTGTCCAGGTGTGCTCTTGGCTTGGAGGGGCACCCCAGCTCGTGAAGGTGACAGGGGGAGGACACTTCGGAGGAGGGCCTGCAAGTGACATCCTAAGAAGTGCCTGGTTACTGAGTTGAGAAGGGCATTGACAAATCCACACCTTTTCCAGTACTGTCAAGGATACAGAGAACGTTCCAGGTACTGAAGAAAAAGGTTCCTGTCCATTTCCAGTTATAGCTTGTACACGTTCCGAGGTTTTGACAAGTTTCAGATCAATGTGCTGATTGCCATTGTCTCTGGCTAGAAATCTGTTCAGCCGTGAGGTACCCAGCTGTGAGTGGCTACTCTTTGGGTGTTATTAGAGACTTTGTCATGTCAACCCTGGGAACCCCTAGACGTGGAAGAACAAGCCAAGCGGAGGTAACCGGTAAGCCCAATAAGTCAAGGCCGCCCTACAAAGGGTTATGGCCACTACATAATGTTTGGGGGTTCCAAGTAATTTTCTAGCAAAAACAAACAGATTTTTAAATATATGAGAGTAATGTCAGAATTGGCCTGGACCTGAGGTAGTTAACTTGTTCAGATCTGCACTATAGCCGAATGACAGCCACAGCGCGGATCTGCTTTGCCGGGAGTACGTCTATTGACGTCCTCCCCTTTCAAAGCTGGCCACACCCCCCTGAAGGGGGCACGCGGCACATGATGTGATCACCCGAGTCAATGAGACTCGGGTGATCACAGATCCGAGTAAGGGCCCCTTACCATGTGATCAGCTGTCAGCCGATGACAGCTGATCACGTGATGTAAACAGAGGATTGGTAATCGTTTTTTTTTTCTTCTCACTGTGACATCGGCGCCCACATCATTGGATTTAATTGACAGCAGCGGAACCCAATGGCTGCACTGCTATCAATCTATCCAATCAAGAGCGAAGACAATGGGCAGAGAGAAAGAGCGCGTCTCCGCCAAGGGAATGAACGGGCTCAGGTGAGTAAAATGGGGGGGCTGGGGGACCGGTCAGTGTCATACATTTTTTCGCCTTAATGCATAGGATGCATTAAGGTAAAAAAACATGAGGGTTTACAACCCCTTTAATTTGCTATTGTCACAAGTTTTGGCACAACATTTTTCAAGCCAATTAGAGCCTCAGGCATTAATCATGTGGCTTCCAAAAAAAAAAAAAACGTATGAGTCTGTATGAGTCCTGCCCCTAATTGAACGGCCAAGATATGCCATTGTTTCTTTTTTTTGCAGTTGAGTAAGAGGGAGGTTGGAGGAGATAATCTAGAGGGCCTTAAGAAAAAGGGGTAAAGGTCTGCTTTAAAAACATTAGCAGATATCTTTTACAATGCGATCGCCCCACGTACTAAAGTATTGTTTTGTTTGTAGTGATAAAATGTCTCTGAAACAATTATCTGCAGATAATGACCTTTCAACAAACTGAAAAAAAATATGCTGGCTATTTCATGTTATCTGTTGGCAATGATCCTTTTTTACCTAGAGTACAATTGTGCTCATTGAATATTTGTCAAATATTACCAAATCAGTCTATGTCCAACCTAATCTGATTGATTGATTGAAATATGTCCAATTTCAAGCAAGGTTTTGCCCTGTAGACCACACTTTAATTATTAATTAGTATTACTATCATTGGCAGCTGGTGGTATAGTTTTTGAGGGGTGGCAAACAATGCACCCACAGTCACTTCCCACTGGGTGGGCTTGGGGCGCAGTACAAGCCTACCCTTTTTGAAGCCTATTAGAGCCTCTGGCTCTAATCACGTGCATCAAAAAAGAAAAAAGCCTCCATTGGAATCCATGCATCCAGTGCCCTGCAAGTAGATTAGGGGGCCGGATGGATGGATAGAGGGGCGGCGCCCCTGCACCTTGTATGGACAGGCCACTACTGATTAATATGACAAATATGTTACATTTATGACAAATAGGTTCTTAGAAGCACACATGCCACTGAGTTATATAAATCTGTTACTGCCACTCTGGATAATACAATTAATAACAAACTGAGAGAGTCCATTCACACAGGGGCAAGACGACTTCCAGCGAGACTTTGGGAGGCAACTTGGACACGACTTGAGTATGAATCACAGCACGACTTGAGGCAACTTACAAGGCAACTTGAAGTTGCTTCCAGGACAGGGGACTTTGCCAGTGGCCAATCACATAATAATCAGCTCTGTGGGAGGGAGGGGTTTGCCTAGAAAACTATTTTTACTTCCTGGAGAGTTGCTTCAGTTAAGACAGGTGATCAGACTTGGAGGCAACTTCCATTGAAATCAATGGGTAAAAGTCGCCTAGAAGTCGGATTGAAGTAGTACAGGAACCTTTTCTGAAGTCGGAGCGACTTCAGTAGTGTACATTAAGACGGCTCCATTCACTTACATTGATTTTATCATGTTGCACGACTTGAGGCAACTTGGGACGACTTCAAGTCGGATCCAATGTTGCCCCTGTGTGAATGGACTCTAAGAGCCGGTTCACACAGCGGGCGATGCGAGGCGACACGACTCGCCTCGCCTCGCTCTCGCAAGTCGCCCCCGTTCTGTACAATGGAACCGTTCTGAGAGGAGCGACTCGAGTCGCTCCGACTCAGAAAAAAGGTTCCTGTACTACTTTTGGGCGACCTCGGGGCGACTTGCATTGACTTCTATACAGAAGTCATCTGCAAGTTGCCGCTGAGGTCGCGGCAGGTCGAGGCGAGGCAAGTCGGAGTCGCCTCGCCTCGCCTGCAGTGTGAACCGGCCCTTAAGGCAGAAGCTGATTCCTGCTTATGTTTAATTCAATAATACCCTTAGTTGCAAATCACATATTAACACAATAAAAATAAACATTTTGAAAACTGACTAGCATACAAGCCATTCTCATATCTAAATTAGTGTTTCTCAACTCCAGTCCTCAAGGTGGATGGAGGATTTGCCTCAGATGAAACGGCTGTGGTAATTACTAAGGCAGGGAAACTGATCAAATCACATGTGCAAAATAATGGGAGGCCTAAAAACATGACCTGTTGGGGCGCCTTGAGGACTGGAGTTGAGAAACACTGATCTAAATACATGTTTAGCAAAATACATTATTTAGTGTTTAAAACATTTATTATTTCTCCCTGGATTATTATAAATGCATCTAAAACTTCCTTTTGTTTTGGCCTTGGGCCTTTCTCCTCTGACCTCAATCTGTTCTCTTAGATTTAGTTCAAGATGTTACTTTTACTAAGTACACAAACAAATATTCTAAAAATATAGTGATATGATGATCAGCCAGGGAATCTTTGTTCTTCTTTCCTCCCACAGACATAAGACTTAAAAGAGTGTCATGGGTTAGGTCCCTCTTCTAGAAAGCACTTAAAATAAAATATGTAAACTTGGAGTTTTGCAGGATGGGGGTATATTTCCTCCCTACTTTTTAATTTGGAGAAACAATGTTTAACTAAATCGTATAACACTAACATATTCTATAGCATCCTTTCTCAACTTTTTTGTCCCAGAGGGACTCTTGAAATAATTAAACTTAAAACCAATGTAATGGGGGTCAGTGGAAAGAATGCCCCCCTTACAGATAACTAAAAATGTTATTGGTTTCATGCAGCTGACTCTGCCACGTGGCATTGTCCCCTAAACTATGGAGACACAATTAAATGAGAAGTCAGTAAGCCACAGCTCAGGGAATCCCTGTAACCTCTGGAGCAGCCTTTCTCAACCTTTTCAACACAGAGGAACCCTTGAAATTGTTCTCCAGTTTCGGGGAACCCCTGCTAAAAATTAGAAATCTACAACTCATGATACATTAGTGTGATGGTCAGTGGGAAGAATGGTCCTTACACTTGTGGTCATTTCGAAGAATTACCTCCTTGCAGATAGTTAGAAAGATCAATGGTGTCGGTGGGAACTTATCCGAGAGGCAGAAATGGCCCAATGCTGAAGGAACCCCTAGCAACCCCTGGAGGAACCCTGGTTGAGAATCACTGCTCTGGAGGATAGTATGTGACCAGTCTAAATGACGTGGCATGTTCACCAATGCCAGGAGCCTGGCAGACAAGATGGGTGAACTAGAGATACTGTTGTACAAGGAGGATTTGGATTTTGTGGGAATTTCAGAGACCTGGCTCAATAGCTCTCATGATTGGCTGGCAACCATTCAAGGGTATTCCCTTTATCGCAGGGATAGAGATGGTAAAAAAGGGGGAGGGGTATGCCTATATATCAAGAATAATGTACAAGTGAATGTGAGAGATGACATCACTAAGGGAGATAGAGAGGAAGTGGAATCCTTATGGATAGAGCTCCAAAGGGATGAAGCTAAGGGGAAAATAATACTGGGAGTATGCTATAGGCCCCCTAACCTGAGGAAGATGGATAAGCAGCAAGGATGGGAAGTGTTATCATAATGGGGGATTTAATTATCCAGACATAGACTGGGTGGAGGGAATCACACATTTGTCTAATGCTCGCCTGACCCTTCTATGGCCATCTTTAGTTGATTAGTTAGCTGTTTTTCCCAGAGTAGCCAAATACATTCTCCTTTCTATTCTGCCCGATATTTCTGCTTGGCAACACAGACTTTCTAAATCTGACCACATGCTTTACAATATCATCTATACCATCTATACCATCTTTACAATATCATCTATACAATCTCCTTTAGATTTACCAACAACTACACACTGTGAAGGTCTACTTACACAATCCATTTCATTTATATCCAGCTAGGTTGGCTCTCACTTTGTTAATCTAAATACAATTTGTGATGGGTGAGACCATCTCAAGATAATCCTCTTAACGCTCATCAATATCTAAGCCTCAGATATTTTCATCATAGTGGTTGATTGATTTTTTAATTATGTGTATTACATATTATATGACTTCATCGTAATTCATATAAAAAATAATCAATGATTACAGTCCTAGATTATTAGATTGAAGATTATTAACTTTTCCTCCCAGCTTCATATATGATCAGTATAAGTACAGCAGGGGTACTCGCCAGGTTTAAATGTGTGTGAAAGCCCCTTTAACTCCATTTCGCGCAAGGAAAGGAGGACCCTCACCTTGCCAATATCCAAAATATAACAAAAAGAGAGAGAAGCCAACACAGCCTCTCAAAACATGGATTTTGTATGCACAGTATTAGGTGATAAGTATAAAAACTACATATTTTATTGGATACACATTAAAATACAACAATCATTAAAAAAAAATATAGGGGGAAAAAATATTAAAAAGGCACCCTCCATCTACAAGAGTCAACAGATACCCAATCGTATAGTATGGAGACAAGAAAGTCACAATATATTGCAAGGTACATTTGAGTTCACCAATGGGGTCAGAATTCAATGAAATTAACTAATAAGCTGCTAGTGTGTTGCGCCATACTCAAAGGTCAGCGTGTTTCACCAAATTTCAGTGTCTGACTGGAGAGGGATAGGTATAGTCAGAAGACAATATGGAATCACGTGATAATAAGTGCAGTCCCATCACGAGTGAAAATTCAGCGGGGTGTCTGTCTTAAGTTCGGTATACATTGGAGTAGCACCAACAACCCCAATAATGTATATACAAGCTGGCATGCGTCACAGCCGTAACCATACAATCAAATCACCATGACCCCTTGGGGCAAACCAAGCCTTCCAGCAAGAGAGTGTGGGAATCACCAACGCCAGCTCCTGGGTCGTTGGTGCTACAGACACTGGAACCTGCTATATAATGCAGCAACATATATTCCAGATGCACCCACCCAATCAGTCCTGAAGAAGCAAGCATATCTTGCGAAACAGGTTGACGTTTGAGTATGGAGCAGTTTATTTGTGAATTTCGTTGAATTCTGACCCCATTGGTGAACTCAAATGTACCTTGCAATACACTGTGACTTTCTTGCCTCCATACTATAAGATTGGATATCTGTTGACTATTTGTAGCGGAGGGTGCCTTTGTAATATTTTTTCCCCCTATATTTTTTTTATGATTGTTTGTATTTTAATGTATATCCAATAAAAGTTGTATTTTTTATACTTATCGCCTCATGCTGTGCCTACAAAATCCATGTTGTGGGAGGCTGAGCTGGCTTCTCTCTCTTTTTGGTCCATTTCCCACAACTTACTGGTTTCTTGGACATGCCCAGGCAAGATGAGTCTTACTGCTTCCCTCTTTCAGCATGTAGCTTCTCCAAAAGATCCAGCTACTGCAGGGAGTCCCTTCCTTAAGTTGATCATAGACTGTTCAAATCTTTACCGGTTCAGCAGGGAGCGGCCGAGATTCAAACCATGTATCGGCATGGTGAATGTACCCAAGTTGATCGATGAATCAACTTGGGTACAACCAGCCTGCTGGGTTTTACATGCAATTACTACTGATGGCTATTATAGCCACTAACAGTAATTACTGTTTTCAGCTCCCCCCCCCCCCCCCCCCCGCTGGAAGAACACAGTGGCTCTGCAAGAGGGATTCCCCTATCAACACTGACTATGTTACTGGAGTAATCAAGCGATTTGCAAAAGAAAATCACTAAATCTATGGCCAGCATAAGTGCTATCAAAGTACTCCAGTTCCAGTTGGGTGGCCCTTTGTCATCGGGCATGGGATCCCTTCAGCTGTTCTTCTGTGTTGCCAGAGCTACCTTGGACTGCACTGAGAGGGATGCTGTTTATGTCAATAATCGCAAGTATCTATTTGCATTCTGGACTGTTTTACTGAAGACATGATTCTCAGCTAAACTCTCTGTTTTTACAGAGTATTATAAAGACTATGCTATTCAGCCACATGTTACCCTGATAGAGTCACAGAGACATTGGTGTGAAGAGTCTATGTTTGTGCAGCTTTCGTATGTTTGTGCAGCTTTCATTATTCTACAGTGTATGCCTTCATTTTGTCACTTTAACCAATTTTACACAATTGCCTCTAAAGTTTAGTAATCTGTTAAAAAATAAAAAATAAACGTTTGGAAAAAAAATGTAACTCACCTCTAAATGCCTGTTGCTAGGGGGTCCCTCGTAGTCTGCCTCCTTCAGTGCCTGGGCTGGTGAAATCACTTCCCCTTGGCACAGGAAGGACTCAGCTCTGCCCCCTCCCTCCTGTCAGTCACCTGGGACACGTGGCAGGTCCCAGATGACTGCACGGCCAATCACGCCGCTCGCACATGCGCAGTGGGCGCCCAACTGTGAAGGGGGGGACGAGCGAGGCTACGATCCCCCCGCATCGCTGGACCCTGGAACAGGTAAGTGTCCGATTATTAAAAGTCAGCAGCTGCAGTATTTGTAGCTGCTGACTTTAAATTTTTGTTTTGTTTATGGAACCTCCTCTTTAAGTTACAATCAAGGCTCGATTATACCAGCGCTAGACTTCTAAAGAACAATCTGTGGTAGATCGTTCTTGAGAGGGATTTTGACAGGCAGTGAGGAGGTGTTATGTTGCCTCGCCACTGCCTGTTTTAACTTCTAAAAACCCCCACCAGTGCACTGCAACCGTGTGCATTGCCAACCACAAGAGTAAACAGGGCCTTACTCTCTGTCTGATCATTCAGCCGATTACCTATTCTGTTAAATTAGTTTCATCTAGACCTGAGCAAATTACAGTTTGGGACTGCTAAGCGGGAAATGAAATGTATTGATGGCAAATGTAAAGTTAGATATTTGTATTGAATATTTATACTGTATGATGGTGTTGCTTCAGACAAATTGAATTCCAGTAGCAAAGTAATCCAACCAAAGTAAACAAACTATTTCATATACAACAAAATTTAAAATCTTGAATCCATTACCTAGAAAAGTTCCAAATTACAGACAAACTGCAAAATAAAATAAATTATTGTTTATTTTCTGTAAAAATATCATACAGGCATGACTACCAAGCAGCTTCTCCCAAAATGACTGTGCGGGTAATAAAGTAGGAAGGAGAATTTCCTAAAGGTACATTCCAGAAAAAAAGTAAATACAGTATATACAAGTAAAATAAGCTAATAAAAAATGAACCCTGTTTCAGTAAGTGATGGAGTAAGTAGATCTTTGCAACTTTACGGTGATACAAAATCCTTATTGATCATTTATGGAAATGTATCATAACATATAGCGGATGTACTCTTTTGATTTTTTAAATAAAGCACTGACCCCCTTCCTATCTCCTATGGTCCTTAAAATGTAGCTAGACCCCTCCCCAAAAAATGTAATATATTGCAGTTTATCAATCCTTAAAGCAATATTAAACACAAACCAAAATTGTAATTTATTGCAGCTTACCAATCATTAGATGCGGTGGCTGCTTTAGTTTTCTTTTCTCAGCTTTTCCCCTCCCTCTGTTTTTACCTGGTGGTCTGTCCAGTAAAAGAGTGCCTCCACTCTGGGTAGACACAGGGGGCACATTTGCTTTTGGGGAATGTGAGGTTATGGTTTTTAAGTGTTTTTGTGCTCTATGTTTTGACATTTCACTGAACTTTGACAACTAAGCTTTAAACAAAGACAATTGTGGTATTGAAAAACAAAAGCTCACAAACTATACTATTAACTGGTTGCAGACTCTGGGCATACTAGACATGCCCAAAAGCATGTCATTATTGTACACAGGGCATGTCTAGTATGTCCAGTCCTTCTGCTCTGCTGCCGGGGTTTCCCCTGTCCCAGTACAATGCAATTAACCACTTCGGCCCAGGACCATTTTGCAGGCCAAAGACCAGACCACTTTTTGCGATTCAGCACTGCGTTGATTTAACTGACAATTGCACGGTCATGCGACGTGGCTCCCAAACAAAATTAACGTCCTTTTTTCCCACAATTAGAGCTTTCATTTGGTGGTATTTGATCCCCCCGGCGATTTTTATTTTTTGCGCTATAAACAAAAATAGAGCGCCAATTTTGAAAAAAACGCATTATTTTTTACTTTTTGTTATAATAAATATCCCCCAAAAATATATAAAAAAAATTTTTTCCCTCAGTTTAGGCCGATAAGTATTCTTCTACATATTTTTGGTAAAAATTGCAATAAGCGATTATTGATTGGTTTGCGCAAAAGTTATAGCGTTTACAAAATAGGGGATAGTTTTATGGCATTTTTATTAATAATTTTTTTTAACTAGTAATAGCGGCGATCATCGATTTTTATTGTGACTACGACATTATGGCGGACACATCGGACATTTTTGACACATTTTTGGGACCATTGTCATTTATACAGCAATCAGCGCTATACAAATGCATTGATTCCTGTGTAAATGACACTGGCAGTGAAGGGGTTAACCAGGGGGTGGCAGTGTAGGGGTTAAGTGTTCCTAGGGGCGTGTTACTGTGGGGGGCTGGGCTTTGTGTTAGTAAACACTGATCTCTGCTCCAATCACATGGAGCAGAGATCAGCGTCACTTGTTGCTAGGCAGAACGGGGAGATGCTGTTTACAACGGCATCTCCCCGTTCAGCCACCCCGTGAGACGATCGCGGGTATCCCCGCGGCGATCGAGTTCACGGGACCCGCGACCGGACGCACGTGGGTCCCGACCGGAACGCGAGTGCGCCCGCCGGCGGCGCACACGCGATGGCAGGGCGGCATATAAAAATGGACGTACCTGTACGGCAATATGCCTGCCCGTGCCATTCTGCCGACGTACATTGGCGTGCGCCGGTCGGGAACTGGTTAAGCTGTGGTTAATCACTGCTGCATTGCAGAGTACACAGAAAAGGTTGGCAGCAGGAGCTGTCAAAAAAAAAAGCAGTCTGCCAATGTTTATCAACAACATTGCTCGGACGGGAATACAGAAAGTTACATTGAAACCTTGTAACTGTCTGTGTATTAATATATAGATTAAAGGAATATACTTCAATCTGCAAATGAAGAGAGTTAAAGAGGAACTGCAGTCTGATCACATAATTTGTAATAAAAACATCTCTGCCATTCTGAAGCTTCTCCCCAACCACTTTGCATATTATTTAATATATACTGTCATTCTGTACTTGCCAAACATTCTGCAGAAATCTCCCTCCACTAAGTCTGGCTGCAACCATTTTAACTGTGGGCAGCTGAAGCTGTTACCTGTTCTCTTCCTGGATTTACACAGACACACAGAGGCACACCTCCAGCTCTGTAGCCCTGCGGCTCTCATTGGCCCTCTTTTGACTCATCTCTTCTCCCTTCCTGGCAAACTCTCACGAGAGTTAGAGAGAGAGCTCTGCATGATGTCATAAGCCTAGGCTTTTACCAGACAAGAAACAGGAAATTGGCTGTATAAGGTATTTACTGGCAGAAAAATGTTTTACTGTCCAAAGTTAAAACAACAAGGGCAGAAGATTTAATAGATGGAAAGTTGAAAAAATGACTGAAGGTCCACTTTAAAGTGCATGTAAATCCTCTCCTATACCCAGTGAAGTGAACAGCCTCATATGACACACAGGGATGAAACAAATCTCTCTATGCAAGTTTTACATGTACAGTATAACTGCTGTCCTCAGCTCGCTATATTCTTAAGAATTCGTACATCGTGTTAGAATTTCTACTTTCTCATTCAGCAGTAGGAGTGGATTCTTAGCCTCTTACACTGTGTGACAGCTGATTGGAGGCAAAGGCAAATCCCCAACATAGGCAGAGGAACGAAGATACTTTCAGAGCTGTGCTGTGACAAGACAAGCTCTCTGCTAATCTATTTATAGCACCCTTCCCGACACAAATTTCAGGATGGTTATATCTTCCATCTGAGAATTTGTCAGAAGTTATGCTGATAAAAGAGGAACGCAAACTGCAGAAAGACACAGGACTCAGGGCTTTGGAAAGAGATAAGAAAACACTATGAATGGGGTTTACATCCTCTTTAACCACTTCAGCTCTTCAAGGTTTTACCCCCTTGCTGACCAGGCCATTTTTCTGCGGTACGGCACTGCGTTGCTTTAACTGACAATTGCGTGATCCTGCGACACTGTACCCAAATAAAACTGAAGTCCATTTTTTCCCACAAAGAGAGTTATCTTTTGGTGGCATTTGATCACCTCTGCTTTTTTTTATTTTTGGCTCTATAAACAAAAAAATAGCGACCAATTTTGAAAAAAAATCTTTTTTTACTTTCTGATATAAAACACATCCAATAAAAAAAATTTTAAAAATCGAATTTCTCCATCAATTTAGACCAATTTATATTATGCTACATATCTTTGGTAAAAACAAAATCCCAAAAAGCATTTATTGATTGGTTTGTGCCAAAGTTATAATGTCTACAACCTATGGGATAGATTTATGGACTTTTAAACGGGACTTTATGATTTTTTTAAATGTTTTTACTAGTAATGGGGTGATCAGCGATTTTTAGTGGGACTACAACATTGCGGTGGACAAATCTGACACTAAGTGACACTTTTTAGGGATCGGGGACACCAATACAGTGATCAGTGCTAAAAAAAATGCACTCTAACTATATAAATGACACTGGCCACGCAAGGGGTTAACATCAGGGGCGATCAAAGGGTTAAATGTGTTCCTAGAGAATGCTTTCTAAAGCCTTGTACACACAATTGGATTTTCCGCAGACAAAACCTCTGACTTTTGTCTTGCATACAATCGGCAAGAAATTGTCGGCCAACAAACACAAACGTAGTGACGTACTACGTGGTTTTTCAGATCTTTAGCGCCACTCTTTGGGCTCCTTCTTCTAATTTCATGTTAGTAGAAATTTGGTGAATGTTGATTCACGCTTTTCATTTAGCGCTTTTCAGTTCGTGCTTTTCATTTCCTGCTTTTCTTGGCCTTGGAGTTATTGCTTTGACCCAAGTCCAGTCTGGGAACAGGAGGAGGAGGATTTTTTGGACCAAAAATTGGTTACTTTATTAATCATGACCAATTATGTGATATGCCTTTGCTGCGGGAGCTACAGGAGAATAATCCAGATGATTTCCAGAATTATGTCCGGATGACGGATCCCTGCTTTCACCAACTCTTGGCATTGTTGACCCCCAATATTAAGAAGCAGGACACATGCATGAGGCTTTTTTTTTATTTTTTGGTTGAATAATAATGATTTGAATTGTTATATTGTCTATATTTTTGGATGCATAGAATGTACTTTTTGGTTAAATTCTATTGGCAGATACCATGTCTAATTTTATTTGTTTTCTTCTTTTAATGCACAATAAAAAAACTGTAGAATAATAATTGGCTATGTGTTTTACTTCAAATGACAGTGACAAAATACAATGTAAAATTGGCAAGGGGCACCAACATAGTTGTATCTTTGTTTTTAAAAACTAGGGGATAATGGTGTTGTGGTAACTTGCCCACAAAAATACGTTTGCCATAACCCCATCAGTATCACCAGCAAAGCAGCTTCATTATTGCACTGCATTTCGATATTTCATAATTTGCCACATCACGAATTTAAATTCTCCACTACGAATGCTAGTTTACAAGACCGACCGCTTCTGGCTCCTCCTTGCTTCCGAGCATTTGTCCGCGGAAAATTTTTAAGCCTGCATCCAACATTTGTCTATGGAAAATCCAACAATAATTGTCCGATGGAGCATACAAACGGTCGGATTTTCTGCCAACAGCCTGTCATCACACAATTCCAGTCGGAAAATCCGATTATGTGTATGTGGCTTAAGTATGTGGGGGATAGACTGACTGGAGGAAGAGAGACATCTGTGTTTACATAGGCAGACCGCAAATGATCGGCTCCTGCTGTGTCCAATCAAAGCGAGAGTGTGGGTCTGGCAGTGCGCGTGCGCCCCAGAGCCAACAACAGGAATCACATACAGGTACGTGATTTTGTGCTTAAGGGCTCGCCCTGCAGCTGTAAATGTATGTGGGGCAGTCCTTAAGTGATTAAAGCAACCGTGACAAGTAAAAAAAAACCTCATATTAACCCCTAAGTATACTCTAATCATCACTAATTAACTCCGTATTCTCCTTATGCATTCGATTGTAATTTTCCTGGGGATATTTTTTCTATTTTATTAACTACCATATTTATCGGCGTATAACACACACTTTTTTCCCCTTAAAATCGTGTTATACGCCGATCCTCCGTGATTTTTAAGCCTCTGGGCGGCTTTCGGCCGCCTTCGGCCCTTCTCTGCGGCTTTCGGCCTCCTTCAGCCCTTCTCGGCGGGCGAAAGCCGCCGAGAATGGCAGAGAGCGGGCAAAAGACACCGAGAAGGGCTGAAGGCGGCTTAAAGCCGCCGAGAATGGCCGAAAGCCGCCAAGAAGGGCCAAAGGCGGCCAAGAACTACCGGGCGCCGCCGAGATACACAAGACATCTCGGCGGCGCCATTTTTAAAAATAAAACCTGAAAAGAACACTGACAAGGGGTATAGATAGACATGATAGACAGGCTGCAATGATGGACAAGCTGCATGACAAGGCTGCATATGACACTGACAAGGCTGCAATGATGGACAGGCTGCATATGACACTGACAAGGCTGCAATGATGGACAGGCTGCATATGACACTGACAAGGCTGCAATGATGGACAGGCTGCATATGACACTGACAAGGCTGCAATGATGGACAGGCTGCATATGACACTGACAAGGCTGCAATGATGGACAGGCTGCATATGACACTGACAAGGCTGCAATGATGGACAAGCTGCATGACAAGGCTGCATATGACACTGACAAGGCTGCAATGATGGACAGGCTGCATATGACACTGACAAGGCTGCAATGATGGACAGGCTGCATATGAAACTGACAAGGCTGCAATGATTTACAGACTGCATGACAGGGCTGCATTTGACACTGACAAGGCTGCAGATGGATGGGCAAGGCTGCAGATGGACACTGACAAGGCTGCATTGATGGGCATTTAAATGTAAGTTTTTTTTTCCCTTAAACTTCCCTCCTAAAAGTTTTTTTCCTTAAAATTCCCTCCTAAACTTGGGGTGTGTGTTATACCCCGGCGCATGTTATACGCCGATAAATACGGTAATAGTTAAAAAAAATTGTTTTTGTTTGCTTTATTCTTTAATATTACACCTTTTACATATATTTACATGTATCACACTGAAAAAGGAGCAACATTGAAAAAACCCACTATACTTCATTGGTAAATAACTTTGCAATGCTTTGTACCAAAATCATAATTTTAGTGTTGTTTTAACCACTTCCAGACCACCGCAGGCCAATGTATGTCCCTACTTTGGGGACGGATATTGTTGTTATGGCCGCAGCTAGCTGCCGTTACCCCAGTATCCCTGTGTTCAGCCGCCGGTCCGGTACAAGATAAAAGCCGCAAGATCACTTTTATCGGCGACAGGAGAGGGCCTCCCCTCCCTCCTCGATCCAGTGTCCTTCGCCGCTTGGCTGTTGGCAGCGGTGGAGGCGATCGCATCTGTCCCCTGGGCTGACATAGAGCTGAGTGAGGGCAAGATGGCCCCCACCCCTCTCCATGACACTGCAGGGCAGAAGTGACATCAAAATGTCACTTCCGCCGATAGCTCTTGAGGTCCTGCTAAAGCTGTCCATGAAAATTGTACTGTTCCATAACATCACATACATCTTAAAGGCATCTCCCAAACATGTAATTTAAAGGATTGGTGTTTTTTTTTATTGCCCTCAAGGGTACATTAACCCTTTTCCTGCCACTGACGTATGTAGTCACCTTTTCACAGGGAACATACAATTTTGAGGCTTGACATGATTACACACAACCTCATCTTTTAAATTTTAGTAATAACTGGGTAATTTATCACATTTATGTGGCATAAAATGAACTTTAGTGTATTTTAAACTGAAATTTTGTGTTTCATAAACAGTTGCACAAATATTGCGTGACATAAAAAATTGGATCTAAACAATGGAACACTATTTTATTTTCTAGAGTGTCTCTAGAGTGTCTGCTTTAGAAAATATATTATGTTTTGGGGATTTTTTTTGCTTTGTGAAATAACCCCCATGGCAGTGCCTAGCTCGCCTTGCCATTTTTGACAATAGCTTGCCTATTGGCCCTAGAAAATAGCAAGGATTTAGTATTAAGCTTCACCCCATAGACTTCAATAGGGTCCACTTCTAAGTTTGGATTTTGTGTATTTCAAGCAGGATACAATGAGCTTTGGGTGTCAGGATGCATTAACTTCTGTGCACGGCTGCAAGTTACGTTAACCCGGGAAGCAGTGGCAGCTGGTGCTCCAATCTTTTGGGGGGGGGGGGGGGCGACTAAACCGCAAGCCACACCGTCCCTCCGGTCAGTAGGTCAGTCGGTTGCACCCCCCGTTGCTCGATCTTCAGCCCACCAGCCCTGTAGTTGCCCAATATAGGTGGCACTTCCTCCTTGTCAGCTTCACCCTGTGTCTCCTCCTCCTCGGCATGATGTCGGCTTCCACTACGTCTTCTCCTCCTCCTCTTCAGTAGCCAATACAATCGCTTCTCCTCACGGCCAACAAGGTCTCAGGACCCGCTTCCTGATTGGCTGGAGGAAAATCCAGAAGACATAAGCGAATATTAATTTGCTATTGTCACACAACTGGGTGGGCTCAGGGCGCAGTGCTCTGCACCCCAGCCCACCCTTTTTTTAAGTCAATCAGAACCTCTGGCTCTAATCGCATGCTTCTACAAAAATACCTCCATTGGAGTACATGCGTCAGGCACCCTGCATTTAGATTAGGGGCCAGACACATGGATTGGGGGGGCAGTGCCCCTGTGTCCCTTTTGGACAGGCCACCACTGTGGGGAAGGCAATTTAAATTAGTCAAAGACCAGAATACCTTGATTGAATATGTCAGGCTACAGGCATTCACACACACTGCTGCTGGGAGTTCAGGAGGGATTACAATCCACAGCTGACAAACTGCCCTGTGAAGTTCCCTGTACTGTCTCTGTGTTGACAGTTCCCCTGGCTTCTGTTAGCACAGTTGAATGTGCAAACCGGGAAGCTGGGAAACTGTCAGCACAGAGTGTGTACGATGTGTAACACATTTGTACTCTACTTACTGTTGTTAAAATAACTGTGTTTTAATAAATCCCGTGTTACAATCAATTAAGAGCCCAGCTGTATGTGCTTTTTAAAAGATATGGAGCTTCATACCGCATTTCTCAGTGTGTGTACACGCCACTCATGTGACTGCCCGACCCGCCTCTCTCCTCTCTTGTCTCACGACTCTCCTGGCATCAGCTACATTCAGCGGGGCTGAGAATCATATCAGAAGAGAGGCGGGCGGGGCTGAGAATTCCCCACTGACTTTAGGAGAGACATGAGACGCGAGAGGAGAGAGGCGGGCCGGGCAGTCACATGAGCACACTGAGAAATGAGGTTCCATGTTTTTTTAAAAACACATACAGCGGGGGACTTAATTGATTGTAACATAGGATTTATTAAAACAGTTATCTTAACAACTATACTCTCGAAACGCTCTCTCGTGAGGGGCGGGGCAAGTCGGGATGACATCACACACATGACATCACATCGCAAGTCGGGATGACATCATCCGATCGTATGCATTGATGCTGCATCGGGGACACTCGAATCGCGATGCAGTGATTAATTTCAGCACCCCTAATGCATGCCACACTTTTCACATATTTTTTTTTTTTAAATGAGAAAACTATCATTTTCCTTTCACTTCACAATTATGTGCCACTTTGTGTTGGTCTGTCACATAAAATCCCAATAAAATACATTTACGTTTTTGGTTGTACTATGACAAAATGTAGAACATTTCAAAGGGTATGAATACTTTTTTAAGGCAATGCAGGCTTGTAGTCAAGTTATTTATACATTATACTTGTTGCAATGTAATTATGCTCAATTGCATTGTCTTGACATTGTTATGTGTTGTTTAGAAATATAAGTTCATTTGCATTACCATGAAGATTTTTGAATACACTTATCATTCATTACATCTGGAGCTCAGAATGGTAATTATATCATGTTCATATTATTATCGATATTTTACTGTCATATCAGTCATAAAAACCTTTTACAATGACAGATTCAAATACATTACAACTGTCAGTGAACATGCTATGATCTTTTTTCAATTAAAAATTCATTGCACCAAGCACTACATCTAAGTAAAATGGCCACATGGCAAACATCTACATTTTTAAAAGGCAACAATGACAATGGCAAAATGACATTTACTTTTCCAGGTGTTTTATAATTATCATGTACATACTCATTGATTTGATTTACAGTGACTGTGTGTGGCCACAAAGCATGCCAAGTCTGAACCATAAAGCTCTGCTTCTCTAATTCAGTAACATGATGTAGCAGAGGATTGTCACTTATGCAACCGTTTTGAAGGTGTCAGGTTCTGGAATGCCTATTAGCTTTCCTTCCCAATGCATTCATAGTGGATGTATATAACTATACCTCCTAAATTTTTGAGATGGGAATGAGGAACACCCATCAGCAAAAGTAGGCAGGCATAGGACACACCCCTTGCCACGCCCCCTTAAAGGAGCATTGTACGAATAAACAACATTGGTTAAGCCCACAAGTGATTTTTTTTAACCACTACTATTCCTTTATATTGGCTTTTGGAATTTACAGATGCAGCAATTTAGAAATCTGATGAAAAGTTTAGCACTGGAAAACACTTTTTGATAGATAAAAAGTGCATTTTATATACATCTATATAGATCAGACCAAAATGAGGGGACAGAGGGACATTGTTCCAAATCAGGGACAGTCCCTCGAAATCAGGGACAGTTGGGAGCTATGATATAATGTCAGTGGGGCGATGTTAAAATCTACATCAATTAAGTCATCAGAAAGAGGAAAAAAAAACAGTAACATCAGTGATGTGGGATATATATATATATATATATATATATATATATATATATATATATAATATATATATATTTATATATATATATATATATATATATATATATATACACTACCATTCAAAAGTTTGGGGTCACATTGAAATGTCCTTATTTTTGAAGGAAAAGCACTGTACTTTTCAATGAAGCTAACTTTAAACTAGTCCTAACTTTAAACAAATATACATTGCTAATGTGGTAAATGACTATTCTAACTGCAAATGTCTAGTTTTTGGTGCAATATCTACATAGGTGTATAGAGGCCCATTTCCAGCAACTATCACTCCAGTGTTCTAATGGTACAATGTGTTTGCTCATTGGCTCAGAAGGCTAATTGATGATTAGCAAACCCTTGTGCAATCATGTTCACACATCTAAAAACAGTCTAGCTCCTTCCAGAAGCTACAAAACTGACCTTCCTGTGAGCAGATTGAGTTTCTGGAACATCACATTTGTGGGGTCAATTAAACGCTCAAAATGGCCAGAAAAAGAGAACTTTCATCTGAAACTCGACAGTCTATTCTTGTTCTTAGAAATGAAGGCTATTCCATGCGAGAAATTGCAAAGAAATTGAAGATTTCCTACAACGGTGTGTACTACTCCCTTCAGAGGACAGCACAAACAGGCTCTAACCAGAGTAGAAAAAGAAGTGGGAGGCCGCGTTGCACAACTAAGCAAGAAGATAAGCACATTAGAGTCTCTAGTTTGAGAAACAGACGCCTCACAGGTCCCCAACTGGCATCTTCATTAAATAAATGAATAAGGAAGGCTATCACTCCATTTTGCAACGCCATGCCATACCCAGTGGGCAGCGCTTGATTGGAGCCAATTTCATCCTACAACAGGACATTTACAGCAGAAGCAGGCAGCTGGTATTCTATCGGTAATGGAGTGGCCAGCACAGTCACCAGATCTGAACCCCATTGAGCTGTTCTGGGAGCAGCTTGACCGTATGGTACGCCAGAAGTGCCCATCCAACCAATCCAACTTGTGGGAGCTGCTTCTAGAAGCGTGGGGTGCAATTTCTCCAGCTTACCTCAATAAATTAACAGCTAGAATGCCAAAGGTGTGCAATGCTGTAATTGCTGCAAAAGGAGGATTCTTTGACGAAAGCAAAGTTTGAGGTAAAAACAATGTTATTTCAAATACAAATCATTATTTCTAACCTTGTCAATGTCTTGACTCTATTTTCTATTCATTTCACAACGTATGGTGGTGAATAAGTGTGACTTTTCATGGAAAACACAAAATTGTTTGGGTGACCCCAAACTTTTGAACGGTAGTGTATTTATATATATATATATACATATATATATATTCTATAGATACCTGGAATTTAAAAAAATGTTTCTTGTGCTGATGTAAGGAAAATCTAGAAAGCTATGTTTACCAATTCTCACTTTCCACAATAATCTGACACATGTTTATATATTGTTGTTTATCCATAATAAAATTCCCTCCTTTTTTAGAAGGCTTAAAGAATAGGTTCATCTTTGGGAACATGTAACATGTTCTGACTCCTGCAGTTCTTCCCATGCTGCCCCCCGAGGTCTTCTCCCTCACAATTCTAAAAGAGCACGGCTGTTCGGGGCTCCAGCCATACAACCATGTCATTCATTTACAGAGTTTTGTGAATGAAAAGACTACAAGTACCAACAAGCTTTGTGGCTGATAGTTTGTAGTTCTCAATGAACTATAAAAACACACCAAAAAAATGGTACATACAAATGCAGAGTTTTTCCCATTGGGACTTTAGATGAAGAGCCACACAACCAGTAATAAAAACATAGTACAGGTTTATCGAGTATCTGCCAGCAATAATACTGGAAAAAGGTTTCATAATGCCGAACAGTTGGCCCAAATATACAGATCCATTATATAGTTACATACAGTAATCAAATAGTCCATGGTAAGTGTGTCATAGTGATAGTGATGGTGATCAAGCGCGTTTCGTGAGTTCAGTCTCATTCAAGTAAAATGGTTAAAAGATATAACATAATAATGAACATGGAAATGTATCAGGTAGATTGAAACCCTGTGAGGCGCCTCCATCCCCATTGCACATTGGGAATTAGACTAAGGGATCCATACTCACAGAGATGCAGGATGCCCAATGCCAAAGTTCCACCGGTAGCCACCTGAGGCATCTGACCTGGGAACTGTGGGTAAAGGATCGAAAATGGACCCGCTGTACAAAACAAGACAGGTGGAAAAATGGGCAAACAGACCCATCCAGCACCGATGTGCACCCTCTTCTGCCCTGTACACATGGTCGGACATTCCGACGACAAAATCCGTCTGATTTTTTCCAACGGATTTTTGCATACACACGGTCCCACACAGTTGTCGGAAAATCCGATCGTTCAGAATGAGGTGACGTACGACACATATGATGGGACTATAAAGAGGCCAGTAGCCAATAGCTTTCGTCTCGTAATTTATTCTGAGCATGCGTGGCACTTTGTCCGTCGGAATTGTCTACACCCGATCGAAATTTAAACGATCAGATTTTGTTGAAAATTTTAGATCCAGCTCTCAAACTTTGTGTGTCGGAAATTCCGATGGAAAAAGTCAGATGGAGCCCACACACGATCGGATTTTCCGACAACACGATCCGATCGCACATTTTCCATCGGAAAGTCCACCCGCATGTACAGGGCATTCGTTCATTGAATCTTCCTGGATTGAAGTAACTGCCTGCCTGTATCGGAGGTACAGACAGACAACTACAATGAAATTGTACAGGAGTCTGAGATTGCACCCGCAATCTGCTGATTGCACGTACGATCCTTTACAGGCTCCAAAGAAAGAAATATAATAAATGGACATTTTTTACCTGCAAAAAATGTGCATGTAATATTTTTTTTTAAAGGTAAACTTCTCCTTTAATGATAAGGTCTGTTAAGGTCTGACCAGTAAGTCTATTGTATTTCAAAAGAACAAGCTGTTCTGCAAATGTAGCAGTTATAGATGTGAGACAAACCATTTACCACTGACAGGGGTGCTTACAATGATCATCTTTTTATTTTATTTTAGGTAAAACCTTTATCCCAGAAGGAAAAAAAAATGTCTCTGTTTTTACTCTCCTCCTCCAGACTGACAATGCTGCTGTCTTCTGTACCCCTGTGCTCCTTCATCCAGACTGGGGGAACGCTAATATATGAGGTGTGTTACTGGCCAGATCACCAGGTGAAAACAGAGGGAAAAGTCCAAAAAAGAAAACGAATGCAGCTAAAGAATGGCAAGCTGTAATATATGACATGTTTGTTTTTGGGTTTATTACTGCTTTTAAATGAGTTATCTTGAGTGGTACTAGCAGACAATTGCATGTGTAATAATTAAAATACTATTTTGTGCAAACACACTATAGGAAGATGTTTTATGTGAAACTGAAAGAAGTGAAGGATACCTAACTATAATTGTTCAATATAAACTGTATACTGCACATTACAATATGGCCATACAATCTTTATACAATCAACTTTAGATTTACCAAAATGATGTAATAAAAGGACCTACCCAAACTATCCAAACAATTTGTATCCAATCAAGCAGACCCTTGCACTGCATACTTTAGGTAGGCGGCACGCTTAGAGGCTGAGCCAGCTGTCACTCCAGGCATCTTGGTGGATCCCGACAAAAAAATCGGGATCTCTCCAGAGTCTGGATTGGCAGCTGACAGCAAGTTTTAGCCCGCTGTCAGCTGAATATAAGTCACAGGACTGCAAAACTAAGGCTGGCCATATCAGGGGCGGATCCAGAGTCTAATCTCGGGAGGGGCACTGCTATAAAATATGTTTTTTTGGGGGGCAATTTATATGGGAAATGGCTGGTATTGGCGCTTCAATCATTACGGCACCATGGTTGTTATGGTGTCAGGATGATTGAAGCGCATTATTTCTATTAATACATTGTAATATAAAATGAAATGGTTCAACTCACCATAATGCAGAATCAGTGGGAGCCCTGAGGGTGTCATTTGCCATGTCGCCTGCCACCAAATGCGGATTGTCACTTGTCACGTTGCCTGCCACACATTGCGGATTGCCACTTGCAACGTAGCCTGCCACACATTGCGGATTGTCACTTGCCACGTCACCTGCCACACATTGCGGATTGTCACTTGCCACGTCGCCTGCCACCAGATGCAGATTGCCACGTAGCCTGCCACACATTGCAGATTGCCACTTGCCACGTCACCTGCCACACATTGCGGATTGTCACTTGCCATGTTGCCTGCCACACATTGCAGATTGCCACTTGCCACGTCACCTGCCACACATTGGGGATTGTCACTTGCCACGTCACCTGCCACACATTGCGGATTGTCACTTGCCACGTTGCCTGCCACACATTGCGGATTGTCACTTGCCACGTAGCCTGCCACACATTGCGGATTGTCACTTTCCACATCACCTGCCACACATTGCGGATTGTCACTTGCCACGTCACCTGCCACACATTGCGGATTGCCACTTGCCACGTAGTCTGCCACACATTGCGGATTGTAACTTGCCACGTAGCCTGCCACACATTGCGGATTGTCACTTGCCATGTAGCCTGCCACATATTGCAGATTGTCACTTGCCCAGTCGCCTTCCACACATTGCGGATTGCCACTTGCCACGTAGTCAGCCACACATTGCGGATTGCCACTTGCCATGTAGTCTGCCACACATTGTGGATTGCCACTTGCCACGTAGCCTGCCACACATTGCGTATTGTCACCTACTGTGTCACTTTTCTGCTAAGGTGGTCTTTTGTTGAGTCCCAGAGTGAATATAGGCAGCAGAGAGATGATGTAATCTCTCTGCTGCACACAGCTTCCTGCACAGTGAGGGCGGAACTGCAGGGATGCAGGGCAGTAAGAGATGATGTAATCTCCCTGCTCCCCTGCCTGCTGGCTTCCTGATTGGCCAGCAGCCCTCCTAAGCTGCCCAGCTGCCCCCCCTCACCCGTCCACTCAGCGCGGGTACCCGCGAAACCGGCCGCGCTGGTACCCGCAGAACCGCCCGCGATTGCACCCGCGGAACCGGACGTGCTGCCATCAGCTGCCGGTATTCTCGGAGGGGGCAATTGACCCGTTGCCCCCCCTGGATCTGCCCTTGGGCCATATATAGTGGAATTTTGAAAGAATATTCTTTTGAAAATTACAAAATGTGTGCGTTTTGTGATCCAATTGTGCCACCATTAGTTTCAAAATTCGGCCAACCAAGCCTTCAATTTTACCTCATGTTGCTACAGAAAAGAATTTTCGTGGCCGGGAATCTTCTTTTCTTTCCGGGAAATTTCTTTTTTTGCAAACGCTCATTTCTTTTTCGATTGAATTTCTCGCACGATTCTCCCATCATTGATTAGAAAATCATTTTCCAGCATGTCCGATTACTCAAATTCAATGGCCACACGAAAATCGGCTTTTGCTGCAGCCCACTAATGGTGTGAAATACGAATGAAAATTCTTAGATAAGGTTTTCCAAAGAAAATTCTTTCAAAATTCGACCCATGTGTGGCCTGCCCATATGCACTCCTTGGACCCACAGGAGAAGCAGGATCAAAAGAGCTTTGGCCATACTTCTCTACAGATTTTCTGCAGATTTTTGTCTTCAGATCTATCAAAACCTTTTATTTTAATGTCAAACCTTAATGCCCCATACACTTGATCGGATTTTCTGACAACAAATGTTGGATGTGAGCTTGTTGGCGGAAAGTACAACCGTGTGTACGCTCCATCGAACATTTGTTTTTGGACTTTCCGCCAACAAATGTTGGCTAGCGGGTTCTCAAATTTTCCGCCAACAAATTTTTGTTGTCAGACTTTCCGATCATGTGTACACAAAAGTCTGCGCATGCTCGGAATCAAGTAAGAGTCAGAAGCGTACGGTCTTGTAAAACTAGCGTTCGTAATGGAGATATCTTGTACGTCACTATGTTCGTAATTGTTGACCAACATTTGTGTGACCGTGTGTATGCAAGACAAGTTGGAGCCAACATTTTTCGAACAAAAATCCACAGATTTATTGTCGGAAAGTCCAATTGTGTGTATGGGGCATAAGAGTTTAAATTTGTATGCAATCAGGTAGGCCCTTGCACAACATGGTTTTGGTCAATCGGAAGACAAAAATTGGCTCCATTATCCACCAAAAATTTAAATTTCAGTTTTGGGTTGACTAGGCATTTAATGCATCCCCTCTTAACTAGAGTTCCATGTAAACCTGAGGCTCTCGGGATTCTTCCTGGAGGGGGGGTTCTTCAGCAATGAGCAATTTCTGCCAATCAGATAAGTTCCCACTGGCACCAATGATCGTTTTTCGCTACCTGTAATGTGGTATTCTTCTCAATGACCACAAGTGAAGGAGCATTCTTCCCATGATCACAGTAATTTACCCTGAGCTGTAGATATAGTAATTATTGTTAGGGGTTCCTCAAGAAGGAAGGTTATTTCAAGGGTTCCCCTGTGTTAAAATGGTTGAAAAAGGCTGCTGTAATGTGTACTGGAATTTTACATGAGCAAATGACATGAGCAATTTCTCTTTATTACTGACATCATGGGGCACAGCGGGTGTCTAGCCCATGGCACATAAATAGTCAGAAGTGGCCTTGGTTGAGAGTGTTTTCCCGGTGACATTGTAGACATGTAAGTAAATATTGCTTTAAGAATACTTCACATAATAATAGCATTATATTTCAATATCGCTAATGAGGATTTTCATCTTTGTCAGATCAGTGAGTGAAGACAGGAACAACATGCATGCATGAATGTACTTTATCATGTAAATAATAAAGCATTTAATGATAAATGGAAACTCATATAGCACTATTCTCCGGGGGCCCTTTTTTTGTCCTCTATTACACAAAGGACGGGTCTATAGGGGTAGACCGAGACAAAAATAAACAGTGAATTGTTTTCCCAAGTCTAATGAATGTGCTGATACCGTATATAGTTATAGGGACAAGCCCGTAACTATATAAATGTGTGCGCTGCAATATTCATTTATTTTCATACATACGTCTGCGTAATATTACAGGTTGGCCTTGTTAATATGCTATAGAAAGTGGTATATTATTTGCATTTTGGTAGTTTGATTTTCTGTTTTTTTTATCAGTCTGTGTTATTTATTCTATGTAGTATTTTAACCACTTGAGCTCCAAAAGATTTTACCCCCTCCATGACCAGGCCATTTTTTGCTATTCAGCACTGCTCTACTTTAACTAATTAAATTATGCGGTCATGCAATGCTGTACCCAAACAACAGTTATATCATATTTTTCACACGTAGAACTTTCTTTTGGTGGTATTTGTTCACCACTGGGTTTTTTATTTTTTGCAATATAAACAAAAAAGTACCGACATTTCTGAAAAAAAAGAAAATATTGTTTACTTTCTGCTATAAAACATACCCAATATAAAAATGAAAAAAGCTAATTCCTTCATGAATTTTGGCCAAAATGTATTCTGCTACATGTTTTTGATAAAAAAAAAATTCCAGTAAGTGTTTATTGATTGGTTTGCATGAAAGTTATAGCGTCTACAAACTATGGGATACAGTATATCCTGGAATTTTTTTTTTTATACATACTACTAATGGCGGCAATCAGTGACTTATAATGGGACTGCAATAGGCGGTAGTCAATCTGACACTAACTGACGCTGGGTGATACTGATTAAAGCCTAATACACACCAGTCGTTTTTTTTTTGTTCCTCCCAGCGTGTTGAATGAAAAAAAAACCGACAGCTCAGATCGGAGCCGCTGTACTAGCAATCCAATGTTAGTACAGCAATCTCCCCTGACAGGGGTACAGCCCCCGCCAGAACAGTCCCGTCAGTGCTCTCAGCCATTGGCTGAAAGCGCTGATCAGGAGCTGGTCAGCTACTGGTTTTCCAGCATCATTGTCCAACAGAACCCAGCTGCACGGCTGGATTCTGCCGGACTGGCTGCCATACAAATGAGCCGAATGATGGCCGGTTTATATTGAACCAGCCGATGTCTCCCGATATTCGGCCTGTGTGTACTAGGCTTAAAGGGGTTGTAAAGTCAGAAGGTTTTTATCTTAATGCATTCTATGCATTAAGATATAAAAGCCTTTTGAGTGCAGCAGCCCCCCTAATACTTACCTGAGCCCCATCTCTGTCCAGCGATATCCACGAGTGTCTCGGCCATCCGAGACTTTCCCCCCTAATTGGCTGAGACACAGCAGTGGCACCATTGGCTCCCATTGCTGTCAATCAAAGTCAGCTAGTCAATATGGAGAGAGAGGGGCAGGGCCAGGCCACAGCTCCTTGTCTGAATGGACACACAGAGCTGTGACTTGGCTCGAGTGTCCCCCTGGCAAGCTGCTTGCTGGGGGGGCAGTCGACAGGAGGGAGGGTCCAGAATCACAGAAGAGGGACCCGAGAAGAGGAGGACCTGGGCTGCTCTGTGCAAGGGAGGGGGGGATGACCTTGGGCCTGGGGCTCGGGTTCTGGAGGAACCCTCTACAACACACAAAGGAATCCTACCTGCAGGCATGGGAGCAAGGAGAGGCCAGTGGGAGAGAATCAGCACATCCAGGAGATCTCCTGAGGAGTCACCTGGGTGGGCAGGTGGGTGAGCAGACTGGGAGGACTGTGGAGATTAAGTGTCAGTCTGGGAGGACTGTGGAGAGAGAGAGAGAGAGAGTGTCAGTCTGGGAGGACTGTGGAGAAGTAGCCAGAATGGCTAGTGAAAGTGGTTGTGCTGGGATCGGTAGCCACAGGGATGTAAAGCTGGACACTGGCTTTTTGCTACACACTTAAAGGGGGGCCTGGGTTCCTGCCTGCAAAGGGCTATTGCTGCTAATCTGACTGCGTGCCTTTGTCAGATCCACAAAACAGTGTGCCAGCTGGAGTTATGCAAGCAAGCTAGTGCTGGAGGAAAAGAAGGAGGGTACATAGACTGTATATAGAAATGTCGTCCCTGAAGTCAAGTGGGCATCCCATAATTTCCTTACCCCATCCAAGTTTTAATCCCTCAATAAATAACAAAAAAAAACAAAGCACTGGACTGTTCTCTGACTCTGCATGGTTCCCTGTGCATGGTGGGGGTTCCCATTCTACTTGGGGTTCCTTAGGGGGTGCCCTATACAGTATAGTATTATTTAATTATTTTTGGTATTAATTTGCTGTTATCGGTTTATCATTATTATTGTTATTGTGTCTTGTTCGTCATTGTGATTTTGTGTTGTTTTTGCTGAATGTAATGCCGCGTACACGCGACCGGACTTTACGTCAGAATAAACTCTGATGGAGTTCCAACGGAGTTCCGCTGAAACGTGCTTGCCTACACACAATCACACCAAAGTCCGTTCGTTTAGAACGTGATGGCGTATGACAGGACTAGAAAAGGAAATTCAGTAGCCAGTAGCCAATAGCTGCCCATGCGTTGTTTTTGGTCCGTCGGAATAGCATACACGGTTTTCCTGATAGGAATTGATTCCGTCGGAAAGATTTAAAACATGTTCTATTTCTAGGTCCATCAGAATTTTTGAAATAAAAAGTCAGATGAAGCCCACACACGATCGGAATATCCGATGAAATGATTCCGTCGGACCTTTTCTGCTGGAAAGTCCGGTCGTGTGTACACGGCATCACTGTAGCTTAATAATTTCCCTTTGGGATTAATAAAGTATTCTGAATCTGAATCCTAATGTATAAAAACATCTTGTCGGTATCGTTCATTGAAACAAGCCCATAGGGCAGCCAAAAATGCGTACCGTCTTTGAAAGGCATCACAGTGCCATACAGTCAGCCCTCTGTGTAGTTAGCACACAGAGCAATTGTAAACGTCGTTCTCTCTGATACGACGTAACGCAACTCAATGACACAACGCAGCACAGTTACAGTCTCCGCCAAAAAAGGTCCAGAAAAGTTGTTTGGATGGTGTGCGGTGTAGGGGTTAAGCAGACAGGGTGGGACCCCAGTGTAACGTGAGTCCCTCACACACTCGCTCTGTGTCTGCACTGTGCAGTAGCTGTACGATGGCTGGAGGACACTGCTTGCTGCTTCTGCTGCTCCTGGGGGGAGTACTGCAAGACTTGGGATGTGGAGGTAACGGTTTGGGTGATGATGGGTGCACTAGGGGGGACCAACAGGGGAAACGTATAGACCGACATGTGAAGGGGTCCCAAGACGGACAAAACTTTCTTGAAACTTTTCTTGCACATGATTCCTGCACTCTGAACTGCACTCTTTACTCGCCTCTCTGTATAGAATGAACTGTTATGACTCCAATACTTCTTCACATATAATGATGCACAGCTGCCGCCTTTCCTTACTATTTGTATTACACTATAGTAACTTCTTACTTTGTAAACACATACTTTTCTACACCACACACCGCGCTCCCATACATTCATAAGAATACATCATTCATTTCTCCATCCTTCAGTTATGCGGACAAGTCATTTATTACCATTGACGTGTACAGCTCTTTATTCCTTATAAAATGTTTACAGAGCTTTCTGTACTCGTCTGAATAATGACTAGAGCTCTGCCTTACTTCTCTCTTTTCACATGAAATGCACATAGGTACCTCACGGTGAAGAACAACCTCTCAATCACCGGTAGAGTCATTTTCTCATTCCGCACTCCATGGTCAATAATCAACAAAATGATCTCTCACAGTCTTCACGATAGAAGGCTATCTGTGCCTGATAGAAGAGGAATCTACAATCTGTAGACCTGTGATTGTTGGGGAACTACTATTCCCAGCATGGCCTGTCTGACCACCGCCAACATATATGAGCATGAATGTATGAAATGATTTGTTCTGTATATATTTATATGTCTTGCTTTCTCTAAACAGGATTTTAGACTTTTGCTCGAGCATCCCTGATAAGCTAGTTTAGCTCAAGTGTTAGTGTTCCAAGCTGTCCTCTCGTGATCTCTTCACATTAATCAGCAGTAAGTCTTCACCAACTCTTACATCGCTTTCCAAGTGCTTCCTCATCTACACGTTCTCTTTTCTCTGTGGACTATATACTGTAGCTATGTAAACACTCAGTCTATCCCTGTTTGTGCACATTATCCATCTTCTTACTAGGTACCTTTCAGATAAAATACTAAATGGGTTATATCACTGTGCGTACTATTACAGTATTACCTATTATTTTTTACTACACTTGTTAAAGTGGTATTAAACCCAGGACCGATCATTAATTATATTGCAGCTTACCATTCATTACATGTGGTGACTGCATTTGTGTTCTTTCCTTTGGCTTTTTCCCTCTGTTTTCACCTGGTGATGTGATCAGTAACACCTCCTGCCTCTAGATTGGCATGGGAGGCACAGCAGACAGCAGGATTGTCAGTTTGGAGGTCAGGGGAGTATTTAATGTATTAGCAGATTTACAGTGTTTGTAACCCTAAAGAAAAAAAAATAGATTCTGTTCCTTTAAAACATGTTATACAGCACATTGCTTGTGCTGTGTAATTTGGCCCCCTATAACACCTGAAATACCTGGCTAATCGTGCTTAGTTCTGCCCTCCCCTCTGTACACTGACCACGGTTTTTCGTGGCTGCAGAGCCCGGACACCCTGATCAGTTTACGTGTCTCCATCATCCGCAGCTCTCCTCTATCCTCCTCTTCCTCCCTTCCTCCCTGCCTGTCAGCTCCCTGATCCCCCCCCCCCAATCCTGATTATAGAGTAAAAGTGTAAAGTTTCTCCAATCACCTCTGTTAGATAATGCTATCTTCCGGAGCTGAAGTGGTTATAAAATTTGAGCTGGAGTTTGACTTTAATTTGTTAGTGTATTTAAAGTGGCTGTAAAGCCACTTGTAAAGTCTCTCAAATCCCCTCTGTTAGATAATGTTATGTTCCCCAGTGTGTATGATTAAAAAAAGGTGCTGGGCACCTTGTTCCATAGCGCAGATCGGCGCTCACGTGACCGCCCAGCTCTCTCCTCCTCTCCTGCTCCCAGCTGATGTCAGCAGGAGTTTTCTGCCCCTCTCACTGTAGCTGTCAGCCTGGGAGAGGAGATACCCGGGCGGTCATGTGAGTGCCCATCTGATTTCTAGTCTGAATTGAATGTTATAATGTTACTAATTAGGGCTTTATATTGTTTATGAAAGAAATGCTCTTTGGATTCTCTAAATACTACCCATAGGTGTGAGCAGGACTGGGAAAGGGGGTGGGCAGGAGGAGCGGCTGCCCTGGGCACTGTGGTATCATGTGTGGTGGGAGGGCACTGTGAGTAGATTGGAGTGGAGGAAATTTGTGTTGGAAGGAGGAATTTGGGGGGCCGCAGGTGGTAGGAATTGTTCTAGGAGGGGAAATTTATGTGTGTGTGCTAAAAGTGGTGATTTAGGGGGATCTATCTTGGGAGGGGAGGGGGTGGGGCAGAATATTCATGCTAGGAGGGGCTACTGGGAAGTTTTGTGCCAGATGGGGGGGATATGGGGGGAGGGTTGTGCTAATAGGGCTGATTTAGAGGATTTGTGCTAGGAGGGGAAGTTTGAAGATTGGGGGAATTTGTGGTGGAAGGGGGAATTTGGAGTGGGGGGGAAGGATGTGTACTTGGAGGGGAGAATTTAGTGGTAGAGGATTTATGCTAGGAGGGGTGACTTTTTTTTGGGGGGGAGGCATTTGTGCTGGGGGGATTTAGGGGTTGGGAGCAAAGATTTGTTCTGGGAGGGGCAATGTCAGCAAGGGGTGGATTTGTACTGGAAAGAGGGGGAGGTTATGCTTACAGGGTAATCATACAGATTAGTGCTCAGTTTTTGGTGGGATTTTTGCTGACACAATACTCATGCATCTTGGGGAGTTTGGCATGTTAACCCTTGACTCTAGATCAACATTTCCCAACCAAGGTACCCAGGCACCCTGGGGTGCCTTGGGGTTTTATCAGGGGTGCCTTGACAAAATGCCTAAAAATGTATACAAAATGTAATACAAGCCAGCAGGTAGATCAAGCCTGCCTTTTAGTTACACAATGCCTTTCTAGACACTGGTATGCTAACAACCAATGACATCAGTTAATAAGGAGGATGTCTGTTACCTCCACAGAATCCTTGTTTGAACCTCCTGTGCCCCTCTCCCTCAGCACTGGGGTGACATTAGCTGACTGATGGAGAGAAATTGAGGGAGAAGAGAAACATTGGAAAACTAGTCAGTACCAGTGTGCAAAAGTGTATTTGCTTTGGAAGAATAAATCAGCTCTAACGTTGGGTGTCCTACAAGTGGAAGTTGCTGCATTGTGTAAAGCTGTTAGAATCGTTTTGTTAGATTTTAGAATGGGGTACCTTGAGATTGTCTATAATTTTAAATGGTGCCTCGGCTGAAAAAAGGTTGTGAAAAACTGCTCTAGATGACCTTGTCCTGGCACTGGTTTTGAGCACCCATTAAAATGTTCTTTTTACATTTTTATAATATATTTTATAATATAAAATATTTTTATTTTTCAATATGAACAGACAAAGGATAGAGTGCAATCCAACCACTGACCATGAGTCTCTGATATATACAAAACAGAGATATATTAGTTTTAGGTAAAGCCCAATGGCTTCCTATGTCTCTTGGGGTGCTAGGTGTGAGTCTTTCATGGTGAATCCTGGATCGGATAGTGGGAAATAAGAAAAGAACTCAGCAGGGAAGATGGTACTACCTCGGAATGGCCATAGCAGGTGTATGGACATGGTAACTCAGAAGAAGAGATCTTACCTTCACATAATAAATAAATAATATTAGCAGATCCACTGAAATGTATTTCAGTCCTTACTACTTTATTCTCTTTTGGTGAAAGCAACATATGGACCATTGAAGGTATGATGCTCCCAGCCTCCCAATACCTGAACCCACATTTATATCACATCATTAGATTTAGTCTTTCTAGAATTCAAATTCTCAGTTCATATATTCCCTTGCTTCCAGCTCCTATGTAGCGAACCTTCACCAATGCTGGTTTCCTCCAGTTTCATTAATTATCATGGGTTACATCTTGTTCTTTGCCAGAAGACATCTCACCCACAAAGTCATATTGACTGACAAGCTGGTTTACGTAGGAGCAGAAAAAAGAACATCCTCATTTGATCATGGGTGCTGTACTCTTTACTCTTGGCTTAGACCTACTCAACGGTGTCATGTTGACAAGGACCACACACAGGAGTAAAATGTACTGTTCTGTACTTGTCATTAAGGGGGGGGGTAAAAGTCAAAGATCAATGAAAGATTTATGTTTCAAATTAGTTATGTTATGCAGACATATTCTATATTAATAGTTCCTAGTGGCATTTTTATTTAATTTAATGACACAAACTTTGGTTAGAAAAGTGGCCTGCATCAAAATAAAGTGCGATATACAGTAGAACGGGTCTCTTTTACCTTTCTTAACGCTGTTTAGTAACCATAGAGACGTTGGGGACTGGAGGCTGATGCAGCACAATCGATGAGCAACATTTATAGTTCTATGGTACCATGCAGGTAGGAATTGATTCACTAAAAGCAAATAGGTTTTTCAACGTGCAAGTGAAGTTGCATTTTGCATGGGATGCTGCACTTTGCATGGAAATCTTCCCTAGAGCTTAGTGAATGCAGTGAAATTTCACTTTGCAAAGAATAGTCAATTGTGTGAAAATAAGAATTTTTTATTTATTTATTTTTTTATTTATTTTTTTGCTTGAACATGATTGGATAATAAAACTCAGCAGAGCTTCACCTCATTCACTAAGCTCTGGAAATTGCCCATGCAAAGTGCAACTTCACTTTGTTAAGTGAACAGTCTATTTGCCTTTGGTAAATCACCACATTAGTGTCTTTATTTTGGTCATAGATACTTTTGTATCCTTTTCTTTTTAAAACTAGAAAGGAAAGTGCAGGACCATGCAGCTCTTAAACCCCTTTCACACTCAGGCGTTTTTCAGGCGCTTTTGGGCTAAAAATAATGCCTGTAAAGTGCTTGAAATATGCCTCCTCTGCAGTCCCCGTGTGAAAGCGAGAGTGCCATTACACTGGGACGATGCGTTGGCAGGACGTTAAAAAAAGTCCTGCAAGCAGCATCTTTGGGGTGGTGGAGGAGCGGTGTATACACTGCTCTTCCACCGCTCCTGCCCATTGAAATGAAAGGGCACCACTGCCGAATTGCCTGCAAAGCGATTTGGCAGCGGCAATACAAGGGCACATTTAGCCCTTTATTCGGCCGCTAGCAGGGGTTTAAAGTGTTATTTACCCGCCTCTCTTTTCCCCTTGTCCATTCACAGAACCCTGTGTATTCTGTGATTGGTTCATAGAGTACAAAGCGTTCTGTGAATGGACAAGGGGATAGGAGACACAGATATACAACACTATGACTTCTCTGTATGATAGCCACGGCAGTTAGAAGTACAGTCATTGCTCTACTTTCCAGCATAAATAAAAAAACTGATTTAACTTATTAGAGGTACAATTGTAAAAACCGCAAGCCTCAAAAACCATTCTGTGTAGGGTTCTGCTTAAATAGTCTGTATTCTATATTATTGAACACTCCCTAAGTCCACTTAGACAGTGTCACCAAAGGTTGGCTGAAAGATCATTTTCAACAGGCATAGGAGAAGACCTGTTTCAGCTTGGCCTCATTCATCAAAGTGCGTGAGACAGTCTGCATTACCCTATAGCAACCTATCAGGTTCATACCTACATTGCACAAATGCAGTAGAGAAAATTAATTTGGTATGTAAGGGAAAAATTTGATTTGGAAATGTCTTTGCTCTGACCCTGATAAGGTGAGAACTAAACATAGATGAACATAGATGAAAATTTTGAAATAATACCCATTATAGATATATATCTATATATATCTATATAGATATATATAGATATATATCTATATATATATAGAGGTGAGAGAGAGAGAGAGAGAGAGAGAGAGAGAGAGAGATATCTCTATATATATATATATATATATTACTTTCTGTTATAAAACCTATCCAATAAAAAAATAAAAAAAATCCAATTTCTTTATACATTTTGGCCAAAATCTATTCTGCTTCATAGCTTTGGTAAAAAAAAATCCCAATAAGTGTATATTCATTGGTTTGTATGAAAGTTATAGCGTCTAAAAACTATGGTGTATATACTGTATATTGCAATTTTAATTTTATTTTATTTTTTTATACTACTAATGGTGGTGATCAGCTACTTATAATGGGACTGCAATAGTGCAGCGGGAAATCTGACACTAACTGTCACTGGGGGAACTGAGTAACTGCCACTGACATCACCAGTGACATTAATACAGTGATCAGTGATAATACTATACACTGTCACTGTACACTGGCTGGGAGGGGGTTAACAGCTAGGGCGATCAAGGGGTTAAATGTGTGCCTAACAATGTGTAATGTGTGTAATGCAGGCATAAGAAACAGAGAGATTGTTCCCTCTGTACAGAGCCTAGTGTTAATTGTCAATGCAGGGCTCTGGGCTGTGATTGGACACAGCTGATCAGCGGGTCCCAGCCATGAACAATTGTCTGGGACCTGCTGACAGATGTCGTGGGGGGAGGCGTGAATGCGTGCTCCCTATACCCGAAAGCAGGCAGCGCCATACCAGTGCGTCGCTGTGCCTGCCCAGGCCGCCCGTCCACAATGCACTGCTGGCGGGTCACCCTTAAGTGGTTAAAGCAGTGGAACTGCGTAATCCTTCAACAGTGAGCAATTGTAGGCTGATTTTCCACCTACACTGACCACCAATGCAATTTACTACTAACCCCCAGACTGTGTAGGGGATTACTTCTACACTAAGCATTAATATTAGATGACACCATCATTTTTACTGTCTGTCTTTCTTTTCTGCAGTTATAATTTATTTATAAAATATTACAAAAAATTATGTTTTGGAGGGTTTGTAACAAAATGATCTGCCCTGGGCGTCAAATAAAATACTTACTCCAAACTAAAGTTTTAAAATGTATAAAACTTTTTTAAAGTGATACTAAATCATTAAATTTTTTTTAATAACAAAGAGGAAATCTTACCTGCTTTTTGCAACAGTATTGCACAGAACAGTCGTATTCCTCATCTTCTGACAGTCCCCCACCAGCCCTGTTAGCCTCTCCCTCCTCCAAGAGCCTCATTCAGTAAGCCAGGCGCTAAGAAGTTTCCTATGTGTGCGCGCTCCTGATCTGGCCTACAGACACCCACAGCACCAGTAAACTATCCCCCCTACTGTAGCGGAGAGAATGTTTCAGAGGCTCTCACTTTTTTATGCTAGAAAATCAATTACTATGCATTGAAAGAAATCAACCTCCCCTCTCTCACATTTGGGAAACATCTGATTAATTTGAACCTACCTTTTTACCACTACACCTATGAACATACTGGTAGAAGGAACAAGTTTCATAATGTCTGGTTTGCAGGGCAGGACTTAGGGTGGTCGGGGCCCCTGGGCTTGAGCCACTTTTGGGCCCTACCTGCTATACATTACCGTATAACACGCGCTGGCGTATAACACACACCCAAAGTTTAGGAGGGAAGTTTGAGGAAAAAAAACCTTACATTTAAATGCCCATCAATGCAGCCTTGTCAGTGTCATTTGCAGCCTTGTCGTCATTGCAGTCTTGAAGTTTAAAAATGGCGCCGCAGAGAAACAGAGTCCTGTGTATCTTTGCGGCTCTCGGGTCTGCTCGCAGTCCCAAGCGGAGCCGAGAGTAGCCGAGTATACTTGGCTCGGCTCACAGACATCCCAACTAGGGATGAGCTCCAGCGTGTTCGCACACTCCACGTGCAGAGCCCGCCAGGAAGTCGGCGCAGCGCTGCGCGAATCACAGGCAGTGAGACATTGCCCGGATGTGTGCTGCGTTGCGCTGACTTCCTGGCGGGCTCTGCACATAGTGTGTGAACACGCCGGAGCTCATCCCTAATCCCAACCTGCAAAAACTAATTTCAGGGAGGTGACGCAACAAGACCTCCCCACATGACACATTAATATATGTGTGAACATTTTCTGTGTATGTGTGTATAATGTCACTCATATGCAGCCTATGTCACACATATACACCTCATATCACTCACATACAGCCTATGTAGGCTGTGTGTGTGTGTGAGTGATGTGAGTTGTATATGTGTAAGACACGGTACAAGAGAGGATCAGAGACTGCAGACAGGGTACAAGAGAGGATCAGAGACTGCAGACAGGGTACAAGAGAGGATCAGAGACTGCAGACAGGGTACAAGAGAGGATCAGAGACTGCAGACAGGGTACAAGAGAGGATCAGAGACTGCAGACAGGGTACAAGAGAGGATCAGAGACTGCAGACAGCGTACAAGAGAGGATCAGAGACTGCAGACAGGGTACAAGAGAGGATCAGAGACTGCAGACAGGGTACAAGAGAGGATCAGAGACTGCAGACACGGTACAAGAGAGGATCAGAGACTGCAGACACGGTACAAGAGAGGATCAGAGACTGCAAACACGGTACAAGAGAGGATCAGAGACTGCAGACACGGTACAAGAGAGGATCAGAGACTGCAGACACAGTACAAGAGAGGATCAGAGACTGCAGACACGGTACAAGAGATGGTCAGAGCCTGCAGACACGGTACAAGAGAGGATCAGAGACTGCAGGCAGGGTACAAGAGAGGATCAGAGACTGCAGACACGGTACAAGAGAGGATCAGAGACTGCAGTCACGATACATGGGATGGTCAGAGACTGCAGACACGGTACAAGAGATGGTCAGAGACTGCAGACACGGTACAAGAGATGGTCAGAGCCTGCAGACACGGTACATGGGATGGTCAGAGACTGCAGACACGGTACATGGGATGGTCAGAGACTGCAGACACGGTACATGGGATGGTCAGAGACTGCAGACACGGTACATGGGATGGTCAGAGACTGCAGACACGGTACATGGGATGGTCAGAGACTGCTGATATGGTTGAACTCAGTGTACATATATATAGTATTGCAGGACTGTGACACTCTATTTAAACTGGTTCTGCAAGATCAAGTCAGTAATTCTTCTTTGAAAAGTGCAACCAAGTGACAAGGCAGCAGCACATTTAATTTCCAAAAGAACATTTTTCTTACAAACAGTGATCTGGTCAGGATTAGTGGAGGACAGTAAACAGTTAATGGGTCTATGAAACTTCTAGCCTGAATCAGCAGGAAATCCTTCACAAAAACATCAAACTGCAGCACACACAGAGCTCTGGCTAAATAGCTGAGCTGAAATGGTTAACAATCAGCCAAGTGTGACCTGTCACTGGACACAGAATGCCAGGGGCTGAAGGGTCTTCCAGAGATCTGATCACAGTGTGCAGCTATAAAGAAAAAACAAAGATTATAGAGGGAGGGGGAGGCTGATCAGTAACATTGCACTAAAGACACATTTCTGGAAGACACTGTCCAGCCAGCATTACATGTGACTGTGCAGCACTCCCCACCATCTTCTTGTGTGTGCTCAGTGCTGCAGGATCTTCCCATAGTCATACCTTCCTCTGCTATGTCCTCCTGGGGCTTCAGGTACTGTTTATCTCCCTCCCAGCTCCCCCATTCAGCATCTGTGTAGTTAAATGTGGCGGGCTGGAGAGGGGGAGGGGAGTTACACTCTGTCTGCTGCACAATACACAGACTTGCTCCTCCAGCCCTCGCTGTTACACATTTCCTCAGCCCCGCCTACTGTTCACAGCACAGCCCCGCCCCCGCTTCTCTCGCTGTACCAAATCTCCTAGCAGCTGACAGTGGCTCTCTGAGTGACAGGTTCAGCTATGTATCTTGGCAGGGCTGCGGGGCCCCCTATTGGGCGGGGCCCCTGGGCTTGAGCCCAGTCAAGTCTAATAGTAAGTCCGGCCCTGCTGGTTTGAAATGGATGGAGGAAACCTTCACAGCTGCTGATTCAGGCCCTTAAAATTTGTTTGTGGACCCCTGATGGTTGCCGTATTCTTCTACGTTTGCCAACCTCAATGCACTGTTTAATTGGGCAACTATGTGGCAAATGAGGTTTACTGTTGATAAATGTAAAGTTTCATAATGTCTGGTTTGAAATGAATGGAGGAAACCTTCACAGCTGCTGATTCAGGCCCTTAAAATTTGTTTGTGGACCCCTGGTGATTGCCGTATTCTTTTATGTTTGCCGACCTCAATGCACTGTTTAATTGGGCAACTATGTGGAAAATTAGGTTTACTGTTGATAAATGTAAAGTTATGCACTTGGGAGCTAAGAATATGCATGCATCATACATACTAGAGGAGTACAACTGGAAAATCAATGGCGGAGAAGGATCTGGGTGTTCTGGTAAATTATACACTTAATAATAGCATGCAATGCCAAGCTGGTTTTTCCAAAGCAAGCAAAGTTCTTTCTTGTATTAAATGAGGTATGGACTCCAGAGAGAGAGAGAGATACCATTATGCCCCTGTACAAATCATTAGTAAGACCTCATCTCGAATATGCAGTTCAGTTTTGGGCATCAGTTCTCAAAAATGATATTGGGGAACTTGAGTAAGTGCAGAGAAGACCAAACAAACTGTGAAGAGGTAGGGGGGGATATAATCAACATGTGCAAATACATATGGGGTCCATATAGTGAACTTGGTGTTGAGTTATTCACTGTAAGGTCATCACAGAGGACAAGGGGGCACTCTTTACATTTGGATGAAAGGAGATTTGTTCTCCAAATACGGAAAGCTTTTTTACAGTAAGAGCTGTGAAAATGGGGAATAGACTCCCTCAAAAGCTAGGACAAGTGGTGGGGTGATTTTTACCCTAAAGTGGTTGTACACCTCTGGCAAATATGAGCAAATATGAGCAAAGCATATCCCTCTATTGTGTGTGTGTACTTGTCTCAATCCAGAGTAGTGGTGGCCCATCCATAGGGGCACATGGGCACTGTCCCCCCACCCCACCCCCCAGCTTTTCACAAAAAAAGTGGCCCAGGTGGCGGACACACAGAAGTCTATGGTAAGCTTTGCCAGCCTGCAATCAGCTGATTGTAACTGGGAAGCTGATTTGCCAGTGTTTAGGGAGTGTTTGGGGTGCAAGCGATGTACCTGCAAACACTCCCACTCTCCAATCATTTGTCTCTGGCCTCCTTTCCTCTTTTTTTACTTTGCGGGGACCAGAGGAGGGTGGGTGGTGCTTTTTGCAGCACCGCAGTGTCACTTCTGGTCCCGACCAACGCTCACTATGCTGTGTGAAGTGGAGCTTAGTGAACTGTGCGTACGGGTGCGGTGGATCCGAATCGGTAGGCCTGAGTAGCACCTGTGATTCCGGCGCCTAACAGCAAGTGCCAGCGCTTCAGGCTCAGCCTTCTGCAGTGCACTTCTACTCTCTGTCTAGTCACCCCTCCGCTCTGCCCACACTTCCCTGGCCTGTGCTTCTCAGTCATTCTCCACTCAGACTGGGTCCAGGTCATGGGTGGATGATCGCATGGCTGAACTGGCGCATGAGGGTGACATTTTGAGGATTATTTACTGCCATGTGATGTCCAATCAGGACGTGTCACTGACTCACTACTACTATCACCATCATCACTACTACTAATACCGCCATTATCACTACTACCACCACCATCATCACTACTACTACCACCACCATCATCACTACTACTACCACCATACCCTGATCTGTGATGCTGAGCTATATACTCTGATCTGTAATGCTGAGCTATACACCCTGATATGTGAGGTTGAGCTATATACCCTGATCTGTGAGGCTGAGCTATATACCCTGATCTGTAATGCAGAGCTATATATCCTGATCTGTAATGCTGAGCTATATACTCTGATCAGTGAGGCTGAGCTAAATACCCTGATCTTTGAGGGTGATCTGTATACTCTGATCTGTGATGCTGAGCTATGTACCCTGATCTCTGAGGCGGAGCTATATACACTGATATGTGAGGCTGAGCTATATACCCCGATCTGTAATGCTGAGTTATATACCCTGATCTGTGAGGTTGAGCTGTATACCCTGATCTGTAATGTTGAGTTATATACCCTGATCTGTGATGTTGAGCTATGTACCTTGATCTGTAATGCTGAGCTATATACCCTGATCAGTAATGCTGAGCTATATACCTTGATCTGTGATGTTGAGCTAAATACCCTATTCTGTAATGCTGAGCTATATACCCTGATCTGTGAGGCTGAACTATATACCCTGATCTGTAATGTTGAGCTATATACCCTGATCTGTAATGCTGAGCTATATACCTTGATCTGTGAGGCAGAGCTATATACCCTGATCTGTGAGGCTGAGCTATATACCCTGATCTGTATTGTTGAGCTATATACACTGATCTGTAATGTTGAGCTGTATACCCTGATCTGTAATGCTGAGCGTGAGCTGAATACCCTGATCTGTAATGCTGAACTATATACTCTGATCTGGGATGCTGAGCTATATACCCTAATCTGTGAGGCTGAGCTATTTACACTGATCTGTGAGGCTGAGCTATTTACACTGATCTGTGAGGCTGAGCTATATACCCTGATCTGTGAGGCTGAGCTATATACTCTGATCTGGGATGCTGAGCTATATACCCTGATCTGTGAGGCTGAGCTATACACCCTGATCTGTGAGGCTGAGCTATATAATCTGGCCTGCGGTGCCAGGGCTGTATACCCTGTCCTGTGATGCTGGGACTGTATACTCTGTCCTATGCTGCTGAGCTGAATACTCCTGACACTATGGGTGGAAGCAAGTGGGATACAGGGGATGGAGTGCGTGGATTATATAAGGGGAGGGGTTTATTAGAAGTGGGAGGGGTCAAAAAGAAAGGGCAGGGTCTGGTGCCCCCCATCCTAAAACTTCACCAGCCGCCACTGATCCAGTGTACTAAGTGTAATTTCTGTTTGATGCCTCGTCCCTCTGCTATCTGCATAAGCCACTTCTGACAAGTTTTCCTGACACCAATAGATAAAAATGTGACATGGGAGGAAGCTACAGCACACAGCTTGTATTTGACAGCCTCAGCTCTGTTCCTGTGTGCTGTGTAAACAGGGGAGTGTCCCTTCCCTACAATCAGCTCTGAGAGCTCATCTCACTTAGATATGCAGAGTGTAATTTCTGCTCTCCACCCCCTGCTTTCTGAAACTCAGACAGGCTTTATAAATTCTGCACCTTGAACAGATGTAGAGAAATGAAGGCTGCAGATAAACAGGTACAACTTATGTAGGAGAAATAGTTTAATCTCTGTGTATCACCTGAGGACAGTCACTTCACTTGGTATATGCAGTGGCGCTTCCTGATTGGCTGGGAGGAGAAGCAGGAAGACAATAGCAAATATTAATTCGCTATTGTCACACAACCGGGAGGGCTCAGGGAGCAGTACTCTTCTCCCCGAGCCCACCCTTTTTTGAAGTCAATTAGATCGTCAGGCTCTAATCATGTGCTTAAAAAAACAAAACAAAAAAACCTAATTAAAATCCATGCATCCGGCGTCCTGCAAGTAGATTGGGGGCCGGGCACATTGGATTAGGGGCGCCCCTAATGAAGCGGCCGTCACTGAGTATATGTAAGCATTTACAAACAGTTTAATGCAGAAAAGGCTGCAAGTGGCTCTTTTTAAGGTACAGAAGTCCATGACAACCAATTAAAAGTAATTTTTCTTTGTCTAATTTGCGCTAAGCTGCTTAAAGCTGCAATCTAATAGGTGGTTACAAGTTCTACGCATAAGTGTTCCTTGCACCATTGCACTATTTAAAAGAATACTGTCTAAAAATAACCATTGATAATAAACTATTTCATCTACATTAGTTTTCTTATAGCAAAGCAATGACAGGGGTTGAATATAAGTAGAAAGAATAATAATGTTTCTCAAAGATGGCCACACACATGCTGAACTGCAACATCCATCATCCTCTATTATCGCTCCATCCAGATCAGTTGCATTTATATGGTATTTAAGTGCTGAGGATCTCTGCTATATATCTAAGGATTCAGTCTTCAGCTGCTATACTTAACCAACTGACATCAGTGACATATTTTATTGATTAAAAGGTCAGTGTTGCTGTGACCTGTGACATTAACAGGTTCTAGCCATGTTCATTCATAGCATCCCAGTGACGGGGCATTGTAGGAGGTGTGTGGGGCGTGGGGGGGAGGACCACATTTAATTTGTAGGACTGCTGCTAGATCACTTTTTCCATCTGGGTGTGCCTGTGAGTGAGTGGGATAGACAGAGGGGTCTCTGTTAGTGTGATGCCGCATTACACGTCTGACATTAAATGTTCCTTTCTGTAAGAAATGCTTCTTTGAAAAGTGTGTTTGAGGCGGTAGGAAAAGGGGGAATTCTGTTTTTTTACCCATCATTTACACACCCCGTGACTACACCCTAGAGCTATGCCTTCTGTGAGAGTCTTTAGTGGGCACAGAACTGTTTCTCATTAACAGCTCCTGTAATCATGGCGCTATGTGTCATTTTATTCTGACTAATGTTTTATAACTTCTTTTTTTTTTTTAAGGAATAAATTGTTCCATATTAGTGTTCTATTTTTGCGTCTGTATATGTACGTTAGACCTGAATCTGAAGGTCACTTCACCCTTTTTTTCACTTCAGTGTTGCTGATCACTCTCTGCCTTTTTACAGCTACTATCTGTCTATAAAAATACAATACAAGGGTGCTAAATCAAAACATACATGTGAATATTAAACCACAATTAAATAAATTAATTTCTACAATGGTGAAAAAAAGTCCAAAAAACATAGTTTCATAGTTAGTTAGGTTGAATAAAGACACCAGTCCATCCAGTTCAACCTGAGTGAGTATCTACAATTGTCCCTATCCTTGTACATTGCACACTCACATCGGTCCCTACCCTCAAGGAGCCCACAATCCAAGATCCCCATTCATATACTAGGGCCAATTTTGGACAGAAGTCAATTAACCTACCTGCATGTCTTTGGATTGTGGGAGGAAACCGGAGTACCCAGAGGAAACCCACGCAGGCACAGGGAGAACATGCAAACTCCAGGCAGGTTGTGTTGTGGTTGGGATTCGAACCAGCAACCCTTCTTACTGCTAGGTGAGAGTGCTAACCACTACACCACTGTGCTGCCCACATTATACATTATAGAAAGCAAATGTGTAAAAAAAAAGAAAAAAAAGGGATTTAATCCACAAAGTCCGTCTTGCAGGAGCCCAAATGAGTGACGAAGTCCTATAAACAAGACTAAATAAATCCACAGTCCATGTATTTCATAGGTGTCCCCACATTCTTAATTTCCTCTGCATCTACCGCCAAGTGACACTGTATAAATGAGCCTCTTACCAGATAATTTAAGCTTTAATTTAAAGTGGTTGTAAACCCTTACAAACCACTTTGACCTACAGGTAAGCCTAGATTAACCCCCCTAGCGGTTATCCCGAGTCTGGCTCAGGTTAGGATTTTACTGATAGGAGCGGTAACCCCGAGCCAGAGTCGGGATCTCTTCGCTGGATACAGGGAGGACACAGTGAGAGTTACTTACCTTGTCCCCTGGATCCAGCGATGTCCTCCGCGCTGTGTGATCGAGTTGTCCTCCGCTCGATTCACAGTGCCGAATGCCGCCGAGCTCCGTTCCCTGCGGCGTTACGGCACACGGGATTGAAGATCGGCGCCAAATTCAAAAAAGTAAAAGTACACAAAACACACACAGCACCAGATTACAGTACTGTATTACAAAATTACACACCCCCTTTGTCCCTAGTGGTCTGTGCAGTGTCCTGCATGCACTTTTATATTATAAATACAGTTTTTTCTGCCTGGAATTTGGAGATTGTCCATAGCAACCAAAAAGTGTCCCTTTTTCAGTGTTTTAGGATTTGATTACATTATTGAATAATTCTTATTATTCTTTATTATATTATAAACTTTATCATACCCGGGATGTCTACTAGACTCTGGTTTGAACATATTTAAGAGAGTTATTCCTAAGAATTACAGGACTACAATATAAGACGCCAAATTTCCATGCAAAATAATTGTACCGCTTTCAGCACCTAAATCCAGACTGAATCATACCGCCAGGGAGGTTAAAGCTTACCTGTAGGTCCAATAAATATCTCCTAAACCTACACGGTTTAGGAGATATTTACTAAAAGACAGTCACAGCTGTCTACTTCAGGGTTTACTTCCTCTTTAAGCGCTGTTTTAATCTTTTTTAACAGGATATTTCAGGCACCAGACATCAGGATTGCTCCAACAGTGTTGTAGATATATTAGGAGATAAAAATATATATGCCCATAGCATGATCCGTAAAAACAAAATTATTTATTCAAAATTGTAAAAGTGAGTGTTTTGTGCCACAAAACACTTACAGTATAATATATACAAAAAAATTGGGCAATATAATACAAGCTGCATGAAGCGAGGATGAAAATTACAATGTTTTTCCAAAGCAGCAAGCTGTATGGCCGCACCGGACTCCACGCGACGGTCAGCGAGCATGTGTGATGACATAGCATAGGGAGATTGGCTGTCTATGTTTTTCAACCAGGGTTCCATGGAACCCTACAGTTTCTCAATAGGTTGTTAGGGGTTCCTTAGGCATTGGGCAATTTCTGCTTCTCAGATAACTGTCCACTGACACCATTGATCTTTTTAAATCTGTAAGAGTGTAATTCTTCCCAATGACCACAAACATAAGGAGCATTCTTCCCTCTGACCATTACACTAATGTATCACGAGTTGTAGATCTAGTCATTTTTAGCAGTGGTTTCCTGAGACAACAAAGTTATTTCAAGCATTTCTCTGTGTTGTTGAGAGACTTTTCTATGCACTAGCTCTAATAATGGCTGCATTTCATGGCCCAGGGCAGGCTTCCAGATAGTGACAACAGAGGAGTATGTCTTCACAATGCGTTTAGAAATGACCACTTGTAGTCTCCATTGGAAGCCCATGTGACAGGGTGACAAGGCAGGAATACAACTGAGAGACATGGGCAGAGTGCTGTCTCCCTATAACAGTAAGTGTCGGTAGCAGCTACTTTCTGTCTATATGCACTTGTAATAATGGCTACATATCATGGCACAGGGCAGGCTTCCAGATAGTGACAGCAGTTGACTATGTCTTTGCAATGTGTGTAGTCATGACCATTTGGTAGTCTCCATTGGAAGCCCATGTGACAGGGTGACAATGCAGGAAACCAACTGGGATACATGGACAGTGCATTTTCACCCTATAACAGGAAGTGCCTCTAACAGCAACTTTCTGTCTATATGCACTTGCTCTAGGAATAACTGCATTTTGTGGCCCCAGCTGGCTTCCAGATAGTGACAACAGTTGAGTATATCTTTGGAATGTGTGTAGGCATGGCCACTTATAGTCTTCGCTGGAAGCCCATGTGACACAGGAGCCCAACTGGGAGACATGGACAGAATGTTGTCTCCATATAAGAGGAAGTGCCTGAACAAAGACCTTCATGAACAAATCCCCAGGGTAGATTAAAAAGTAACTTTTTCAAAATACACTAACTTGTTAAAAATTATATTTGGAATAACTGTAAACTACATCTATTTTTTACTAATTAATTCAGCTATACTACTTAGAAGTGTTCTGCATCTGGATGGGTAAAACTTTGAGCATTACCAGCAGTGTCAAGAGAAGGTCCTTTAGCACCCAAGGTGAAAAGGCCAAAATGTGCTCCTTCTCCTATGCTACTACATGCAGCAGAGGTTGTAGGTCCTGCCTTTTTATGCCACCTCCTGCTGAAGCACTCAGTGGGGTCATCTCTTCTGCCCACCCTTCAGCCCAGCCCTGATTAACATAGTCTGCTGAGTTACACATGTGTACTATGCCAAACATGTAGGCTAAACCTCATAAAGCAGCAAAGTACTTGAATGCGTTCAAGAATATCAACAATACCTGGTCAAACTGTAGGAAATCGACCTTGTTATATAATGCACCAATCTATACCATACAACTTGCCCAAAAACTGGACCTGTGCAGGAGGAAGACTCCTAGCTTCTTCAGAACAGGTTCACTCCAGCATGCCACCATATTGATCCTTGATTACCTCCTTATGCCACGTACACACGACCGGACTTTTCGAGGGACTAGGTCCGACAGACTTTCAATGGAGTTCTGACGGAGCTCTGACAGAGTTCTGACGGACTTTCCGAATGAACGGACTTGGCCACACACAATCACACCAAAGTCCGACGGATTCGAACGTGATGACGTACGACTGGACTAGAATAAGGAAGTTCATAGCCAGTAGCCAATAGCTGCCCTAGCGTCGGTTTTTGTTCGTCGGACTAGCATACACACGAGCGGATTTCTCGGTAGGAACTGGGTCCGGCGGAGTTCTGGCGGAAAAATTTGAAACATGTTCCATTTCTAAAGTCTGGCAGCCCACACACGATCGAATGGTCTGCCGGAATCATTCCGTCTGACTTTTGATGTTGAAAAGTCTGGTCGTGTGTACGCAGCATTAGATTCCACTTCTAATCCTCTTTAGTTGCAACCACATAGCCATTGGCCTTAAATGTTATTTTCTCTCCCTATACCACATTCTTCCACTCGCAGACCAATATTACTGAATTGTGCACTAGGAGTTAAAGACAAATACACACATTTTAACATGCCTTTCAGCTTTTTTCTAAACTCTCTCTCTCTGCACTTCAGGTAACGGAAACGTTCCTTCCAAGAAACAGATACATATAAATCATGATACTATAGATACTTAAGCCAGGTGCACACTCTTTATAATATGTCAGCATGACTCACAGAGCTGGCTGCTACCTGTCCCTCTATTCTACATTTGGGGATACCTCCTCTTCTACAGAGGAATGCCAGCTAGTGTTACCATGCTCCTCTTGTATCTCCTGTTCATGTGTCCTTTCTTCAGACTTGCCAGTAACTTTTCCAGTTACCGAGCACCCAGGCTGTTAGAAAAGAACCATTTACTCTTTAAGGCCCCTTACAAGCATTTAATACAAATGCAACATTAAAAAAAAGATCAGGCCCCAGTGGCTCTAGGGCAAAGGAAAAAATGTCCTAAGTTGCCCCAAACCCCCCTCCCCCCACACTTGTATCACAAGTCCTTATGATAAATCTTTAAATGACTGACGTTCATTGTAGTTGCTTATAGAAACATCTGATCTGGTCACCATAACATACAAGTTAAAGGAAACCAGCCCAGAGGTTACAGAGGTTGCACTACATCTTGAACTCTGGCTCAGGGCCTTTATTTCCAAGTTTGTGGATTTTGATGATATTGTAACACTTTTTAAAGCTTCATAATTGCACCTCAATCATTTATAGAGGTTTCTTATTCACAAACTTTATAATATAATGCTTGAAATGTGATGGCATTATTGAATGTACTGTATGTCGTGTTATGCTCAGGAGAAAACTCAGACAACTTAATCATGTAAAATTATGTGAAAAGTACAGATGCATTGGACAGGATAGAATGAATCATGATTGAATCCATATCTGTAGATGCTCTGTCAGTGTATGATATTTATCTGAATAGTCCTCTCTTGTGTGTAGTTTTGTTCAAACTCCACTGTAATCTGTTAATGTCAGTGGTTTGGAAATCAGCAGCTCAAAAGTTATTGCATGAGTAATTTAGAAACCACCGAAACTGGGCAATGGTGTTGGAGCCTGATGATTGCAGGGGCTGCGTACAGTCGCTTGTTATCCACAAGTAGAAACTACACCCTTTCCCATTCGAATGTCCCTATTTTGGTGAGACGTCTATTTCGGGCCTGGAAAGAGGCAAGGTTGGGCAAAATGGATTCACGTGTGCCAAAATGTAATCATAGGAGAGCTTTGGGTGCAGAGGACATTACTAAAATGTTGAAATTTTGCATTTAGGGAAGGTGCTGGGAAGTTTGCACCCACAGCATTTATTTGTCCTAATCAGAAGGACCTGGAGGCTGGATTATTGAAACTAAAAATAAGTATGGTTATTGCTAATAAAAATAAAGTTTCACTCTTTATTTTGTGGAGAAAATTAAGAATTCTAATTGTATGCATAGGGAATGACTACACTTTCCTTCTATGTGTCTAACCATCTCTCCCAAATATTGTATAATCAAAACAGAAACTTTGGGTATGCATAACATTTTATAACCAGATTATACCAGCTACCTGGGTAAAAATGTGGACCTAACAAAAAACAATGTGCAGTTCTCATGGCTGGCCACATAATATAGCCCAAAATGCAATACAGTTTGGAAAAACAACCATTGTTAAGACAAATCTATAACAAATTGGATTACAGGCACTTACTGGACATTCAAGACACATTTTGGGAGATTGATGTTATCAGGTTTCCCCCAACTAATCTGCCCACAGTTTGGATTATTTATCTAGAAACAAAAGTTTATTTAGTCCTGTGAGGTGTCATGAGGGTGCTTCATGACATGTCACAGGAAGCACCCTTATGGCTAACAGAGGACAGAATTAGAATTAGACTTGGGAAACTTAACATTAATAAATCACTGGGACCGGGTGGCTTGCACCCAAGGGTACTTAGGGAACTCAGTCAAGTAATTGCCAGACCATTGTTCCTAATTTTTACTGACAGTCTACTGACCGGAATGGTACCAGTGGATTGGAGGAAAGCCAATGTACCACCATCATTTAAAAAGGGCCCAAAATATATCCCTGGTAATTACAGACAAGTTAGCCTAACATCAATAGTATGCAAGCTCATGGAGGGGATGATAAGGGACTATATACAAGGTTTAAGTAATGAAAATGGTATCATTATCAGTAATCTGCATGGATTCATGAATAATCGTTCTTGCCAAACCAATCTATTAACCTTCTATGAGGAAGTATGTTGCCATCTAGTTAAAGGAAGGCCCGTAGACATGGTGTATCTGGATTTTGCAAAAGCATTTGACACAGGTCCCCATAAACGTCTACTGTACAAAATAAGGTCCATAGGGTGAGTACATGGATTGAAACCTGGCTATAAGGGCGAGTTCAGAGGGTGGTGATAAATGGGGTCTACTCAGAATGGTCAGGGGTGGGTAGTGTGGTCCCACAGTGTTCTGTGCTGGGACCAATCCTATTTAATTTATTCATAAACGACCTGTAGGATGGGGTAAACAGTTCAACCTCAGTATTAAGCTAAGCAGATCAATAACTTTTCCGCAGGATGTGGAAATCTTGCAAGAAGATCTGAAAAATTAATGGGGTGGGCAACTACATGGCAAATAAAGTTTAATGTAGAAAAATCTAAAATAATGCATTTGGGTGGCAAAAATACGAATGCAATCTATACACTGGGGGTAGACCCTCAGGGGTTATCTAGGATAGAAAAGGACCTAAGGGTTCTAGTAGATGATAGGCTAAGCAATGGCATGCAATGCCAAACTGCTGCCAACAAGGCAAGCAGAATATTGGCATGCATTAAAAAGGGGATTAACTCCAGGTATAAAGCAATAATTCTCCCACTCTACAAGACTCTGGTCCGGCCACACCTAGATTATGCTGTCCAGTTCTGGGAACCAGTCCTCAAGAAGGATGTACTGGAAATGGAGCAAGTACCAAGAAGGGCAACAAAGCTAATAAAGGGTCTGGAGGATATTATTTATGAAGAAAGGTTGCGAGCACTAAACTTATTATATACAGTACTTAACTCTGGAGAAGAGACACTTGTGAGGAGATATGATTTCAATTTACAAATACCGTACTGGTGATTCCACAATAGGGATAAAACTTTTTTGGGGAAGGGAGTTTAACAAGACACGTGGCCACTCATTAACATTAGAAGAAAAAAGGTTCAACCATAAACTACGTAGAAGGTTCTTTACTGTAAGAGCGGCCAGGATGTGGAATTCCCTTCCACAGGCGGTGGTCTTAGTGGGGGGGCATCGATAGTTTTAAAAAAAACTAATAGATAAGCACTTGAACGACCAAAAAATACAGGGTTTTACGAGGTAATGCTGACTTCTAATCACAAACATAGGTTGGACTTGATGGACTTGTGACTTTTTTTTAAACCTCACCTACTATGTAACTACCGTATATACTACGTATATACCCGTATAGGTCGATCCGAATATAAGCCGAGGCCCCTAATTTACCACAAAAAAAATGGGAAAACTTATTGACTCATGTATAAGCCGAGGGTGAGACATGCAGCAGCTACTGTTACAGCTTAAAAGAGTGGAAAAGAGGGTCAACTATGCCCATCTGCAGCTGTATACCTCCCTGTGTCCATCCCTGTGTCCATCCCTGTGTCCATCACTGTGTCCATCCCTGTGTCCATCCCTGTGTCCATCACTGTGTCCATCACTGTGTCCATTGCAGCCTACCTGTGTCCTGTGCATGCCTCTTTGTCCTTCTGCAGCCTCTGTGTGCCATTTTGCACCGATCTGCATGTTTAAAAAACATACGGCGGCCATGCCAGGATCGCCGCACCTCTCCTCCTCGTCTGTGACAGACGGCGGCCATTCCACTGTTCAAAAGCCGCGCCTCCGTCTGTGATAGGCGGAACACTCAATTTCCCAGCAGTCAGTGTTCCGCCTATCACGGACATCCTCTCATCCTCGTATGAGAATGAGCGGATGTCCGTGATAGGCGGACCACTGACTGCTGGGAAATTGAGTGTTCCGCCTATCACAGACAGGGAGGCGCAGCTTTTGAATAGTGGAATGGCCGCCGTCTGTCTACACGACACGCTGATCGGGTAGGCAGACGGCGGTGACTAGAGTATAAGCCGAGGGGGCACTTTCAGCCTAAAAAAAGGGGCTGAAAATCTCGGCTTATACTCGAGTATATACGGTATGTAACCATGAGAACTAGACATTTATACATGTTCAGATAGCTTTTAAAATCAATTGTGACTAGCAAAGTAGTCATGAGAAAACTTTCTCATGCTTATTTACTAAAGTGAAAGCAATATTCCCTAACCAATAATACCCAACAAGAAACAATCTTTCACCAGTCTTACTACGGCAATTATTAGTTGCTGTGGCTTATCGGACACTGAACACTTTTCTTTACCTTTAAATCCTCTAAATGTCTTAACTGCTATATTGATCCAAATAAACTATAATTCAAACTCATGCTCTCTGTATACAATATCTTATGAATGTATGCAAGTATTTGCTTGGATGGACGACTTTGGTTTATGAACAGAGTAAGAATATGATTCTGGAATTGAGATTGTTTAAACAGCAGCACAGTATTTAGATATGTCTGTTCCTCTGTGTATTCCTCCTTTGGCAGCCTGGGTCTGACGCATCTGTAATGTGCCTGATTCCCTATTACTGCTGTTAAAAGTGAGCTCCAGGGAATGTAACTAGAATGAACAGGGGGAAGTAAGTGTAAAATGTTAATTACTTTTACCTTCATGCTGTCCTTTCTAAGTTGTAGATCTCCAAACACTGTGCCTAGAATGCAGTAGCAATGTTAGTGCATTGCTTTGGTCTATGCGCTCTTCTTCTGTTTATGTGTTTTAATGAATGGAATTAGTTGCAATGGAAGTCAGTGAGGTTCACCATTTGCAATGACTTATTTTATTTATATATATATATATATATATATATATATATATATATATATATATATATATATATATATATATATATATAAATAGGGTCCCTGTCCTATTCTTATACGTTTCTTATATGTTTCTTATTACATTTAGTGTGTTTTCTGTTGGTCTCTAACCAAGCTGAGCATCTTTTTTTGCCTCTACTTGTGGCTGAGAGGGCGGTTTCAGTCATTAGAGTGGGAAGGACATTTACGGAGTTATGAATATGTATCTGATCCAACCAGACCTAGGGAAGGTCCTAGTTAAGAAGTACGGTTCGGGAGATGATAATTATTTGGGTCACCTTTCCAGTATGTTTTCAATCTCCTGGCCATTTGCCTGGATGTCTGCATAAATGGCTATCCCAGCCTGGGGAATGTGCCAGATGTGCAAGGCCTGATACCTGCCGGAGCATAAATCTGAAAATGGTAGCTGGGCTGCAAGGAATCTCCTTACTGTAGAGAAGCCTTTCTCAACCTTTTTAAAAGCGATGAACCCTTGCAATGACTTAAAGATCTCAGGGAATCCCTGCCAATAATTGTAATATCTACAGCTCACAGTACGTTATTGTGGTAGTCAGTGGGAAGTATGATCCTTACATTGGTGGTTAGTATAAAAAATACTCAGTTTACAGATACAGGTAGTCCCCGAGTTACAAACACCCGAGTTACGAACGACTCCTACTTACGAACGACTCCTACTTACAAACGGCCTCAAATGCCAGCCACTTGTGCTCCACACTAGTCCTTGATACCTTTCAAGCACCTCCCAGATAACATAACAAGCGCTCGGAACATCCCACATCCATGCACAGGCGGCACTTTCACTTATCGATGCAGTGTTCCGACAAGAAGTTACACTTACAAATGCAGTGTTGCGAATTACGAACAACTTCAACTTATGAACAAACCTACAGTCCCTATGGTGTTCGTAACTCGGGGACTTCCTGTAGCTAATAAGCTCATTGCTCAAGGAACTCCTAACAACGTCTGGAGGAACCCTAGTTGAAAAAGGCTGCTGTAGAGTGTCCTAGAGAAGCTGAGTAGAAGCTACGTTTGGACATTGTATGAAGGATTCATTGCCCATCAATCAAGCTATCTTTAAATGCTATCAGACTGTCAAGGGCAAGATCGATTACAGAGCAATACAGGCATACTCCACTTTTAAGTACACAATGGGGTTTATTTACTAAAGCTGGAAAGTGCAAAATCAGGCTCACTTCTGCATAGAAACCAATCAGCTTCCAGGTTTTATTAGCAAAGCTTAATTGAACAAGCTGGGGTTAGAAGCTCATTGGTTTCTATGCAGAAGTGAGCCTAATTTTGCACTTTTCAGCTTTAGTAAATACACCCCATTGTGTACTTAAAAGTGGGGTATGCCTGTACACTGTAAATAAAAGGAAAGACTGTGGCTGCTCTTACAGGATCATAGACTTGTGTTGCTGCTCTTACAGGGCCAGCAATTATCAAAAGGATGCTTTTAAAAGGCCTACTACTTTGAGTAAACCTGTCCTAGCTTTGTACTCTTTTTGGGTATCCTGCACCCCTAAACTCTCTCATTTGCAATTGAGTTCAGCAATAAATTGTAAAAAAAAAACTGACGTGACTGGCACCCACTTTTTTTTTCACTCTGTCATGAAGTAAAAACCAGACCCTGAGATGGAAATGTTAGTCTTCCACACTACTTATGGTCTCATTCCTCACCACCCCAAGGGGAGGAGTGCTGCAAATAAAACAAGAAGAATAGGATGTAGAGACAGTTTGAACCAGAAGCATTGTACTAAAGTTTTGGGAGATCCATAACCTGGAAAGGACAGCGCAGAAGTTTACTTTTTTTTATGTTTCTTCTAGTTCTGCATTTTGAAGATACATTTTAAAATGCAAGCTCTACTGACAGAACTGTTTACACTACTGACCTACTTCTGAAAAATGCCAATTTCCTGGCAGCTTGGTGCCCTAGTAAGTGCATTGGTTTCTGAATCACCAACCTAGAACAAGTATAAAGATCAGGAGTTCTGACTTCACTTGCTGCATGCGTGTCTCAGTACAGGTTCCCTTTAAGGGTGTTTTTTTGCTTTTAAATGTGTGTGGGAATATTTCCTGTGTGGTTTTCGGTTACACTCTAAAGGCCAGAAATTAAACTTTGAGGTCACAAATTATAGAGATGAAAAGGCAAGGCGGTAGATAGTGGGAAGGGTGACCGAGACACTTTTATGCATACACATACTCCCTCACATACTGTCCTATAATTACACAGAGCCACACGCAACACACCTTTAAATATACTGTAGATACATGTTTCATGAATAACTTCATATGATGTGCATTATATACATAGTGAATATGCATAATCCTTCACGCAGAAATGTCTTAACATTTACATTTACGCAAACATGAATTGTTTAATGTCTTCATGTCAGACGTACTTTGTAATTATGTTTAGGTTTATTAGTGGGTGCTTTTGCATATTGCTGTTATATGAATTGAGGAGCAGTGGCAATCAGAATATGTTTGTGTTATGGTGTTAATTAATGCAATTATGTGCTCTGTGTGCAATTTGCGGTGTGTGGGTTATGGGTGTATACTGACGCAATGCATTTTTAGTCAACACTCCATGACAGTGACATGTCATCAGCACAGACCAGACGCCATACATTTCTGTGAACGCATTTCCCCTTTATCCCTCATCTCTCCAAATTTCATTGCGCTCTCCACCCCTCTTACATCTCTAGTATCATCTTTCTCTTTCCCCTGGGAAGTCTTTGTGGTCAGTTTGAATTATGATTCTGTTTAATTAAGTACAGAATCCATAAGTGCATGGTTACAGAGGAGTGTGGGAATGAGGAAGTCTGTAGGATGGAGGAAGAGGGATCCAGGGAAAGGCAAACGACGAGGGAAAAGTATCACACTGCCAATGACTGACTAAGCACCTTTCTTTACCGCTCGCTCATTATTTCTTTCTACCTCATTCTCCTTCCTTCTCCTCCTCCTCCTCCCCTTCTCTCATTCCCTCCATCACTGCATCCTTAACCTTTTCCCATGTTTTATGTCCCAGCTAAAAATACCCCAAAACATTAATCAGCGGCTCCCTGGGGAACCGTGTGTTACTGTGTGTGCATTTTACTGGGGAGAAATTATGTGCAAGAAGGAGGTAGATTGATGGAGGGGAAAAAGAGAGAGAGCGAGAGAGAGAGAGGGGGGTGTTGGAAACGGAAAGAGAAGCAGAGCGGGAAGGAGACTGTATGTGTGAGCTGCTGTGGGAGGGAGGAGAGAGTAAATAATGAGACTCAATAAATTCTTCATTATTTTGATACAGCTCCTGGAAAGATGACAGAATCATCCACGAAACTTCATTCTCTTTCCTTGTAATAGTGCTGTTTCTTCATCACCTCATCTACTGCGACTAGACAAATCTCCCCCCGTTTCTCTATGTGCAGGCCCCAATCTTATTAGCTCTTGCAAGCATCATGCTCTGCAACTGAGGCCTGAAGGTCAGGCTGGAATGTTTTGCTCTGGTGCAGGTCAACCCAGGCCAGATTTAATCTTGGATTATATAAAAATATCCTGTAGTTTATCATAGAGTCAGATTTGTCAAAATAGTCTTGATGGATTTCTGCAGCTTTCCTGTTGTTCCCTTTAGCTTTTGGGGGACAAGTTAAATAGAGATCAGGGCAAAACTTTCCAATAAAAATAGGATAGAAGTGTAGTCCGGTTTTTATCATTTTTTGCATGCCTATTTTTCTGATGTGTGTGTATGATAGTGCTGGCTAAATAGAGGCGAGGTTTGGTACTGGTGAATACACAATGAAGTCCTCCTTTAAAGTGGCTCATACGCAGTGAAGGTACAGTATAGATCAGTGATGGCAAGCCTTTTTGAGCCCGAGTGCCCAAACTGCAACACAAAACCAACTTATTTATGTAGCACTGCCCCCCTTAGGGGTTGCTGAGAATAGTCTTCCCTGAGCCTCCCTCTGATTATCCTGCAGCCAGACACTTGAGTATCTTCACACTTTCACCCACACACTTATGCTCGTTATGCAATGATCAGTCAAGGGAAGTGATGGCGAACCTCCGTAACCCAGATATTTTGGAACTATATTTTCCATGATGCTCATGCACTCTGCAATGTACTTGAGCATCATGAGTAATGTAGTTCCAAAACATCTGGGTTGCCAAGGTTAGCCATCACTGGTCTAGGCTATTTGTTTGTATTTATTGGTAGAACTTGGATAGGAGAAGGGATTAGTGGGATACTCCAACTTGAACTATGCACAGACAAGGACAATTCTCACTTGACCCTTATTAAATTGAGTCGGATATCAGATTCACTGCTGGACCACACTATAGCTGTGTGAGAAGATAAGTCTTTTGCTTGCTCTGGCAGTAGATTCAATGCACCACTTTTCTTCGGGACACTCATTAGTATTCCCCTGTGGCTGAAACCCATCCACTGACTTTATTAGCCTGAAGGGATCGACCCTCACAGAACAGGTCCTTAGATGCAAGTTTGTAGTCACAGTAACCAAAACAGATCCTTCTAGATGCATCTCCCACCTAGTCAGCTCTACAGGACATCTGGGTTGCAGCATCCGTAGTTCCAGCCCTCAGGTCGACCACCTGAGACCTGAGACCTGAGACCTGAGACCTGAGACCTGAGACCTGAGACCTGAGACCTGAGACCTCTCTGCCTTTTGGCTAAGATCAAGTGTATTATCTGTTCTTATCAGTTACCAATAGGTGGCGCTTGCTTCCGTCCCTGTTCTACGGCGAGGTGGAGCAGGGGTGGCGGTTGCTATGCAAAGCCTGTTGGTGTAAAGGTGACCTGGAGCGGTTTGTAGCTGAAAGGGAAGCCTTCTGATGGGGGCGGAGAACCACTGGTCGAGGCCAGGGGAGGGGACCCTGGCCTTCTGGCCTGGATTGTGGCAGCTCTAGCTCCGGTCAGTTTTTCGGGAGGGAACGTTTGTTCCCCTTTTACCCTTCGGGGGGGAACGGCCAGTACTTCCCGAATGTATTTAGGTGGGAGTGATGGGAGCAACGGTGTGACCTTATGGTTAGGGGTCTCACCAAGCTCCTGGATCTCCATACCTTCCTGGCTGAGGTGGGGGCTGTCGTGGTCTGGGCTGGGGGTCAGGGATGCTTCTGTTGGAAAGCCCATGGTGATGTGCCCCTGGAGTGGCAGTCCAGGGGTGCCTTATACTCACTGTGCTATGCACTTTGATGTTCGGCACCTAGGTCACGTCACCATTAACACGCTTTTTCACACCTGCCTCTAGGGCCCGGCCTTTTGGCTAGGACCAGAGGAATTTTTGATTCCTGGCCGGAGGGCTGGTCATTGTATTGCACAATGACCACTTTTCACTCTCCTCTCCACTATCCCTTTCCTCACTTTTTATTTATTTTACTTTGTGTTGTGTGAGTCACGTTTGTCACTTCACGTTTTGATTAGTAGGGTGTCGGTCCTCGGACCAATCCTGAACGTCTTGTGGGAGAGCGGACATAGGCCTTCTGGCTTGGTCCAATCTCCATTGGGGGGGCCTACCTTCGGGGAAGCCCCCATAGTACCAAGTACCTAGGAGGTTCTGTTTCGGCAGTCCTCCCGGGGAAAGGAGGTCTCCTGGCTTCGGCTAGGAGACCACTGTTGAGTCTGGTACCTCAGTCCCTGTCTGGAGCCTAACGCCCCGGGGGATCAGGGTATGGTCCTTCCTTGTGGAGGACGTCAGACACCCGTCTGCACTTTTTAGTGTGTGCACTTTTTTTATGCACCGGGTGGAAGTTTTTTGGGTGTGTTTTGCACGCCATGGGCTTTTTCAAAAAAAAAAAAAAAAACCTGAGACCGCATGGCAGCCTGTACAGAGGAAGAGCAGCAGCCCCCTCCCTCCGGAACCATATTCTCCAGCTGAAGACCGGGTGCATATGTGTCCTAGGCATATATACAGTCACCCAGCATGCCTTGAGGCACCTGCCTCTGCCAATGGCCATGGCTGTAATTATGCCTATGCTCTAATTTGCCAGGTTTCTCCCCACTGTCCAATACGCGTCACCCTATTGGACCAGTGTGAAACAGCCAGAGAACATGAGCAACATCTGAGCACAATGAGCAGACCCTATCAATGGATCACTGTTCCCTGTTAGGCAGAGAAAACCTAAATTTACCTAATAGCCTCCCTGGTAGGCAGGGAAACCCAAAACTATACTCTTTCAAAGGTAACTACCTAAGAGGGTGCTACATTTATTTCAAAGTGTCAACACTGCATATAAACTTGAATACAAAGGTTTTATTTTAGAATAAAAAAAACTCATACAGTTGCCCAAACTAATGTTGCCCTTTTTTTCACCATCTGCATAAAGCTAAATATGACAATCATATGACAATCAGACAGAATCTCAAATTTACAGATCGCATATGGGCAGTCCATCAGGCGATAGAAATGTTCTCAAAAGTCTATATGGCTATATACAAATCCATAGCAAGCCTCAGGGGAAGGTTGAAGCTGTCTCCAGCTAAACAGTGGCAGAATGGCTCTCCTGGGCGAAATCCCGTATGGGTAAGTCCTTCCCCTTAGTGGTCGCTGCACGGCGGGGGACCCGATGTGCGCAGCCGGCAGCACGATTCACTTCCGATCTGTCCATCGCAATGTCACAGTATTGCTTAAAATCACAGATCGCCGACATTACTAGTAAAAAAATTAAAATAATAATAAAAATGCCATAAATCTTTCCCATAGTTTGTAGACGCTCTAACGTTTGCCCAAACCAATTAATATACGCTTATTGGGATTTTTTTTACCAAAAATATGTAGAACAATATATATCAGCCTAAACTAATGAAAAAAACATGTTTTTTTTTTTTTTTAATGTGGGGATATTTATTATAGCAAAAAATTAAAAAAAATATTGTTTATTTTTTAAAATGTACACCTTTTTTTGCTTATAGCGCAAAAAATTTGAACCACAGAGGTGATCAAATACCACCAAAAGAAAGCTCTATTTGTGGGAAAAAAAGGACGTAAATTTTATTTGGGTACAGCATTGCTTGACCGCTCAATTGTCAGTTAAAGCGACGCAGTGCCAAATTGTAAAAAGTGCTCTGGTCAGGAAGGGGGTAAAATCTTCTAGGGCTGAACTGGTTAAACACACGATTGTAGGAGAGCAACTCACATTTTTGTAGACAATATAGGTATTTAATATAGTCCAAAGTCCTGTGGAACAACAAGGCATGCTGTACTGTTGGTCACACCGCTCTGCTGAGTCTGGAAGCCGACTGTGGGTAGAAGGATCCAGGAGAGAGGGCTAGGATGCTCTTGGAGCATGGCAGGCGTGATGACACCACTGGATGGTCAGTATGTGCTCCTTTGTCAAGCTCTTATGAGTTTACGATAGTCAGCTAACAGGGAGTATCGATCCGTCAACTTATAGCTTGCTTGCCCACAGAGAGGGCTCTGAATGCCAGCAGTGGCATGCGTGCCATAGGTTCGCCATTGCTGGTATAGATGGATCTTTTTCCGGTCCTAGATGCTGCTTCTCTGATAGCAACCAAAAAAATGCTAAGCAGGTGACAAGCTCCATGGTGGATATTGAAGAGCGCCCAGTACAAAGTCCATGCCATTCAGAGATCTATTTGAAATGTCTATTGATTAAGAGTATCAAGTAAAGTTTTCGTGCAAAAATCTCTCCCTTCCTCAGAGCTAATGTACAAGAGAACAATAAAAAGTGAAACATACCATAAAAATCTCATACAAAATGTTGCATTGGTGTATATCAATCAATTAAAAATAAACATTTAGTATATAATAGCCATAAGAATAATACAATTATAAATAAAATAACAGCAATAGAAATCAAGTAGTTTAATCTCAACAGTATTTTTTATCAGATATTTTATTGATCACTTGTAAATTAGCCCTGAGGAAGGGAGAGGCTTTTCCCCAAAATGCATTGGCTGTGCTTAATACTCTTAACTGCTTCAATACTTGGCACATTCACCCCCTTCCTGCTCAGGCCAGCTTTTAGCTTTCGGCTCTGTCACATTTTGAAGGACATTTGCACGGTTATGGAACGCTGTACACAAATTAAATTATAATTTTTTTGAGACAGAGCTTTCTTTTGGTGGTATTTAATCACCACTGTGTTTTTTATTTTTTGATAAAAGAACAAAAAAGTCTGAGATTTAAAAAAAAAAAAACGTTTTTCTTAGTTTCTGTTAGAAAATTGTAAATAAGTAATTTTTCTTCTTTACTGATGTGCACTGATGAGGCTGCACTGATGGGCTGTACTGATAGGCTGCACTGATGGGCACTGATGAGATGCCACTAGTGGGCACTGAAAGGCAGCACTGATTGACATGACTGATGAGCACTGACTGGCATCACTGCTAGGCACTGTTGGGGATGCACTGATAATCAGGGCACTGATGATAACCCCCCTGATTATCTGTGCAGGTCTCCCCCATAAGGAAATGCCACTGATCGGCTCTCCTCTCCTCACACGCTGTCAGTGTGAGGAGAGGAAAGCTGATAACCAACATTTCCTTGTTTACAAGTGATCGGCTGTGATTGAACACATGGGTAAAGAGTCTCGCCATCAGTTCTGTACTGAGATCAGGGATGCGCCATGTCCCGGGACACAACGTGCCATGACAATGAGATGACATCATATGATGTTGTACCAGAACAAGAGAGCCCCCTCGCTGTCATTTGTCTATATGGCAGCCAGGAGGTGGTTAACCAATAAACATTTCAAATACACCTCTAAGTTGTTTGGACTTTTGTATTCAGTGCTCCTTAATACTAGAGTGTGTCCTTATTTAGGGAGTTTTCTCACTTTCTGTCCTAGAGACACAACAGGAAGTAGGAAGAAATCTCCACTAAAAGGAAGAGTAGTGGTTAGCTTGGGTTCAGGCTCGGGTATGGTCTGAGCCCAGGAGTTAGCTGTCATTTATGGGCCAATAAGCTATGGGCAGGAGATTCCCCACCCGCAGCTGTTGTACATAAAGAGGCAGGGATGTTTATGGCATCATTGAGCTAATATGGGCACGTGGCTATACATGCAGCTGGGAGATGGGGAATCCCTTGCCCATATCTCATTGGTACAGTAATGAAAGCTAACGTCTAGGTTCACACCAAAAGAAGCTCATCACCATACCTCCCAACTTTTTGGGATGGGAGCAAATGTGTGTAGGCATAGGACACTGTCACAACCCCTTAACCGAGAATTATAGAAAAAAATGAGTGTTTAAACCCACAAGTGCTTTTTTTACCACTACTATTCCTTTATATTGGCTTTTGAAATTTACAAATATTTATTTTTAGTTATAGATAAATAGTGTATTTTATATACAGTTATAAAGATCCGACCAAAATGAGGGACAAATGGGGAGGAAAGAGGGACAGAGGGACTTTGTTCCCAATCAGAAACAGCCCCTCGAAATTAGGGACAGTTGAGAGCTATGTCATCACTAATGAGGAGATATACCAATTTTCACAGTTATCACTGTAATAGGTTTCTCTTTAACTGTTCTAGTCTAGTCTAGTTTAAATCTAGATTTTTTTCCTATATTTGTCTTTGTGGGAAGCTGAAAGTAAATGTCAAAAATAGTAATGCAAGCAGCAAATAAAAACTTAGCAGGTTCTAACACTGCCCAACTCTACCCAAAACTAGAAGAACATATGGGCTATAATTACACTTGGAGCATACAAAATTACCATAAAAATGGCAAATGAGTGCTTAAATCAATTAATCGCATCAAACTCTTTTCTGTTGACTGTTTTGTCTGTCGCTTATTCTTTGACATTTCCTTAACATTCTGTGTATTACACAAAAGGCGTATTACACCATACTTGCAGTGTTTAGCTAGGAATAAAGAGAACCCAGGCATACCAGCACATCTAGGGGTACTGCTGACAAGCTAAATGGGTAGTTATATTTGTCAACAAAATTTAGAGTACCAGCGTTAAAGTGTTAGTGAAGACTAATAACAAAACGTCTTGAAAATTGCTGTTATTAGCCTTACTGTATAATCCATGTCTAATATATAATATGTTAAAAAACCCAGCACACTGGGCAGCCAGACCGCTGCTCTCACACAAAATCCAAGTCTCCTGCAGTCCTGCACAACCCCCTGCACAATGCCCCAAATAACAGTGCTCATGCTCCCTAGGTAGCACTTTTGATTGGAGTAGTGTGCAGTGGGTGCGTTAGACCAATGGAGACCTGAGCCTATATTGTGTGTGAGAGCAATGGTCCAGCTCTGCAAGTACAGGATACTTTAACAATTGCTGCAACACATAGTAATTAAAAACACGAGAGAAGAGGATATGTATTGCTCTATATGCAGACTGACCGCATTACAGGAATAAATACAGAAACTTCAGCTGGGCTTTAAAGCTAAACTCCAGCCAAAACCTTTTATTTAGGTTGATTATATTTTTATTCAGTGATTTTCAAATATAACAATAATGGGTACAGAAAAAAGAAAGGGAAGGGGGAAAAATAATGAACAGATGCTAAAAATACACTGGTAACTAGTTGGTAGCAAAATAATGCAACATAATGACTATGTAAAAGAAAAATGTAAAATAAAGGATGCACAGAGTACAGAAAAGAAGGGGGGACCCAACCCTGACTGCTCGGAGGGCTGCCGAGTCATGTAGAGATTCTCCTCAAAAATCTATCAGAGGAGTAATGGAGCCAAATGTACCACAGCTTGGTGTGCTTCTCCCACAAGTCCCTTTCTCTTGGCTGCATCTCCTCCATGAGCATGGTGTCATTGAGAATATCAACCTACCTACGGAGAGGGAGGGTAGTATCAGTCTTCCTAAATTTAGTGATGAGTTGGTGAGCAGCTGAAAGAAAGAATCTGACGAGGTTCATTTTTTGGGACTTGACCGGACCCGGGAGACTAGTTAATAGAATGATTTTAGGGGAGGGAGGGAGAGATTCATCGTAGATTTCATTATAAATCTGAAAGATCCTTCTCCAGAAGGGGTGGATACGACTGCCTTCCCACCATAATTACAGATATGTTCCTCTTCTTCCGTGACAGCCAAAACCTTTTATTTAGATAGAGTAGAAAAAGGTTAGAAATCAAACCCTTTATTGTTGGAACCTTGTAAAGGCACAGGCATAAATCTCAGAGACTTCTTATGTTTTAGATGTGTGAGTAGTGAGCTTTGTGTTAGTTCTAAATAAATTTGGGAAGTTTTAGAACCACTGTCCAATTTTTATTACCCACAAACATTTATCAGACAGAATAGGAAGGGAAGTGAAATCACTTTGGCAGAGGCACAGGAAGGTATTGAATACTGCTTTGGCTATTAAATGCAGTGTTCAATTGGTGGAGATTTTCCTTCACTTCCTAATCTTTCTGATATCAGTCATCTGGACAAGAAGTTCTGGGAAGTTTCCATAATGGGTACACAGCTTTTGAGAACAGAGTTCTGTGCAAACACAATATAGCCCAATCAAAAGACATTTCTGAGAACATAGCTGAAGATAATGAAACTGAAAAGGGTTACCAATGGATTTTTACGGCCTTTGGCCTCCGCCAGGTAAAAATGTAGATACAGTGATATTTTATGCTGTCTGTAGAATAAGATATGACTAAGCTAATGATCAGATCGCATTTTAAGTAATGTTAATGTAGAAATCGAAATAACTCCTAAGGTTTCCTAAACTTTTTTTTCACAGTTGTATGTGTACAGCTGTGCAGCTTGGATCCAAAACAAAATGAATAGCCTTCTGTCTTACTTATCACTGAAAATTCCTTTTAGCTGTCCAAGCAATAATAACGAAGCTTTTAAACAAAATATCAGCAAGCTTTATTCTCCTTACAAACAGAAGCATTTTTAATATAGTACCTAACAACACAGCTTGTGCTCTAGTCATAGATAATTATTTATCTTTGGTTTCGGTAGTTCTACTTTAAAACGTTAGACTGGGTGTTATATTCCACCTTTTTAATTGGACTGTCCTCTGTTTTCAGTATTTCCACTTCTACATTCCTATTTACATAAGTACATGAGCAAGTACACGGTGACTCATAGACCAATCACCATAGTTTTACAAATACTGCTATTGGCAATGGAAAATGGTAGACCTACAAACAGCAGGGCGTCTCCTTTACCATCTTGGTACTTATTCTGCACTTGCTTTTAACAATAAGCATAAATTATTTGTCTATTTGTATTGGTGCCTTCAGTGCGTAAAGTGAATAAAGGCAAACAGATTCATTCACAGTTATGTACAAGTAAAGTGCCTTACCTGTCAAACAATGTGTAATTTTGTTTAGCTGAATTTTTATTTTCTAGCTGAGTTATTAAAGTTTTTACAGGCAGACAAAAGTAAGTGTCGTGTATGCAAGTACAAAGAGTGGTCACATAAGGATATAGCGAATGAAAGCAAATAAACAGACCAAGAATAAGTACACATAACTATAGAAAAAATGGCTTTACCTCCTGGAGCTCAAGTCACGTGCTGTGTAATTGTCAAACATCCAGTAAAGATAACAGGAGATGTGGTCAATAGGATGAGATAAATATAGAAGGGTAAAGGGAGATATAAAGAACTAGATGTACTGTATAAGAATAGAGATGGAAAAATAAAAAAGCTTCAACACAGGGGAGGGGTCGTTGAGTGCTGAAGTAGAAGCAAAGGAGTAGGATACATAGAGAGGATAAAAAGGACTCATTCACAAGGGGAGATTACAGCTGCTGCTCCCAATCTGACATCCATGGGGGTGTACGGCCCCAAACGCACCTAGGGTTAGTTTGGGGACATGCAACTGCACCCACATGCATGTTATGTTGGCACACAGCAGCTGTGTCCATGCAGCTGCAGCATCCCAAATAAACAACAATGGGACTTCCGGAAAGGGGATGCACAGAACATCTGTGCATCCCCATGCTGCCAAAACAGGGCCAAATGAGGGAGAACCAAGACAGATAAGACAAGAAGGTTGATAGCAAGAAAAGGGGGGGGGGGGGAAGGAGAATAGTAAAAGGCCATCCTCCTTCCCGAACACCTTCAATGAGAAAGTCAGTGCAGGAGTCTATAAAATCAGTAAGAGATCTGTCTGGGAGTCCTGGGAGGTTTGAAATGGTCTATTATGGACCAGTGTGAACAAGGCCAAAAGAGGGACAGCTAAGACAGATAAGAGGAGAAGGTAGCTGGCAAGGAAGGGAGGTAAAGGGGAAAGAGGTGGAAGGGGACTGGTAAGAAGTAAATCTACTCCCCAAACATCCTCATTGAGTAAGTCAATGTAGAAGTCAATGAAATCAGTAACTGATCTGTGAAGTCCTGGGAAGTTTGACGCAGTCTAAGCAGCCCAGTGGAAACAAAAGCCAAAGGAGGAATAACTAAGAGAAATAAGAGGAGAAGGTAGCTAGCAAGGAAGGGAGGAAAAAGGGAAAGAGGTAGAAGGGGAATGGTAAGAGGCAATCCTTCTACACCGTCCTTGAGTAAGTCAACGTAGAAGCCTATGAAATCAATATGAGATGAGGCCCTGGGAGGTTTGAAACCATCTATGTGGCCCACATCTGAGTATACATGCCAACTCTATCACTATCAAGAGCCAAGTGTTGTTGCACACAGGACATGAAGTCTAGTTCTGTAACCCATTCCTAAATGGTAGAAGGTTGAGTGGAATGCCAGTGTCTGGGGATCTTAGTATGTGGCTTTGTAAGGAAGTAAGATAAAATATATTGCATTTAAAACATTAGAGCTTGGTCAGTGACCTCGCCAGTCTGTGACTGAATAATAAATGAGTATAAACACACTGATGATGTCAGCCCTCATTTCACAGCTCCCATCTTTCAAATCTCTGCACAGTGTAGCCAAAAAAATTTCGGGATGTTTTTAAAGAATGAATAACTGCTATAAATGTGGGTAAACATATCTGCCTACACTTTTGTATTGACATTTTGTGATCATCACTAGCTAGTTTATAACCCAGTGTGCTTGTTCTCTGCAAGGTGCTATCAAAGCCATATGGCACCAAGGTTTTGACATATTAATAGCCTCTTCCTCTTAAAGGAAACTATTACTTGCTCTAATTACAAAGTGAACTTTGACACCCTAAACAAGGACTTTTCACAGATGTCAACTTTACTAACACATCTCTATATCTGAACACAAACATACATGTAGAAAATGGTGCTGAAACACTGTGCCATGCAAACTTCTGTTAGAAAAAGCCTGTATGACAAATGACAAACCTTTATATAAATGATGTTGAATGTTTATTTCCTGCAGAATGAAACTGTGCCATTCCGAAAGATACAAGGCTTCTTGTTTAATCTTTATTGGCATGGTAAATGGCATCTATAAAACACTATGCAGAGAACTGTGGATTGCTTTTGGTGCCTTTAGGAGCCTTAGTAAAATTTTCAAACACAAAATACAGAAGAATGCAAATGGCTCCAAGACCAAAAAGGCTATTATATTAGGACACAAAGTCTGCATCCAGCCTTTGCTAAATATGCTACTTTACTTTATGATAGCTTTTGAATGTCAACCAGAAAGCAGACTCTTTAACTAATTGTAAATTTTCATAATACCATGCCTTTCATATTATTATGTCTGGACTGCTAATGTGCTCCCCTGTGCCTACTTGTGTGCCAGATGTTTCATCATTGCAGTTCTGCTGGCATAGAGAAATAACCTGGCAAAGATGTGCAAGTCAACACATTTTGAAGTGGCCTGGTTTAGAGGCCAACTTATTAAAATTAGTTCCCTGATATTGAATATAATATCCTAAAAGCCATGTACATTATATGAATATTTTTATTTTTGTCATGGCTACTGTAAATGGTCTTTCTATCTTAATATATACATCATACAGTTGTTTTTTTACTGTTTTTCTGCCTCGTTGTAACCTCTTAAACCTCTCCTTTTCTCCCCTCACTTCTGTTTGTTTTGAAGGAGCAGTGCATCTTTGTTGCAGTCATGTGCAATGTCACTTTAAAGTCACTTTAAAGAGGAAGTAAACCCTGATGGGTTTTACTTCCTCTTTGTTTCCCTGCAAAGGTAAAGCATAATGGGCTACTATGCATCGCATAGTATCCCATTATTTGTCACTTACCTGATACAGGAGCCAGCGAAGTCACCGCTGTCTCCTCTTCCATGAAGTGTCCATCTTCCTTCCAGGTATCGTGGCTCTGGCGCTGTGATTGGCTGGAGCTGCGATGACGTCACTCCCGCGCATGCGCGTGAGAGCCGCCACTAAGGGCATGATCGCCGTTAGCACCGTTAGCAGCGGCACGCATGCGCTTTAGACAGTGGCGCCTGTCTTTTGCAAATATCTCCTAAACCGTGTAGGTTTAGGAGATTTTTCTTGCACCTACAGGTAAGCCTTAATCTAGGCTTACCTGTAGGTAAAAGTGGTCTGTAAGGGTTTACAACCACTTGAACTTACAGTACATAATCAAGATTAAGTGGGTTATATGGTATATACTATACACATACTGTGCATTTCCTATAAAACATTCATAACACACATGGGAGATATCTAGCCACTGAAGATGGAGTAAAATCCTTTGCACTCTTACAGCAAGAAAAAGAATTACTGCATCGTAAACTTTTCGGTAAATTTCCTATATACTCATACCCACTATCCAAACAGACCTAGAATGCTGTCCTTATTTGAATCTAACAACCCCATTCGCCTGGGCTCATCTCCCTCATCTATTCCTAACTCCTGTCCTCTTCTTCCACACACCTTCTTATCTATACTCAAAAATGGTCAGCTGACTCACATGTAGAGTGTGATACACATGATTAGTCCCGAATCCAGGGGACAACCAAATCCTGCTCCACAAATGTAATAGCCATCAAAACCTACTACACGTTCCTGAATAGATGGTGCCTAGTTCCCTCTAGATTTGCTCATTGTTCTAGGTTACTCTAGCCAATGTTTCTGGGGCTGCAGTCAACTGGGCACCTTTTTCCAAATGTGGTGGACAGTAACCAAATTTAGTAAAGGTCATCTCTTAACTCTCAGATCTCATGTTCCATTTTTAGCCTCACATGCTTTCCTGAACCTTAAAACCTCCAGGTATACCTAAAGGTAGCTTTAAAATGATCCTACATCCCCTTTCAGCTGCAAAACAGATGATTGGCAAGGCAAGACGCCCACTCTTTCTTTGAATGAAACCGAATCTAGGATAAATTCAGTCCTCCTGTATGAAAAATTAGAAGCCAAACTCGATGATAAATGGGAGAAATGTCTCTCCACCTGACAATCCTGGACATCCCGCTTTCTCCCCACAAGATTTGATGAAGACCTTTGGTCTTTATGGGGGGATGAGCAAGTCTGCTAATAACCTTTTTTCTCGCTAGTTTCTACTTGCCTCCACATATTGTCTTGTGCTACCTCCCTTCTTTTCCCCCACCATAATTTCCTCTATCAGAAATCTATTGGGGTCTCCCCCAACTGTCTCTCTTCTGGAATACCCCCCCCCCCCCCCCCTTTTCCCTGTTTCTACCTTCAATTCTTTCCTAATTTCAACTTGGTACTCTGCATTTCGATTCCAACAATTCAAGGGTTTTTGTATTCTCCTGTATATAAAACCGTAAAATAAGCATGACACTCAATGCAACATTAGACATTTTTTACATGCATCAGTATATACAATGTTACTGTTTTAACTACATAAGAGGAAAATTTACTTAGAAATGCGCTTGTGAGGATCACATGCATCCCATGAAAATGTAGGCTTTTTAAGGTTAGCAAAATCCTTCATATCTGCCCAACAAAGATATACACACAATCATTAATTCCATTCACATTTTTACAATGTTGTTAGTCAGCCGGGTACAGTTCAGTTGTTTGAATTTATTATATACTTATTGCAGCAGCAAAATTATGTAAAATAATTGCAAAATGGCTCAATATGAAGATAGCTGGTAACGAATTGTTCCTCGTCACTGTACATTGGAGCATTGCAAAAACAAACACAAGAGGGATGAATAGACCTGTGTTCTCTACATACTCAGATTTTTTTACTTTACAGTCACTCAGTGTGATGGCTTACTCCTATTAGACGCTGGTAGTGATCTCACAGACTCACTACTTATATGAAGTAGAGTTTTCCATCTTTCAGCTAAATGTCTCTCATTCCTAAGTAGGGACCTGTACAGTGTCAGCACTGATCAGAGACAGGAAGGTTAATGGAACACTATTTTAAATTGATCTGGCAATTGCTGGGTTAATTGAGTGACTTGTCCCTGGAAAGGAAGAGAATCCTTAAACTGTTAACATTTAAAATACCACCCATAATTTATGCTGCAGCTTGCCGTCTTCACAGAGGTGACACTGGTTTATTGGTGAATGTTTGAGTACTCATAAAACAAATATTAAAGTAGCACTAAAGGTGAACCTTTTTTTCATTTTGGATAGAGTAAGGGATAATTATAAACCCTATCCATTTTTGTTGCCATCTGTATCTCAACTTTACTCATCGTAAACTTTGCCGCAGGCATGGAGAATTGCAACCATGGCATGTAATTGCAGTAAGACCACGGCCTGTTGCAGCTTAAAGAGGGAGTCCGGCGAATCCCTCAGCTCTCGGCTGCTGCCGGTGCTATTCTCGGTGTGGGAATCAGGAAGTGAAGCATTGCGGCTTCACTTCCCGGTTCCCAGCAGACAGAGCGCCGGGACAGGAAGAGGCATAGACTCCCATGGGTGTCTATGCCCGGAAGTGGATGCAAATGTCTTAGACAGGTACCTGCACCCCCCTCCCCCCTGAAGGGTGCCAAATGTCCTGATTTTTTTTTAAATTTTTTGCATATTTCTCACAATTTTAATATTACACAAAGATAACCTGAGTAATTCCAAGATGCAGTTTTTAAATTATTATTTAATTTATTAAGGGAAAAAAAGCTGTTCAAACCTTCCTGGCCCTATGTTAAAAAGTAATTACCCCCTCCCATTCTGAATAATGAATGAACTGTGATTAACCACAATTTTTTGGAATGCTGAGTTAAATTTCACTTGCCACACCCAGGCCTGATACTGCCAGACCTGTTGAATCAAGAAATCACATAAATAGAAGCTATCTGACAAAGTGAAGCAAGCTAACATTTCACAAAAAACCCACACTTCATGCCACAATCTAAATAATTTCAAGAACAGATTAGAAACAAAGAAATGTACATGCATCGGTCTAGGAAGGGTTTCAAAGCCATCTCAAAGGCTTTGGAACTCCAGTGAACCACGGGGAGAGCCATTATCCGCAAATGGAGATAACAGTGGTGAGCCTTCCCAGGAGTGGCTGGCCTACCAAAAATTACTCCAAGAGCATGACGATGACTCATCCAGGAGGTCATAAAAGAACCCAGAACAACATCTAAAGGACTGCAGGCCTCACTTGCCTCAGGTAAGATCAGTATTCATGATTCAACAATAAGAAAGAAACAGGGCAAAAATTACATCCTTGGGAGAGTTCCAATGCCAAAGCACGCAAAGGCTTATCTCACCTTTACCAAAAAACATCTTGATTATCCCCAAGACTTTTAGGAAAATATTCTGTGGACTGTTGAGACAAAAATGTAACTTTTTGGAAGGTGTGCGTCACGTTACATCTGGCATAAAACGAATACAGCATTTCATAATAAAAACGTCATACCAACAGTCAGACATGGTGGTGGTAGCCTGATGGTCTGGGGCTGCTTTGCAGCTTCGGAACCTGGACGACTTACCATAATTGATGGAACCATGAATTCTGAGCTCTACCAGAAAATCCTAAAGGAGAATGTCCGGCCATCAGTTTGTGACCTCAAGCTCAAGTGCACTTGGTTTATGCAACAGTACAACGATCCAAAACACAACAGCAAGTCCATCTCCAAATGGTTCAAACAAAGAAAAATTAGGTTTTGGTGTGGCCTAGTCAAAGCCTGGACTTAAATCCAATTGAGATTCTGTATCATGACCTTATACAGGCAGTTCATGATGGAAAACACTCCAATATGGCTGTATAAAACAATTCTGCAAAGAAGAGTGGGGCAAAATTGCTCCACAGCAATGTGAAAGACTCATTGCCAGTTATCGCAAATGCTTGATTGCAGTTGTTGCCGCCAAAGGTGGCACAGCCAGTTATTAGGTTTAGGGGCAATTTCTTTTTCACATAAAGCCAGGCAGGTTTGGACAGCTTTTTTTGCCTTAATAAATAAAACCATCATTTAAAAACAGCATTTTGTATTTACTTGGGTTATCTTTGTGTAATAATAACATTTGTTTGATGATCTTAGTAATTTAAGTGTGACAAATATGCCCAAAAAAAAATCAGAAAGGGGGCAAAGACTTTTTCACACAACTGTATATATACATATACAGTATCTCATAAAAGTGAGTACATCCCTCACATTTTTGTGAATATTTTATTATATCTTTTCATGTGACAACAGTGAAGAAATTACACTGTGCTACAATGTAAAGTAGTGCGTGTACAGCTTGTATAACAGTGTACATTTTCTGTCCCCTCAAAATAACTCAACACACAGCCATTAATGTCTAAACTGCTGCCAACAAAATTGAGTACACCCCAAGTGAATATGTCGAAATTGGGCCCAAAGTGTTAATATTTTGTGTGGTCACCATTATTTTCCAGCACTGCCTTAACCCTCTTGGGCATGGAGTACACCAGAGCTTCATGACGACATCACAGAGCTGGTGAATGTTAGAGAGCCTGCACTCCTCCACCTTCCATTTGAAGATGCCCCAGAGATGCTCAATATGGTTTAGGTCTGGAGACATGCTTGGCCAGTCCATCATCTTTACCCTCAACTTCTTTAGCAAGGCAATGGTCATCTTGGAGGTGTGGTCATCTTGGAGGTGTGTTTGGGGTCGTTATCATGCTGCAATACCGCGCTGCAGTCCAGTCTCCGAAGGGAGGGAATCGGGCTTAGCTTCAGTATGTCACAGTTCATGTTGGCATTCACGGTTCCCTCAATGAACTGTAGCTCCCCAGTGTCAGCAGCACTCAAGCAGCCCCAGACCATGAGACTCCCACCACCATTCTTGACTATAGGCAAAACACACTTGTCTTTGTACTTCTCACCTGGTTGCTGCCACACACACTTGACACTATCTGAACCAAATAAGTTTATCTTGGTCTCATCAGACCACAGGACATGGATCCAGTAATCCATGCCCTTAGTCTGCTTGTCTTCAGCAAACTGTTTGCAGGCTTTCTTGTACATCATCTTTAGAAGAGGCTTCCTTCTGGGATGACAGCCATGCAGACCAATTTGATGCTGTGTGCGGCGTATGGTCAGAGCACTGACAGACTGACCCGGCACCCCTTCAACCTCCGCAGCAATGCTGGCAGCACTCATATGTCTATTTCCCAAAGACAGCCTCTGGATATGACGCTGAGCATGTGCACTCAACATCTTTGGTTGACCATGGCGAAGCATGCTCTGAGTGGAACCTGTCCTGTTAAACCACTGTACGGCCTTGGCCACCATGCTGCTGCTCAGTTTAAGGGTCTTTGCAATCTTCTTATAGCCTAGGCCATCTTTATGAAGTCTCATTTCTGCTTCTGCCATTGTTACATTATTGAAAGAAGCTTCAGATATCTGTGATAAGATGTGCCAAATGGATAAAGCCTATTTTTTTTGGGCAGAGAGAAAAAAACAACACCACCATTAATGCGGGAACCTATCCAGGAAAGTGTTAATAGAGCAATGTTCTGCAGGTCTTTAAGCTAGCTTATAATTGGGTAAATCTGCAGGTTCCTGGTCTTGATGTGGTTTCCCCACTGTTGCTTAGCCTCCCGGACACTGAATCATCAACATTGGCATCAGCACACTGCCTATTATACCTCCAAATATAGTAACGCTGTGCGGCCCAGCCCTTCATAGCACCCTTTACTTTACAAGCTGCAGCTTTACACATGCACCATAGAAAGAAAGGCCTTTCCTGTATTAACGGCTCTCCTTACTAGTCACACTGCTGCACTGTATACAACACATTCTGCTAATCACAAGGCACATGCCACCCTCTAACGGATCACAGGATCTGCTCTCTGCTATAGCTCCTCTGTGTTTAAATACTGACCAGTATAAATGACTGAATTACTGAGCAACTGTTTATTCAACAACGTCCGTTTCATTCCGTTTACTTGTTTATATCAATGTGTTTGTCAGTTAAGTGTGTGACCCCCAGTGCACAGCACCCCCAAGAGTTTAACGGCAGGAAAAGCTGAAATAATATTTTCCTACAGTACTGAATGAACTTCTGTGTTGCAGCAAATGAGTCACAAAACACATTCATTATTATAAGCATGCTATGTAGGATAGCACACACTTATCCACCACACGTGCACATCAACACCCCTCCTTCTAGAAAAACTGCCACGCTATATTCACAAATCACAATATGATTTACATATAGTTGTCACTCAGGGAATATAATACTCCGCTTTTAGTGAGAGTTGGGAAACAGTGTATATTCACACCAGAATATGACGAAGGCTGGGGAAAATGAAAAATCGAAAAAATACTCTTATGCCCTGTACACGCGGTCGGAGTTTCAGATGGAAAAGGTGCGATAGGATCTTGTTGTCGGAAAATCCCATCATGTGTGCACTCCATTGGACCTTTTCCATCGGAATTTGCGACACACAAAGTTTGAGAGACAAAAAAAAAACTAATAGTTTAAATTCCGATCGTGTGTAGACAACTCCGACGGACAAAGTGACACACATGCTCAGAATAAATTACGAGATAAAAGGTATTGGCTAGTGCCCTCTTTATAGTCCCGTCGTATGCGTTGTACGTTACCACGTTCTGAACGATTGGATTTTCCGACAACTTTGTGCTACCATATATATGCAAGACAAGTTTGGACCAAAATCCGTCTGAAAAAATCCAACAGATTTTGTAGTCGGAATGTCCAAACCGTGTCTATGGGGCATAAAAGTGATTGCAAAGTTAATTAAAATATATATATATATACTTACCTGCTCCGTGCAATGATTTTGCACAGAGCAGCCCTGATCCTCCTCTTCTTGGGTCTGCCTATGGCACTTTGGGCACCTCCTCTTCTCCATGTGCCACCATAAGAAGCTGCTTCCTATCATGGCACATCTGCAGGCTGAGTCACAAGCTACACTCTGTGTGTCCAATGACACACAGAGTACAGTTCAGCCCAGCCCCCTGCTCCCTCCTCACTGTATTTGATTCACAGCAGCAGGAGCCAATGGCTCTCACTCCAGTGAGGTGGAAGAGGAAGAGAGAGCAGTGCCGCTGCTCTCATGCACAGTGCTGGATCAAGATCAGGCTCAGGTAAGTATTTGGAAGGTGGGGGGGAGCTGACAATAGAAGTTTTTTTTTACCTTAATGCAGAGAATGCATTAAAGTAAAAACCTTCAGCCTTTACACCCACTTTTAACCACTTGAGGTCCACGCTATAGACGAATGACGGCCACAGGCGCAGACCTGAATTTCGGGAGGCCGTCATATGACAGGGCGCATGCTGTAATCACCTCCTGCCAGTGCCACTTGCCATTGCCACCTGCCAGTGCCCATAGTGTCCACCAGTGCCACCTATCAATGCCCATGAGTGCCACCTAGCAATGCCCAAAAGTGCCACCTATCAATGCCCACCAGTGATGCCATATTGTGCAATCTAGCAGTACTGCCAATCAGTGTAACCGATCAGTGCCCATTATTGCCACCCATCAGTTCCCATCACTGCCACCCATCAGTGCCCATCATTGCCACCTACCAGTGCCCATAAGTGCCGCCTCATCAGCGTACATCAATGAAAGAGAAAAATTACCTGTTTTAAAATTTTATAACAAATATAAATATATATATATTTTTTTTTAAATTCAGTCTTTTTAAAATTTTTTAACAAAAAATAAAAACTGCAGAGGTAATCAAATACCACCAAAAGAAAGCTCTATTTGTGGGTACAGTGTTGTATGACCACGCTATTGTCATTAAAAGTGCAATAGCGCTCAAAGCTGAAAATTGGTCTTGTCAGGAGGGGGGTTTAAGTGCCCAGTAAGCAAGTGGTTAAGCTGGCTTCATTTGATTGACCAACAATAAACCTACTTATAAAACAGTGATATGGTCTTACCACATTCATACCAGGTTCTTAACCGATTCTTAACCGATTCAGCCCCGGAAGATTTGGCTGCTGAACGACCGGGCCATTTTTTACGATTAACTGACAAGCGCTTTAACTGACAAGTGCGCAGTTGTGCACCCAAACAAAATTGATGTCACTTTTTTCCCCACAAATAGAAATTTCTTTTGGTGGTATTTGATCGCCTCTGCGGTTTTTATTTTTTGCACTATAAACAAAAAAAGAGCATCAATTTTGAAAAAAAAACACAAAAAAAATCCCCATTTAAAGAAAAAAAAAAAGCTATTTTTTTCTCAGTTTAGGCTGATATGTATTCTTCTACATATTTGTGGTAATAAAAATCACAATAAGCGTATATTGATTGGCTTGCGCAAAAGTTATAGCATCTACAAATACGGGATAGATATATATTATTATTTTCTCTTTACTAGTAATGGCAGTGATCTACGATTTTTATCAGCACTGTGACATTATGGTGGACACATTGTTGGACACTTTTAACACATTTTTGGGACCACTGGCATTTATACAGCCATCAGTGCTATAAAATGCACAGATTACTGTAAAAATGTCACTGGCAGGGAAGGGGTTAACACTAGGGGGCGATCAAGGGGTTAACTGTGTTCTAACTGAAGGGCGGATGGAACTGTCTAGGGGAGATGACAGATCGCTGTTCATACTTTCTATGAACAGACAATCAGTCTATTTTCTCCCCAGAGAACCGGGATCTGTGTGTTTACACACATAGATCCCGGTTCTTGGTGTGTCACGATCGATTGCGGGAGCACAGCAGTCATCGCTGGGGGTGAGCAGAGGGAGCGCGTGCGCCCCTAGTGGCTACAGGGCGAAGCGACGTTACATACCATCATTTGCGGCGGCTGCTGGTCGGCTGACTGGTCGGCTGGTTGGTAAGTGGTTAAAGAGATCCTGTTGCTAGCCCATTCATTAAAAAAAATACACATATAAGATTATGTGTGCATTTAATGCATTATAACTCATTGTAAAAGCCTCTCTTGTATGGACATCCAAAAGAACTGAGACTGCTGCTGAGCACCACCATCTTGGATGGCAGTAGCCCCAACAGACTCAGAGCTGTCACTGACATGCTATGGTATTACCCCAGGCTCCTCCTCTGGCAGCTACATAAAAGGTTATATAGGGAGGCGATAGCAGCGGTGGAGATGCTGGGTGACCACAGAGAGTAATTAGACACTGCAAGAAGAGGAGAGAGCTATGACATGCAAGGAGGAAGGTGGCTATGCTGGGCAATTGACTCTTCCTGGAGTAGTCAACATTTCCAGTGCAGGTACAAGTGCAATGTGCAGTGGCGAGGAAATATGTTAGGGCCCCTTTCACACTGGGGCGGTGGGTGAGCTGTTTTTAACGGCCCTCTACCACCAATTTTGCAGCACTATTTGGCCGCTAGCGGCCGAGAAAGGGTTAAAACCACCGTAAGGGCTGCTGCTGCAGCGCTATGCCGGCGGTATAGCCACACTGCCCCATTGATTTCAATGGGCAGGAGCGGTGTATACACTGCTCCTTTACCACTTACAAATGGCATCTGAATAGTCTTTTCCGACTACACATCCATCCCTCCCTCCTCATCCCCGGCCTGAGCATCGGCTTGGCTCTGCCGCTCGGGCCTCTGCTTAACATCACCGTAACATGGCTGTTCAGTGATTGGCTGCTGCCTCTGCCTGTGTAAATGTATGTTGTGTCTATGCCGATCTTGCCGGCGCCGCGCCGGCTCCTCCTACAGGTCACAGGTGCATGGCGTGCAGTGGCCGAGACGACAGAGAATACACATAGTGCCTGTCCTAGGCCTATCACTGAAGAACCACAGGTAACAGCAGTGCCTGTGCCAAGACACCACTGTGTACATCTTTTTGTACTGCAAATAGCAAAACATGACCTTAAAATGATGCCCCCCCACCTGAAAAAAGTTCAGCGGACGCCCATACCTATTCCCCCTTGTACACATTTGAGGTGGATGGGGGAATCTCTCCCACTGAGTCATTGTATTCTGACAGCAGGGAGACTTCGCCCTTGTCAGAATACACTGATCGGTGCTGCCTGTTATAGTCTGTGGCACTGATCGAGTGGAAAAATACCAACAGGCTGGTTGTACAGAAGTCGATCAGTAGACTGACTTTTGTACAACAATCCCTCCCATACATGTGTTGACATTGGGTCAGTCCCTGCTTGAGCAGCTGAATTTCCATCCATGTATGGCCAGCTTAAGATTTTGCAAGGACCTACCTGATTTTTTATAAATTAAATGGATTGTTTAGGTAGACTCTCACACTACATTTTGTTGGCAAATCCAGACAATTGAATAGATAGTTGTAAAAATTAGAACAGTGGTAGATCTTTCACTTCTATTCAGGTAGGATAACTTACCTGACAGTCAATGGCTACTGGATCTCAAGGTCTGTAAAGATCTTTTCATCTGTACAATTTGTATTTTAATACACGAGGAGTAAGAGAGGTGGTCAGTTTTTATGGGGTGTCATTTTTAATTGGTTGCAAAGATTTTACCAGTATATTAAAGGAACCCATTTACTGAATATACCAGATGCTATCCCGTACAATATTGATTGTCACGATTCTCAGTTCTGCCCATTTACACTAGAAGTTATTTTACTGGTTGAATTATGGTCATATCAAAATAACTGCACTACAGAATAATACAAATGTTATCACTATTATTATTTTTGTTTTATATTTAAAGCCAGTGGCGGCTGGTGCTCAAAATTTATGGGGGGGGGGGGGGGGGGCACAAACAAACGGAAAAATTAAACTGTTAGTAATGCAGGACTGTAAATAGCCATTTAACAGGTGATTATGTATCATTGCTGCTAGATAATATCGTGCCCATCATATGCATCCTCACTGCTCCCATCAATTGTAGCCTCACTGTGCCCATCACAGTAGGCCAATCACATCCACATTTCAACTAAAACAAAATAAAATCACTTAACATATGGTGTCCTCATCAGAGACCCCTTTTACATGAGATGTCCCAATCAGAGCCCCCTTTACAGCAGGTGTCCCCATCAGCATCCCTCCATACATCAGGTGTCCTCATCAGAGTTGAGTCCCTTTTACATCAGATGTCCCAATCAAAGTCCCCCTTTACATCAGATGTCCCATCAGATCCTCCTTTACATCCTATTTGCCCATCAGAGTCCTCCTTTACATCAAAGAAAAAATAAAAGTGCAGCGCTTGTTCAATAAATAATAATTGAATAATCACACAAATAAGACGTGAAAAAATAGTGACAATCCGAAACCAAAAGTAAAGTAGCATATGAATACAATCAATATTAACATATAAATGAGAAATTAAAAAATTTTGTATTTTTGTGCCCAGTATCTGTGTTATGGTGTTCAGCTGCTGTTAATTGTTAAAGTTTAACTGAGCGCGGATATTTACCTACCTACACCTCCTTTACATCAGATGTCCCCATCAGAGTCCCCCTTTACATTAGATGTCCCCATCAGAGTTCCCCTTTATATCAGATGTCCTTATCAGAGTGTCTTCCTTTACATTCGATGTCACCAGCAGTATCCTCCTTTACATTAGATGTTCCCATCAGAGTCCCCCTTTACATTAGATGTCACCATCAGAACCCCCTTTACATTAGATGTCACCATCAGATCAGAGTCCTCCTTTACATTAGATGCCACCATCAGAGCCCCCTTTTACATTAAATTTCATCATCAGATCAGAGCCCCCTTTATATTAGATGTCCTCATCAGAGTCCTCCTTTACATTAGATGTCCCCATCAGAGCGCCCCTTTACATTAGATGTCACCATCAGAGCCCCCTTTACATTAGATGTCCCCATCAGAGTCCCCCTTTACATTAGATGTCACCATCAGAGCCCCCTTTGCATTAGATGTCCCCATCAGAGTCCCCCTTTACATTAGATGTCACCATCAGATCAGAGTCCTCCTTTACATTAGATGCCACCATCAGAGCCCCCTTTACATTAAATTTCACCATCAGATCAGAGTCCTCCTTTACATTAGATGCCACCATCAGAGCCCCTCTTTACATTAAATTTCATCATCAGATCAGAGTCCCCCTTTACATTAGATGTCACCATCAGATCAGAGCCCCCCTTTACATTAGATGTCCTCATCAGAGTCCTCCTTTACATTAGATGTCCCCATCAGAGCCCCCCTTTACATTAGATGTCACCATCAGAGTCCCCCTTTACATTAGATGTCACCATCAGATCAGAGCCCCCCTTTACATTAGATGTCCCCATCAGAGTCCCCCTTTACATTAGATATCACAATCAGATCAGAGCCCCCCTTTACATTAGATATATCCCCTTCTTCTACCTCCCCCTACTCTCCTACTCACAGCTCCCACACAAGTCGCCTGTCATCCACCTTCAGAACTGTGGGGATGAATCAGAGAAACCGTAAGTGAAGGCACAGGACCCGCCAAATTGGCGCCCCTGCGCCCCCTATGGGTGGGCCGCCACTGTTTAAACCTGTGAGCTGCCACTGCTTTCCCATTGTCACAAAGATCCGCATTTTTGTAAAGGTAAACTAGAAAATAGCACATGCAGGAAAATAATTTGGCCATAAACTGGATTAATGTTACAAAGTTCAGATAAGTTCAGTGTGGGTGCAGCCATATTGAATAACAATCATATCAAGACCAGAAACCTGCAGCAGTTTTCCCCAATTATAAACTAGCTTAAAGATAGTTGAGATGAGCTTTCATTACCTTAAGGAGCCATTTGAAGTCCATTGCAATGTTAAAGTGCTTCTAAAGGCAGAAGTTTTTTTTTTTATCTTAGGGCATTCTATGCATTAAGATAAAAAACCTTCTGTGTGCAGCAGCCCCCCTCATCCCCCTAATACTTACCCGAGCCCCATCTCTATCCAGTAATGTTGCACAAGAGCCTCGTCTGTCCAGGGACTCTCCATCCTCATTGGCTAAGACAGCAGTGGGCGCCGTTGGCTCCCGCTGCTGTCAATCAAAGTCAGTGACCCAGTGAGGAGAGAGGGGAAACAGGGCTCAGCCACGGGTCCATGTCTGAATAGAAACACAGAGCAGCAGCACAGCTTGTGTGTCCCCATATCAAGCTGCTTGCTGTGGGGGCACTTGGCAGGAGGGAGGGGCCAAGAGCGCAGGCACAGGACACGAGAAGAGGAGAACCCTAATCATGAATATAAACATACAAGTCACTAAAGACAGAAGGGAGGCTGAATGAATATGTGTTCACTTTAACCACTTCAATACCGGGCCATAGTCAAATGACGGCCATAGATGGGATCTCCCATCCTGGGTGGACGTCATATGACGGCCTCTGTATTGCACCGCTCCTGCGGGGGCCCGCAGCGCGGCGATCGTGGATGAGCTGAGTCCCTCGGAGACAGCCCATCCCCGATCTGTGGGATTTTCCTCCCCATCGACCCAGCCGATACATGTGACCGGCCGTGTCCAATCACAGCCGGTCACATGTACTGCGCCGTTACAGCACTCGTGCACGCGCCTAGGACGCGTGCAGAGCGGTGATCAGGGATGCGGCTTGTCACCCTGACACAGCCCAACCCCGATCGTAGTAAAGAGCCAATGAAATTGGCTCTTTACCACGTGACCGGCTGTGTCCAATCACAGCCGGTCACAGAATGTAAATAAACCGCGGTAACGAGATGTTACCAGGTTCTCCTCCTCACACACTGATCGTGTGTGAGGAGGAGATTGCGGTAACATCTTGTTACCGCCTAGTGTACACAGATCACACACTGATTACCCCCCCCCAATAAAGAGTACCTGTCACGACCCATCAAAGTACCTGTCACCACCCATCAAAGTACCTTTCATCACCCATCACAGCCCATCTGAGTACCTGAGTACCTGTCACAGCCTACCTGAGTACCCGAGTACCTGTCAGCCCATCTGAGTACCTGAGTACCTGTCCCAGCCCATCTGAGTACCGGAGTACCTGAGTACCTGTCAGCCCATCTGAGTACTCGAGTACCTGTCATAGCCCATCTGAGTACCCGAGTACCTGTCACAGCCCATCTGCCTGTGTACCTGTCCCAGCCCATCTGAGTACCTGAGTACCTGTCCCAGCCCATCTGAGTACCCGAGTACCTGAGTACCTGTCCCATCCCATCTGAGTACCCGAGTACCTGAGTACCTGTCCCAGCCCATCTGAGTACCCGAGTACCTGTCCCAGCCCATCTGAGTACCCGAGTACCTGAGTACCTGTCCCAGCCCATCTGAGTACCCGAGTACCTGAGTACCTGTCCCAGCCCATCTGAGTACCCGAGTACCTGAGTACCTGAGTACCCATCAGCCCATCTGAGTACCCGAGTACCTGTCACAGCCCATATAACACATCAATAAATAAAGCCAATTGCTTCAGGTTGCTCAGCACTTCTGTGCTTCCCATGCAACAAACTTTACTTCCAATTCTCACACAATATTAGTGCAGATTATGCCATCATTTTAATTCTATATCCCTGAAAATCTCCACCCAATACACAGAAAATAGGAAAAAAACTGTTAGCATTAGACTTTCAGGTTTATGCCTTCCATTAATGTCTTCTAAATGAAAGTGGAAGACAGTGCAAGTGGAAATCCAGCCAAAACTTTATTTCTGTTATTTTAGCTAGAGAGGAGAAGGGTTATAATCTCTGTCAGGTAGTTATTACTGCTGGAAAGATGTTCCCTCCCTTTCTGTCTCAACTGGAACAAAGGGCAAATTCCACTTTTGTGACTAGTCTTCCAAACAGGTGTCCATACTGGGAAATTTCCCTTTATTCTCTATTTCATTGACAGTTGTCACATTTTAGATTCCCCTTCACTTTCTGTCTAGGTGACAGCTGTCACTAGAAGAGGCAGTTTGTGTAAACCTCCCCAACATAGACACAAGCAACACTGACCTATGTTGTAACCTTTTAAAACATTATCCAAACCTTTAAAGAAAGTGTACCTGGTGTTCTAACCGGAAAAAATATAGCCCTTGCAATGCTTGTTCTTTAGCTACATTTTCTGGCTTAGGCATTTAATATTGGTTAAAGGTTACTATTATTTGATTTTAGATTTTTGTTCAATAGGTGCAGAATGACACATATTTCTGTTAAAACACCCACAGGTTCCCTAAATGTTAAATGTCAAAAATGCTTTTGTTGCTGTAGATTAAAAAAATAACTGACTTTGGCCAAGTGATGCACTCTAGTGTAAAAGCTCCCAGTGGGGCTCAGAAATAAATGGATTTTAAAATTTCCTTGAGTGTTGCCTTATTACTGTTTTAGCAAATGCACTCATATGTAAAAGATGTACTAGACTAGAATAAGTAACAAATGTAAAATACTTGCCACAGACATTTTCAGCGGTTAGCATTTCTGCAATTTTTTCATCTTTTTTTGTGAAAAAAGGGTTAAATTTATGCAGAAGGAGTAGCAATTTCAATTAATGCGTCAGCGAAACTAATGCAAAGTGATAAAGTTAATTTAAAAAATCCTTATGGCAACATCTTCCAGACAGCAAAGAATGATAGTCTGAAAGAGGACATCTCCTTTAATTATATAATTTGCAACATGAAAGAATGTCAGCTGAATGTCTGAATTACATTTTTAAGATCAAATTCAGGGAAAGGTATTATACCAAAGTGGCTTAACAGAATTTTCAGTCTCATTTACAGAATACACCATCCTTTATAAATAGAATATTCATTCCACTTTACATATGTGATTACTTTTTGCCCTGGAAAGAGAATAGAATTGTGTTGTTCAATGGAATGGAAACACAATGCCGTATATATGTATATAAATATATACCCCCCATTGTTTATAAAATGTATTTTATTAACGCCACATATATTCCACAGAAAAGATTATATTAAACAAATAATTCAAGTTAAGATGTATAAACATATGTCTTAAAATGGGTAGTTGCCAGCAAATTTGTACTTTTCACTTTACTGGCTTTAATAATGCTCTCGCATTATTCATATAGGCTTACCAAAGGGCTTTGAATTATTTTGAAAATGATATATAAAAGGATGCTTGCACTAAATAAACACTAATGTGTTGGAAAAAATACGGGAACCCAATTGGTTCGTAAAGATCCCAGATAGCAAGCAAGTGTGCTGCAAGTTTGAAAATGACCTGCTAAGCTATTGCTAGACGTTCCAGGCTTCACAAGTTTAAAATGGAAGTAAACCCTTCCAAACAACTTTGACCTACAGGTAAGCCTAGATTAAGGCTTACCTGTAGGTCCAAGTAATATCTCCTAAACCTATATGGTTTAGGAGATATTTGCCCGAAAATGGGCACCGCTGTCTACGGCGCATGCGCCGTAGACAGCGGCGCGCATGCGCACTAAATGCGGCAAGTCCAAGAATGGATTTGCCAAATTTGTCGACTCCCGTGCGCATGCGCGGGAGTGACGTCATCGCGGCCTCGCCGTATGACAGCGGCGGAGCTGCGAGGCGCGACTCCCGTGCGCATGCGCGGGAGTGACGTCATCGCGGCTTCGCCGCTGTCATTGGTCGGAGCTGCGAGACGCCACCAGCAAGATGGACGCGGCGGACTACAGGGATCAGCGGCAACTTCGCTGGCTCCTGTGTCAGGTAAGTGACACATAATGAGCTACTATGCGATGCATAGTAGTCCATTATGCTTTACCTTTGCAGGGAAAAAAAGAGGAAGTAAACCCATCAGGGTTTACTTCCTCTTTAATGCACAATTGCAGCAAGTCTGCATGCATGACTCCAGATCAACGTTCTTTGCAAACATTCTGCAAGTCAGTTGAAAGTTCCGGTTCAGTTATGTTGTGCAATAGTCATCCCACCACAGGGGTCACTGTGGCTGAATTTTCATGCTGTAGACTTGCAGAGCTCTTGCTGTAGACCAGGGGTAGTCAACCACTGGCACTGGTGCCACAAGCAGTACGCGAAGCCTCTTTTGTCGGCACTCAACGTCCTTCCCATCAGCAGAGCAGTGCAAGGAAGTGTCAGTGAGACACTAATGAATTCCAATTTCAGAATGCCCCATGCCGCACCTTCACTGAGGGGGCGGTACTGTGCCCCCACACATTGTAAAACATGGGAAACATTGGTTCTCTAACTTTGCTGTAGCTGCGATCGTCAGCTTTTGTGTTGGGGAAGAGATTGGGTGCAATTCTGCTGGGGGGCGGACCCTGTTTCCAGGAGCAGGAGGACTGTCTTACCTACTGCTAGAGCCAATCACAGTCTTGCTAGCCCCGCCCACCATCTGGAGGCAGATGACTCGCTTGGTTGCCACTGCCAATCTCAGAAAGAAGGGATTTCACTGTGATTGAGAAAACCACAATCAGGTGACAGTTTGTGGAATTATTGTTGAACTTCTGGGAACTTTGTTAAAAATGATTCCTGAATCCTTGCATTACTACTGAACCCCTGCGCTTTGTGTTCCTTTAAGCACCAGCCAGTATTCAGCGCAATCAAAATCACACCTAACCACTTTTTCTCAGTTGTGGGGGCCCAACTTATGATCCTGCACACGGGCCAGGCCCACTGCTTTTAGAAAATACCCCTGACCTGAGCTCATCATTGCGCATCCATTCCAAATGCTGGTATGTGACATCACATACAACCACCTGGGCTGGATGCAAGAGGTGGATCAGCAGGATGAGTGTGCCAGGACAGGCAGGTGTGTCTCATCTCCACTTCCTTTCACCACTCTGCATATCACACATATCATAGATGAGAAGAGGGTACAGCGGTGGGGAAGATGAGCAGGAGGGGTTCCGAGGTGGAACAGAAGAGTGGGAGGTCCTCCTGTGATTCCTCTTTCCTGTGGTAACTATTTAGCTTAAAATGCGGATTATCCTCCTGGTTACCAGCAACCTCCTCTCATATATGTCACATGTAAAAACTTAAACTCCACAAGAATTACACTCACATTTCATGAAAAAAAACACACCTTAGTAAACTCATGTGTGATGGGGTGATAGCGTCACCTGAAACTGGATCTGCAGCCCCATTAGTGGCATTCATTCTGTCCTAGGCCTGTGCCGCAGATCACTTTCTGATTCCTTTCACGTCAGCCAATCAACCTCTTCCTACCGGCTTCATCACAATCTTGTGACTTCCTCTGGGACATAAATCCCCAGATGTACAGTGGTGGGGCAGATGTGCAGGGGGTTACAGTGGTGGGGAAGATGAGCAGGTGGGACAGTGATCTGAGGTGTGAAGGTGCATGAATTAGGGCTTATCTGAACTGTGCAGTTGCAAGAATTGGGGTTGATCTGAGGCATGAGAGTGTAGGATGTTTATCTCTAACTACTAAAGTAGTTTATATCATTTACTTTATAAAAAATTATTTTAGTGGTTGAGAGTGTGAAGTTGACATTTTTTTGTTATAAAATCGGCACACTCAATTTCTTTGAAAACATTTTTAGACACACTGTGCTGAAAAGGTTGCCTACCCCTGCTGTAGACTGACCACTGCAACTTTGCTCTTGCTAGAGACTTGCCATGCAAATTTGTTACAAACTGGAAAAGTATCAACTAGAACTTGTACTTCAAGTGCTCTGCAAGTGTACAACTTGCCAGTGAAAAATATGCAGCAAGTTCACAGACTTACAAATTTGTAGCATGTTATCCTTGCTATCTGTTATTATTTGTCCTGACACTAAAATACATTTTTGTGCAATACATACTGGATTGAAAGTGACTGGCAGACACCCAGGGCTGTTGCAAGGATTTTTGACACCCTGGGCGAAACCTAATTTTGTCCCCCCGTTTCCACCCCTGACTCCACCCGACTCCACCCCCTTTGCCTTGCCCATGTATACGTCACCTTTTTAATAAAGTGCCCATCAAATTCAGCCCACCAGCGCTCATCAATGCAGCCTACCAGCACCCATTAATGCAGCCTACCAGTGCCCATCAATGCAGACTACCAGCACCTATCGTTGCAGCCTAACCAGCGCCCATCAAATGCAGCCTTACCAGCACCCATCAATGAAGCCTACCAGTGCCCATCAATGAATGTTTGCTTGCTTACATTCATTCGGAAGTTGGGACACAGACACAGTCCACCGCAGTCGCTGCACCTCTGACACTGTGCAAATGGAGCGGTGGATGTCTGCTGATGCTGAGACTTAGTTGCTTGCTGCAGAGAGAATAGAGTAGAAACAGCAGTGGCTGGGTGCCCTAGGCAGCAGTGCGCCATAGTTTGCCTAGTGGTAGCACCAGCCCTGCAGACACCTTTGGTACCACCTCATCTTGGAAGAAACAATAAAAAACATTCCAACAAAGGTTGATAATTCTACTGTGACAGCAGTGTCTGCCTTAGTCTGATGGTGCCCATAGATGCTAGATCACCAAAATTGGCCATGTCTTGTAAAACTCATCCCATGTCTGTTAGCAGCTCTGTTGTTTATTTTTTTATTTTTATTAAAGCCCTACTCCAGCTAAAATATTTGGGGGATTAGAACCTCGGAACGGTTTTAATGGGTGTCTACAGTTTGGAATTTATTCTCATTTCCTATTTGACAGGTGTCAAAGTCCGATCTTAACAAAAATCCCCCCACCCCCCCCCAGTAAGGTTAAATGAAGTAATGAAATACATTTGCCTGTGAGTGAGGAAGGTTTAGAAACTCTCTTAGGCTTTTATTCCTGCCTGTACCCCCATAAGGGAGATTTGCCTTCACTTCTAGTCTTGATAAAAGGTTGGAACAGGAGACAAGGGTAATAAACTCCTATACAAGTATAAAGCATAAAAACTTTTTTTTTTAGGCTTACAGGCTTTGGCAGAATTTTATTGCTGTCCGTATACTTGATATGAAGATTTCCTCCAAATGTAGGAAGTCAGACACAAGTAGACACAGACACAAGGTAGAGAAAAAACTTTTCTATATGGGTACATAGATGGCATTTAAAATCTGAGCAATAAAAACTTCTCAGTCAGAATACAAAGCAATTAAACATGACAAAATTTGTAACCCTTTTCCACTGTATCCTAATTTAAAAAAAAGTTTTGGACTGGAGTTCGGTTTTAACGACTCCTCTTATATGAACACAAATATGAACTTTACAATGAAATTACAAAAAAATGGTCATATATGAAAGAAAGCACAGGTGAATTGTAGATAGATATGAGCTATACTGATGAAAATATTAATAAAATTTGACCTTTACAGCTTATGCCGCCAAGGCCAGATGGGAGATGGATGTGGGAGTGATTGAGGATGAGGAGTGGGATGAAGTCTTGGGGGACATGAAGAGAGTCTCCCCCAGGCTTTCGGACCGCCTCACACAGCTATACATTATACATAGGACATACCTGACCCCCCAGAAGATAGCACGGTTCAAACCCACGTATAATCCAGGATGCCGCTTATGCGACCACACTCCAGGCTCCTTCTATCACCTCATATGGTCCTGTCCGGTTATCCAAACATACTGGATACAGGTAATTTGCTTTCTCCATGACCAAATGGGCTCTCCTGCTAGCCTTGACCCAAAGATGTGCCTGCTTGGTCTATTGCCAGAATTAGAAGCTGATAAGTCCCTTCGCACCTTCCTACATGAAACACTGTTCCTGGCGAGAAAAGTAATTGCTCGTGGCTGGATGCAGGCCCTCCCCCCCACGGTCCAGTGCTGAAAGAAAGAGGTTAACGATACCCTCCCATATAAGGTCTATACACATAGAGGATGTCCACTTAAATACGAGCAGATCTGGGGTAGGTGGTTGGGGGATGGGAGACGTGTACTTGATATGCTGTTATATTGATCCCTTGCCCCCCTCCCCCCTCTGCTTTTCCCCTTCTGGGCTTCCTCCACCTCACGGACCTACTTTTACTATGTCCCCTTCCCCCTCCCCCCTTTTATTTCTCCTTTTGCCTGCTCCCCCTCCCCCGGTTGACACAAATTAGCTCTATAATGCCTCTACCCATGATGGGTGTCGGAACCCTATACAGCGCAGCTAACCCAATGCACTCATGTATGCAACACTGCCTTGGCCAGATTGGCCCTCATTACTTGATGTACCATATGTATGCCTACTATGTATGTTATCTTCTCTGTTTCCTTCCTTTTTTTTCAATAAAGTTTGTTTTTCGATTAAAAAAAATTTGACCTTTACCAAAGGCAGATGATTTACTTGTGATGACCAACTGATAGTTCAAGGTCTGCATGTGACCCTCCTGGCCTCCCTCTTCAGCCCTGCTGTCTAGACCTTTCAGCCTGGAAGCAAGACTTGGTTCACATCATTTATTTAGTAGTAACATTTCTTTTCTGGTTAGTGTTTGCAAAGCTAACATTAAAAATGCTATAATTTTATATTATTATTAAACCTTAGCAAAAAGCAACAATTCTCTAAGATATTTAAAAACATTACTATAATTGCTGTTCGTATTGCTAAGCAAAATGGTTCCATTTTTAGGAGAAACTAAACCTATAAAGCACAGTCAACTGGAACCTGTAAGCCACCTGTCATTGACTTAAAGTCAAATTTCAGCAAAAATAATTTTTTTTCAAGCTTTGGATGCAGTGGCGTAAGGTTAAAAAATTGTCACTTCCTATTATAGAGATACAACCTGAAGTAAGCAGAGAACTGTTAAAACTGGTGTCCTCACTGGAAGGCAATACATCTTTTTATGGTGACAACTGAATAACTTTGAATTTTCCAAACAATGGTCACCAGCACAAATAAGGAGGGAAGGCCAATGTGTACTGCAGTCCCAATTAGGCAAGAATCAAAGTTATTCCCAGCTCTCCGTTAATTAATTTAAGGACAAGCAGATATTTTTTCTGAAAATGATGAGCAAAAAGATATCTGCCCATCAAGGGTAATCTTAACGTAAAATTGCTGCACAAAACTACACTGATGTTTTAATGACCCACCACTGCAGTTTCCACAAGTATTTTTGGCCATTTACTAAAGAGAAAGTGAAATAAAGTATCATCCTAAGGCCAAAAACAGGCATTTTGAATAGAAAATGGTTTATTGATTCTGAAATCCAATTAGAATGAGTAATTGCAATGGAAAGCATCCAGACCAGCCTTGTGATATTTAGATGACAGAAGAAACTGTAAATATACTGTATAAGATAACATTTAGGAGGATATAATAAGAAGAATATAAAATATTTTCAGTTTAATATGTTTATTATATGAGATGGTAACATAAAAAATTGTTTATATGACCCTCATATTCTGCAACAGCCAACAGGGTGTAGGAATCCTAAGGCAAGGATGACTAGCCATATATATGCCAGTATATATTAGAAGTTTAAATGTACTCATTACCTGAGAATAGACTTTCCAAGAGGCACATATAAATCTAAGTACATAGTTAAAAAGCCTAGGGGAGACTGGGGAAGCAGGTATCACTAATGGATTCTGTAGAATAGGTAAAGGAAACAAAGACTCATAGGTCAAGGGTAAGCAGTAAGAGTGTGATGATATGTCAACATTTAGCATAGGGGGGTGAATGAAGTGTTGAAGGAGAATTGCACACAACTGAAGAGAGTGCAAAGTGTAGACCTTCACAAAGACATGTTTTTAAGGGAGTGATTGGCTAATCGCTGGGAAAACATTCTAGATTACACAGGGTGTCCCCCCAAATGTGGTAAATACTAGAGTGGGAGGTGTTGGACAGGGATGATGTCAAATATCAGATCTGAGCACATGCATTAGAGTATATACAGGGGCAAATGTTTGACAGCTAGCCAATGCAAGAAAGGACTACGAGATAGAATTTAGTCCTTGAAGGTGCCAGAGCAGAAATTGAGAGTACACGTGTTAATGAAGCGATTGGTAAGAAAATAATTCTGAGCATGACTAGGGTATAGATTAATATTTTATTTGTTTCAGTAGTAAGGTAAGAACAGATGTAAAAGATTATTTTCTGATTGAAGAGACAACATTTTGCTAAGCTATGCTTGGGGAAGGGAGGGGGAGTTAATGAAAGCAAAATTATACAAGACCCCTAGAGGGCAAAGTTGTTGTGAAGGAGTGATAACAGCGTTGTAAACTGTATTAAAGGTTTTAGACAAACAACTTGTATTTAAATGTTTAATTATTGTCATCTACAATTAATTAAACAATAATATAAAGGCATGACAGCAGTTACGGTGTGGATTTTTTTCTTATTATTTAAATATTCACTAGTCATGGAGTCTGCTGTTGTCTTTCTTTCAGCTGAAGTTCCCTTAATGCCACTCCGCTACCGCCCTGCTATCTTGAAATGAGATCCTGTGCATGAGCAGACATGCCACAGGGCTCTGCCAGGTCCCATATATCTGGCTAAGACCTGTAACATGTCTGCCTAGGCATACGTTGTATGTCTGCACATGGGCAAGATCTCATGCTGAAACCTTGAAACACTGCCTCCTGGAATGTGTGATACAGACATTGCAGGAGGTAGCAGGCCTAAGTTATCCACACTTAGACAAGGAATAAAGAAATGTATTCATTTTTTTTTTTTTTTTTTTGACTGGATATTGCCTGACCATCACATTTTTTATGTTTATTTTCTTTTTTTTTTGCTCTTGGGCCTTTTGTCTGTAACATTGTTGACACTCACAATTATTTGTTGTTGTACTTCCCTTTGTACATTCTCTCTGGAAAATTTTTCAATAAAAATACAATTGATAAAAAAAAAAAAGAAATGAATTAATTAATTAAAAGGCATTTACTTTTTCTTTTAATAAAAAAAAATCTATAATTGTGTAAGAGGGGAGGGGAGGAAGTTTGTTTCTTGCTTGAAGCTTAGCTTTAAGCTCAGAAGCATGTATATGTTGATCCTGGTAAATTTCTGAGACTTAAAGGAGATTTATGATCACAGCATACGCTTTTCTTTTATAACATCAGCATCGTACTAAGAATACAAACAAAAGTTATTCATGACGATCAAATATAAGCTTTCATGAAAATCTTCCTTTCATGTTGTGAGTTCTGCCTGTCTGCTGTCTGGAGTTGTCTAGAAATAATTGAAATACAGTGTTGAAATGAATATATGGATCCCTAGGCCTCTCCTACGGTATCAGCAGAAATTAGCCACTTACCGGTACTTATTTATTGCTGCTAAACATGCAATAGCCAGGGCCTGGAAAAAGCCAGTAAAAAACATCTTAACGACTCTCATGATTAACCACTTGCCTACAGGGAACTAAAAACCCCTTCCTGCCCAGACCAATTTTCAGCTTTCAGCGCTGTCACTCTTTGAATGACAATTGCGCGGTCATGCTACAGTTTACCCAAATGACATTTTTATCATTTTTTTCACATAGATAGAGCTTTCTTTTGGTGGTATTTAATTTCTGCTGGGTTTTTTTTTTTTTTTTTATAAATAAAACAAAAAAGGACTACAATTTTGATTAAAAAAAAAAAAAACTGTTTCATAGTTTGTTATAAAATTTGGAAAACAGGTAATTTTTCTCCTTCACTAATGTGCGCTGATGAGGCTCCACTGATGGGCACTGACAGGCTGGGTTGATGGGCACTGATAGGCAGCACTGATGGGCACTGATAGGCACTGATAAGTTGGCACTAATGGTCACTGATAGGTGGCACTGAGAGGTGGCACTGATGGGCACTGATGGTTGGCCCTGGGTGGCACTGAAGGGCACTGATAGGTGGAACTGAAGGGCACTGATAGGTGGTGCTGATGGTCACTGGTAGGTGACACTGATAGGCAGCACTGATTATTAGACACTGATGGGCACTGATTGGCAGCACTGGTGAGCATTGATGGGTGGCACTGTGGGCACTGGTAGATGGCACTGGTGGATACTGGTAGGTGGTACTGGCAGGTGAAACTGGTGGGCACAGCCGCAGCTTTCTAAGTGAGGGACCGATGTCCCTCTGACAGAAGCCGGTGATTGGATTTTGTTGACCCCCGGCTCCTGGCGGAGGGTAACTGTTGTCTGACAGTTTATACCTTAAAATGTATTCTATATGATTCTATATGATTATTCTTAAATTGTACTACTGTATGTTATGCCTTCTATTCATATCTGAATACTATATTTATACATATATAAATACTCTATTTATCAGCATATAACAGACACTTTTTCCCCCTGAAAATAGAAGGCAAATCATAGGTGCGTGTTATACGCCAATATTTACCTGGCTGCCTCGGGGGCAGTGGCAAGCGCCGCCGGATTACACATAGCTGGGCTCATAGGATAGACGTCCCACATCCCATTATTGGACAAGTGTTCTGTCTATCATATGAGCCCTGAAGGAGGCGGGACTGTGTGTGACTGAACGCCCTAGTAAACAGGAGATCCTGTTTAATCTGGCAATGGCGAGGCTGCAGAAGAGCACTGGTGAGGCTGCAGATGGGCACTAATCAGGCTGCATTGATGGGCAATGGAGAGGCTGCAGATGGGCACTAATTAGGCTCCATTGATGGGCAATGGAGAGGCTGCAGATGGGCACTGATCAGGCTGCAATAATGGGCAATGGCAAGGCTGCAGATGGGCACTGATCAGACCGTAATAATGGGCAATGACCGTTATTTTGCTTCAATGTTCTTTATTTTAAATTTACGTTTTTACGTCTCTCTTAAAATTAAGGTGCGTATTATACGCTAATAAATACGGTATATGGTTTTACATTTTTACCATAGCTACACTTTAAAGACAGCTTAATATCCTATGTTTGTTGTGGGGGTGTGCACTCACAATTTTCTGCACTTTCCTTCGCCTCTACAGGACAGCACAGCATGAGAGACCCTAACATCGGGAGAACAGTGGATGCCAACCTTCTTGTGACTTTTGTCTCCTCTCAGAATTCTGGTCTCCTCTTCCTTGCAACTGGAACAAGCCAATATCTGCTACTAGAACTCGCCAATGGGACGCTGAGGGTAAGGCTAAACTCTCCTGGAACTGATATATGATAGGATAAATAACCCTAAAAGAAACCATAATAATAGAGTATAACTATAGAGACACTATAAGTATGCAAGAATAATAAAAGTGATTCAAGCTTTCAACACAAACTTTTGCTTCATGTGCGTAGTAAAAAAAAATTCTATATAACCAGGCTGACAGCTAGGAGTGTGCTACAGCAATACTCACGGTGTATCAGATATTACAGGATTTCTAAGCCTTTCCTTCACATACATTTCATAATGTGTGTTTTACAGACTTCAAGGTACTTTGTTTGCACTGTGCTAAATTATCTACATTTGTTCTCTGACTGCATTTCTGTGAAGGGTGTTGGAAATCAAACTAAGCAAACAATGACATGGTATACGTGCGTGTACATACAGAAATCAGTATAGTAAGGAATTAATCTCAAAATTAAAAAAATGCAGTCACGGTGGTATTCTATTCATTACTTATATAAGACACATGACAATGGTTGTTGAACACACATCATTTTGTAATTAAGACACTTTGAATTCTTTGAATTGATGTACTTTACATGCAGATTTCTACGACAGCAAACATAGCAACTAAAATGTCACATAAAACATGTGCAGAGAGGCCCTTCCCAAAAACAGACTGCAAACAGGCGCAACATTTGCATTTAAAGTGGCACTAAACAATATCCTTATTCTTCAAAAATAATCCATACACATCCACTACTTAATGACCCTATAGTCTAGTTTTCATTAAAGTGGTAGTAAAGTCTTTTTTTTTTCACTTGCACCTACAGGCTTATAATAAGGCTTACCTGTGGGTACAGTGAATATCTCCTAAACTTGCACTGTTTAGGAGATTTTCACACTGCATTATCACGGCTGGGCCAGAGCATGCGATCCCAGAAGAAAGACTGGGTGAAGATGGAAGTCCTGTCAGTGGTGACAGTGCACCGCTTTAGGGCTTCATTCTAAGGTAAGCAATTCATAATGTGTTAGTATGCGATGCAAAGCACATTATGCCATTGCTTTGCAGGGTTTTACATGTTTTTTGTTTTTTAAAAGGATGCAGTTTACCACCTCTTTAACCACTTAAGGACCAGCCTTTTTAGAAACCCTATTGTGCCTTAAAAGTCCACCACCCAGGGGATTTCCTTTTTCTGACCCAATATTGGATGTGGCACTAACTTTTCGCTCAAGGTTGCTGGCTAAGCATTTTCTCGTAGAGTTCCATATTGCGTTGACCCACCCTTTGCAGCTATAACAGCTTCAACTCTTGTTATAGCTGTGGCTGTCCACAAGGTTTAGGAGTCTGGGAATGTTTGACCATTCTTCCACAAGTGCATTTGTGAGGTCAGGCACTGAGGTTGGATGAAAAGGCCTGGCTTACAGTCTCTGCTCTAATTCATCCCGAAGGTGTTCTATCGGGTTGAGGTGGAGGCCAGTCAAGTTTATCCACCTCAAACTCACTCATTTATGTCTTTATGGACCTTGTTTTTGCACTGGTGAGCAGCCATGTTGGAACAGGATGGGGCTATCCCCAAACTGTTCCCGCAAAGTTGGGAGCATGAAATTGTCCTTAATGTCTTGTTTTTCTGACACCTTGAAAGTTCCCTTCATTGGAGTTAAGGGGCCAAGCCCAACCACCGAAAGACAATCCCACATAATAATCCCCCCTCCATCAAATGAGTTGAGAGAGTTTGGGGTGAAGGAATTTGACTGGCCTGCCTGAGTCCTGACCTCAACCCAATAGAACACCTTTGGGATGAACTAGAGCGGACGCTGCAAGCCAGGCCTTCCTGTCCACATCAGTGCCTGACTTCTCAAATGGTCAAACATTCCCATAGACACACTCCTAAACCTTGTGTACAGCCATTCCAGAAGAGTTGAAGCTATGATAGCTGCAAAGGGTGGGCAGAAGGGTAGGCCAACTCAACATTGAACCCTACAAACTAAGACTGGGATGCCATTAAAGTTCATGTCCGTGTTGTAAAGGTAGGCATCGCAATACATTTGGTAATATAGTTTATAACAGATAGATAGCTTTTTTTCCCTTTTATATCAGGATATCATCGACCATTTAGCCAAAGTACACTAGTAAGAAAGTTGCATATTCCTGTTTAGTTTTTATTCTTATGACATTACTTGTCAATAATACACTAAGAAGTTGTTATCACTGATATATTTAAAAACCCTGCAGAATGTCACATGCCAGTCTTGGTTGTTTTATCCGGACAGTGAGGGAGTAGAACATTGAACCAGGTGAGTATGTATTCGGCTCTAAGCATAAATGAATGAAGAACCTCAAGAACCTCTCTATTGCTTATAGAAATTCCCAGTGTGAGATTTTGCAGTGCACATGTTAGAAACTAACAACATGACCTATCTTTGTAGCAGTGAGTAGAGTGGAGATAATAAAGAGAAAAGGGCTTATGAGGAGGAGAAGAGGGAGCATGTGTAATCCCCAAAGTGATGTATTCAGGAGCTAAAGTCTGATCACAAGTCTGTCTATATTAGATATTGGATATACTGTATGTGTAGCACCCTCCTAGATAGGTTATAGGTTAGGGAACTTTAGTTGCTGTCTCACTGTAGTAGGTCGAGCTGCATGTGATTGTTTTAGTCTGTCCTATGTTTCACTGGCGGCAGGGTCGACTGCTTCCCTCTGTCTGTCTGGAAAGGTTCTGGAAGACAGTGGGCTTGGAGAGTTAAATCAGAAGCTAATTATTTACACAGTCCTGGACAATCCCTGGGGAGAGGTGCACAGATGGAGGCTGTGAAGGTTTAGAAATATTCTGTGATGTGGGGCAGAGGGGTTCTTGTCCAAGAGAAGGAGATCCCAGCCTAGAGGGCTGCTGCCTTCCCAGGCATACTTGCCATCTGTCTGCTGTTCATCGAGGTTCCAGCTAACTTTGCTAAAGGTTGCTGGAGCTGACTGAGTGTCTTTCATCTGGGGATCTGGTCTGGTTTCACTGGAGAGGTGGTGGGTGCTAACGTCAGCATTGCTTAAAAGGGACATTGTGTCTGGTGTCCTAGTATAGCTCAGTCCACTAAATGCTTGTGGAAGGACTCTGCTCACATTAATAGTAGAAAGATTAGTGTCCTCAAGGTGTTGTTAAAGTTACTGGAGTATCCCACAGTTTACCCTGCTCCTATCCAAGTTAAAGTTCTGCAATAAAGCATCAGAAAAGCATGCCCCAAGACTGTTCATTGAGCTAAAGGAGTGATTGTGACTGTGTGCCTTGCTGTGGGTGCAACTACGGGAAAAGACCCTAGAGACCTTAAACTGCTTGCTCCTGTGGGAGGGAGTGCTACACTATAATAAATAAACTAGTGATGGGCCAAAGGCATTACTGCCCTTCTACAGACACAGACAAGCTACACAGGTGAAAGAAAGCACGATTGCCGGTGTCCTATCATATATAGTCCCCCATCGGATAGTGTCCGCTGTGTACTGCGCATGCGCAGTACACAGCACACACTGATTCCGGAAATAGCTGAGGATGAACGGCACCTGCGCCATGAGTGCAGGTTTTATCCCCACCATCCAAGTGGACATAGAGTAGGAATATAAAAGAGCCGAGCGCAGTGAGGCCGAGCCCGAAGCGTGGCGAGCGAAGCTCGCCCGCGAGGGGCCCTCTAATTTTCACAACCCTATGTCTGCTTGGATGGTGGGGCTACCACCTCCACTCACGGCGCAGGCGCCGTTCATCTTCAGAAATTTTCCGAAGCTTCCGAAGCATGCGCAGTACGGGGCAGACACTATATGATGGCAGGACACTATCTGCCAGAACACCGGCTGCTTAGCTTAACACAGCTGTCAATATAGTATTGTGGGTGGTGTAAACAGGGAAAAGAAGTTGTAGGCACTGATATACATATGTGCAGTCTCAGTGGTGGCTGATTAATGCAGGATGGGAAATCCTCCATCGCATAAGAAGACAGACAACTCCACATTGCCTCCCAGGTGCGTGTGTCTCCTGTAGAGGAGGTTCAAGGGGCTACATCCAAGATTTGCGGACTTTAAAAATTATTGATACAAAGTAGTAAATGGAAGGACAGCAATCGTTTGAAAAGCTACTGACTTTTGATAAGCAGCTCAAGTGCAACCAGGGCTGCCCTCTAATGGGCACCAAGGAACATCGCTCAGAACCTAAACTACATATTGGATAGAGTAAGGTTATAACCCCTGTAGGTTTTTTTTTTGCCATCTGTGTCTCACCGGGTAGATCTTGTTTTCTATTTTATAGCCAGAAGTGATAAGAAATCTTTCCAGAGTGAGGGAATCCCTAGTTTTCACCAGGGTCACCAGAGCTAATGTCCCCACTAGAATATTTCCTATCTATTACTGTTTTGGCGAAACTCCATAACGGGGCAGTAGAAAAACTGACAGGTATTCTTACCCCTCTCCACTTTATCCAAACCACAAAAAAAGTTTTGTCTTTAGTTACACTTTAAAGCAAAAGAAGGGGCACCAAACCAAATTCATAAAGGAGTGCAAAACAGCTTTAAATATTCACAAGACAGACAATGCGTTTTGCAGGGAGGGGGCGCAAAACACACTTTCCCTTCATCAGGGTTCAGTAATAATTGCAAATATTTAAGTAGACTCAGGGAAGCAGATGCCAGAGAAATCTTAACCGTACTGTTAACAAAGCAATTGGGTTGCCTAGAATTAGGCCAGTGAAACAGATTGTCACTACTTAGTGACTTTGGTCTGGTTCTCCTTCTGGTTGAAGCTCCTATATCACTTTTTCCTCCATAAGCTCTCGTTACAGAGTCCCTTTAGGTTGCTTAAGGTCTCACAATTAAAAGTAATGCCCCATACACACAGTCAGATTTTCAGACGGAAAATGTGCGATTGGATCATGTTGTCGGAAAATCTGACCATGTGTGGGCTCCACTGACTTTTTCCGTCGTTTTTTCTGATGCACAAAGTTTGAGAGCAGGATCTAAAATTTTCCGACAACAAAATCCGATCGCCTAAATTCCAATCGTGTGTAGACAATTCCGATGGACAAAGTGCCACGCATGCTCAGAATAAACTAAGAGACGAAAGCTATTGGCTACTGGCCTGTTTATAGTCCCGACGTATGTTTGACGTCACCTCATTCAGAACGACAACTTTGTGCGACCGTGTGTATGCAACACAAGTTTCGGCCAAGATCTGTCGAAAAAAAAAGATTTTGTCGTCGGAATGTCTGGCCATGTGTATGGGGCATAAAAGGGATACTCCAAATGGTTGGTTTAAACCATCTTTTGGAGAGCATGGGATACTACAAATTCTACCGTATACAGATTTCTGTGCCTCTATAATCATATAGGAGCAGTGCTAAAACAATAACCAGGTCAACACTTACAGCCTCCAGATTTGTGTATATTTAGCAAATAAAAAAAAAACAATTCAGGGATTTAAAAAAAAGAATTCACGTATCAACAGTAGGCTAAGCATACACAAAAGCTGCGATTGTTGGCTCCTTTCTACGTATGGCACCCTTCAACACAGAAAAACAAGTGGCTATATTGAGCGTTGTTTTTTTGTTTTGTTTTTTGTTTTTTGGTAAGTTGTCTCGTCTATCAAAAGCTCCATATCCCTGTTAGCAATTGCATACTAGCCACCTCCACATAACACAATTCATGCACCAAGCCAAGAAGGAGAGTTCTGACAAAAGGGACTGTAATGCAAATAACAGACACAACAAAGAAAAGAAAGATAAAAATGTAAATAGACAGACACAGATATGCACATTTCCAGATGACAAATACACCTCATACATTAATGTGATTTCTTAGCTGAAAATACAGACGTATACATTTACAAACTCTTATATAATCAGAGCTTTGCATGGAAGCTGGGACAAATACTTGCAAATATAAACTACTGTTATAAACCAGTTTGTTCTTATAATTTTAATTAAGACCAGATGTCTTGCTGAGGGACCTAGAAATTATCCTTAGCTGCCCCCATCTGTCCATGCATACTCATACACACACAATATACAACTCCTCAGTCCTCACACAGATTTAGAAAGCACACAGCGCAGACACCGACCCAGCTGTTCTAAATTCTGAACACAATGGTTAATTCCTATACACTGCATTCTGCCAGTCCCAGGGGTTTTACAAAGAAGGGGTGCAAGTATGAAAATATACATTTGTACCCATCTCTAAAAGAGAATTATAAGATGACTATTGCAACATCATTACCCATATCATAGGAATAATGTTACAGGTAGAGCTCACCACACATGTTAGCCCTTGTACACACGGTCGGACATTCCGACAACAAAATCCGTCGGAATTTGTCCGACGGATTTTGTCCGAAACTTGTGTTGCATACACACGGTCAGACAAAGTTGTCGGAAAATCCGATCGTACGTAGCGTGTTAACGTTATTTCGTTACGACGGGGCTACGTTCAGGCTAGTAGCCAATAGCTTTGGTCAAGGAATTTGATCTGAGCGTGCGTGGCACTTTGTCCGGTTGGAATTTTCTACACATAATCGGACAAAGTCCGATCAGATCATGTTGTCGGAAAGTTTTATAGCCCAGCTTTAAAACTTTGTCCGTCAGATATTCCGACGGAAACAATCCGATGAAGCCCACACACAATCGGATTATCCAACAACGCGGTCCGATCAGACATTTTCCGTCGGAATGTCCGACCATGTGTACAAGGGCTTACAATTTGTGTACAATCTGATTTAGATCCTCCTATCTTAGATCTGATTGGATACAAATGGATTGGAAAATTTAGGTAGGTCCTCATATTACATAGGTTTCTCGAGTCTACAGGAAATTGTACAAAGATTGTACAGTCAAATTGTAAGACAGGCTACCATGCTAGCTGGTTCTATCTATCTTTATTGACTGCCAGTATGATCTCACTTGCAACTTGTGCTTTGGAATAAAACAAATGCAAACATGTCTAAAGCCGAGTGCACACTAGCAGTTGACAGCTCACAGCTCCGGTCAGAGTCGCTGTACTAACCATGCAAGGTTAGTTCAACGATGTCCCCCCGCTGAGCTGTTGTGTTCTGACAGGACAGCCCCCTCACCAGAACACTCCGATCAGCTCTCTCTGCGATTGGCGGAGATCAAGATCGGGAGTCAGTTGGCTTCTGGTTTTCCAGCATGCACGTATACGGGCTGAATGTTGAGAGACAACGGCTGGTTCAAAAAAAAAAACAGCCAAAAATGTAACTAAGAGCTACTTAGAGCTACCCCTCTCTGTCCCTGCACTAAGGGCAGGACAAGAGTTCTCGGGAGTAGTGTGTTTATGGGAAACGGGGGTGGTGCCTAGTAATTAGCTGTGATGCAGCCTGGTGCTGGATACTGCTGTAGCTTTTCTAATCTGGCTGGCGACTAAGGGGGTGGCAGAGCTGCAAATTAATGTGCACTTAGTGCACTTTGTGGGAAAATACCTCAGCCCTTAATACGTGACTGCTATAGGTCCTAGACAGGGGCCAGCTGCTGAGTTATTTTTGCAGGTGAGAGCTGAGGAGGTGCGGAGGTCAAAGCTCAGAAGGGGGTACAGAAGAAGGACATGGATGGGGGAGGCAGAGGATCCTTACCTCTGCCTCCCCATTCAGTCTTTATCAGCCTTTTGCTGCTCCTAGTCTTTGTCAGTCCTTGTATGACAAAGCTGCCTGATCCTGTTAGTGTGATACTAGGGTTAGTCAAAGGTTGCGAGTAGGATCTGGTCACACATTATTTTGTATTCCTAGTCAATTAAAAAATATCTGTGCAAATTACATACATACTTAAATGTTTGCAACATCTTTTATATTTCCCCACAGGCTCGCTTGGAAAGAGGTGAAGGAGAATCCATTCTGTATTCCCCAACATGGATGGCGTTAAAAAGCAAGGAGACATACCAATTAAATTTGATTATTTCAGAGTCCCAGATGTCTTTAACACTAAACAACTTTACCAGCATCATGGATCTTCCTTGGTCCTCAATAAAGTTGAATCTTGACCATGGCATCTTTCTAGGTGGAACTGGTACAAGAATCATTCCACATCATTTGCAGGACATTCCTACTTTTCATGGATGCATCTTGGAAGCCAGATTTGACAACATTGACTTGCTTTCTGGTTCCAACCCTCAAGCAGAGCTCAATGGACAATGGGAAGATTGCCAAACCAATTCTCTTTCTAACTCAGCCGAATCCTTTGGATTTTTTGGGCCACGTTCATACATCATATTCCCTAATTGGGATATGAAATCACAAGGATCAATTCGTCTTACTTTGGAAACATCGAGACCAGGGCGTGCCCCACTAATCTACCAGTCTGGACCACAAAAATCCTATTTATACTTTGAAATTGCTGGTGGTCACTTACAGGGTACACTATATACAGGACGATCTGCAGTGAAAATCCAAAATATGGTTTATGTAAGTGACAGCCAACCACATGATGTCCAAGTTTTCATAGACAAATCTAAAATTCAGCTCATTGTGGATACAACCTCCTCCCAGGTCTCTCTTGATAACCTTGGTCAAATGTTAGAGTTGCATGGCAATCTTTACCTTGGGGGCATAGATGAGATCTCATTGGCTAAAATACGGGAAGGTCCTCTTGGTCGACTCTTCATAGATGATATGGAATACAGATCTTTCTCTGGCTGTGTCTCAGATTTGAAGATAAATTCCATGAAGAAAGGGCTTGGTGATGCTTTGGGTAGCAGAGATATTACAGATGGTTGTGATGAGTATGATGACTATGTTGACTATGAAGAGGTCATTACTTCATCTTCTTCCCCTGCCACCACTGCAGTGCCCACAGTTATTAGCAATATTTTTGATATTTGCAAGATGGAACCCAGTAGTACTAAACTGATTTCACTTCTTAACCCAAAGCCATTGTTAGTGACAAGAGGGGGATTTTCCATTCTGGAATGGAGACATTTCCACCCCACAATTGACCTAAGAAAATCCGGTATTCGCCAGTCTCAGTTTCTTTTCAGTATTATAAATGACACTCAAAAAGGACATTTGGTACTTGACATACCTGGTGCTGAATCTAGGCGCAAATTTACACTATTAGATGTTGCCAATCATAGGGTAAAATATGTTCACGATGGAACACTTGAGTCACTCGAAGACCACCTGATTTTGGAGGTTTCGTTGGCTAGTAGTGTAAACATTCCAGAATGCTTGAGGAAGGCTCAGCGTTACAATCTTACAATAAACATATCCCCTTCAACAGCTATACCATCTATTGAATTTCCTAAAGGTAATATATTAGGAATTTTAAAAAGAGGCAGAAAGTTGCTAACAGGGGATATCATCAAGATCAATGACCCTGATACACCATGTGATCTGCTCACTGTTTATATTATGGGGAGTTCAAAAGAAGGACATGTTGAATTTCAAAACAAGCCTGGAAAAGCTATTCAAGAATTTTCTTGCAAGGACTTAGAAGAAGGCCAAGTGGTATTTATCCATAAGTCTGGACAGCAGGCACAGCTAACACTACAGGCTACTGATGGAACAACAAGAAGCTCTTTGGCATATGCAAGCTTTATAGTGTTGGAGCCACAAAAGAACATGACATCAAAAGCAGTGGTGGTATCAGAGGGATCATCTGCACTGATCACTCCCTCCAATCTTCCTATATTAACAAATTTAGATAAACTGGGAATGGAAGCCATGTATAACTTAATTGAGAACCCCAGGTTAGGAGTTATACAGATACTGGTGGCTGGGGAGGAATGGAAAGCCACAGACACTTTTAAGCAGAGTGACTTAGATAAATCAAGAGTGAGGTACCTCAGTACAATTTCAAATATTAGGGGGAATGAAATGAGTGAAGATCTGAAAATTCTGTTCAAATTGGGAACACAAGAAATGGGTAATCAGACATTGCAGGTCAAGGTAAAGCGGACCGGTATTCAAATGATGAGGATGATCCCTTTAAAGCTTGGAAAAACACGTGAGATGAATCTCTCAGATAAGAACTTACAGGTTGACACAACGATGCAAGATCATGAACTGGCATTATTCACTTATTTAATTATTCAATCTCCTAAGAAGGGTAATCTACAGTTTGATGGTAGGCGTCTTATTGAAGGGTCACGATTTTCCCAGGAAGACCTAATGAATGGGCACATCAGTTACACAGCTACAGTACGTAACACAAAAGATACTGAAGACCAGTTTCAGTTCCAAATCTTATTTAATGGCAAGGCTTCTCCAGTGTACACATACAAGATTCTGATTGGTGCAGATCCAGATGCCCCGCAGCTTATTAATCAAATATTACATGTGCTGGAAGGAGGGGAGGAGGCAATAACCTCAGATCACCTTTTTCTAAAAAGTGGCAGTAATGTTGATTTTTTTTATGAAGTAATTGATGGGCCTCAACATGGAACACTAATAAGGAAGGCAAGTTCACAGTCTGGCAATCTTCTAGAAGAAGGAATAACAGAATTTACCAATGATGACATTCTTGGTGGTTTAATTTTTTACAAGCATGATGGTTCTGAAACTACTGAAGATGATATACCATTTGTAGCCTCACGGCAGCAAGATGGTAGTGCCTCTGATACAAGTGGAGAAGAAGAGTTTGAAGACCAGGAAGTGATGAGAGGTGTCTTTCGGGTCTCAATTCAACCTGTAAATGACAACCCACCTTATCAAATAGTGCAAAAAGTTTTCACTGTAGTCCGTGATGGGCAGAAATTGCTAACTACAAATGATATTGCATTTTTAGATCCAGACTCAGGATCAACAGATTCACAAATAGTGCTAGTTCGATATGGAGTTCCCTTTGGAAGAATTGTTTTTGTGGATAACCCATCACTTGTTGTTGTCAGATTCACCCAGGAGGACCTCCGAAAACACAGAATTCTGTTTATTCATAGTGGACCAGACCAGGGTTCTATACAGTTGAGATTGTCTGACGGGCTTCATCATCTTACCACTATTTTGGAAGTCCAAGCATCTGAACCTTACATTCATATTTCTAATATCACCACTCTAAATGTGCTTCCTGGTGGCAAAGAGACATTGTCTGCCACAAATCTTAAACTGGAGACAAACTTAGATTTACGTACAGAAGATGAAATTAAATACTATATCAGCACTAAACCAAGATGGGGAGAAGTTTTAAAACAGGGGCAACCCACAGATTCTTTTTCACAACTAGAACTAGCAGAAGGACATGTAGTTTATCAACACAGTAAAGAAGGAAGTAACAGGGATCATTTCCGGATTTCTGTTGAAGCTAATCAGGTGGTGGCTGTGGGTGACATCAAGGTGCAAGTGCTCACCGATTCTCTACCCGTGACTCTGAATGTGAACCATAATGAGAAGGTGTATGTCTTTCAGGGGGAATCTGCAAAGATTAGTAAGGAGTATCTCATGGTGAGTTTTGAAAATAGTTTTCTTCATTTTTTTTAACTGTATATTTATTCTCAGTGCTGACAATTAGGTTATAGCACATATAAAGCAGCAAACCTGAAGCTAAATTGTTAATGGCCCATTCTATAGGTCATATGGTCTTTCTCCATTCAAAAAACATTTATATAGTTATATATGTAATTAATTGAAAGATTAATTTTCATCAATACCCTACTATGAAAAATAATACTTTTTTTCATAAAGTGTAAATTCTGTCTTTCTACTGTATACAGTGCCTTGAAAAAGTATTCATATCCCTTGAAATTTTTCCACATTTTGTCATGTTAAAACCAAAAACGTAAATGTATTTTATTGGGATTTTATGTGATAGACCAACACAAAAGGGGTTATTTACTAAAGGAAAATCCACTTTGCACTGCAAGTGCACTTAAAAGTGCACATGGAAGTAAAGTCACTGTAGATCCGAGGGGGACATGCAAGGAAAATAAAAAAACAGTATTTTAACTTGCACATGATAAAATCAGCAGAGCTTCCACTCATTTCAGATCTAACCCTTATGCTGCGTACACACAACTGGACTTTCCGGCAGACTATGTCCGAAGGTATTAGTCCGTCCGGACAATCTGATCATGTGTAGGCTAGTCCGATCGTTTAAAAAAATAAATAAAAATCTAACGGACCTAGAAATAGAACATGTTTCAAATCTATCTGATGGACTCAATTCCGACAGACTAAAAATCAGGAAACCGTTCGTCTGTGTGCTGGTCCAACGGACCAAATACGACGCAAGGGAAGCTTTTGGCTACTGGCTATTGAACTTCCTTGTTTAGTCCCGTTTAGGTCATCACGTTCAAAATTAATGGACTTTTGAACGGACTAAGTCCATTCATGTGTGGCCAAGTCCGTTAGTTCGGAAAGTCCGTCAGCACTCCGCTGAAAGTCTGTCGGGAAGACCGTCGGACCTAGTCTGCCGGAAAGTTCGGTTGTGTGTACGCGGCATTAGATTTAGAGCAACTTTGCAGTTCAAAGTAGATTTGCCTTTTGTAAATAACCCTCAAAGTGGCACATAATTGTGAAGTGGCAGGAAAATTCATGATTTTCCAAATTGTTTACAAAAAAATATACGAAAAGTGTGTCGTGTATTTGTATTCAGCCCCCTGAGTCAATACTTTGCAGAAACAACTTTTCGCTGCAATTACAGCTGCAAGTATTTTTGGGGATGTCTCTATCAACTTTGCACATCTAGTGAGTGAAATTTTTGCCCATTCTTCTTTGCAAAATAGCTCAAGCGCTGTCAAATTGGATGGAGAGCCTCTGTGAACAGCATTTTTTTAAGTCTTGGCACAGATTCTTTTTATAAATTCTTTATTTAACAGGGCACAACATGCAGAAATACAGACATCACATCAGAGAAAAATACAATGGATTTACATGCTTTACAGCTCTATATCTATTCTCTATGCAGACATTAAACCACTTTATGTGAGGTTCCTTAAACATTTAGAAGCAAGGTAAGAACCCCAAAAGTAGGAAACCTCTGCACTCCGCAAAGCCCCTACGATTTTCCTTTGCAGACGCCTTTTTCATAGAAGATAAGAGAAAAAAAAAAAAGATTGGTGTATTATTCCACCAATTCTTTAAGGTCAGTATCCGATGAACTGGCATCGGATCTGATGGAAACATAGAGAAAGTGTTGTGGAGAGGAAGGGGGGAAGGGAGGGTGGAGATAAAAGGGCAGGGGGGTTGTACAGAGGAAGAAAGAAAAAGGAAAAAAAGGTGGGGGGGAAACGACATAATAGTAATAATGTATGCGTGATCTATATATATAGCCTCCAAATATATACGGATGTAAACACCGGGAAGGGGGGTAATGTAAGAGGGGCTGATACCCCCGGTCAGTCGCGGCCATACCTAGTAGAGGTCCTGTCAGCTCCCCCTCATCAAGGGGGTCTGTTAACCAGTTGTCTGAACTCCACCGAGTAAATAAACTCATGCCAGAAATACAATTTTTTGGAGAATTTCTCATGCAAACCTTTTTCCGTGGCCACCAAGTCCTCCATTGCATTTATGTCTATTACTCTTTTCAGCCATACAGCCACTCTGTGTGGCTGGGTCAGTTTCCAAAACAGAGGGATACAGCTTTTAGCCACTGTGAGCAAAATCGGAAGGATAGATTTCCTGTAGTTTTTTGTGGGGATTGTATGGTGGTGCAGGAGGAAGAACTCAGGATAGTCCGGGATCACTCGATCCGTGAACTTCTGTAGAATACGATGCACCTCCGTCCAGAAGGGCCACTGGAACCGACATGACCAGAATACATGAAGGAGAGAGCCGACTTCCTCCCCGCATCTCCAACACAGGTCGGTGGTCTGTGGGAACATCTTGTGAAGTTTTATCGGCGTGTGGTACCAACGGGACAACACCTTATATCCCGCTTCTTGGTGTCTTGTATTTGTTGAAGTCTTATGGGAAAAGAGGATGATCCGCTCGACCTCCGTAAATGTCAGTCCCAGCTCTCTTTCCCATCTATTGCAGAGCAACCAGCAGCTTGTACATTAGAGAGATTGCATGTCTCATTGGGGATCGGTCCTGACAGATCGCCTGAGGGGTGTCAGTGGTCTTCGAAATGCATCCGGTGGGGGTAAGGATTTGATGTAATGGGACAATTGGATTTTCTGCCAGAAGGACAGATTATGCAATGCCGGATCTTCCATTATTTGTTGCCTATTCTTCCATTGCCCATTGAGAAGGAAATGTCTGACCTGTGATCTCTCAGTTAGGATCAAGGCCAAAAATCTAGGATCTCTCAATCCCGGGGCAAAAGCCGGGTTGCCCACTACTGGGGTGAGTGGGGATGGGAGTGGTACCAGAGCCATATCACGGAAGGCCTTCCATGCTGTCTGTATTGTCGCTCCCACTGTAGGATGTAATGTTATCCCCTTTGGCAAGGGTTGCTGGCACCACGGAAGCCCAGCCAGCTGCATCCCCATCAGTGAATTCTCAATTTGCACCCACTGTTTCAGTTTTTCATGTTTGCTCCAATCAAGTATGCGAGTGAGGTGGCATGCCGCATAGTAAAGAAGGGCGTCTGGGAGGGCAATACCTCCCTTAAGTTTTGGAAGTCGAAGTATTTTTTGGGCCAGCCGTGGGGGTTTACCGGCCCAGACGAAGTGGGTTATCACCCTATTAATCGCTTTCAAGAAGGTGGTAGGTATATGTATCGGGAGTGCTTGAAAATTGTACAGGAGTCGAGGTAGAGTGTTAATTTTCACTATGGCACAGCGTCCGAACCAAGTAAAAAGGCTGTGTTGCCAATCTTTCAGGTCTCTCTTAATCACATTCAAGAGAGGAGGGAAGTTTAATTGGAAGATCTCTTCTATCTTGGCCGGTAACTGGATCCCCAGGTATTTTAAATGAGAGGTAGCCCATTTAAAGGGAAAATCCAGCCTGAGCAGGGAGCTTAAAGAGGCAGGCAAATTGACATTGAGCGCCTCCGATTTCTGGTAGGTAATGTGGTATTGTGACAACTTTCCAAATGTCTTTAATTCTTTGAGCAGATTTGGGATGGACACCAGGGGTTTCGTCAAAAAGAAGAGGAGGTCATCTGCGAAGGCTGCAACCTTTGGGGAGAGTGAGGAGTCTAGATCAAGGCCCACTATATCCGGATTGTTTCTGACCATGTGTAAGAAGGGTTCTAAAGTGAGGACAAAGATCAAAGGTGACAGGGGGCACCCCTGGCTTGTTCCGTTTGAAATTTCGAACGCTGGGGAGAAGTAACCATTGACCTTCACCTGGGCAGAAGGGCATGAGTAAATGGCGGAGATCCAGCTCATCATCCGCTCCCTCATTCCCAAGCACCTCAATGTTTCATATAGGAAAGGCCAGCCCACTCGATCGAATGCCTTTTCGGCATCTGTCGAAAGAAGCAACATTGGGGTCTTCCGTGTTGTTGCCGCCTGGATTAGATTAATTGCCTTCTTGGCACAGATTCTTAATTGGGTTTAGGTCTGGATTTTGACTGGGTCATTCTAACATATGAATATGCTTTGACCTAAACCATTTCATTGTAGCTCTGGCTGTATTTTGCTTTTAGGCCAAAACGTTAAATTTTGGTCTCATCTGACCAGAGAACATGTTTGCTGTGTCCCCCACATGGTTCTAGAAAACTGCAAATGGGACTTCTTATGGCTTTTTTTCAACAATGGCTTTCTTCTTGCCACTCTTCCATAAAGGCCAGATTAGTGGAGTGCACAACTAATAGTTTTTCTGTGGACAGATTCTCCCTCCTGAGCTGTGGATCTCTGCAGCTCCTCCAGAGTTACAATGGGCCTCTTGGCTGCTACTCTTATTAATGCTCTCCTTGCCCGGCCTGTCAGTTTAGGTGGATAGCCATGTCTTGGTAGGTTTGCAGTTATGCCATACTCTTTCTATTTTCAGAAGATGGATTGAACAGTACTCGTGAGATGTTCAAAGCTTGGGATTTTTTTTTATTATAACCGAACTCTGCTTTAAACTTCTCCACAATTTTATCCCTGACCTGTCCAGTGTGTTCCTTGGCCTTCATAATGCTGTTTGTTCACTAAGGTTCTCTAACAAACCTCTGAGGGCTTCACAGAACAGCTATATTTATACTGAGATTAAATTACACACAGGTGGACTCTATTTACTAATTAGGTGACTTCTGAAGGCAATTGGCTCCACTAAATTTTAGTTAGGGGTAATGGACTAATGGGGGCTGAATACAAATGCACGCCACACTTTTCAGATATTTATTTGTAAAAAAATAAATCGAAAACCATTTATCATTTTTCTTCCACTTCACAATTATGTGCCACTTTGTGTTGGTCTATCACATAAAATCTCAATGAAATACTTTTACGTTTTTAGCTGTAACATGACAAAATGTGGAAAATTTAAAGGGGTGTGAATACTTTTTCAAGGCACTGTATCTCTTGCTAATTTGGAAACATAAATATAGTATCTTCCAAGTTACAAAATTGCTAAAACCAGACACAAAACATTTTCTACCTAAAGCCCTCAAAAGCTCCTCTTACATATGGTCTTAAAATATTTTTGGTACACCTAACTAATTTCAGTAAAATTATCCACACAAATATTACTTTTTTCTATAGGTGAAAGTTAGATTACTATTTAAGATACCCTATCTTTTTTCCAGTGAACTCCCATACAAGTGGCCTGGGATGTAAAGAATAGATCTAACATCTGTCTTTCTTTCACCACATCTTCTCTTTATTCTACTCCGACATTACGTTGGGGCTCATTGCTTGAATATTATTAAAGCTTTGTGCACATAAGGGGAACAAATTATTCTCAGTTAATATCTACGTGGGCACCCACTAGGATAAAAAAAGTCTTACTTTGGAAAAAAAACTGTCATATTATACATTGCTTCTTGTATAATCTTGTTATTATTTTTTCTCAAGATTTCATCCTGTACGTTTGTATAGTAGTCAATATTATTGCATTTAAAGTAAAATTCCCTTCTGGATGGAATTTTGTCTGCCCAAAAAGAACTCCAGGTTCTGAGATTCTGAGATTAGAAGCTTCCCTGTTGGTGCCTTTACCACACTTTGATTCACATAGATTAGTGTAGTTTCAAGTATTGTTGCAATAGCTTCACTATTATGGCTACAATGATCCTAAGCATATAGCCGCATAGACCTACTGGCTTAAATCTCCATGCCCTCCATTGTCATATGTGAACACTGCCTACTACTGTAATTACAATTTTTATGTGGAATTAAAATGATTTTATGTCAGTGACTAAACTCACAATTGTAAATGACTCTGTAATTTTCAGGTCTCTGCAGAAGGCATATTCCCACACAAGATTGCATATAGTCTGACAGATCCCCCATCTTTTGGATATTTGGTCTCTAGCAATGGGGAGCTGTCTTCTGATGGGTCACCAAGTTTGGACTCTGTACAGACTTTCACCCAGGAGGACATTAACAACGGAAAGATCCTGTATTTACATTCAGCCTCAGAAATGCTTCCTGACCGCATGATACTAGAGGTTTCTGCAGGAGACACAACTCAAGAGATCGTCGTCCTTCTAGAAATTCTGCCTATCTATATACCAGTGGAAGCCAATGATATGACGGTCGAGGAGGGTGGGAAAACAGTTCTCCCTAGCAGCCTACTACTGATTCACAGTGATTACTATCTCAGTCTCCACCTTGAACTTCTAGTGCTGGATGAACCAATAAATGGACGTCTTACTGACACACAGGGAAGAGATCTAAGAAGCTTTAGCTGGAATGAGGTGAGTTTTAAATAAATATTTAAATCAATAAGCATTCAAGAGGAAGTAAACCCTGATGAGTTTACTTCCTCTTTCATTCCCTGCAAAGGTAAAGCATAATGGACTACTATGCATCGCATAGTAGTCCATTATGTGTCACTTACCTGACACAGGAGCCAGCGAAGTCACCGCTGTCCCCTGTAGTCCAGCGCATCCATCTTCTCGGTGGGTCTTGCTGCTCCGCCGCTGTCATTTGGCGAAGCAGCGATGACGCCACTCCCGCGCATGCGCACGGGAGCCTCCACGTGCGGCATATTCGCCGTTGACGATGCCGCGCTCAGTGCGGCTGCGAGCCGCTGTCTATGGCGCATGCGCCGTAGACAGCGGTGCCTGTCTTTCGGAAAATATCTCCTAAACCGTGGAGGTTTAGGAGATATTTCTTGGACCTAAAGGTAAGCCTTAATCTAGGCTTACCTGTAGGTCAAAGTGTGTTGTAAGGGTTTACAACCACTTTCAGCAATATTTTATGCTTGTTTGTTTGTTTGTTTTTGAAAAGTAGGGAATAGTTAAACCTCCTTTATTGTAGTGCCAGAGACACAATAGGAAGTAAGAGAAAATCTCTCCAAAGTAGGGAGCCATACCTTCACTGGAGCAGCTGTTGTAAAGTTTCACCTTGCCTCTTGTTTTTTTTGTAAATTCTTTATGTAATTTTCAATCTTTATGTAATTTAAAATGTTGTATTTCACATCACTTTCTGTCTCGGTGACAATGGTCATTGGTCACCAGAACTCAGGAGGGTAAATCCTCCTAGTGGGGAGACAGCTGTTAGCAGGGGCTTGATTCACCTTCGGCAATGGTTATGCTGGCCAAGGGCCCATTCCCACTGTCCTCCTGCAACAGGCATGAGATAGATTAACATATACCTATAGCATGGAGGAACTGCACCATCTTAGTTACCGGTACTCACATGCTCCTGGTCTGAGGCCCTCCTTAAGAAAATAACAATTGTTCACATAATCAGCCATTTCAAAGTTTTAATGTCAACATGAATAGAGTGCACAGTCACTTTAAATACACAAATATGCCTCTTTCACCCGACATCAGCAATACTGTACAGCCTAAACTCAGCTTAAAAGCAGGGATGTCGATCCACATTTCCAGTTACCTACTGGGCCTACCCCTAATAGCATACTTCACTTGGGCTGTAACCTCACATGGTAGTATTTTGTGGGCTACCTTTTCTCATCAACCTCTATCCTAAAGTTCTTCCAGCTCCAGATTACAAAGAAACATGCTAGCTCCACCCACAGAAGGGTTTCCCTAAAAGGGGTACTAACTCCTGCTTACACAGCAATAAAAACCTGATGGAGGTTCTAAATCCTTAATCACTACTTAAAAACCAAAAATAAATAAGGTGGCTACAGATACACTTTAAAGCATGAGAGTTACATATGATTATTGGCATTAAAGTGAGCTTTTTACACATTTTGAAAGCTATTTTGGAAGTATTAATAGCTTAATAAACGTAATATAAAATGGGAAGGAAACATTGTTATATACTTTCCATGGTGCAGATGTATTTTTTTTTTTTAGCATACAAAGTCTAAAAACACAGATTACTGCTCCAAAAAATTCTGCATGTTGTATTTTTTTTTTTAAATGTTCCTGCATTGCAGTTCATAGATGTGAACGGGCTTCATAGAAATGACCGGTTTTATATCAAGGTTCTAGAAAAGCTGATGGTGTATGATGGTGTCATTTACTGCTCAGCTCATTGGCTTCCTGCTTTTGCCAGCAGTTCTTACCTTGCTGCAAAACTGGGAGTGATCATGTAATAGCAGACTAGGACCCAGGAAGGAGGATGCGATAATAATGCATGTGTCAGTTTTGCACTAAACGAGTAAAAGTTTGTAATGGCATTTGCTACAATGTTTGCAAAATATATGTTACCTGGAGAACATTGGGGTTTGCTTAGCAAAAGTGTGGTTTCAGTTTAACATATTGGCGGAAGATGCAAAATAAAAAGCCTTGTCTTTGTATGCTTTTGAAATATGCGCATAAATGACCATACATATTTTTTCCTAGTTAAATCAAGGACAAGTGCTGTATGAGCACAATGGCAGTGAAACCAAGAATGACAACTTCACCGTTATAGTCAATGCTGCAGATGTAAATCGCCAGAGCCAGTCAATAACTATCAATGTGACCGTGAAAGCTGTAAATGATGAGAAGCCACGCCTGATCACAAACACTGGCATGCAGGTAATATGTTGCAGAATACATACTGTTGCAATTATATTATTTACTATAAATTGATCCTGTGATAAAACAGCCATACAGGAGTAAAGGCAGCTTTACACATTTGTGTTGCAGGTTTGAGCTGCATAATGAGCACACAGTGATGTGCAATCGGCAATGCAGAGATTTTCAGTGCCATCCATTTTGAACGGCACCCCAAATAACCTTGCCAAACACAGAGCACCACACCACCACACACAGATAAAACCCATCTGTGCATCACACTGCATTATAACAAAAAAAGTTCTGATGTGGTCCCAGTTTTAGGTATGTTGTGGTGTGCTGTCAGCCCATTCAAAATGAATGGCCTGTCTTTACACAAAGCATGATAATGCATGATAATGCACAGCATACCAACATTTTACTTCTGGTGTTAAGGGGTTCTTATTTGTCAGTTTGAGATGAAGGCCAACACAAATTATCACTTAATGGTGTGTTTTAACTCTCATCTCCAGAGCCCTCAGCTCTATCTTTAACAATCAGCATAAAATCAAATATACACTATATTACCAAAAGTATTGGGACAGCTGCCTTTACACACACATGAACTTTAATGGCATCCCAGTCTTAGTGCATAGGGTTCAATATTGAGTTGGCCTACCCATTGCAGCTATACCAGATTCAACCAGTCAAGTTTCCCCACCTCAAACTCGCTCATCCGTGTCTTTATGGACCATGCTTGTGCACTGGTGCGCAGACATGTTGGAACAGAAGGGGCCATCCCCAAATCATCCAAAATGTCTTGGTATACTGATGCCTTAAGAGTTCCCTTCAGTGAATCTAAGGGGCCAAGCCTAACGCCTGGAAAACAACCCCATATCATAATCCCCCCACCACCAAATGATTTGGACCAGTGCACAAAGCAAGCTCAATAGAGACATGGATGAGCGAGTTTGGGGTGGCGGAACTTGACTGGTCTGCACAGAGTCCTGACATCAACCCGATAGAACACCTTTGGGAACGTCCATTCAGAAGGAGAGAGCTCCCAGCAGTATATGTACATTGGCTTAGTGGGTAGTAGTTAAAAGAGAGCTATATGCAAAACTTTTTTTTTTTCATTTTGGATGAGTAGGGGAGGGTTATAAACAGGAAGTGAGAGGAAATCTCTTCAAATTAAGGCAATCTCTTGCTCCCATAGGTCACCAGAACTACAGATGTCCCCATTGAAGGTTTTCCCCTCTATTACTTTTCTAGGGATAAACAAAATTTGTGATTTTTTTTTTCACGTTAATGGTAAACAGGACAAATAGAGGGTGAATCTCCGTAATGTGGACACGGGCAGCAATAAAAACTGCCAGGTGTTCTAATCCCTCTCCACTCTATCCAAAACTAAATAAAAAGTTATAACTCAAGCAAAACATTTTAGTTTTTATTATTTCTTACCAGGTGCCTTCTCATTCGGGAAATTTCTGTCTCAGTGACATCAGGACAAGTAAGGAGAAGTTGCAGATGTCACTAAGATGGAAATACACAAAGAGCAATAAATTCTAACCTTTAGCCACTCTTTAAAATAATAGTTTATTGGATTTTGTTGCCATTTCTGTACTCATCAGAGAGAGATTTCTGTGCTATATCTGACACTAATTACTCGGTGAAGAAGAAAGAGAAAATCTCCACAATGGGAACAAATGGACAGGGATATAAAAACTTAACAGAAATTCTAACCCTTCAACCCCTCCACCTTTTGTCTTAAGCTGAGGTTTAAATTGACATAAATACTCCCTAGTACACTTCTATCAACCTTGCATTAAAAGACAACTTCTTTGTCGACTTGTTTGGATAAATCTACCCCTGTAAAGAGAAAAAATATCTTTATTGACTAGCATTTTGCCTATTACGCTTTGAAAATTATTCAGCTATCTAAAAATATACCACTTTTACATTTTGCTACATTTCTTACACTATAATTTGTAATGCAGCCTTTTTTTAGAGTTTAACTGTATGGTGTTTGTTAGCATGCCTCCAGAAAAACACCACATTTCATTTTACTCACAGCTACAAAAAAATACATCGAACAATTTTAAGCCTAAACTATGTAGGAGTAATGACATACAATACAGTCTGATCATACAGATTCAAACCACGTCTGTATGTCATCAGGCAGGATGGAAGCACACTACACCTGTACATAGTAAACTTTATTAACTTCTCTATATTTATTTTAATACTTATTAATAGTGATGGCCGAACGGTTCGCCCGGCGGTCGTTTCGCGGCGAATTTCCGACTTTCGCCGTCCGCGGGTTCGAACGCCTTTTTCCGTCGTTCGCCCCGGCGGACTTACGTGTTTAATGTATACAAGAACTTTAACCTTTCGTGACACGTTTATCATGTGTTACAGGACAACCAATTGAGACATGACAGCTCATGGACACTTGGACATTCCCCCTAACCTATAAATACACCCGATCCGGTGGCCATTTTACATTCTTTCTTCTGTCACTGTAGGGAAAGGATCCTGTGTGGAGTAGGGACAGAGAAAACGCTAGCTATTTGGTACACAAAAGTTCTTTTCAGGACTGGTATAGGTGTTAGGTCAGCAGCCTGAGTTTCTTTTGTCAGTTTAGATAAAGGGACAGAGCGCTGTATGCTGCTATTTTAGGGACAGCTCAGCCAGATTAGTCTTTCTTCATCATCATCATCATCATCATCATTAGCTGTTACTATCAGGTCCACAAAAGAGCTGTTCCAGCTAATCGTTCCAGCCTACTCTTTTTTGCCAATTTGTATAGGGACAGGCAGGAAGCAGTGTGTCAGGCAGTGAGGATAATTTTAAAGACTTGCTGTTACTATTAGTTCCACAAAGGTTCTTTTCAGGACTGGTATCAGTGGTACGGTAATAGGCTTGTACACGTATAATATTCTTTCTTCCAAATATAGAAAGAATATTATACTTGACTGCTGCCCTTCTGCTGCAGTCTGCTAATCATTCACAACTCACTTGTTCCACAAAGCTCTTTATCAGGACTGGTAACTTGGTCTGTCTAGGGTGCTACGGTACATAGGCTTGGGTGCGGTACAGTCTGCTGTTCTGTAAGGACCGCTATCGGTCCACAATACATAGGGTTGCCGTGCACTACTGCTGACCGCTGCCCTATACTGCAGCAGTCCTTCAGCGGTATAGGGACTGACGCACAGTCTGCTAAACACTAATACACAACCTGCTTGGTCCACAAAAGTTCTTATAAGGACTGGTAACTTGGTATAGGGTGCTACGGTACATAGGCCTGAGTGCAGTACAGTCTGCTGTTCTGTAAGGACCGCTATCGGTCCACAATACATAGGGTTGCCGTGCACTACTGCTGACCGCTGCCCTATACTGCAGCAGTCCTTCATTGGTATAGGGACTGACGTACAGTCTGCTAATCACTAACACACAACCTGCTTGGTCCACAAAAGTTCTTATAAGGACTGGTAACTTGGTATAGGGTGCTACGGTACATAGGCCTGAGTGCAGTACAGTCTGCTGTTCTGTAAGGACCGCTATCGGTCCACAATACATAGGGTTGCCGTGCACTACTGCTGACCGCTGCCCTATACTGCAGCAGTCCTTCATTGGTATAGGGACTGACGTACAGTCTGCTAATCACTAACACACAACCTGCTTGGTCCACAAAAGTTCTTATAAGGACTGGTAACTTGGTATAGGGTGCTACGGTACATAGGCCTGAGTGCGTTACAGTCTGCTGTTCTGTAAGGACCGCTATCGGTCCACAATACATAGGGTTGCCGTGCACTACTGCTGACCGCTGCCCTATACTGCAGCAGTCCTTCAGCGGTATAGGGACTGACGCACAGTCTGCTAAACACTAACACACAACCTGCTTGGTCCACAAAAGTTTTTATAAGGACTGGTAACTTGGTATAGGGTGCTACGGTACATAGGCCTGAGTGCAGTACAGTCTGCTGTTCTGTAAGGACCGCTATCGGTCCACAATACATAGGGTTGCCGTGCACTACTGCTGACCGCTGCCCTATACTGCAGCAGTCCTTCATTGGTATAGGGACTGACGTACAGTCTGCTAATCACTAACACACAACCTGCTTGGTCCACAAAAGTTCTTATAAGGACTGGTAACTTGGTATAGGGTGCTACGGTACATAGGCCTGAGTGCGTTACAGTCTGCTGTTCTGTAAGGACCGCTATCGGTCCACAATACATAGGGTTGCCGTGCACTACTGCTGACCGCTGCCCTATACTGCAGCAGTCCTTCATTGGTATAGGGACTGACGTACAGTCTGCTAATCACTAACACACAACCTGCTTGGTCCACAAAAGTTCTTATAAGGACTGGTAACTTGGTATAGGGTGCTACGGTACATAGGCCTGAGTGCGTTACAGTCTGCTGTTCTGTAAGGACCGCTATCGGTCCACAATACATAGGGTTGCCGTGCACTACTGCTGACCGCTGCCCTATACTGCAGCAGTCCTTCAGCGGTATAGGGACTGACGCACAGTCTGCTAATCACTAACACACAACCTGCTTGGTCCACAAAAGTTCTTATAAGGACTGGTAACTTGGTATAGGGTGCTACGGTACATAGGCCTGAGTGCAGTACAGTCTGCTGTTCTGTAAGGACCGCTATCGGTCCACAATACATAGGGTTGCCGTGCACTACTGCTGACCGCTGCCCTATACTGCAGCAGTCCTTCATTGGTATAGGGACTGACGTACAGTCTGCTAATCACTAACACACAACCTGCTTGGTCCACAAAAGTTCTTATAAGGACTGGTAACTTGGTATAGGGTGCTACGGTACATAGGCCTGAGTGCGTTACAGTCTGCTGTTCTGTAAGGACCGCTATCGGTCCACAATACATAGGGTTGCCGTGCACTACTGCTGACCGCTGCCCTATACTGCAGCAGTCCTTCAGCGGTATAGGGACTGACGCACAGTCTGCTAAACACTAACACACAACCTGCTTGGTCCACAAAAGTTTTTATAAGGACTGGTAACTTGGTATAGGGTGCTACGGTACATAGGCCTGAGTGCAGTACAGTCTGCTGTTCTGTAAGGACCGCTATCGGTCCACAATACATAGGGTTGCCGTGCACTACTGCTGACCGCTGCCCTATACTGCAGCAGTCCTTCATTGGTATAGGGACTGACGTACAGTCTGCTAATCACTAACACACAACCTGCTTGGTCCACAAAAGTTCTTATAAGGACTGGTAACTTGGTATAGGGTGCTACGGTACATAGGCCTGAGTGCGTTACAGTCTGCTGTTCTGTAAGGACCGCTATCGGTCCACAATACATAGGGTTGCCGTGCACTACTGCTGACCGCTGCCCTATACTGCAGCAGTCCTTCATTGGTATAGGGACTGACGTACAGTCTGCTAATCACTAACACACAACCTGCTTGGTCCACAAAAGTTCTTATAAGGACTGGTAACTTGGTATAGGGTGCTACGGTACATAGGCCTGAGTGCGTTACAGTCTGCTGTTCTGTAAGGACCGCTATCGGTCCACAATACATAGGGTTGCCGTGCACTACTGCTGACCGCTGCCCTATACTGCAGCAGTCCTTCATTGGTATAGGGACTGACGTACAGTCTGCTAATCACTAACACACAACCTGCTTGGTCCACAAAAGTTCTTATAAGGACTGGTAACTTGGTATAGGGTGCTACGGTACATAGGCCTGAGTGCGTTACAGTCTGCTGTTCTGTAAGGACCGCTATCGGTCCACAATACATAGGGTTGCCGTGCACTACTGCTGACCGCTGCCCTATACTGCAGCAGTCCTTCAGCGGTATAGGGACTGACGCACAGTCTGCTAAACACTAACACACAACCTGCTTGGTCCACAAAAGTTTTTATAAGGACTGGTAACTTGGTATAGGGTGCTACGGTACATAGGCCTGAGTGCAGTACAGTCTGCTGTTCTGTAAGGACCGCTATCGGTCCACAATACATAGGGTTGCCGTGCACTACTGCTGACCGCTGCCCTATACTGCAGCAGTCCTTCATTGGTATAGGGACTGACGTACAGTCTGCTAATCACTAACACACAACCTGCTTGGTCCACAAAAGTTCTTATAAGGACTGGTAACTTGGTATAGGGTGCTACGGTACATAGGCCTGAGTGCGTTACAGTCTGCTGTTCTGTAAGGACCGCTATCGGTCCACAATACATAGGGTTGCCGTGCACTACTGCTGACCGCTGCCCTATACTGCAGCAGTCCTTCATTGGTATAGGGACTGACGTACAGTCTGCTAATCACTAACACACAACCTGCTTGTTCCACAAAAGTTCTTATAAGGACTGGTAACTTGGTATAGGGTGCTACGGTACATAGGCTTGAGTGCGGTACAGTCTGCTGTTCTGTAAGGACCGCTATCGGTCCACAATAGATAGGGTTGACGTGCACCACTGCTGACCGCTGCCCTATACTGCAGCAGTCCTTCAGCGGTATAGGGACTGACGTACAGTCTGCTAAACACTAATACACAACCTGCTTGGTCCACAAAAGTTCTTATAAGGACTGGTAACTTGGTATAGGGTGCTACGGTACATAGGCTTGAGTGCGGTACAGTCTGCTGTTCTGTAAGGACCGCTATCGGTCCACAATAGATAGGGTTGACGTGCACCACTGCTGACCGCTGCCCTATACTGCAGCAGTCCTTCAGCGGTATAGGGACTGACGTACAGTCTGCTAAACACTAATACACAACCTGCTTGGTCCACAAAAGTTCTTATAAGGACTGGTAACTTGGTATAGGGTGCTACGGTACATAGGCTTGAGTGCGGTACAGTCTGCTGTTCTGTAAGGACCGCTATAGGTCCACAATAGATAGGGTTGACGTGCACCACTGCTGACCGCTGCCCTATACTGCAGCAGTCCTTCAGCGGTATAGGGACTGACGTACAGTCTGCTAAACACTAATACACAACCTGCTTGGTCCACAAAAGTTCTTATAAGGACTGGTAACTTGGTATAGGGTGCTACGGTACATAGGCTTGAGTGCGGTACAGTCTGCTGTTCTGTAAGGACCGCTATAGGTCCACAATAGATAGGGTTGACGTGCACCACTGCTGACCGCTCACCTATACTGCAGCAGTCCTTCAGCGGTATAGGGACTAAGAGTTTTGTCACAGGGTCATTTAAAAAATGACATGCAGAGGAAGAGGCAGGCCCTTCCGCAGGGGTGGTAGGGGTAGGGCAGGAGCAACAGGCTTGAGCCAAAGTGGGAAGTTGCAGAAGGTGCGTTCAATTACTTTAAAGGATGCACCAGACTTGGTTGAGTGGCTCGCTCAGCCTTACTCTTCTGCACCCTCCTCATCCTCTCGATCTGCACCCTCTTCTTCACTCTCTGCTATGTGCACCCCCAAAGACACTACCACCAACAACACGACCACCACCACCACCACCACATACCTTCCGCTTGAGTCACTGGAATTATTTTCCGATCCATATCAAGAGGACATTTCTGATGCGCAGCCACTCTTGGTATTGGATCAGGAAGAGGAGGTAGCAACAAGCGCTACTCAGCAGTCTGACGCCAGTACCCAGATCAGCCCAAGGAGGAGGTTGGTCCCCGGTGTTGCTGCCTACTCTACTTATAGCGGTGGGGAAGGTGACGTTGATGATGACGTGTCTAGTGATGTCACGTGGGTGCCCACAAGAGAGGAAGAGGAGGGGAGTTCAGAGGGAGATATGGACCAGCAGATAGGGAGGAGAAGCAGCAATGACTTACATTGCACAGCAGGGACAAAGCAGACTGCAAATGTATCAGGAGCGAGTCATCGACCATGTACGGTCACATCTGGCGCTCCCAGGACACCGGCACATGGCTCCGCAGTGTGGGCTTTTTTTAACGTGTCCGCTGCTGACAATAGCGTTGCCATCTGCAATCTTTGCAGTCAACGCGTTAGTCGCGGTAAGCCCAATACTCACCTAGGGACGACCGCCTTAAGAAGGCACATGAGCAGCCATCACCGAGCCCAGTGGGAGCAACGGAACACACAAAGCCACACTGCAGGCTCTCACCGTCCAGCCTCGTCTTCTACTTCTCCTTCTCCTCTCTCCTCACAATTGTCCTCCACTCCACCTTCCATCACGCCAAGCTCACATTTTTCTGCAAAAAGGCAGGCTTCCGTGGGCCTAATGTTTGAGCGTAAAAAAATGATGACGCCGGATAACCCTCTTGCCCAACGGTTGGCGGCTGGCTTGTCAGAACTCATAGCCCGCCAACTACTGCCATATAAACTGGTGGACTCGGAGGCCTTTCGCAAATTTGTGGCCATTGGAACACCACAATGGAAGGTCCCAGGAAGGAAGTATTTCTCAGAGAAGGGCATCCCAGAGCTATATGGCCATGTTCAGCGGCAAGTGAATGTATCTCTGGCACACAGTGTCGGTGCCAAGATACATCTGACCACAGACACGTGGTCTAGCAAACACGGGCAGGGAAGGTATATCAGTTTTACTGCCCACTGGGTGAACCTTCTGACGGCCGTCAAGCATGTAACCCGTGGCACCCGTGTAGATTTGGTTTTACCGCCACGGATTGCATGCAGGCCTGACTCTTCTTCTCCTCCTCCTACTCCATCCTCCTCCCTCTCCTCCTCAGCTGCCTCCTCCTTTTCCGCTGCTAGCGTCTCTTCCACTGCACCGCCCAAGCTCCCCAGAACCTATTCCACATGCCAGGTGAGACGTTGCCATGCCGTGCTGCGTCTGTTGTGCCTGGAAGCAAAGAGCCACACTGGCCCGGCACTCCTTTCAGCTTTGCGTTCACAGGCAGATGAGTGGCTAACACCGCTCAATTTGACAGTTGGTAAAGTGGTGTGTGACAACGGTGCCAATCTGCTTAGCGCATTGAAACAGGGCAAAATCACGCACGTGCCGTGCATGGCACACGTCTTAAACTTGGTCGTGCAGCGATTCCTTGTCAAATACCCTGGGGTCCAGGACATCTTGCGGCAGGCAAGGAAAATCTCGGCCCATTTCAGAAGATCTTACACGGCCATGGCTCGCCTTGCTGACATTCAGCGGCGACACCATCTGCCGGTCAGACGTCTTATTTGCGATTGCCCGACGCGATGGAACTCAACCTTCTATATGCTTGATAGGCTGCTCCAGCAGAAACGTGCAGTTAACGTCTACCTGTATGAACTCTGCGAAAGAAACGGTTCTGGGGAGCTGGGTTTTTTTTCACCGCGCCAGTGGCTGCTCATGCGCGACACATGCAGACTTCTGCGGCCATTTGAGGAGATCACCAAACTGGTCAGTCGCAGCCATGGCGCCATCAGTGACATGGTACCTTATGCCTTCTTTCTGGAGCGTGCATTGCGTCGTGTCATTGATCAGGCTGTGGAGGAGCAGGAGCGGGAAGATGAGGAAGTCGCAATGCTGGATGAATTCCCAGGGGGGGCTACTCTATCTGAGACAAGTCAACAACAGGAGTCTGATGAGGAGTCAGAGGAGGATGGTGCCGGGGCGGATGAGCAGGAGCAAGAAGAGCATGCTTTAAACCTTTCTGGGATCCCTGTTGTGCGAGGATGGGGAGAGGAGAATGAAGAGGACGACATTATCCTGGATGATGAGCAGGAGCCAGGCCACCACACCGCTTCCACTTTAGTGCAAATGGGGGCCTTCATGCTCCAGTGTTTTAATAGGGACCCCCGTATAAAAAGCATGAGGGTCAAGGACCAGTACTGGGTGGCAACGTACTTAGACCCCCGGTACAAACACAAAATGGCGGAAATGTTACCGCCGTCGCAGAGGGCTGTCAGAATGCAGCACTTCCAGGCCTTGCTTCGAGAAATGCTGCATTCTGCTTTTGCGTGCGCTGGCAGAGGAGCAATTCCCACTCCCAGAGAAGGATTTGCGGGTACCAATCCAACAGCGCCTGCAAGAAGAGGCCGGTTTGAAGATGTGTTGGTGACTTCGGATATGAGGTCATTCTTTCAGCCGACCCATCGACAGGTGTCATCCGGATCCAGCATCAGGGAACGCCTAGACCGTCAGGTGTCCGACTACATTGGGTTAACGGCCGATGTGGACGCTCTGAGGAGTGATGAACCCCTAGACTACTGGGTGGGCAGGCTTGACCTCTGGCCAGAGCTTGCCCAATTTGCAATCGAACTGTTGGCTTGCCCCTCATCCAGTGTCCTGTCCGAAAGGACGTTCAGCGCAGCAGGGGGGATTGTGACCGATAAGCGTACTCGCCTAGCTCACCACAGTGTTAACTACCTCACATTTCTAAAAATGAATGAGGCATGGATCTCGGAGGAATTCAACACATGTGATCAGTAGACCATGTATATGTCTATAAACAATTTTTGGAATCAAGCACACAGACCTTCTTAATTCATTTGGCTCACTTCCCTGACCCAAAAAAGCACACCGTACTATATGCCCCTACCCTCCTCTTTGAAGAGGTTGAGCGGTGTCATATTTCTACTGGGGCTGCTTATTATGAGGGGTTCCCACCATCCCTGTGCTGTGCTGACTTCCTCCTGGGTGTTCTTATTATGAGGGGCTCCCACCATCCCTGTGCTGTGCTGACTTCCTCCTGGGGGTTCTTATTATGAGGGGATCACACCATCCCTGTGCTGTGCTGACTTCCTCCTGGGGCTGCTTACGGTGCTGCTGTCAGCGCTGTATGTCACGGAGCTGCTGTCAGCGCTGTATGTCACGGAGCTGCTGTCAGCGCTGTATGTCACGGAGCTGCTGTCAGCGCTGTATGTCACGGAGCTGCTGTCAGCGCTGTATGTCACGGAGCTGCTGTCAGCGCTGTATGTCACGGAGCTGCTGTCAGCGCTGTATGTCACGGAGCTGCTGTCAGCGCTGTATGTCACGGAGCTGCTGTCAGCGCTGTATGTCACGGAGCTGCTGTCAGCGCTGTATGTCACGGAGCTGCTGTCAGCGCTGTATGTCACGGAGCTGCTGTCAGCGCTGTATGTCACGGTGCTGCTGTCAGCGCTGTATGTCACGGAGCTGCTGTCAGCGCTGTATGTCACGGAGCTGCTGTCAGCGCTGTATGTCACGGAGCTGCTGTCAGCGCTGTATGTCACGGAGCTGCTGTCAGCGCTGTATGTCACGGAGCTGCTGTCAGCGCTGTATGTCACGGTGCTGCTGTCAGCGCTGTATGTCACGGAGCTGCTGTCAGCGCTGTATGTCACGGAGCTGCTGTCAGCGCTGTATGTCACGGAGCTGCTGTCAGCGCTGTATGTCACGGAGCTGCTGTCAGCGCTGTATGTCACGGAGCTGCTGTCAGCGCTGTATGTCACGGTGCTGATGTCAGTGCTCTGTATTACGGTGCTGCTGTCAGTGCTCTGTATCTCCTGCACCCTCTTGTTTGCCTACCCTGGTCCCTGACCTTCCCTCTCCTCCATTGCCTTCATTAGCTCCATAGTCCTGAATTGTCAGAACAATTTCCCAAATAAAAAAAAAATGCTTGTAGTTATCGATCCCAAATTCACCTCATACATGTATTATGCTATTGTCCAGGTGGTGGGACTACGTGCTACCCCCTAATAATTACCCCGTGGCCGCAAATTCGACCTAAAGGTTTGCGAAATTCGCCTCCCATTGAAGTCAATGGAGCCCGCGGCGAACGGTCGTTTTCGCGAACGTTTGTGTCCGTTCGCGTTTCGCGTTCGCGAAACGTCCCGTCGGAAGTTCGTCCATCACTACTTATTAATAATAAGAAAAATAGAAATGTAACAGGATATTTTCAATTGTTTAAATTTTTCCCAATTCTTTATTATTCTCTTGTTTTTTTGATCATTTCTTCCTTGAATCTTGACATCATTGACAGCGAAAGCCAATCCGGGGCCATTCAACAAACAGCTTTTTTTTTGAGGTTGCTGAGGCTCATGCTGGGGCAATTGGTGGCACAACAGTGACAAGGCGTGCAGTTTAGGCTCATGCTGGGGCAATTGGTGGCACAACAGTGACAAGTCGTGCAGTTTAGGCTCATGCTGGGGCAATTGGTGGCACAACAGTGACAAGGCGTGCAGTTGTGATGGCCACATACAATATTTTAGAGCTAGTGACCCAACACTGGCTCTTCCCTCATCATATTAAATGGGGCCCAAATCATATCTCTTGGACTAAAAGCAGAGTACATTTTTCAGGGTATCTAGTTGTCAAAGACCTGGAAAAAAACTGTGGAAAATAACTTTTAAAATATAAATTCACATTTTGCTCAGGTGAGTTTAAATTGTTACACAAGAGGGAATTTTGGTACGTTGAGAGAGTGTATGAGCAATATTAGAAACTGAGCATGGACATTCAAATATGAATAGTTGGAAATGTGTGTTGGCAGTCTTAGAAAAATAAGTAATCCCAAATTTACATAAGTATTTACCTGAGCAGTGGCGGTGCGCCGCCCCCTCTCTCCTGCCACCCCCTCTATCACCAATAGATAGATTCATACATTGCATGAATCTATCTATAGCTGCCGCTGCCAAACCCCTATCCAGGGGCCCAGAGCCTGAAATTACAGCAACCGGGGGGGGGGGTTTTGAAGCACCTGATTACAGCCATAGGCTCTAATAGGCGTCAAAAAAGGTGACTGTGAGTGCCCAGCTGTGTTAGAAAAGCGAATGAATATCCTAACACTAAACTGCCTCTCCGCCAATCAGGTGCTCGGATCTGTTACCCGTCACCTGATTGGCTGAAATGACAGGCGCTGTGATTGGATGCCTGTCAGGCATCCAATCATAGCAGAGGACGGGAAGAGAGGATGGAAGAAGACATCGAGGAGCACTGAGGAGCTATCCCACCAAGACAGGGTAAGTGTAGATGGCGGGCGGGTATGATACTGGCAGCATTTGATATGGCATAGTGGGAGTATTTGATTGGTCACAGTGGCAGCATTTGATGGCACAGTGGGAGCATTTGATATGGCACAGTGGCTGTGTTTGATGGGCACAGTGGCTGCGTTTGATGGCACAGTGGCTGTGTTTGATGGTACAGTGGTGGCAATTGATGGTGCAGTGGCTGCATTTAATGGGCACAGTGGCTGCCTTTGATGGGCACAGTGGCTGCGTTTGACACAGTGGCAACAACTGATGGGAACAGTGGCTGCGTTTGATGGCACAGTGGCTGTGTTTGATGGTACAGTGGCGGCAATTGATAGGCACAGTGGCTGTGTTTGATGGCACAGTGGCTGCTTTTTATGGTATAGTGGCTGTGTTTGATGGCACAGTGGCGGCAATTGATGGGCACAGTGGTTGCGTTAGATGGTACAGTGGCGGCAATTGATAGGCACAGTGGCTGCGTTTGATGGCACACTGGTTGTGATTGATGGTACAATGAGGCTGCATTTGATGGGGGGTTTTTTTCAGAATTTTTCAGTTTATTTGTGCCCTGAGAGCATAAGTAGGATGTGTAGGACTACAATAGTGACACTACAATGGAGAATATAAGTTGTGACCACAGAGTTGGAATGTTCAATACCTTAGGGCATCATATGACATCCTTGACATTGAGTGGGGATATCTGAATGATGCCTGCAGCTACAAATAAGCTACAAATATTCAAATAAGCCGGAGATTCTGTGCACGCCCCCCCCCCCCCACCACCACCATCTGGTGCTTCTCCGGGCTCTCCCGTGCCATCAGGGTCCCAGAGTAAGAACCGCCCACCGCCGGATGCTGACGATAGAGATTTCTGGTGACTAGATGGTCACCAGTCATCTCTATGACTGTCGGAGGCCTGGGCGTGACGTTATGACATTACGCCCAGGTTCCCGGAAGTAAACGAAGCCGGGATCACGTCTGTCAGCATGAGATCTGTGAATTTTTTTTCTTGATCTCATGCTTTCCAGCCTAGAGGAGAGGGGGTCTTATTGACCCCGCATCTCTCCATAAAGAGAACCTGTCACACACAATTCCTATTACAAGGGATGTTTACATTCCTTGTAATAGGAATAAAAGTGATAAAAAAAAAATAAGTAGAATAAATTTTTTTTTTAAAACAACCCTGTCCCCGGTAGCTCATGTTCAGAAGCGAACGCACATATAAGTCCTGCCCACATATGTAAACGCCATTCAAACCACACCTGTGAGGTATCGCCGTGTGCATTAGAGCGTGTGCAACAATTCTAGTACTAGAGCTCCTCTGTAACTCTAAACTGGTAACCTGTAACAATTTTCAAAGCGTCGCCTATGGAGATTTTTATGTACCGAAGTTTGGCACCATTCCATGAGTGTGCACAAATTTAATGTGTGACATGTTAGGTATCTATTTACTCGGCATAACATCATCTTTCACATTATATAAAACAATTGGTCTAACTTTACTGCTTTGTTATTTTTTAATTCATGAAACTGTTTTTTTTAAGAAAAAATATATATAATGTTTGGGGGGTTCTAAGTAATTTTCTAGCAAAAATAAAAGTTTTAAACATGTAAACACCAAAATCTCAAAACGAGGCTGGTCCTTAAGTGGTTAAATAAAATGACTGAAGATTGGTTATGATGAATAAGATGGCCTCTTTCCTCAATGAAGACCACTTACTCCATTACATTACAGAATGATATTCCAAATATTGCAGCTCATGCAAAGTATTCTTTACAAACTGTATATATTGCAGAGTAATAAAATGAAAAGACACTTATTGTTTAATAATCTTTGTGTAATGAGAGAGCTGTGGAATTTACAGTCCATCCATGAGTAAATTAGACGGGTACTGTATGGTGTTTGGTAGACGAATTATTGCTGTGAGACTAGAGTGATCACATTTTGTGAAATTATAGTTTAGGAAATGTGCTTTTAAAATATTTTGGATTTCATCAAATTATTTTAGTGCATGCAAGCTGCTATTAAAGTGGTGAAAATTATTTAAAGAAATGTGTTATCTATGGATTGTTTATTCCAGATTGTTCTATAAATACACATGCAATTCCTCAAATCAAACGCTGGGTGTCCTCATTGCTCCTCGAGTAGACTCCAACTGGAAATTCAATGTATCATTGGTCATAAATTATACTTTGTTTTGCTCTTAGCAACATACCCATGTGATATGTACACAGCACCTCAATTGGCAGAAGCCAAACAAAAAACACTTTAGAAACTCTGGTTAACCGTTTACTAACTAAAGTTTTATAAGAATTTTTTTTTTATTATATGTCAATAAGCTGAGCTCAAAAAAGTGAAAATTTGCTGTTATAGGAACATTTTTTTTTATCAATTAGAAGTGTTTTATTGAAGGATTAAATAATACATCATACATGAAGGAAAAAGAAAACAAAAACCGTTTCAAAAACATCCAGCAGCATCTCCGAGAGATAAATTCAATTTATTAAAATACTATAGGACTGATCACAACAATCACAGTGGGAGAAGCTAAGGGGGAGGGAAGAGTCACCAGCTAAAGACAGGGGGTCAAAGGACACCTCAACCCACTTACCAAGGAGAAGAGGCGTCACAATGGGTGGCCATTGGGGTATAGCCCCAAATCTGGGGCCCATAGCCCCGAGTCTCTTGCCGCACGGTCACTGCCTAACCAGCGGGCCGCGACCGCAGCTATGGTGGGCAGGCTGGCTGCATGAGAGAGACGGAGTAGAGGAGAGAACCGAGCGGGCGGACGAGCAGAAATTACATCATCTCTCTCCGACCGCTCCACATCAGCTCTCTTCGCAGCCAGGCCTCTTCAATGTGGGAGCGAGGTGCAGAGAGATGACATCATCCCTCACCCCCACTACAAATCAGTGCTCTTCCGCCCTCAGAGTGCAGTGGAGATGAGGTCATATGCTTCCTGTCATTAGTGGAGCTCCACTCTGCAGCCAGACCCCCTTGCTTCAATGTCGGGGGAGGTGCGGCAGGTAGCAGCGAGATTACATCATCTCTCACTGCCCCCCCAGCATCACCGCTCTACTGCCCTCACTGGCTGGCATGGCAAGTTATTATCCACATCGGTTGGCAAGTGACAATCCACATCTGGTGCCAGGTGATGTGGCAAGTGACAACCCACATCTAGTGACAGGTGACGTGGCAAGTGACAATCTGCAAAATTGTGGCAGCTGACAATCCACATCTGGTGCCAGGTGACAATGGCAAGTGACAACCCACATCTGGTGGCAGGCGACATGGCAAGTGACAATCCACATCTAGTGGCAGGTGATGGTGGCAAGTAACAAGCTGCATCTGGTGACAGCCGACAGTGAAAGTGATACACTGCATCTGGTGGCAGGAGATGTGGCAAGTGACACGCCCAGGACTCCCACTGATTCTGCATTATGGTGAGTTAAACCACTTGCTTGCCACCGGTGTGCCTCCCACCCCCCCCAACCCAACTGCAAAAAGGTTGGTGACTGTTGATATGGGCTCTAGCCCCAGATCTTTTGCAGACCTAGCAACGCCCCTGCCAAGGAGAGAGAGGGGTACTCAGCAGACTCACTCTACTTGAAGGTACATGGCTGCCAAACCTTGTGAAACTTCCCTGAAAATTGTACCTTTAGTCTTAAATTCCTTCCAAAAAATGGCAGCATGCTTCCTGCTCCTAGGTTGTGAGGGTGCCTTGGCACTTGTCCTAACCACTTTATAGTTGCAGTGTGAAGGCAGAATTATCCATAGTTCGAGTTGCTGACACCCTCCAGCTCAACAGAAGCCAATCGAAAAAATCAAGAGAAAGGTGGAAATTTCTTAGCTGAACAGCGATTGCCTCCCATCGCTATTTGGGTAGTCAGACAGCTGTGGGTGTTGCGGTTGTCTGAATACAGTAGACAGCACGAGAAATTCTTCCATCCATGCTGATTATTGTGGATGGGGAAAATCGCATGAAATCGCTTGTTCAGCTCACAGGACTGAATAAGGTGAAGCTCTGCTGACTCCAGTAATCAAATCAAATGCAAGTAAAAATTCTGTTTTTATTTTCTTTTACTCATGATTGGGTATTCTTTACAAAGTGAAATTTCTCCACATTTACTAAGTTCTGGGGAATATTTCCTTGCAATTTGCCTTGCAGCTTATTTACCTTTATTAAATCAACCCCACAATGTTGTCCTCACTCTACAGATAGTTAGAAGCTCACTGGATTTCTGGTAGGTCAAAGGGCATTTTTCTGTAGTTGCAGTGTTTTCAAAGGGATTGAGAAACGTGCAAGCACTGCAGACATGGTCTGCATATGTTTTTTTTTTTTGTTTTGTTTTTTCCATTTTACCCAGACATACACTTTAACCACTTCAGCCCTGGAAGGTTTACCCTCCTTCATGACCAGGCCATTTTTGCAATACGGCACTGAGTTACTTTAACTGACAATTGCGTGATCATGTGACGATGTTCCCAAATAAAATTTACGTCCTTTTCTTTCTCACAAATAGAGCTTTCTTTTGGTGGTATTTGAACATCTTTGCGTTTTTTATTTTTGACGCTATAAAAAAAGATTGACAATTTTGAAAAAAAAGCAATATTTTTACTTGATGCTATAAAACATACCCAATAAAAAATTTAAAAAATCAAATGTATTCATCAATTTAGGCCAATATGTAATCTGCTACATGTTTTTGGTTAAAAAGAAAATCCCAATTATCGTATATTGATTGGTTTGTGCAAAAGTTATAGCATCTACAAACTATGGGATATATTTATGGAATTTTTTTTAATTGTTTTTACTAGTAATGGTGGTGATCTGCGATATTTAGCGGAACTGCGACATTGCGATGGACAAATCTCACACTAAGTGACCCTTTTTGGGGACCAGTGACACCAATACAGTGATTAGTGCTACAAAAATGCACTGACACTATACTAATGACACTGTCAGGGAAGGAGTTAATATCAGGGGCGATCAAAGGGTCAAATGTGTTCCTAGGGAGTGCTTTCTAATTGTGTGAGGGGGTGCTTTGATGGGGGGAGCCAGGGATTCATGTCCCTGCTTAGCAGGAACACAAGATCTCCACTCCACTCCACTCCACTCAAACTATTGTGCTGCAAGTTTGAAAATGACCCGCTAAGCTATTGCTAGACTTGCCAGGCTTCACCAGTTTGTTGCACAATTGCAGCAAGTCCACATTGCATGACTCAAGATCAACTTTTTTTGCAAACATTCTGCAAATCTGCTGCAAGTTCTGGTTCAGTTATGTTGTGCAATAGTCATCCCACCACAGGGGGCACTGTGGCTGAATTTTCATGATAAAGACTTACAGAGCTCTTGCTGTAGACTCACTACTGCAACTTTGCTCTTGTTAGTGACTTTCCATGCAAATTTGCTACAAATTGGAAAAATGTCAACTAGAACTTGAGCTTCAAGTGCTCTGCAAGTGTACAACATGCCAGTGAAAATGTGCAGCAAATTAACAAGACTTACAATTCATTCAACACTGCCACAAATTTGTGAAAAGTTAACCTTACTATCTGGGCATCTTTCCCTCTCACAGAACGGCCCTCTGTCTTGTTTACATAGGCAGACCGCTATTTCCCCTTTGCTCAGAGCGATCGCCAGGTGCTGGCGAACATCGGATACAGAGGGAGCGGGTCGAAGGCGGTGCATGCATCCCATACTCAGTACATGAAATCACGTACAGATTTGTGATTTTACGAGGGACAGCCACCCTGCCACAATATATCTGTGTGGGGCAGTCCAGAAGTAGACTTTACTGAGGTGCAGACCATAAAAATTAAAGCAAAACCCCATTATCAGAGAATATAATCCATGAATCAAACAGGACAATCAATAATGGAATACATACAGGAAAAAAAGTAACAAATAAAAGAGAAACTAAACCTGAAGAAGCAGCAACACAGAATCAATGATGATTTACTGCCAAATCAGAAGGTATGTTATCAGAGGAGGAGAAAATACCATATTCTTCCTATGTAAGAAAAACTAAATGATTAAAGAGGAAGTAAACCCTGATGGGTTTACTTCCTCTTTCATTCCCTGCAAAGGTAAAGCATAATGGACTACAATGCATCACATTGTAGTCCATTATGTGTCACTTACCTGACACAGGAGCCAGCGAAGTCACTGCTGTCCCCTGTTGTCCGGCGCATCCATCTTCTCGGTGGGTCTCGCAGCTCCGCCGCTGTCATTCGTCGAAGCCGTGATGACGTCACTCCCGCGCATGCGCACGGGAGCCGACACGCGCGGCATCGTGCGGCATCTTTGTCATTGACGATGCGGTGCCTGTCTTCCTTAATCTAGGCTTACTTGTAGGTCAAAGTGGTTTGTAAGGGTTTACAACCACTTTAAACCCTCAGCGTGAATTCACACTATATGCGCTGACAAACATTTTACTGCATGGTAAAACGTCTGTCACCACAGATACACACAATAAAAAAATGTTTCCTATGTGTCCCATTCAAACTGCAAAGCAGCCTAGTGCTGCGCTGCAGCATGCTGCAATAAAATGCAGACATGCTGCATTTTATCGCAGTGCACCATGCCAAATCACACAGCAATGTACAGCAACACAGCGCTTTGCACTGGAAGCTGTGTGATGCGCTGAATCGTGCACCACACTGCCCCCTATGGTAGCCGGCAAGGCAGAGCAGCTGACACAGTGAATTGCTCTGGCAGGTCTCCCTTGCAGTGTAAATTCAGCCTCAGCATTTTTAGCTCAACACACTAAGCACAATAAAAAAAAATTCCCAGTAAACTATTTGTAAAATGTTCAGTTTACAACTTTCAATGCTATTGGCTTCCACTCTCTCAGTGCTGTGCCCCTCAACTGCCTGTCTTCACTGGAAAATGCTAACAGTGCATAGTGCAGTCTTGGACCAGTCTGTTAGTTTAGAAAAGGAAGGAAGAGGATGAGGGAGGAGCACGAGTGCCTTGCCATCCTAGGCTATGGGGCTGTGTGTTTCTATTGATGCACAAAGTGTAAAGTGACACAACACCAGTCCCTGCGCGTGCAAGGGTGACTCGTTAGAATGCTGCAAGAGAAAGGAGCCACCCTGAAACAGGAAACCTGAGGCAGCGTGCCATATTAAACAGGAACCTAGGCAAAGATTAAAATATTTTAAAAAAAAAAGCTGCATACTCAGCTGCTGAAAGAGCTTAAAACTGAGTGTATAATGTCACTTTGAGAACAGGAAAGGAATATAAAAAATATTTTTCCAGACATGTGTTAGCAACATGACAGCAAATCATACAGTAGGTGTTCTGACTGTGAGCATCCCCTATGTCTATGACATTTTTATTGCAGGATCTGGTGGCATTGAAATATTTCTCAATTTCAGGCATGCTGCCACATTTACAAGATGCTGGTATTTTCATAAGCAGTTGGCAGACCCTCAAAAATGACAGCATGTGTATTGTATTCCTTTATTTATTTTACTTGACAGTCAGCATTGGAGAATGAGAATCTGATTTACAGAGATGCTGTGTTAAGTTGTTTGCTGAAAACAACCAATACATTATTCTTTTTTAATGCAGCCTAAAAGGTACAACCTATAAACAAGGAAAAACATTTGGCAGTGTGTTAAGACAAAAAACTTGCTGCCCAACAACACCAGCACTGCAACTGTAAAAAGATCATTTAAAAGAAAAGAGGTTCATATTTGTGCGTTGCATTGTGGGAATGCACACAAAATCATGCGAGTTTCCGCAACAAATGAAAAAAACGCATCTCTTTTGCAGGCACATGACAGTGTCATTAATTATTAATAGCACCCCAAAGCATCTCGCTAACATGCACAAAAACACCTGTATAGATATAAAAAGTCTACACACCCCTGTTAAAATGTCAGGTTTCTGTGATGAAACTTTTTCCACCTTTAATGTGACCTATAAACTGTACAACTCAATTGAAAAACAAACTTAAATCTTTTAGGGGGGATAAGTAAAATAAAAAAACTAAAATAATGTGACTGCATAAGTGTTTAAGTTGAGCTGTTTAGTAGGTCTTTCCTGACATTTTCTTAGTCGCATCCTACAGCAAAAATCCTGGTCCGCAGAGAGCTTCCAAAGCATCAGAGGTATCTCTTTGTTAAAAGTTACCAGTCAAGAGAAGGGTACAGAAGAATTTCCAAGGCCTTAGATATACCATGGAACACAGTGTAGACATCAAGTGGAGAAAATATGGCACAACAGTGACATTACCAAGAACTGGATGTCCCTCCAAAATTGATGAAAAGACAAGAAGAAAAGTGGTCAGGGAGGCTACCAAGAGGCCTACAGCAACATTAAAGGAGCTGCAGGAATATCTGGCAAGTACTGGCTGTGTGGTACAAGTGACAACAATCTCCCGTATTCTTCATATGTCTGGGCTATGGGGTAGAGTGGCAAGACGGAAGCCTTTTCTTACGAAGAAAAACATCCAAGCCCAGATGAATTTAGCAAAAACACACCTGAAGCTTCCCAAAAGTATGTGGGAAAATGTATTATGGTATATGAGGAAACCAAGGTTGAACTTTTTGGCTATAATTCCAAAAGATATGTTTGGCACAAAAACAACATATCACCAAAAGAACATCATACCCACAGTGAAGCATGGTGGTGGCAGCATCATGCTTTGTGGCTGTTTTTCTTCAGCTGGAACAGGGGCCTTAGTCAAGGTAGACGGAATTATGAACAGTTCCAAATACCAGTCAATACTGGCACAAAACCTTCAGCTTCTGCTAGAAAGCTGAACATGAAGAGGAACTTCATCTTTCAACATGACAACGACCCAAATCATATATCCAAATCAACAAAGGAATGGCTTCACCAGAAGAAGATTAAAGTTTTAGAATGACCCAGCCAGAGCCCAGACCCAAATCCAAATTCTGTGGGGTGATCTGAAGAGGGCTGTGTACAGGAGATGCCCTCGCAATCTAACAGATTTGGAGTGTTTTTGCAAAGAAGAGTGGGTAAATATTGGCAAGTCAAGATGTGCCATGCTGATAGACTCATGCCCAAAAAGACTGAGTTCAACAAAGTATTAGTGTAATGCCCCGTACACACAATCGGACTTTACCACAACAAAACCATGGAATTTTCTTTGAAGGTTGTTGGCTCCAACTTGTCTTGCAGACACATGGTCACACAAATGTTGGCCAACAATTATGAACGTAGTGACGTATAAAATTTGTTGAAGGAAAATTTGAGAACCTGCGAGCCAACATTTGTTGCCGTAAATTCCAACAACAAATGTTCGATGGAGCGTACACGCGGTCGGACTTTCTGCCAACAATCTCACATCCAACATTTGTTGTCGGAAAATCCAATCGTGTGTACGGGGCATAAGTGTGTGCACACTTATGCAACCATATTATTTTAGTTTTTTAGTTTTACTTCCCTCCACCTAAACAATTTCACTTTGTTATTCAATTGAGTTGTACAGTTTATAGGTCACATTAAAAGGTGAATAAAGTTCTGAAATTATATAAACTTTTCTGGGCACTGCTTCTAACATCTAAAAAATATACTATTGGTGGGAAAAAAAGATAGATAATAAATATCAAATAACTATTTTCCAGCTCCCTATGAATCTCTATTGAACATCAAATGCGTATTTTTGTGCATTAAGCACCTGACAACAAGTGATGTACCCGTACGTCGTTGGAATTCAAGTGGTTATACCAGGATGATGGTTGCAGCTGAACCACCATGGTAATGTTTGTTAGAGCCAACAGTCGGTTCTCTTGTGAAAGCAATCCTAGCAGCTAACTAGCCTCTGGATTGCTTTTACAAGCACCAGGAGGGGACATCCCCCCTCCACCACTTTCCGCGGCTTTACTGGGATCTCCCGTCCCACCAGGGTTTCCGATCGACCAGCCAGCAGAATCAGAGAGACGAACAAAGAACAATGCCTTTGGTCTGCTATTGGCTATGGTAACCAGGAAGCAATGACCTGACATCACTTCCAGTTTACCCGGATGTCAAGGCTACTATTTTTTAAAAATCAAAGGCATTCGAATACAGTGATCTTGGTGTGATCAAATGCTTTTATGGGCAGAGGGGGGATTTGGGGTCTTATAGATCTGAGATCTCTCCAAAAAGAGTAACTGTCAAATGCCTAGTGCTATCACCAAAAAAAGTGTCAGTGTAAAAATAAAAATAGTATAAACTTTTTTTTAAAGTGCCCCCTGTCATCCTGGGCTTGCACGCAAAGGTGAACACATGCATCGGTCCTGAACAAACGCATACAACATTCATGCCACACATGTGAGGTATCAATATGAACATCAGATCATGGGCAGTAATTCTAGCACCAGACCTTCTGTGTAAATCTAAAGTGGTAACCTGTAAAGTTTGTCGCTGTTGCACGGGCGTGACATGTTTGGTATCTCTTTACTCAACATAACATTAACTTTTAAATTCTACCAAAAAATTAAGTTATATGTTGTGGGTTTTTTTTTTCAATTAAAATGGAAAAACTTGTATTTTTTCTAAAAAAAAATTGTGTTTCAAAAACCGCTGGGCAAATGCTGTGTTACATGAAAAATTGCAAAACCCACCATTTTATTCTCTAAGGCCTCTGCTTTAAAAAAATATAGAATGTTTGGGGGTTCTAACTAATTTTGTAGCAAAAATTCATTTTTTTTACATATAAGCAAACGTCTCAGAAAAAGGCCTGGGTGTCTGTTAAGTTAAGTTCATATGGTGTAGGCAGAGTAAAAGATGACTGACAGACAGCATCTGCATCCAAGGCTCTTTTTTTTACTTGACAGGTTTTTGCAATTACATTTGACATATTTAATACTGATTTATATTAAAAGTAAGCTTTTTGTGAGTTTCTTAGTGAATGTAATAATCAGCATACTATATTCCGCCCCATAGTGTTCAGCAATAGGAGGACATGGAGGAGGAGGAAGGGGGGGAGATGTCCTTTACCACTGTGTATACACCCACATATGTGACTCTATAGTCATGTGGACTGCACAGACAAAAAAAAAAGGAGGCAATGAAGAGCTTAGAAGGGAACCGAAATTGAGCATGCTCCATAGAGAACACCAGCTGGTCTACACAAGCTCAGGCTGCAGTGGGGACACAGAGAAGATGGGAGGGACAGCTGAAGGCAGGATCAACCAGGTATATATATCACGCTACACAAAGTGAATGTTTTCATGGCTTTGGGTATGCACACTTTGTTATATAGCATGTACTGAGAGTTTTTCATAGTCTGGGTTTAATAACTCTTTAAATGAGAAAGAATAATCAGACATTTAACAACTAACAAATCCTGAAAAGCTTCATTGCCCAATTTACAATGGAGTGTCACCAAACTAGTGTCCCCTTTGGAAAACTTCACCTTTATTATGCCTTGTACACATGGGCAGACCACAAAATCCGTTGGATTTTTTTCCAACTGATTTTGGCCAAAACTTGTGTTGCATACACGCGGTCGCACAAAGTTGTCGGAAAATCCAATCATTCCGAACGAGGTGACATCAAGCACGTACGTCGGGACTATAAACGGGCCAGTAGCCAATATCTTTCGTCTCTTCGTTTATTCTAAGCATGCCTGGCAATTTGTCTGTCGGAATTGTCTACACACTATCGGGATTTATGCGATCGGATTTTGCTGTCGGAAAATTTTAGATCCTGATCTCAAACTTTTTCCGTCGGAAATTTCGAAGGAAAAAGTCTCAGATGGAGCCCACATACGACCGGATTTTCCGACAACATAATCCGATCTGACTTTTTCCGTCAGAATATCTGACTGTGTGGACAGGGCATTAGTGTTATGGGGACAACCCAGAGGGGTGGAATCTCCTCAATGGGGAGTTAGGGTGACTCTCCCTTTTTGGGCATAGACAGCAATGAAAACTTAACAGGTGTTCCAATCTTTCTCCATTCCATTCAAAATAAAATAAAAGTTTTGCCTTTAATTATACTTAAAGCCCAACTCCAGTAAAGTTCAGCTGCTTGTTTAGTTTAGGAAAAAGGAGAAGCACTTTTACTTTTAGAATTAAAAAAAAATATATATATATATATTTTAATTCTTTTATTCAAAATATTATGAAAAATATTTGGCCACCATTATTTTCCAGCACTGCCTTAACCCTCTTGGGCATGGAGTTCACCAGAGCTTCACAGGTTGCTGCTGGAATCCTCTTCCTTCTGGGATGAAAGCCATGCAGACCAATTTGATGCAGTGTGCGGTGTGTGGTCTGAGCACTGACAGGCTTATCCCTCACCCCTTCAAGCTCTGCAGCAATGCTGGCAGCACTCATACATCTATTTCCCAAATGCTGCATACACACGATCAGACTGTCCGGCGGACTTTGCCCCGGCGGACAAACCGCCGGACTTTGAAGCGGAGGTCTGCCGGACTTTCCGAACGAGTGGACCTGCCCACTCACAACCGGACTTGGCGGGAGTCTGCCGTACTTTTGAAATGAACGGACTTGCCCACACACATAGGAAAGTCCGTTCATTTTGAACGCGGCTCCAGGTAATCGGGACTAGTGAAGGAAGTCAATGTCACGGCCTTCGTCAGCGAGATTGACCCGCTGGCCCCGTCACCTGGTATGGACTTAAAGGGGAAGCCCTACGCCAAAAAAACTGTGTGGGGGTCACCCCCAAGGTCCATATAAGACCCTTATCCGAGCATGCAGCCCGGCCGGTCAGGAAAGGGGGTGGGGACGAGCGAGCGTCCCCCACTGATACCAGGCCGCATGCCCTCAACATGGGGGGGTTCCTTGGGCCCCCCCCACCCCAAAGCACCTTGTCCCCATGTTGATGAGGACAAGGACCTCTTCCCAACAACCCTGGCCGTTGGTTGTCGGGGTCTGCGGGCGGGGGGCTTTTTGGAATCCGGGAGCCCCCTTTAATAAGGGGGCCCCCAGATACTGGCTCCCCACCCTATGAGAATGAGTATTGGATACGATGTACCCCTACCCATTCACCTGGTGAAAAAAAAATGTAAAAAAAAAACACAACACAAGGGTTTAACCCTTTCATGACTAAGCCTATTTTTGGAATTTGGTGTTTACAAGTTAAAATCCATATTTTTTGCTAGAAAATTACTTGGAACCCCCAAACATTATATATATTTTTTAGCAGAGACTCTAGAGAATAAAACGGCGATTGTTGCAATATTTTATGTCACACGGTATTTGCGCAGTGGTGTTTTAAACGCAACTTTTTGGGAAAAGGGACACTTTCACGAATAAAAAAAAAAAAAACAGTAAAATTAGCCCAATTTTTTGGCGTAATGTGAAAGATAATGTTACACCGAGTAAATAGATACCAAACATGTCACACTTTATAATTGCGCGCACGACAAAGTACGGTACCTAAAAATCTCAATAGGCGACGCTTTAAAAAATTTTTACGGTTACCAGGTTATCGTTACAGAGGAGGTCTAGTGCTAGAATTATTGCTCTCGCTCTGACGATCGCGGCGATACCTCACATGTGTGATTTGAACACCGTTTACATACGCGGGCGCGACTTCCGTATGCGTTTTCTTTGCTTCGTGAACGCGGGGAGGGCGGGCGCTTTAAAAAAAAAAAATTTTATTTTTTTATTTATTTTATTTATTTTAAAATAACTAAATTGTTTTTAAAAAAAAATAAAAAATTGATCACTTTTATTGCTGTCACAAGGAATGTAAACATCCCTTGTGACAGTAATAGGTGGTGACAGGTCCTCTTTATGGAGGGATCGGGGGTCTAAAAGACCCCCCACCCCTCCTTTACACTTCAATGTATTCAGATCGCCAAAAACAGCGATTCTGAATACCGGATATTTTTTTAAAACCGGCGCCATTGGCAGCTGAGTAAACGGGAAGTGACGTCATGACGTCGCTTCCGTGTTTACGATGAGGAGACTGGAACGAAGCCGATTACGGCTTCGTTCCAGTTCCTCCGCAGCAGCCGGAGCCATCGAACACGGAATCGGTGCTCCCGATCGAGCGGGAGCACCGGTAGCAGCGGCGAGAGGCGGCGGGAGGGGGGGACGTCCCCTCCCGCTCCTCCGGCATAACAGCCGAGCGGCTTTTAGCCGCATCGGTTGTTATACCTGGATAGCCAATCGCCTGCTGCAAAAAACGGTACCGGGATGATGCCTGCAGGTGCGGGCATCATCCCGGTATAACCCCCGGAAGCCGAGTACGCATATCTGCGTACGCTCGGCGGGAAAGGGTTAAAATAATAAATTTTCACCAGGTGAATGGGTGGGGGTACATTGTACCCCATACTCATTCACATAGGGTGGGGAGCCGGTATCTGGGGGCCCCCTTATTAAAGGGGGCTCCTGGATACCAATAAGCCCCCTGCCCGCAGACCCCGACAACCAACGGCCAGGGTTGTCGGGAAGAGGCCCTTGTCCTCATCAACATGGGGACAAGGTGCTTTGGGGTGGGGGGGCCGCAGGGCCTCCCCTTCCCCAAGGCACCCCCCCATATTGAGGGCACGTGGCCTGGTACGGCTCAGGAGGGAGGGCGCTCGCTCGTCCCCACCCCCTTTCCTGACCGGCCGGGCTGCGTGCTCGGATAAGGGTCTTATGGCCCTTAGGGGGAGCCCCACGCCGTTTTTTTGGCTTAGGACTTCCCCTTTAAGTCCATACCAGGTGACAGGGCCATCGACGCGTCGTAATACGGCGGACTAACACACACACTGCCGGAACTTTTGAGTCAAAACTACTTTCTAAGTCCGTCGGACTTTTGGGAAGAAAAAAACGCTGAAACCCACACACGGGCAGATAGTCTGATCGTGTGTACGCGGCAAAAGACAACCTCTGGATATGACGCTGAACACGCACACTCAACTTCTTTGGTTGACCATGGTGAGGCCTGTTCTGAGTGGAACCTGTCCTGTTAAACAGCTGTATGGTCTTGGCCCCCGTGCTGAATCTCAGTTTCAGGGTCTTGGCAATCTTCTTATAGCCTAGGCCATCTTTATGTAGAGCAACAATGATTTTTTTCAGATCCTCAGAGAGTTCTTTGCCATGAGGTGCCATGTTGAACTTCCAGTGACCAGTATGAGAGAGTGAGAGTGTAAACACCAAATTTTACACACCTGCTCCACATTCACACCTTAGACCTTGTAACACTAACAAATCACATGATACCGGGGACAGAAAATGGCTAAATGGGCCCAATTTGGATGATTTCACTTAAGGGTGTACTCACTTTTGTTGCCAGTGGTTTAGACCTTAATGGCTGTGTGTTAAGTTGTTTTAAGGGGACAGCAAATGTATACAAAGTTATACAAGCTGTACACTCACTACTTTACATTGTAGAAAAGTGTCATTTATTTAGTGTTGTGACATGAAAAGATATAATAAAATATTTACAAAAATGTGAGGGGTGTACTCACTTTTGTGAGATACTGAAGGTTTTAGGAAAATCTATTAGAAGTTTGCTGAAAATCTTTGTATATGCTTGATGAAAGCTGCACAAAAGCTTGCTGTTCACATTGCTTTTGTATGCTGAAGTCTGTATGAAAGGGAATGTACAATCTGATTGCAACATGTGTGGTCAGTTTAAGCCCCTGTAGACACGGTCGGAGATTTCCACAACCAAATCCGTTGGATTTTGCCCGTCGGATTTTGTCTGTCGGATCTTGTCCGAAACTGTTGCATACACATGGTCGGACAAAGTTGGCGAAAAATCCGATCTTTCAGAACGTGATGACGTAATTTCGTTACGATGGGACTACATTCAGGCTAGTAGCCAATAGCTTTGATGTAGGAATTTGATCTGAGCATGTGTGGCACTTGGTCCGATCAAAATTCTCTACACATGATCGGAGTATGTCCGATCGGCCCAGTTGGTCGGGAAATATTTCCAACATGTTGGAAAATGGGGTCCGATGGATATTCCAACGGAATCAGTCCGATGCATACCACACACAGTCGGATTATCCGACAACACGGGCCGATAGGACACATTCCGACGGATTCTCCGACCGTGTGTACAAGGGCTAAGAAGAGGAAATGCTTCATACCATTCATAGAAGGATGTACAGTTTATTCTTACATTGTTCTAGATGCCGACTCCCATGCTGAATTTTGGTCAGATGTATTTAAGCAAGCCACACGTCTCTGCAGCTCTATGTTGTATTAAGGCTCCATGCACACTGTATGTTAAAATAACATTATAAAAACGGCAGTAGCTTTGCAGTGAGTCTTTCAAGGTTTTTCAACATTTTTGCAATAGCGTTTATTAGCGTTCCTAGCATTTTTCAGCATTAGCGTTTTTTTTTTCAATGGATCAAAAAAGTTAAAAACCCCTGGTCAGCATTTATCTATGTTTATTAACGTTTATGAGCATTTGTTGTTTTTTGTGTTCAGAAAAACGACCCCTGAATGTGATTTTATGGCATCCAGAAAACAGCCCATGAACTCCATTGCTGATAAACATCCAAAAACGTCCATGTGTGCATGGACACATGGGATAACATAGAGGGGAGTTCATGGGCTGTTAACAAAAACGCCCAAACTCCCAAAAACGTCAGTTTTTGAGCTTCAGTGTGCATGTAGCCAAATAGCGTCACAAGTACCTTCTTATTAAAAACAGAATGGTCTCGGTGTACACCGTAAATATGACATGATATGTGAATACAGGAAATGATAAAGGTATATAATTAGAAAAATGAAGAGCTGATGTCATTATCCTCATCTCCACTAGAGGTCCCCCTTTACACTGTATGTGGATTGTTTGCTTCCATTTAAACTCCCCCACAATGACAGGGAAGACAAAAAATCAACCCAGCTACAGGGGATCCCCCAGAGAGAAGAGTTCACAGTCCTCAGAGTTCACACAACAGATATTTATATCATGCTCACTTTTACTTTCAGTTGTCATACGTGTCAGTTATTGATAAAAATCAGCTAACAAAGTTTTAGAAACAAGTCTGTTTATGAAGACAAACAAACATACGGAGCGAGACTTACAGGATGGGTGCTCAACCTGTGGCCCTCCAGCTGTTCTGGAACTACAAGTCCCATCATGCCTCTGCCTTTGGGAGTCATGCTTGTTTAACTGACAGCCTTGCAATGCCTCATGGGACTTGTATTTCCGCAACAGCTGGAGGGCCGCCACAGGTTAAGCAGCCATGATTTACAGGAACCCTGGGGCGGACTAACAACTCATGGGGCCCCCGGGCAATAGGAGATTATGGGGCCCCCAGGCAATCAGAGATTATGGGGCCACACAGTATACACACACACACAGTATACAATCACACAGGTTACACATACATGTACACACAGTATACACAGACATGTTTCTATTGGCTGAGAAGGTACTGGAGAGGTGGGGCAGCTATAATCTCAGGATTTTTAGACCAAAAGGATGTTGGTAAGGGACATTTCAGAGACAGATGTAAAAAAAAAAACACAGATTTTTACATACTGTCCCTGGTTTTACTGAGGCTGGCAACCCTGATGGGGGCCCCCTAGTGGCCCGGGGCCCTCGGGCAGTGCCCGAGTGGCCAAATGGTCAGTCCGCCCCTGCAGGAAGCTAAACATATGAGCACATTTTTCTCTAAAAAATAATTTCTGCCATGTAGCGTGCACATTTTATACATGAACTGAGAGAAGGAAAGGTAAAGCACATCAATTGATCAGTTGTGTAGAACTATAAAGCTGGAAACACAGCCTGCATAGGTAATAAAGGCTGTCTATATATACACTATATTACCAAAATTATTGGGACGCCTGCCTTTACACGCACATGAACTTTAATGGCATCCCAGTCTTAGTCCATCGGGATCAATATTGAGTTGACCCACCTTTTTCAGCTATAACAGCTTCAACTCCTCTGGGAAGGCTGTCCACAAGGTTTAGGAGTGTGTCTATGGGGATGTTTGACCATTCTTCCAGAAGCGCATATGTGAGATCAGGCAATCATGTTGGACGAGAAGGCCTGGCTCGCAGTCTCCGCTCTAATTCATCCCAAAGGTGTTCTATCAGGTTGAGGTCAGGCCACTCAAGTTCCTCCACCCAAAACTCACTCATCTATGTCTTTATGGACCTTGCTTTGTGCACACAGTCATGTTGGAACCAGAAGGGGCCATCCCCAAACTGTTCCCACAAAGTTGGGAGCATAAAAATGTCCAAAATGTCCCAGTATTTGTATCATCCCCTCACCTCCCTTTATACTTACCTGAGTTCCACCTTTATCCAGCGCTGTGCCCGGCTATAGCAACACTGGTCTGTGTTATGCCCTGTATGCACGGTCGGACATTCCGACCATAAAAATCCGTCAGATTTTTTCTGACGGATTTTGCCTTCGTCTCGTAGTTTATTCTGAGCATGCGTGGCAGTTTGTCCGTTGGAATTCTCTACAAACGATCGGAAAAAGTCTGATCGGATTTTGTTGTCGGAAAATTTTAGATCCAGCTCTCAAACTTTTTCCGACAGAATTTCCGACGGAAAAAGTCCGATAGAGCCCACACACGATCAGATTTTCCGAAAAACATAATCCGATTGGACCGTTTCTGTCGGAATTTCCGACCGTGTATAGGGCATAACTCTCCTCACAGGACACAGGCAGAAAGGGGAGCTATTGGCTACTGCTACTGTCAATCAAATCTTGTGGGGGGGAGCAAGGGGCAGAGCTTGGCCACAACGTCTGTGTCTATGGACACACACAGCAGGGTTTGCACATGTCTGCATGTCTGCACATGTGCCGATTTAACCGACAGTGGACTAAGGTTACCTGGTTCTACAGACCACCCTCGTTATTCTCCAACTGTTCATGTGTCCCTCTAGTGCTGGGCTCTAGTGACTGACATCATATCTCTGAGCCAAGCAGGGAATATTGTGGGACTAGTAGTTTTTTGAGCAGACATCCTGGAGTTGTGGAACTATCCTTGAACTGCACATCCCAGAGGGCTCTCTGCAAACACTAAAGACCACTGGGAAGAACTATAAAAGGGTCAACGGATCCAGCCTGTGCTCTCTTCTTCCTGGGCTCCATCAAGTGAACATCTTTCTGCTACTGTGCAAGAGGGTTGCGGCCTTCCACACAGCAATCTAGCGACTCCAGCCTGGCCTGAAAGGCCCAACTCTGTTTGCATTTTGCGAGGCATTACCACACCACCACCCCATCCAGGGCAGTACTTAGGGTGGTGGGGGCCCCTGGGCTTGAGTCGCTTTCGGGCAATACCTTCTATACATTATTGGATTTATCGGCGTATAACACGCACCCGAAGTTCAGGATGGGATTTTAAGGAAAAAAACTTTTAGGAGGGAAGTTTAAGGAAAAAAACCTACATTTAAATGCCCATCAATGCAGCCTTATCAGTGTCCATCAGCAGCCTTGCCCATCCATCTGCAGCCTTGTCCACTGTCATTGCAGCCTTGTCAATGTAGCCTTGTCATTTGCAGCCTTGCCCCAGTGTCATTTGTAGCCTTGTCATTGCAGTCTTGAAGTTTAAAAATGGCACATCTCGGTGGCTCTCGGGTCCTCTTGGCGGCTCTCGGGTCCTGTCGCAGTCCCCGAGTGGAGCAGAGAGTATCCAAGTGTACTCGGCTTGGCTCACGTTCACGACCCAATCCCTGTGTTATGTCCATCATAGGGCGTGACTGTGAGCGGAGCCGAGCCGAGTACACTCGGCTATGTATCTCGGCGGGGCCCCCTATTTGGCGGGCCCATGGGCTTGAGCCCAGTCAAGCCCAATGGTAAGTCCAGCCCTGACCCCATCAGACGGTTCCGACGTCAGCCCAAGTTCAGCTGTTAGTCAGCCATCTCTGTTAGTTTCACAGAAGGACATCTCATCCAGAATCCCTGTTCGGGAGGTTCCTATCAGGTTCTTCAGTTGGTTAGAGGGCTGCCGCCCGATGGTCACAATTCTTGCTTTTTTATGTTTCTTGGACACTGTGTACAGACACCTTGCCACTCACCAGTTTGAGCTGTCCTGCTTACTTTAACATTGCATGTAGGCCCTTTACAAAATAATCTGGAGTGGGTGACTGGGGACAAAGAGAAGGCTAATTTATTAAATACTTTCTTCAGCTCTGTGTATACAAAGGAGCATGGGGGAGCTCATGTCCATAATGGGGGTGGTACTGACGCAGCCCCAAATCCACAATGGCTCAAAAGTTATATGGTCCAGAAATATTTGGACAAAATAAAGGTGGATAAACACCTGGACCTGATGGCATCCACCCACGGATCCTAATTGAGCTCTGTAATTTCAAAGCCATTGTATCTCATTTTTAGGGACTGATTAATGACAGGAATAGTACCACTGGATTGGCACAGGGCCAATGTGGTGCCTATATTTAAAAAGGGAACAAAGTCTTTACCAAGTAACTATAGACCTGTTAGTTTAACTTCTATAGTTGGGAAGATACTGGAGAGATTAATAAAAGACCACATAGACGAGTTCTTGCAGGAAAAAAATATTTTAAGCAACAGACAGCATGGATTCATGAAAGACAGAAGTTGTCAGGCAAACCTGATTTCTTTTTATGAGGTGGTAAGTAAAACCTTGGACAGAGGGGTGGCAGTGGACGTGGTATACTTGGATTTTGCAAAAGCGTTCGATACAGTTCCGCACACACGACTCACGTGTAAGGTAAAGTCTACAGGTTTGGAAATATCAGTTTGTAAATGGATAGAAAACTGGCTAAAAGACAGAATTCAGAGAGTAGTGGTCAATGATTCTTACTCTGAATGGTCTAAGGTTATCAGTGGTGTACCCCAAGGTTCAGTGCTGGGACCCTTACTTTTTAAAATCTTTATAAATGATATTGGGTCTGGGATCAAAAGTAACATTTCCGTCTTTGCAGATGACACCAAACTATGCAGTGGAATAACGTCCTTGCAGGATGTCTCCAATTTACAAGCCAACCTCAATGCTCTATCTAATTGGGCGACTATGTGGCAGATGAGGTTTAATGTTGAGAGATGTAAAGTTATGCACTTGGGGCCTAAGAATATGCATGCATCATACATGCTAGGGGGAGTACACCTGGGGGAATCCATAGAGGAGAAGGATCTGGGGGTTTTGGTAGATCATAAGCTCAAAAATAGCATGCAATGCCAAGCTGCGGTTTCCAAAGCGAGCAAAGTCCTTTCCTGTATTAAGAGAGGTATGGACTCCAGAGAGAGAGATATCATTTTGCCCCTGTTCAAATCATTAGTAAGGCCTCATCTGGAATATGCAGTTCAGTTTTGGGCACCAGTTCTCAAAAAGGATATCGGGGAACTGAAGAAAGTGCAGAGAAGGGCAACCAAACTGATAAGAGGCATGGAGGAGCTCAGCTATGAGGAAAGATTAGAGGAACTGAATTTATTCTCTCTTGATAAAAGGAGATTAAGGGGGATATGATCAACATGTTCAAATATATAAGGGGTCCATATAGTGAACTTGGTGTCGAGTTATTCCCTTTGCAGTCAACAAAGAGGACAAGGGGGCACTCTTTATGTCTAGAGAAAAAGAGATTTCATCTCCAAATAAGGAAAGTTTTCTTCATAGTAAGAGCTGTGAAAATGTGGAATAGACTCCCTGCAGAGGTGGTTCTGGCCTGCTCAGTGGATTGCTTTAAGAAGGGCCTGGATTATTTCCTAAGTGTACATAATATAACTGGGTACTAACATTTATAGGTAAAGTTGATCTGGGGAAAATCCGATTGCCTCTCGGGGGATCAGGAAGGAATTTTTCCCCTGCTTTAGCAAATTAAATCATGCTCTGCTGGGGTTTTTTGCCTTCCTCTGGATCAACCGTGGGTAGAATTGGGTATATGGGATTGTATGATATTATTATTATTATTATTTTTTTTGTGGTTGAACTGGATGGACTTTTCAACCTGACTAACTATGTAACTATGTAACTATATTACTGTGTCATATCTTGGATACAATTCAAAGAGCTCCAACTGCCGGTGAAGATCACTGCACACTGCACACTGGACATTGCTGTTAATCCTATTTAAAGAGTCCCTCTCCTATTCTTATTCTATCTGGTCTCTCATTAAGATTTACAGGTTTATCAGGCCGGCCTGGGATTTCCCTTTAGTGTGGTATCACTTTGCGGTAACTAGTGGATTCTTTCATAATCACCCAATTATTCTCTATCTGTTATTCCACTGTACACATGTGTATGTCTATCTATTGCACCTGTGGTTCTGAACTGTAATTACATTGTTTTGGGGGATTCCTCACCTGAGTCTTGGCTGTCATTCAGGGCTCAGTTGATTCATATCCTCCTATCCAAGTATCTTTGTTCCAGTAAAACCTAAGAGAATATTTTATCTAACTTGTGTCTGCAAAATGTCTGAACCTAGAGTGTCAGGTGGGCTGGAGGGTTCACAGGGTCAGGGTGGTGCAGATGAACATGTCACTTTAAGCAGCCCTCAAGAGGGCAGTGCTAAACCACCATAGGAAGCAGTTTTCCAAGGTGGCATACGCAGAAGAGGTGGAGCCGAGAGTGCTGGCGGGAGTCTTAAAAAATAAGGTACTATTGCAGAGAGAAGGTACTGTAAGTATAAGATGTTTATTATTTTGGTAATAAAAATAAGCTGCAAAGGCAGTGGATTGGGGGGGGGTACATATGCAGCAGCAAAATTTATCAGCACTGTTGCACTTGATGGGCTGTACCGCTGGTCAAAAACAACCCAAAAGTCTCACGCATACGAACTACCTGAATTTGTCACTTCTGTCAGAAATGGCAAAAAAAACTGTCACACGTCTTTCATAAATTTGGCACGGGGCTTTGTGATAATGCCAGCAAAGTGTTGCAAATACTTTATTGAATGGCCCCCCAATATTTATGATTACTGACAAAAAACATCAGCGGTGACATAATTCTCATAAGTATTCCACCCTGGTCAACTCTTTCCTAATCTTGTAGTTTTCCATTGCTGAGAAATATTCTTATTACGAAATACATTGGCCAAAAACATAATGTACCTCTGTCTGCACGAGAACAAGAAAGTTATCCGGTTTACATTTTATAATTGTTGATGATTTTTCCCAGATATCGTTTGATGACTATGCCGAAAGTAAAAATGTGTGTGAGTAGTATGCTGAAAATATGAGTAAAATGTACTGTTGTGGGGTTTGTTTATCTCAGCATCATTTGTTATATCAAAAAAAACTGCAGGAGACAATTTTAGGTTATTATTTGTTTATTGGAGAGAACTGCCCTATATCGCTCGCCCATGCAAATTCTTTGCAAGAATCCTAAAATCTCCCATAAGTCTTAACATCTTAAAGCAGACCTTCACCAAAAGAGGAATGTGCAGCTCATCCTCTTCCTCTCACACAGCTGTATATAAATGTCTATGAGCTCTTTCATAACGTTGTATCTGGTGCCGCGAGGTGGCTATGCGGCAGGGGCTACCTGTGTTCTAGCAACCATGCACGCTATGCCACAGGGCCCACCTGCTTCCTAACAGCCAAAAATGATAGGCAGAAAGGGTCACCTGCATCCTAAAGCCCCATATACACGGGCCAAATGCTGGGCAACATTCGGCCCATGTATACTGAAGCTGGTCCCACAGAAGACAGCTGATTGCTCGGCTTCTATCAAAGGGACATGACTGAAAAAGATCTGCCGACTGGCTCCGCCAATCAATGGCCGCCCCCCCCTGTCATAACACAATAGCACAGCAGGGGAGATCGTTGTACTAACATTGGATTGTTAGTACAGCGGCTTGACCTGAACTGTCAGGTTTTTTTCATTCAGGCCACTGGTTTGAATGAAAAAAAAAACCGAGTAGTGTGTACTAGGCTTAACAAACAAGAACACTAGGCGGCATTGGGCCATCGGTGTGCTAACAAACAAAAACTAGCCTGCAGGAGCCAATCATTAGTATCTTAGCAACTAAGGATGCAGGCAGCAGGGGCCACCTGCATCCTAGCAACCAAGAACACATAGTTAGTCAGATTGAAAAAAGACACCAGTCCATCAGGTTCAACCATAAAAAATGTATAAAATAAAAAATATCATACAATCCCATATACCCAATCCTATACCCGCAGTTGATCCACAGGAAGGTGGAAAAAAAAACAGAAAAGCATGATGCAATTTGCTACAACAGGGGAAAAAATTCCCTCCTGATCCCAGAGAGGCAATCGGATCTTCCCTGGATCAACTTTGCCTATAAATGTTAGTACCCAGTACACTAGGCACGGAATGCTCTACCCATGGACATCCGCTCATAAGAAAACTATCTATCTGGCCTTCAGGAAGAAGCTCAAGACCCATCTCCTCTGAAAACCCAGACGGCTAAAGTCGCCCGAGGCAATTTAGTTTGCATATATAGCGCTATACAAGTTATTCATTCATTCATAGGCCTGCCAGGGTCATAGCAACCACGGACACTTGGTGTCAGGAGCCTATCAATAGTGTTCTAGAAACCAAGAACACTTCCAGCTGTTACTACTCCCAACAACACAGCAGCAAGCTCCCAAAACCCCGCACACTTTATTATCTTCTCCGTGGCAGCATCTCTGAACTCAGAGCTACTGCGACAGGGGAAAAAGAGCACATGTGAGGGGGTTTGAATTTGAGAAAGCACTTGCTTTGTTGATGGTGGAGGTGAGCAGTAACGGCTGAGGGTGTCTTAGCAATGTCCTAGCAACAAGGCAGGGCAAGAAAATGCCATCTCAGAGAGTTTTTCAGTCACTCTTCAGAAGGTTTGCAATTGGCCTACACCTATAGCAAGGGCATTATCCAACTTTTGTGAAAGCTTCATAATTTGTTTTTATCTACAGATACAGTGAATAAAATAAGTATTGAACACGTTATCATTTTTCTAAATATATTTCTATTGCTAATAACGCTAATGCTAATGACATTCATTTTTCACCACATGTTGGTATACAATCCATACATACAAAGAAACCAAAACAAATAAGTTCAGAAATTAAGTTAAGTGTAATAAAATGTAAAAGTATTTAACACACAAAGAAAGAGAGGTGCAAACAGGCATGGAATGCCAAGACACCAGCTGAAATCTATCAGTAATTAGAAAGCAATCCTGCTCCTTGTCATTGCAAATTAATATCAGTTGGTTCACTCTCAACTGATGGCCTATAAAAAGGCATCTCATTACCAAGGTGTCACACAAGACACATCTCATGTCATGATGGGTAAAAGCAAAGAACTCACTGAAGACCTTTGTAACCTTATTGTTGCAAAACATACTAATGGCATTGGTTACAGAAGGTTACAGAAGGTTTCCAAACTTCTGAAAGTTCCAGTGAGCACTGTTGGGGCCATAAATAGTAAGTGGAAAGAACATAATTTCACCATAAACTGTCTATGACCAGGTGTTCCTCGCAAGATTTTTAACAGAGGAGTGAAAAGAATTACCAGAAGAGTTGTCCAAGAGCCAAGGATCATATGTGGAGAAGTTCAGAATGACCTGGAATTAGCAGGTACAATTGTTTCAAAGAAAACAATAAGTAAGGCACTCAACTGCCATTGCTGAATAAAAAGCATGTTGAAGCTTGTTTACAGTTTGCTGCACAACATTTACACAAGCTTGTAAAATCCTGGGAGAATATAGTCTGGTCAGATGAGATGAAAATTGAACTCTTTGGATGCAATAATACACACTATGTTTGGAGGTCAAACGACACTGCACATCACCCCAAAACACCATACCAACAGTGAAATTTGGAGGTGGGACCATCATGGTGTGGGGCTGTTTTCAGCATGCGGTACTGGCAAACCTTATGTCATTGATGGAAGGATGAATGAAAAAATGTACCAAGACATTCTTGATATAAATCTGCTGCCATCCACCAGAAAGATGTAGAAGAAAAAAGGGTTCAGCAAAACAATGATCCCAAACACAAAGCCAAGGAAACTTTCAAAAAAGAAAATAAAGCTGCTGGAATGGCCAAACCAATCACCTGACTTGAATCCAATAGAAAATGTATGGAAAGAACTAAAGATCAGGGTTCATAGACGAGGCCCACAGAACCTTCAAGATTTGAAGACTGTTTCGAAGAATTGGCCAAGATCATACCTGAGCAATGCATGCGACTAGTTTCTCCATACAGGAGGCGTCATAAGGCTGCCATTACCAACAAAGGATTTTGTACGAAGTATTAACTACATTTTAGTTAGCATGTTTAATACTTTTTCCCTGTGTCATTCCATTTTATTACACACAACTTAATTTCTGAATGTATTTGTTTTGGTTTCTTTGTATGTATAATTTGCATTGGTTGTTACCGACATGTGGTGATAATTTCATGGCAATAGCACCCTTAACCACTTGCTTACTGGGCACTTAAACCCCCCTCAGTCCCAGACCAATTTTCAGCTTTCAGCGCTGATGCACTTTGAATGACAATTGCGCGGGCATACAACACTGTACCCAAATGAAATTTTTATCATTTTTTTCCCCACAAATAGAGCTTTCTTTTGGTGGTATTTAGTTACAGCTCGGAGTTTTATTTTTTGCTAAACAAACAAAAAAAGATGCAAAAAAAAAAAAATCATGTTTTAATAGTTTGTTATAAAATTTTGCAAACGGGTCATTTTTCTCCTTCATTGAAGTGCGCTGATTAGGCGGCACTGATGGCTGCATTGGTGGGCACTGATGGGCTGCATTGGTGGGCACTGATAGGCTGCATTGGTGGGCACTGATAGGCTGCACTGGTGGGCACTGACAGGCATAGTTAAGGCGGCACTAATAGGCACAGATAAGGCGGCACCGATGGGCACAGATAAGGCGGCACTGATGGGCAAAGATGGGCACAGATAAGATGGCATGGATGGGTGGCACGGATAAGTGGCACGGATGGGTGGCACGGATGGGCACTGATAGGTACCACTGATAGATGGGACTGATGGGCACTGATAGGTGGCACTGATAGGTGGCTCTGATAGGTGGCACTGCTGGGCACTGATGGGCGGCACTGCTGGGCACTGATGGGCGGCACTGCTGGGCACTGATGGGCGGCACTGGGGTGCAGCACCTTTGAGGCACATTGTGGGCACTGTGGGTGGCACTGTTGGTGGCACTGCTGGATGGCACTGTGGGTGGCACTGTGGGTGGCACTGTGGGCACTATGGGCACTGTGGGTGGCACTGATGTGGGGGAACTTACTTTTATTCAGGATGGCACTGCGGTGGGCAGGTGGGCACTGGCAGGGGGCAGGTGGTCAGCTGTATTGCTGGCCGTGATCGGGACTGATGTCCCGATCACGGCCGCCGGTGATCGGCTTTTTTTTTCTCTCCTCGCGCTGTCAGCGCGAGGAGGAATAATAGCCGATTACCGGCTCCGTTCTATCACATGATCAGCTGTCATTGGCTGACAGCTGATCACGTGATAAGGGGTCGGGATCGACCCCTTGCACGGATCGGTGATCAGGCGAGTCTCACGGACTCGCCGATCACAGAGCGCGCCGCTCGTACCCGGGACGACGTCAATAGACGTCGTCCCGGAAACGTAGATCCGCGCTAATGCCGTCATTTGGCAATAGCGCGGATCCCAAGTGGTTAAAAATGTATATACCTAGACAAAATGTGACGTATTCAATACTTTTTTTTACCCGCTGTACCTCTTATCTGCAGGCAGTGTTAAATAATTTGTCTCACCCCTCTAATGCCGCGTACACACGACCGGACTTTTCGATGGACTAGGTCCAATGGAAATCCACCGGACAATTTGATTGTGTGTGGGCTTCATCGGACCTTTGCTGTCTAAAAATCAGACGGACTTTAGATTTAAAACATGTTTCAGATCTTTCCAACGGACTCGGTCGAAAAATCAGTTTGTCTGTATCCGACAGACAAAAACCCGATACTCTGGCAGCTATTAGCTACTGGCTATGAACTTTCTTATGCCCTATACTATATTTTCAACAACAAAATCCATGGGATTTTTTCTGACAGATGTTGGCTCAAACTTGTCTTGCATACACATGGCCACACAAAGTTGGTCGGAAATTCCGAACATCAAGAACGCAGTGACGTACAACACGTACAAAGAGCTGAGAAAAATAAAGTTCAATAGCCAGTGCTGCTCTTCTGCTTGATTCCAAGCATGCGTGGCACTTTGTGCATCGGACTTGTGTACACACGATTGGAATTTCCGACAATGGATTTTGTTGGCGGAAAATTTGAGAACCAGATCTTGTGTGACCGAAATGCCAATGGAAAATGTGTGATGGAGCCTACACACTGTCGGAATTTCCGACAACAAGATCCTATCACACATTTTCCATCGGAAAATCCTACCGTGTGTACGGGGCCTTATTCTAGTCCGGTTATACGTCATCACGTTCGAATCCGTTGGACTTTGGTGTGCTTGTGTGTGGCCAAGACCGTTTGTTCAGAAAGTCTGTCGGAACTCTGCCGAAAGTCCGTCGGGAAGACCGTCAGACCTAGTCCCTCGAAAAGTCCGGTCGTGTGTACGCGGCATAACTGTCACTTTTGCTTGATAGCTTGGTCTGTCAAAGGAAGCTGAAAAATAACAGAATTACTGGGCATATCACCAGGTGAAAATATAGGGGAAAAAAAGCATAAAGAATAAAAGGAATACAGCCACCACATCTAAGAATTATCAACCTGCAATATAATAAATTGTGGGTTTAATACAGTTTTAACCACTTGCCGACCACCTGCAAACCAATCAATATACACTTATTGTTTTTTTTTTTTTTTACCAAAAATATGTAGCAGAACACATATTGGCCTAAATTGATGAAGAGATTGTTTTAAAACATTTATTGGGTATGTTTTATAGCAGAATTTTAAAAATATTGTTTTTTTTTCCAAAATCAATGGTCTTTTTTTGTTTATAGCGTAAAAAATAAATACCCCAGAGGTGATCAAATACCACCAAAAGAAAGCTCTATTTGTGGGAAAAAAGCGCATCAATTTTATTTAGGTACATCGTCACATGACCGCGCAACTGCCAGCTAAAGTAACGCAGCTCCGTATCACAAAAAATGGCCTGGTCATTAAGGGGGTGAAACCTTCTGTGGCTGAAGTGATTAAGCACAGTCAAAATTCCTAAGCCCTGATAAAGGGGCAGCCTATTTGACCCCTGAAATGTGATGGCTTTTTCCCCACTATGAACAAATGTTATCCTTAAAAACTTTGGAATCCTGTATATTTGTTTGGTACTCTCATTGGACTGTATATATACATGGATTCTCAACCCTGGGTACCACCCACCACCTTGACCACCATTTTTAAAGTGTGTCCCCATTTTGTGAAGTGCTACCAAACTGGAGCTAGTTTCTCCAGTGATAATTTGGTTGACTCAATCAAAATTTGCATCAACACCTCTTTTTTTTTTCTTAAAGTGGAACTTCAGTCATTGTTTCAACTTTCCATCTATTAAATCTTCTGCTCTTGTTGCTTTAACTTTGGATAGTAAAACTTTTTTTTTTTTTCTGCCAGTAAATACATTATACAGCCCACTTCCTGTTTCTTGTCTGGTAAAAAAAAAACCTAGGCTTATGACATCATGCACAGCTCTCACTCACTCTCATGAGAGTTTGCCAGGAAGGGAGGGGGGTAAGTCATAAGAGGGCCAATGAGAGCTGCAGAGCTGTGCCTCTGTGTGTGTCTGTGTAAATCCAGGAAGTGAACAAGCAGCAGCTTCAGCTGCCCACAGTTAAAATGGCTACAGTGAAGGGAGATTTCTGCAGCATATTTGGCAAGTACAGAATCACAGTACATATAAAATAATATGAAAACTGGTTGGAGAGTGATGAGCAGACTGCAGTTCCTCTTTAAGTTCGTATTGTTGTCTGCATCCCTGTTGCAGATTTTCCCTCACTTCCTACCTGGTGAAAGCCCAAGATAGCAGTAAAAAGTGGACAGGGGATCTAATTCTTCTGCATTAAAAAAGACAATTGACCCTTTACTGCCCATCTGGAATACTTCACCGCAGTTTAGCTGGACTTGGATTATAACTGTGTCACTGCCTACTGCCACTGTATTGTGCTGATTTGTCATTATACAAGGATTTAGCTTATTTGTCCGATTCTAGAATTATTTTCCAGTTTGGGCGGTTAGTATTACGTTTAAGGTTTTTCTTCTTGAATTATGCGCAGAGATCCACTTAACCACATGTAAAGCTCTTATTACTTTGTTTACGGAGTCAGAAGAAAGACGTGTCTCTCTCCGTCCCTCCCTCGTTTCCATCAATTATCCACCTGTTACACAGCATGTAAGCCAGAAGTGTAAAGTGACCTGGGAATCTGAGCCTAGGGAGCAGAGGGTGACTTGATACAGGTGTAGGGGGGGGACACAGCATGTACTGATGGACTTTATATAGTGCTCAGTACTGAGAGACAACAGGTTAGGGCAGGAAAAATATTGTAATTAAATACAGTTGTATTATGTCGGTTTATATTAAATATACTACATTGTAATACTGTATGTGTTTTATGCCACATATGGAAAGTAACTTCAGAGTATAGTCTGTAGGTTTTTTTTTTAAGTACCAATTTATGATGTTCAGTTCATTTCCATTGCCTTATTGTGACTTTCTCCATCACTCCAGATCTTGGAAGGTAATACTGATGTCATCCCCCCGCATGCCCTGCAAAGTATTGATGAGGACTCGTCACCCGAAGAGCTGATTTATTCCTTCCTTCCACCATCCAATGGAGAAGTGATTGTGCGAGGGTTCCCCGGGACCCTTACTAGCTTCTCACAAAGGGATCTGGAACAAGGGATGGTACAATTCATACACAGAGGTGAGGAACAACTGAGAAATTAAATGTGTGCCTTGCAAATCTTTTAAGATACTTGAATAAAGTGAACCTTCAATTAAAATAGTATTAAACCCGCAGCATGTTTTAGCTTAAAGTGGAGCTCCACCCAAAAGTGGAAGCTCCGCTTGTTCGCACTCCCCCCCCCCCCCTTCACATTTGGCACATTTCTGGGGGAGGGGGGAGCAGGTACCTGGTTTTGACAGGTACCCGCTCCCACTTCCTGATAAGATCGCCGCACAGCCATCTACATCATTTCTAGCCACTCCTCCTCCTCTCGCTTCCTTCTGGGAACCACAGAGGTCCCAGAAGATGGTGGGACCATTCAGAGGTTGCAGCGTGACTCACGCATGTGCAGTAGGAAACAGGCTTTACCTCCCGTTTCCCTTACTACGGATGCCGGCGCCTGCACCCAAAGCCGAGGAATCAGCTAGGGTTGAAAACATTGGGAGATCCCTGGTCAGGTAAGTGTCCTTATATTAAAAGTAAAGCAGTTACAGTATTTTTTTTATTTTTTTTTACAGACCGGAACTCCTCTTTAACACATTGTGCACAATACAATAAATATTCCCCAGTAAATTACTTTTTAAAATTCTTAACCCAGTACTTGCAAGTATTTACAACTTTTAATGTTATTGGTTCTTGCTTTCCTAATCCTGCTTCCCTAAACTTCCAGTCTTCAAAGAAAAGATTAAATAGTGGAGTTTTAGTTTGGAGAAGGGGGAGAGGCAGAGGAGTACCTTACCATCCAGCTTTAGGGCTGTGTGTTTCTATTTAAGCACACAGTGCATGTAAGAGTGGCTCCATAGGATACTAGAAGAGAAAAGCGGAGGCTTTCACATGATTGGATGATGGAAGTCAGTAGACCTCCCACTTATTTACTAAGCTCAAAGTGCACAGTTTATTTGCCTTTAGTAAATCAACCCCTTAGTCTCATTCTGATTGTCGGCCTTGTTGACCCCAAAATGCACCTCTACATGCTGGCTGTAGTTCCTTCCTTTTTTGAAGACAAATATGGTTTTTCTTGTGGGGTGATACACAGCCAGCACAGAGCCCCAGCCCCTCTCTAAGCTGAGTGATCTTTCACTATTAGGAATGAATAAACAGCGCTGATTGTTCATTCATAATAGTAATAGATGTGGCCCTCACACCCATGGCTGTTTTTCAACCACAACTTGGCAGAACTCTGTCCTCTGCTCCCCGCTCACCACTGTCACTTGTAAACACAGAAGCTTCTGTGTTTACAAGGACAGCTTTCCTGTGCAATCAGTGGATTGCACAGATCCCTGCCTGCCCTGATGGGGACAAGGGAGATGCAAGTGCAGTGTGGGATGGGACATCACATGGTATGCTGTACTGTGATCCCCATCTGTGCTCGGGTACAAAGATGCTGATCAATGATCTCCCTGCAGGTGATGAGAGAGAGGCAAAGCCGACTACACTGCCGGGAGTTACTATAGCTGGGCTGGGTTGGTGAGATGCATAGGAAGTTTTTTTGGGGGGGGGAGATGAGGGCTGTGGAAGGATATGTTTGCAGAGGTGGGGGTGGGGGGGTGGGGGGAGATGGTGCAGAGCTCTGAGCCATAGAGGGGTAGAAGTGAGATGTGGACAGCCTGTAAAAGAGAGCTGAATCCTGCACACTGTGCATAGCACACACCTAAACCAAGCATTCTGTATGTAGCACACTTCTCAAACCTGCACTCTGTACATAGTGCACATCTGAACTTTGCAGTCTGTATGTAGCAGACCCCTGAACTAATACTCTGTGCATAGGGCATTCCTGAAACTGCACTCTGTACATAGCACACCTCTGAATCCTGAACTTGGCACATAACACACCTCTGAACCCTGCACTCGGTACATAACCCACCCCTGGACCCTGCACTCGGTACATAACCCACCCCTGGACCCTGCACTTGGTACATAACACACTCCTGAACTCTGCACTCAGTACATAACACACCCCTGAACCCTGCACTCGGTACATAGTACATAATCCACCCCTGAACTCTGCACTCGGTACATAACCCACCCCTGGACCCTGCACTTGGTACATAACACACTCCTGAACTCTGCACTCGGTACATAACACACCCCTGAACCCTGCACTCTATACATAGTACATAGCACACCCCTGAACTCTGCACTCGGTACATAACCGACCCCTGAACCCTGCGCTCGGTACATAACCCACCCCTGAACACTGCGCTCGGTACATAACCCACCCTTGGACCCTACACTCATTACATAACCCACCCCTTGACCCTGCACTTGGTACATAACACACCCCTGAACTCTACAATCAACCCTTGAGGCGCAACTATAATGCTGATGTGGCACAGCCCACAATGAAATTGAGTTTGACACCCCTGTCTTAGAGTCCTGCAGCTCTGTATGAGCTTTCACTTTTATGAATGAATGATCAGCAAAGTCATAACTGATGCAGTTTATAACAAAGCCTGACAACACTGATCGTTCATTTATAAAACCGAACAATGGATCACACAGAGCTGCAGAGCTGTTTGGTCCATTGGGTGGGCTGTGTATGTGTACAGCTGCTGATAGACACACAACTCCGCAGGCTGTATGACCTTTGTGACTTGCAGTGCTTGTCTCCACAGTGCACTCAGTTGCCAGGAACAGGGGCTGTCAATCACAAACTCATTTCCTTTTTAGTGGTGTTATTGAATGGAGAGAGTGGACCATCCAACCATGTTGATTAGAAACTAAGGACTGGATTTGAACTGGACTAAGTGCAAAAAGGACTTGGTCCCCTGAGGAGTTAAGATTAAACCATTTTTATTGATAGCTTTTCTTTAAAAGGGAACATACGCAAGGATTAAAAAGTGAAACAGCCATATACTTAGTAAGTGATTACAGAAAGCTCTTAAAGAAACTGAGGGTTTACAGTAATATCACTTTAATATTGATTTAATTGGAATGTTACAATTTGGTTTACACAAGCTACTTAAAGTGGTTGTAAACCCTTTTGTCTTACTTTTATCTACAGGTAACCCTAGAATAAGGCTTACCTATAGATAGTGGAAATATCTCCTAAACGTGCGCCGTTTAGGAGAAATTCCACTTGTAGTGCGCCAATGATGTAATCTGTGCATGAGCTGTGAAGAAACGGACCACCGTGCCATCCATCCAAGAACAGTTTGGTGATGAACAATGCCTTTTCCAGCATGATGGAGCACCATGCCATAAGTCAAAATTGATAACCAAGTGGTTTGGGGAATGAAACATCAAAATGTTGGGTCCATTGCCAGGAAACTCCCCAGACCTTAATCCCATTGAGAACTAGTAGTCAATCCTCAAGGGGTACGTCGGAGCGGTACCTGGTCAGGCTTTTCGACGCCACTCTGGTTATCACTCTGAATGGCCTCGAACGCACGCTACTAGCGAATGCGGAAGGACCTTTTCGTTCGGTCGGAGAGTGAGCTTTTCTGTCAAGGCGAGCAGCCCCAGTGCCGGGTCAGGCACACAACCACGTAAGGAGCCATTTGGCTGTCTGTTTTTATACATTTTTTTTATTAAAGTCAGTATCACGCTATGGATCCTTCTGTATTTTTTCATATATACCGCCTGAGTCTGTGAAAGGGGATGTATCATCCATTGTCATTTCCATCAGTACTCATATGAACAGGCATGACCTGTGCAGGCGCTGTTTGACTTACTTTTTAATTAAAGTGGTCAAACGAATCTGGTAAGCAGTTTGAACTTGCATCTTCACAAGTGGTGTATTGCTGTTTGCTTGGTGGAGGGTCGCAAGTCTTTTGGATCTGCCGCTACACCTCAATTTTATCATTTGTTTTCCACACTTGGATCCTTCAGAATTGTTCCATGTAGAGACACGTTTTTGGGACTTTATTTCATGATTGGTGGCTCACCAGTTTTCAGTTTATTTTTTACATTGATATTATATATTTTTTTTGTGCATGGTGATTTGATTATTTCTCTAAATTATCTGTACCAATGCCACTTTGATATTGTTTATTGGTTGATTTATTTTTCACATTCAGATTATTCTTCAGCGCCCCTAAATTATTGTTATTATTCATCAAGGTGTTTTTTTCACTTTCCCAGGGAACAGCTTTTTTTGTTTTTTTCAGTTTTTTTCACATGGTGCGGAATTTGCGCAGTTGAGGTTCAATTGCTTTTTTTCACAATAACTTTCAAGAGCCAAAAATAGTTTTTATTGTAAGACAAATAATTGTTTTACTCAGTCTTAAGGCCGTATACACAATCAGACTTTTTGACAATAAAAATGCAAATTAGCTGTTTTAAGGCAACATCCGACTGTGTGTACGCTCCATCGGACAAACTTTTTCGGTTTTCATCAGACAAATGTTGGCTGTGCGAACAGACAAACATTTCGACAACATAAGTCTGATGGAGCAAAGTCCGATCGTGTGTACAGAAAACCATCGGACTTTACAAACACACATGCTCAGAACCAATGCAAAAGATCAGGCAACAATACAGAAGTTGACTAAAGGTGGCGGTAAAGAGCAGAAAAACCATGTGATTTGGTGAAAGTTGGCTGAAAAAGTCAGATCGTGTGTATGCTTAACAAGTTCAGGGTCAACGCCCTTTGTACAAAAGTCCATGGGAAAGTTTGTATAAAGTCCAATCGTGTGTATGAGGCTTTAGCTAGAACCATGTCTGGCAACAATTAAAGCTGCAAATCTCTTGGGGGTGAGTCTCCACCAGCTTTGCACATCTGGATTCTTCAATTTTCGTCCCTTCCTCTTGGGAAAATTTCACTAGCCATGTCAAGTTGGATAGGGATCTTTTGTGAAAAGCAATTTTCAAGACTCCTCACAGATTCTCAGCTGAATTGAGAGCTGGGCTTCGACTGGAGACCATTTTAAGACATTCAGGTTTTGGTTTTAAACCAGTCCAGAGTATGTTTGGCTGTAGCTTAGAGTCATTATCTTTCTTGAATGGGAGGTAACTTCCAAACTGAAACTGTCTTGATGCTGAGACTGCCCTGAGTTTAGCACCATCCATCTTACCCACTATCCTGAACAGATTTCCAGTCCCTGCCAATAAAAGCATTCCTTTCAACATGATACTACCACCACCAGGCTTTACTTTGGGGTCGGTGTTCCCAGCATGATGAGCAGATTTGGCTTTTGGCACACAAAGCATTTTGAACTAAGGCCAAGAAGTTTAGTTTTGGTTTCATCAGACCGGAAAAATTCCTTTCTTATGTATGCTGGGTCTCTCACATGCCGTTAGGAAAAATGCAAATGTTAATGAAATAGGGTTTTTCAGCAATAGTTTATTCTTGTCACTTTTCATAAAGAACAGCTTTGTGGACTGTCCAAGTTATAATTGTCCCATTGACAGTTTTTCAGCTGTGGAACCCTGCAGTTTAATTAGAGTTACTGTTGAGTTTCTTGTCTGGTTCTCTAATTTATTTATTACAGGCAATTTTATGGTGCTAGCAATTTTACGCAATGCATTACATACTTATACATTCACATTGATCCTCACCCATATCACATGCAAACACACACATATGGTAGGGTACATTTTGACAGAAGCCAATTAACTTAACAGTATGTGTTTTGGAGTGGGGGGGGGAGAGAACATGACCACTCAGAGGAAACCCACACAAGCAAACTCAATACTGACAGTGTCCTGGCTAAGATTCAAACCAAGGAACCCAGTGCAGATGTATTAATCACTAACCTGAATAATTTCCTTCTTACCCCGTCCCTGAGTGAAAGGCCTGATCTAGGCTAAGTTGTGGTTATGCCACATTCTTAGAATTTTTCAGAAATAGATTTAACAATGCTCCGCAGGATGATTTAGAATTTTTTTTTAAACTTAGCCTTATTTGGTAATCATCCAGAAATTGACATTCGATTTGCTAGATAGTTCTTTCATAGGTCTTGGGGCAGGGGTGCCCAACCAGTGGCCCGGGGGCCACATGTGGCCCGCAGAGCCCTCTGATGTGGCCCGCAACCTCCTGCTCTGGAAAGGCAGGTTGGCAAGCCCAGATTGCAGGTTCTCTACCCACCATGCCAGAGCATCAGTTTTGTGAATGAAGCCAGCGATAGAGGAAGCAAGCAGCTGCGGGGCAGTGCCGCATAAGCCAATGCTTCCTGTATAGCACCGACTCCTGTCATAGGTGGAGTGATACCAAATTCACTCTGCCTGGGACAGCAAGTTTATTACTAAAATCACAGTGAATATATGGGCATATCCAGGGCTCGAGTCCTGCAGGAGCGCATGGGAACGGCGTTCCCGTACTATTTCCACAACGGGAACGCCGTTCCCATTAGCCGCCTGAGGCTATTGAGTGCGTAGTCCGCCGCTCCTCGGCCGCCCGAGTGACTGGTTGCTAGGCTAGGGCCGCTCCGCGTCTAGCAACTGGTCACATGACGTCGGCCGTGCACGTGGGCACGCACTGGCAGGAGTCAGTGGGCAGTGTGCATACGGCCTCCAGCGCAGTCAGCGATAGTTACACGCCGCTTGGATCCGGACTGTCCCCTCCCTCCCCTCTACCCAGTGCCAGACAGTCCTGGCCTCCTGGGGCCACAGCCGCTGCACTGCTACCAGTTTACTTCTCTCCCGAGAAGTAAACCAGGTTAGTCACTAGTGTGTTATTAACTTGCACTCTGCAATAACCTGCCAATACTCTGCATTACCCTGCCAATACTCTGCATTACCCAATACTCTGCAATACCCTGACAATACTCTGCAATACCCTGCCAATATTCTGCATTACCCTGCCAATACTCTGCATTACCCAATACTCTGCAATACCCTGCCAATACTCTGCATTACCCAATACTCTGCAATACCCTGACAATACTCTGCAATACCCTGCCAATACTCTGCAATGCAATACCTTGTCAATACTCTGCAATACATACCCTGCCAATACTCTGCAATACCCTGCCAATACTCTGCAATACATACCCTGCCAATACTCTGCAATACCCTATCAATACTCTGCAATACATACCCCGCCAATACTCTGCAATACCCTATCAATACTCTGCAATACCCTGCCAATACTCTGCAATACATACCCTGCCAGTACTCTGCAATACCCTGCCAATACTCTGAAATACCCTGCCAATACTCTGCAATACATACCCTGCCAGTACTTTGCAATACCCTGCCAATACTCTGCAATACATACCCGGCCAGTACTCTGCAATACCCTGCAAATAGTCTGCAATACACACCCGGCAAGTACTCTGCAATACCCTGCCAATACTCTGCAATACCCAGCAATAATCTGCCATACCCTGCCAATACTCTGCAATACCCTGCCAATACTTATCCTGCCAATATTCTGCAATACCCTGCCAATACATATTATGCTAATACCCAGCCATACCCATCCATGCTCAGCCAAAATATTATTGGGGGAGATGACGTGGATATTACAGTGGGGGAGATGCATATTACAGTGGGGGAAATGTATATTGCAGTGGGGACTATATGGTGGTGACATTTTCACAGGTTTTTGCAAATTCAATTATTATTTGCTGATCCGAAAAATGATCCGATCCGTGACTCTGATCCAAGGAATGATCCGATCCGTGAGTTTTTTGATCCGTTGCCGATAATCTTGCACGGCAAGGGCAACGTTATTCCAGTTTGTGGGATATTTTCTAATTTGCTGTATTTGAATTTGGAACAGAGTGTATTTGTGTTAGAAATTCACTGCGAGGGAAAGATCATCACCCATTGTGTTGATTATTCTGTTTGACAAGTTAACTTATTTTGTTTTTGTAAACTGGCACTTTACAATAAATGTTGTACTGTATTTTCTGTGAAATATATATGCATATGAGCGTACCTTTTTTTTTTGGTGGGGGAGTGGATCTTGGGTGGGAGTTCCCACACTTTTTTGCCCAGGACTTGACCCCTGGACATATCTGTTCTGCAGTGGTTACTGGGCTGCTTTTAAACTGATCTGCAGGTGTAACGTTCAGAAAGTGCACCACACCTGCAGGATATGATAGAATTCTATAGAAAAGTATAGCTAACCTGCAGGAAAGCCACAGGTGTGGGTAGACCGCAGACCATCAGTGTAAAAGTAGTCTTAGGCCCCTTTAACATGATCTGTCTGACCCAATCAGACCCTCCATTCACCTCTATGGAGTGGCAGATGACAACAGACTTGTGTCCACTTACACCTGCCTCCTTCCAAACCGATCTGCTAACAAAACGGAAAGTGGATCCGTCCCCTTCCATTTGATCAGATGAGAGGGCCCATAAAGTAGAGTGGGCTGTGTCGGCTTTGTATACGCAGAGTGGACGCAGAACTGTCATCTGCTCATTGTGGCCCGCGACTGGTTACTAAGTCGCTTAAGTGGCCCTCGCTCTTCAAAAGGTTGGGCACCCCTGTCTTAGGGCTTAGGCAGGTCTTCATGATGATGCAAGTTGAGATACATTCTCTCAGATGATTTATGTTTTGTTTTGTTTTTCCAAAATCATAGGATACTAATTGTTCACACATGACTTAATTGAACTATATATGATTATGTGAATTCTGAAGTCACCCGGTTGCACCAGAGCTTATTTACAAGTTTAAATGCCAAGGGGTTGTAAATAATTTGGAAATCTAGGTAACTGTTTTCACTTCTGTGTAGAGCTCTACTGTGTAGAGCTGTCACGTAAAATCCCAGTTTAATGTATTTTAAAGCCAGGGTTTTAGTAATACAAAATGTGGAGAAGTCCAGCAGGAATAGAAATGTGTGCAAAGCACTGTAAGTGCTAGCAGACACTCTAACATTACCCATCCTATAACATAAAAATACTTTCCTTCTAAACTTCCCTAAACCCTCCTGATTCAGAAATTATTTGGGTTGAGTAATTGACGTGTTGCAAAGTGTTTCCTGAAATGTAAGGAGATTAGACATGTGTGATTAGAATGTCAGGGGCTCAAAAGAGTAGAGTGTTTTATCTACTTTATGGATTGCAAATTGGTAGCGGTCAAGTGTGTGAACAGTAATAGGAGTGGATGCTTCGGAACGACAGCCAGGAAGTGATAACATATAAAGTAATGAGCAAATAGCAAAAAGACAATCTTATGACAACAGAGATTTGCTCTTGGCAGGATTGGATAATTTAAGTGAATGTATACACAAGTTATTGTGTGAAGATTCTTTACTCCTTTAGTAAAGTAGCCCAGTTGTGTATGGGTGGCTGGGATTGAGCAGATTTAGGTACAGAGTGGATGGAGAGTATGTACAGTATAAAAGGGAAGATAGGAAAGCGACAGGCAGAACAGGTAGTGCTATGGGGGATGGATGAATAGGTGACATGTTGGGACTTTGAAAGGTAACCAGAGAAAAGAAGAGGCTGTTAAATGTCAGAGTATGGGTTTTAAAGAGGAAATCTAAGTTCATTTTTTACAGTGCTCTGTTCTCCATGTAACAAAGTGGATGCAATACTTTGCCCTATGTTCCTACATGCTTTGTAAGCCTAGCCACAATATCTGAGAGAACATCCTCCTTCGTCCACAGCTGTGCAACAACATATCTAGCAAGGATAACCAGTCAAACACTTGCCTGAGACACATGGCGGCAAGAGGAATACAGAGGGAGGGGAGCCTCAGCTTCCCCCTGCCTATGCATTCCTCTTGCTGCCACTTGTCACGAGCAAGTGCTTGGAGCTGAGGCAAGTGCCAGTTATCAAGCAGCCATCTTATTACTAGCTACATAATCGGACAGCCACCTGGGGAAGGGGGTAGCCCTGTCAGACTTTGTAGTTAGGTTTACAAAGTGTTTCAGATTATGGAAAAACGTACTTCATGTTTTCTGAACACTGAACAAAGAATTTAAGTGAGAGGTATTTAAGGTTCAGATTTATTGTGGTTAAAGGCCAAGGACATGCAAATGAGCTAACTGAATAAAGAAACAGACGGTTGAGAATTACATTTTGGAGCAAAGGAGTAACTATTATTTTTTTTCATTTCACACAGGAGAATTGTATGGTGGATTCTTCTTCAAGGTATCTGATGGAGAAAATGAATCAGAGCAACACTTTTTCCAGATTCAAGCCATACCAATCACAATCCACATGCAGACAATGCAGAACCTCATACTATGCCCTCGTAAGTGGTAATTTCGTTCTCTAAATTGTGAGAATTCATGATAAATGTCAGGCAACACTTGCCCTAAACACTATCTCTTCTGCCAGGATCACTGAAACAAATCACCAGCCAGCACCTGAGCGCAGTGACAAATGATGGAAAGAGCACACAGCCTCTTCTGACATATCACATTGTAGATGTTCCACAGATTGGCCAAATCAAACATCAAGAAAATCTTGAAGGGCCAGCAGTGACTAACTTCACCCAGTCAGATGTGAGTCCTTGCGTGTTCTTCAAAATGAACACATTGCTTTCTGTTTTCTAGATTTGCAGCATGTTTTCTTTTATTTACAGGTAGATGAAGGTTTAATATATTACCAGCATGTGACCAGTCCATCCCCATTCTGGATTACCCAAGATTACTTCTCATTCCATGTGCAGTCTCCACAGGCCAAATCCCAGACATATATCCTAAATGTGACAGTGACATTCCAGGGTCCATGTCCACAACTGCACACACAGCTCTGGAAAAACACAGGTAAGACATACAGGTGCACATTTCAGGGCACGTCTCTATCATATGTCCAGTCATATTTACAAATGATCTTTTAAAATTTAAATTAGTTAACTTTATAAAAAGTGAAGATAAAAGTTCAGTTAGTTCTTAGCACTGGTAGTTCATTGTGCTAACAACCAACATGCATGAACCCAAATAACTCTATTATGCAATCTACTGGTCCTCACAACACTAACCTGACCCAAACACCTCACCTAACCCCCACTTAAACCTTAAAGCAGCACTTTTGCTAGTTGAATGAGGTGGGGCTGTTGCCATAATGTAGAATAGGTACAGCATGCTTGTACAATATAGCACACTTATAAAATAATTTGCCCTTCTCCACTACTGGCAGGCCTAAGTTTGCTGTCACTGCCCCATCCCCTGCTCCTACCATCTTCTCCACACATTGTTCTGAATCCAGCCTCTATCTTCTTCTACCATTGGGTGGCCCTGGAGTTAAAACCTTTCCTTCACACATAGACGTTATATAGTACCGGGCTTCATTCTCAGTAACTTTTCAGATGACAAGAATAAGCCAGGTGTGTATGCTGCACACGCACCTCAGTCCATATACACAAAATACCACATTTCTAATAGCAAGAATTGTCTTTTCTGCCAAAAAATACTCTACTTTCTATCAATTGTTTTTATTTTTTAAGATAAACTATGCCTTAACCCATAGCCATGCAGTGAGTCCCTGAGAGCTTGTTTACTTACAGTTGTCTGTGAAAATCAACCCACGGTGGATTAATTTTCACAGAGTGGCAAGCGTACAGCTGCCAGGCGTTCAGGAACCAATTCTGCCTCCTCCCGAATGCGTGTTTTTATTGACAGCCAAATGGCATCTATTCTGTGGAAATAACACACAGCAATCACAAGCTTAGTGTTGGCTTGCAGTTGCGGCGTGGCCCCATTCATTGACTAGGTTGCGTTCAGTGCGGTTCTGTCCACTGAATGCGACAGAGGGGATCAAAGCATTGCAGCCATGGCATGTGTATACCCCCATACAGCTGCCCCAAACCCAGGGCCGGTACAAGGGGTGGGCGGAAGGGGCGGATGCCCTGGGCGGAGCAATTTATTGTAGGAAGGGTAGCACAGTGCTGCCAGTGTGCTATTAAACTTTTTGGGCAACAAGTGACTACCGCCGGCCGCCCCTACAACACTGCAGAGCTGCGCCTGTGACAGGCACAGGCAGGGAGAGGCGATCTATATTGTGATGCAAGGGTGGGGGTGCAGGGGGACACCGCTGCACCTACCATCCCCTCCTCTCCCGACTGCGGGCTGTCTGTGCGATCCCAGATGTCACACAGGCACAGCCGAGCAGAGTGAAGCCGCCTCCCTCTCCTCTCTGCTTATGTGTAAACAGGGGGAGGGGATCTGCTGAGCATGTGTTGCCGCGCTGATCTGAGGTACTGAATGGGGGAGGGGGTCTGCACACTGCACTGAACGGGGGACTACACTGAAGGGGGGCTACACTAAAGGGGGGTCTGCACTAAACAGGGGCTACACTAAAGGGGACATCTGCACTGAATGGGGGTCTGCACTAAAGGGGGCATCTGCACTGAATGGGGGTCTGCACTAAAGGGGGCATCTGCACTGAATGGGGGTCTGCACTAAAGGGGGCATCTGCACTGAATGGGGGTCTGCACTAAAGGGGGCGACTGCACTGAACGGGGGTCTGCACTAAAGGGGGCGTTTGCACTGAATGGGGGACTGCACTAAAGGGGGTTTCTGCACTGAACGGGGGTCTGCACTAAAGGGGGTACACTAAAGGGGACATCTGCACTGAATGGGGGTCGTCTGCACTGAATGGGGGTCTGCACTGAATGGGGGTCTGCACTTAAGGGGGCATCTGCACTGAATGGGGGTCTGCACTAAAGGGGGTGTCTGCACTGAATGGGGGGTCTGCACTGAATGGGGGCTACACTAAAGGGGGGTCTGCATTGAACAGGGGCTATACTAAAGGGGACGTCTGCACTGAATGGGGTCTGCACTAAAGGGGGCATCTGCACTGAACGGGGGTCTGCACTAAAGGGGGCCTCTGCACTGGACGGGGGTCTGCACTAAAGGGGGCGTCTGCACTGAACGGGGGTCTGCACTTAAGGGGGTTACAATAAAGGGGGTGTCTGCACTGAACAGAGGTCTGCACTTAAGGGGGTCTGCACTAAAGGGGGTTTGCACTGAACGGGGGTCTCCACTAAAGGGAGGCGTCTGCACTGAACAGGGGTTTGCACTAAAGGGGGTGTCTGCACTGAAGGGGGGGTTTGTGTAAAATACAGGGGGTCCAGAGCTGCAGGGTGCTTGTAATGTAAAGGGATCCAGAGCTGCAGGGTGCTGTGTAGTGTAAAGGGGTCCAGAGTGCTGTGTAATGTAAAGGGGTCCAGAGGTACAGGGGAATGTGTAATGTAAAGGGGTCAGTGCAGGGGATCGCTGGACTCCAGGTTAGCAGAACTGGGGGGGATGGGGAGGGGGTCCATATAAGTTCACCTTACAGATTTTCTGTAAATTGAACCTACAATTTAACCATTTGCTGACCGGCCGCATTGGGGCTGCAGCTACAGTATTGTATTGTTTTAAGTGTTTTCTGGTTTTGAATGGACACTGACTCTTTCTTTATACCTGGGGGGGCGCAGTTTGCCATCTTCGCCCTGGGCACTAGATGGCCTTGTCCCAGCACTGCCCAAACCTCAAGTGTAAACTAGGCCTTACTCCTGTATTTTTAACATACGTTTTACATATTTTCCAGTGGAATGCAATTGTAAAAATATATATATATTATATTATAGCATATAGCTGGGTACCATAAAAAAAAACATATTCAGTACATATCAGAAATAAATACATATTTCCCCATTTTTAGAACTTTAAAATGTTGCAAGTACAAAAAAATGCCTGTTAATCCTGCTACAAATCCAGTAAGCTTCTAAGTTTTCGCAGTAAGCTGATAAAGCTGCACTAAAATCCCAAGCAACTCATACCACATAAAGTATTAATCAATGAAAACATAATACACATCATAAAATCCATTCCTTACTTGTGATATAAATGGTGTTTTTTTTTTACCCCCTTGGGTTACTGTAATACAATGTGAGTAATAAAATAAAAATCACAATATAAATATGTTCACATGATTATATGTATAAACATGTGCCATCCTTTTAAATCAAGTCCATGAGAAACATAAATGTATACTCCACTTGTGCATATAATTATACATTTTGTGATCACCACTGTACTCCACCTCCAGTCACACAATGGGGTTCATTTATTACAGGCAAATAGATAGTTGTTCCAGAGCTTAGTAAATGAGGTAAAGATTCACTTTACAAAGAGAACCCAATCACGTGCAAGGAAAATAAAAGAAAAACAGCATTTTTGCTTGCAAGTGATTCGATGATGGAAATCAGCAGAGCTTCTGCTCCTTTACTAAGCTCTGGAGCAACTGCACTTTGGAAAGTGTACAGTCTATTTGCCTTTAGTAAATCAACCCCAATATGCTCACCTCAATAAATGTATAATATTTAATATTATATACCTATAACATTATAATACCTGTAATATAAATAGGCCACTTTGTGCTGTCCCCTTTAATAGAACCATTCCTTCAAATTTTTCATTCAACCATCTTCTCATTCTCTGGCTTAAATACTGAGCTTCAACAACGTAATGACACTTCTCCAATCAACATATGTGGAAATATAGTGCACAAAGGTTTTTCCACTTTTAGAAAAAAAAAAAGACCACATCGCCCCCTTAAGATCAAGACATTGATAGGGTGATGCCGATGTTTTGTTTTTAAGGGGCCAATGCCTGATCTCTGCATTTACTATTCTAAATATGTTACACATAAGTGGAATTTGAATATCCCAGTGCCTGCTACTACAGTGCCTTGTGAAAGTATTCGCCCCCTTGAACTTTTCAACCTTTTGCCACATTTCAGGCTTCAAACATAAAGATATAAAAAAAAAATTTTTTTTGTGAAGAATCACCAACAAGTGGGACACAATTGTGAAGTGGAACGAAATCTATTGGATTTTTGAAACTTTTTTAACTAATAAAAAAATGAAAAGTGGGGCGTGCAAAATTATTCGGCCCCCTTGCGTTAATACTTTGTAGAGCCACCTTTTGCTGCGATTACAGCTGCAAGTCGCTTGGGGTATGTCTCTATATGTTTTTCACATCGAGAGACTGAAATTCTTGCCCATTCTTCCTTGCAAAACAGCTCGAGCTCAGTGAGGTTGGATGGAGAGCGTTTGTGAACAGCAGTTTTCAGCTCTTTCCACAGATTCTCGATTGGATTCAGGTCTGGACTTTGACTTGGCCATTCTAACACCTGGATACGTTTATTTGTGAACCATTCCTTTGTAGATTTTGCTGTATGTTTGGGATCATTGTCTTGTTGGAAGATAAATCCCAGTCCCAGTTTCAGGTCTTTTGCAGACTCCAACAGGTTTTCATCCAGAATGGTCCTGTATTTGGATGCATCCATCTTCCCCTCAATTTTAACCATCTTCCCTGTCCCTGCTGAAGAAAAGCAGGCCCAAACCATGATGCTGCCACCACCATGTTTGACAGTGGGGATTGTGTGTTGAGGGTGATGAGCTGTGTTGCTTTTACGCCAAACATATCGTTTTGCATTGTGGGCAAAAAGTTCGATTTTGGTTTCATCTGACCAGAGCACCTTCTTCCACATTGGTGTGTCTCCCAGGTGGCTTGTGGCAAACTTTAGACGAGACTTTTTATGGATATCTTTGAGAAATGGCTTTCTTCTTACCACTCTTCCATAAAGGCCAGATTTGTGCAGTGTACGACTGATTGTTGTCCTATGGACAGACTCTCCCACCTCAGCTGTAGTTCTCTGCAGTTCATTCAGAGTGATCATGGGCCTCTTGGCTGCATCTCTGATCAATCTTCTCCTTGTCTGAGCTGAAAGTTTAGAGGGACGGCCAGGTCTTGGTAGATTTGCAGTGGTCTGATACTCCTTCCATTTCAAAATGATTGCTTGCACAGTGCTCCTTGGGATGTTTAAAGCTTGGGAAATCTTTTTGTATCCAAATCCGGCTTTAAACTTCTCCACAACAGTATTACGGACCAGCCTGGTGTGTTCCTTGGTCTTCATGATGCTCTCTGCGCTTTCAACAGAACCCTGAGACTATCACAGAGCAGGTGCATTTATACAGAGACTTGATTACACACAGGTGGATTCTATTTATCACCATCAGTCATTTAGGACAACATTGGATCATTCAGAGATCCTCACTGAACTTCTGGAGTGAGTTTGCTGCACTGAAAGTAAAGGGGCCGAATAATTTTGCACGCACCACTTTTCAGTTTTTTATTTGCTAAAAAAGTTTAAAATATCCAATAGATTTCGTTCCACTTCACAATTGTGTCCCACTTGTTTGTGATTGTTCACAAAAAATTAAAATTTTATATCTTTATGTTTGAAGCCTGAAATGTGGCAAAAGGTTAAAAAGTTCAAGGGGGCCGAATACTTTCGCAAGGCACTGTAAGCTAAGATGAAGCAGGGAGAGGACGCATTGCATGCATGCACAGTTTGCATACACCAGAGCAGCAGCTTATTCACTTTAAAGAGGAAGTAAACTCTCCCACTGATGCTTCTTTGCATTTAGTCCATTATAATAAGTAATTATCAAACTATAGCCACTTTAATCCAGCCCAAATTGCAAATTAGAGTGAAGAAACTTCAAAAAACTTGTTTCCAGGGGTAAGGCAGCGTCATCTTAAGTATTGTTTTCTGAGTCCACAGTGGAGTGTATTTCCGCCCTTACCGTGAGCACTTCCTGTACTGTTAACCAAGCCTCCTTCTTAATCCAACGTTTCTATGGCAACCCTGCTTCCCTGTTCATAGCTGACTTGTTTTATTTCATAGTATTTATTTGTGCTGATTATCTAGTGTTTGCCTGTGTGAGTCTTATCAGCTGCAGCTGATAAGACTGCAGTAATGCTGTCCCATGCCCTGCTTTACACTGCAAGTGATGTTACATGGTCACATGGTGTGTAGGAGGAAGTACTGAGTGATTATGCAGTCTCCTGGGAGTTCAGTGTTGTGTGCCGTAGGAAGTCCTGATAACAGATAGATAAGCACATAGAGAGTGTGCCGTAAATCAGGGGAGATCTGGGCATGCTCAGTGATGTCATTCTAAAAAACAAAAAGGATTACAACAATACTAAGAAAGGAAGGAGATATCTACAAGCAGTGTTCATTAGGGTTTTTTATGCTTATTTACATGGGACAAAGTTGTGGGGGAGGGTTTACAACCACTTTAAGGCTTGTGGTTTATTAAACAAAGGTACGTTTGCTTCCCGGTATTAGGAATCAAACTGGTGCTGCAGTTCTCTTCCATATAGGCCTTCTTTGCATTGACACTGTGACCTATACAATGTGAATCTGCCATTGGGGTTGATTTATTAAAACTGGAGAGTGCAAAAAATCTGGTGCAGCCATGCATGGTAACCAATCAGCTTCTAACTTCAGCTTGTTTAATTAAGCTTTGATAATAAAACCTGGAAGCTGGTTGGTTTCTATGCAGAGCTGCACCAGATGTTGCACTCTCCAGCTTTAGTGAATAAAGACCATTGTTTATGTGGCTAGAGCCACATGCAGGCAGCCTATGTAACTATGGGGATGCAGTGGTTGTATGGACACAGACACTCACCCTAATTTTGGAGACATGCATGGACAGGCAAGCGGCCCCAAATGCACACTGTCTGCCTTCAGGGCTGCTCACCCCATCATATCAGGATGAGTGGCTGTGTCTGTACAGCTTCTTCCTTCCCATAGAGTTACATAGGCTCCAGTGGCGCCGCCCCCCCTCCAGGCAGTCACAAAAAAAAAAAAAAAATTGAAAAAAAAAAAAATTTTTTTTTGAAATGGCCCTTTAAAAAAAAAAAAAATGAAAAAAAGTCCTTAAGTGCACTGTGTACGAGCGCCGGACACAGTGCAGCGCTGGACACAGTGCAATATGCGAAGTGCCACGTCAACGCAATCACAAGATTGCAGACGCGGCGCTTCATTTGCGGGGTTTTAACCCGCCTTGTGGCGCAAGTACAAATGCCGATCTGCATCCGCCCGGCGCCTGCTATGGGCTTGAGTGACAGACTAGTTAGTCACTTCCGGTCTTCGTCAGATCAGTGCGCCGAGCGGAGGAGCAGAGGAGAGAACTGCAGTGCCAGTGCAGTGAGTGCACTATGAAACAAGGTAGACCGTAGCGTAGATGCATTGCTGGAAATCCACAGGAGGGGGGCAGAGCTACAGGATGGATGGAGGGGGAGGCTTCACACGGGCTGTGTGTTTTGTCAAGTGCTGATCGTCAGTGCTTCTGACTGTTTATTTCCACTGATGTTGCTGTGTCTCGGTTTGGCAGCCTACTGTCAGACTATGAATTGATGATTTTCCTGTGGGCATTCTAAAACTTTACCAATTACTCTCTAGTCAGGAGTGTTCAGCCAGATTTGATAACATACACAGGATCCGGTGACGTCTGGTAGTACTCCCCTTCCTGCTCTATATGCATAAGGAGGGCAGTTTTAGAAAAAATCTCATTCTAGTTATACTCTAGAAGGGTTAAATGGACATTTACTCTGCAATGGAATAACCTAACTTTTTATTTGTCATCCAAGCTAATGTTTCCTGTTTGTTCTGGCAGATACAAAGCTGCATGTAAAACTCTTATTTTAGAATCTTGTCATTTCTAATATTTACTGGCATTAGCATTGAACAATGTTCTTGTTTAAATGAGCAATGCCAAAACTCTAAATTTATATGTAAAAATGTACGTTTTAAAAAACGAATTATTTTGTCACATTTTACTTATAATTGCTTTTAGGAAACTAAAATGTGTTTTCAGCGAGTACACATTTAAAGTTATTATAAAATTTACATCAAATCAGTTGTGATGTAGCTCAGGTTTTTACTTGATCCATGGTTTCAGGCAGTGGAGGCTCTTGTGAAACACACAGCCCATATGAAGCCTCCCCCCACCCACCCATCCCTCTGTCCCTGATTCATCCCAACCACCATCTCTCTGTCCCTGATCCCTGATCCATCCCACCCACCAGCTCTCTGTCCCTGATCCCTGATCCATCCCACCCACCCACCATCCTTCTGTCCCTGATCCATCCCACCTACCATCTCTCTGTCCCTGATCCCTGATCCATCCCACCCACCAGCTCTCTGTCCTTGATCCCTGATCCATCCCACCCACCCACCATCCTTCTGTCCCTGATCCATCCCACCTACCATCTCTCTGTCCCTGGTCCATCCCACCCACCATCTCTCTGTCCCTGGTCCATCCCACCCACCATCTCTCTGTCCCTGATCCATCCCACCAACCATATCTCTGTCCCTGATCCCTCCCACCCACCATATCTCTGTCCCTGATCCATCCCACTGTCCTTCTCTCCCTGATCCATCCCACCCACCATCTCTCTGTCCCTGATCCATCCCACCGTCCTTCTCTCCCTGATCCATCCCACCCACCATCTCTCTGTCCCTGGTCCATCCCACCCACCATCTCTCTGTCCCTGATCCATCCCACCGTCCTTCTGTCCCTGATCCATCCCACCTATCATCTCTCTGTCCCTGGTCCATCCCACCCACCATCTCTCTGTCCCTGATCCATCCCACTGTCCTTCTGTCCCTGATCCATCCCACCTACCATCTGTCTGTCCCTGGTCCATCCCACCCACCGTCCTTCTGTCCCTGATCCATCCCACCAACCATATCTCTGTCCCTGATCTATCCCACCCACCATCTCTCTGTCCCTGATCCATCCCTCTGTCCCTGATCCCATCCCACCCACCACTGATCCAACTCCCCACCCCACCTCCATCCTTCTGTCTCTGATCATCACCATCCCTCTGATCCCACCACCAAAGGCAAACATGTAAGATATTGCATTATTGCAGTCACTAAATGTGATGACTGTATTTGTTTTATTTTATAAGGCTTTCTTGTACTTCATTGTCTGCGGTGACCTCTGCCTATTGCTGTTTCCCGAGCACCTTTTTTGTGTTTCCTGTTTTTTTTTCTCTGGTGAACGAGGAGTGTGGCTGGGCTGTCAGACATATTGATGTGTCATTAGAACCTGGTGTATAATGTAGAGCCTGGTATATGATGTACAGAGCCCTGTGTATAATGTAGAGCCTGGTATATGATGTACAGAGCCCTGTGTATAATGTAGAGCCTGGTATATGATGTACAGAGCCCTGTCTATAATGTAGAGCCTGGTATATGAAGTATAGAGCCCTGTGTATAATGTAGAGCCTTGTATATGATGTACTACAGGGGACGGAGTTGGTGGATTCTATAATGGGTGGGGCTTATGAGAAGTGGGATGGGTCAAAAGGGTGGGCGTGGTCTAGCGCCCCCCCATCTTAAAACTTCACCAGCCGCCACTGATAGGCTCCCTGAGTGCAGCTCCCTGGGGGCTCTGACTGTATAAATGAATGGTCAACTTCTGCTGTACGGGCCACAGTGTTCATTTTACCAGCAGGCATTCATGTTCTCAGCCTACATGCAAAAGATAAACTGGTGTTTTCTTATACCCTTTATAGATTAAGTAGCTAATCTAGTGGTTCCAGAGGTATAAGAATGGCTTGCCTTGTCAAAGCACAGAAATTAGCTAATTTGTCAGATAAAATAAGATCCGCCAAATGATCACTATAATAAAATGTCATTTCACAAAAATGGTTTTGGAATACTATAGGGTTCTCTTCTGGATGCTCTGCAGCCATTGAGGATGATCATTGTAGAAAGTTTACTACAGTGCAGTAATGTGTCAATAAAAAAGTCTTTTCAATTTTATAACTCTGGAAAGAAAGTAAATAGTGGGGCTGGCCAAGCTCTTATAAACACTGAAACTTTTTGAGATTCCAGAGCATTTTCAAGCTCAGTAATAAAGCAGTTTGCTAGATAGATACCTACGTTACATTGATTATCGATCTGTATAGGTTGTTATTCTGGTCCCTAAAGTGACACTAAATTCTGATTTTAAAAAAATCGATACAAGTGCCTTTTGTTGCTCTCAGCCTCCTCAAAATCTCCAAATTCCTTTTTGTTCTGATTCTGTGATCAGATTTCCTGTTAGAGGGTGGCTACATTCTTTTAACTTTGTTCCACTGTATGCAGGAATGTGGCCAACCTCTCTTGCTTATTTCAGGTATGGGCTAGGGGGCTATGGACCATGGGATGTGTAGTGTACATAGAGCAGTGCACATTACCACAGCTAGCGTGAACTGCAAACTCCAAACAAACAGAAGTGAGGGATTAAAAAAAAAGAGAGGTTTGGCAGCTCACACAGAGTGAAACAAGGAGGCATAGGAAACACTAAGGGTACTTTAACACTGGGGCATTGGGGGCATTTGCGGTAAAGTGCTGCTATTTTTAGCGACGATTTACCGTAGTTTTTACGGCCCTTTTTTTTACGGCCCAGCCGCTAGTGGGGCACTTTTAAACCCCGCTAATGGCTGAAAAAGGGTTAAATGCGCCTGCAAGTGCACCGCTCCTACAGCGCCTCAAAGATGCAGCTTGCAGGACTTTTTGGGCGTCCTGTCAGTGCACCGATCCAGTGTGAAAGCACTCGGGCTTTCACATTGGAGTGAGAGGAGAGGTTCTTTACAGGCATTATGCAGGCACGGGAGCCGGCGGTAACGGCATAGTCTAACTGAAGAAACAGCTCGTACGTGCCATTGCTTCAGTTTGCTTCAGTGCACATGTGCCGATGATGCTGGCACATGCAAATACAGGGGATATCTCCTAAACCGTTCAGGTTTAGGAGATATCCAGGGTAGCTACAGGTAAGCCTTACTTATTATAGGCTTACCTGTAGCAAAAAGTGTGTTGTAAGGGTTTACAACCACTTTAATGACAAATAGATTATAGGGCCATTGAGAAGTGGATGTGTATGAATTATTTTTGCAGATTAGGCAAACCATCACTATGCCACACTGTAAAAGTCTTTGTTGTTGGTTTACTCATTTTCATCAAGGGGCAGTAAACAGAGACCAACATCATGGAAGTGTGCTTTTAAAGGCCTAGGTGAGAATGAGGGATAGCTCTATATGCCTTCCTCCCTTATCTACCTGTAAATATTCAACCGTATTCACTCCTCAGGTGGCGATAGTGATATGTTGATAAAACGATGGCAGAAAATCTGTCAGGTTGGCATGATTAAAATCACCGACAATCACATAGAGAGCCTCTTGGTGCCTATTTTGAAGTAAACAGATGTTATCATGCAGCTGATTTGATGCATCATTAGCCTTAGCACATCAAAATGAAGACAAATATAAATTCCCACAGCAAATAATGCTTCCGACATTCCACTATTAGATATTCTACTATCTCAGAGCAGTGACTACCAACCAGGGATCAGTTTGTGTACCAACCTCTGTTAATGTAAATACAAAGTCCAGCTCCTCACGTTGTAAATTATTACGATTTGCTTCAAAGAATAGCATCTCAACGAGTTGGAAAGTCACATTCGGCACGTTGTTATTTAGCCAAGTTTTCATCAGGAGAAAATGCAGTTTTCTCATCACCCAACAAACATTTAGTTTCAATCGAATCAGAATTATTTTCTTATCCAGTGAATGAACAATGGCCAGAAGGAGTGATGACATAGCTAGGCTATTCACCTTAGTTCTAAGCTTAGCAAACAAACCAGCACTTCTTCCACTTCCGTGCACACCACTTCTTCTTGCCTCTAAGCTGTTGTAGTCTGTAATGCCAGTCTGCTACTAATGGGCCCTGTGTCTGCAGGCTCTGCAGTCTGCTAAGTACTGCTGTAAGCTCCGATGGAAACAAGGCAGGCAAATTATTATTCATGTGCAGAACTTTACCTTCTTGGCCTAGTTACACTGTTCATATTATCTACATCCTTTACAGCATAGTTGAGAGCCGGGAAGCCACTACTCTGCTATTCACCACCATAACAACAAAGTGTAGTCACTTGGAGTGTTAGCAAAAGACAAGGAATTATCAAGACCATTCAAGAAATAAAAGAAAAAACAGCAATAGAGATAATAGAAGACAAAAAGAGTCATATATATGTTAAAAAGGAGCAACAGTCTCCCCCCAAAAAATTATAAATACTGTAGTTGCTAACTTTTTTAATAAGGACACTTACCTGCCCCTTGATCCAGCGCTGTCCTCACCTGAGCTGATTCTTCAATCGGCTTTGGGTCCAGGCACCAGCATCTTAACTAAGGGAAACCGGCAGTGAAGCCTTGTGGCTTCACAGCCGGCTTCCAACTACATATGTGCGAGCCAAGCTGCGCTTTGTGTATGGTCCCGTGGTCTTCTGAGACCTGTGGTGTGTCCCAGGAGGCTGCAGGGGAAGGAGGGAAGGCCGAACGCGGATAGCTGCAGTGATCCGGCCAGAAGTGGGAGAGTGGGTACCTGTCAAAATCAAATACCCACTCCACCCCACAAAAAAAAGTGCCAAATGTAAAGGGGGAGGGGAGGGTGAGGTGACGGAGAGTGGAACTTCCCCTTTTGGGTGACGTTCATCTTTAAGTCTACAAGTATATATGATCAAAATACCCCAAAGGCAGTGTTGAAGGGCTTTTTGGTTGTTTCAGAATTGCTTCACTCCTCATGCAAGTCTAAGGGAAGGCATAAAGCAGCTTAAAGCTGGTCAACTGCACCTGAATTTTGGAGGATCTCAAGAGCATCTTAAACTTATGTCAAAAGCACACAGCATTTGAAGCCAGTCGACACAGGCCCATAAATGCATTAAAAAACAAACTCTTCTTTCTTGGTCCATGCAAAAGAAAGCAATAGGGTTTATTTAATCACTTGACAACTGGACACTTAAACCCCCCTCGTGACCAGACCAATTTTCAGCTTTTGGTGCTCTCACAATTTGAAGGACAATTACTCAGTCATGTAATACTGTCCCCAAATGAATTTTTTGTCCTTTTTTTCATACAAATAGAGCTTTCTTTTGGTGGTATTTTATAACCTCTGGGTTTTTTATTTTTTTCGTTATAAATGAAAAAAGACCAAAAAATTTGAAAAAAACAACAAATTTTTCTCAGTTTTTCCCACAACATTGTCGTTGTAATAGGTTATTTCTCTCGCATGGCATGTGTATACCACAAATGACACCCCGAAACACATTCTGTTACTCCTCCTGAGTATTACGATATCACATGTGTGGGACTTTTTCACAGTCTGGCCACATAGAGAGGCCCAACATGCAGGGAGCACCATCCATTTTCTAGGAGCATAAATTACACATCTAACTTCTTGACTACCTATTACAATTTTGAAGGCCCTGGAGCACCAGGACAGTGACACGTGACACTGACATGGCACTGATGACAGATGGCACTGATATGTGGCACTGATGACACGTGACACTGATGACAGATGGCATTTATACGTTGCACTGATGACACATGACACTGATAACAGATGCCACTGATACGTTGCACTGATGACACGTGACACTGATAACAGTCGGCACATGACACTGACAGGTGGCACTGATGACAGATGGCACTAATAGGTGGCACTGATGACATGTGACACTGATGTGGCACTGAAGACAGATGGCACTAATATGTGGCACTGATGACAGATGGCACTAATACGTGGCACTGACAGATGACACTAATAGGTGGTACTGACGACACGTGACACTGATGACAGATTGGACTTATACATGGCATTGGGGACAGATAGCACTGACAGGTGGCACTGGGGACAGATGGCACTGACAGGTGGCACTGGGAACAGATGGCCCTGACAGGTGGCACTGGGGACAGATGGCACTGACAGGTGGCACTGGGAACAGATGGCCCTGACAGGTGGCACTGGGGACAGATGGCACTGACAGGTGGCACTGGGAACAGATGGCCCTGACAGGTGGCACTGGGGACAGATGGCACTGACAGATGGCAATGTGAGCACTTAATTTTCCCCTTTGTTTTTTTTTCACCTTGACATTGCAGCCATTCGCTCTCCCTCCTCACACATTGTCTCTGGTGTCCGTTTATGAAGCAGTGAAATCTATTCACTGCTTCATTCTCCAACATTCTCAGAGGAGATCGTTCTCCTCTGAATGCCAGTTTATGAAGCGGAGTGGATCGTTTCACCTTCGGAGGAGTGAAGCAATCAACAAACGCTTCCAACACTGGAGAACGGCCCCTGATACTGAAATCTGGTGAGACTTTCACTGAAACACAGAGATGTCAGTTTATTAAGCAGTGATACATTATCACATCTCAGTACACTGACAGACGGCGTGGTTAATGTTAGTAAAATAAAGAGTCCCCCTACATTATATATATATATGTATACACACACACACACTATATATATATATATATGTATATATATATATATATATATATATATATATATATATATATATATATACATGTATATACATACACACACATTTTATATATATATATATATATATATATATATATATATATATTGTAAGGGATCTTCCCGGGGTAGGGTGTGTTTGGACACAGTTCACAGCAGACTTGGAATTTATAAAGCAGATCTTGGCATTTATTCGTGGTACAAACAGTCCAGCAAACAAAATATACAGCAACACCGTGCTTTCTAAGTACAACAAAAATAAAAAGTCCTAGCCCGGCTGGGCGCTTACTAACAGGTTCTGCTCACCTATCTGACACTTACAAACACAGCGTCTTTCGCCTGGATATCGCAGGGTGAGTTTTAGCTCCAGCAGTGGCTGTGCTTGCAGCTTCCTTCAACACACAGATTGTTCATTCCCTGGCTGAGAAGCAATCACCTGCAGACCCTACAGAGCCTTTAGCTTCCCAGGCTAATTAGGATCCAAGCTCACCTGATCCCAAACCCAGAACTGGATCGGGGGATGTGGAATGACAGGTCCCTCTACCAAACCTACCTGCCATTCCATATAAACCCAGGCCCGGCAAAATTAAATAACAACTCAGCAGCATATCGCTGCTGAGAAACTGATCCATCCTGGATTTACCATCTCACACTGTGTAGCAACCTAGGTGAGATGTACACCCCCTCGATCACTTCTCCAGTGACATGTCTACATATCCCCCCCCTCTTTTTCAGACCGGAGGGCTGAGCCTTTTGTCCCCACAGACAACTTACCCTTGACAATGCGTCAGCATTTGCCTGTAATTTCCCTGGCCTGTGTTCCACAGTGAAATTAAAGTTTTGTAGGGAGAGAAACCATCTAGTCACTCTTGCATTTCTCTCCTTGTTTAACTTCATCCATGTTAGGGGGGCATGGTCTGTCACCAACTTGAATTTCCTGCCTAGCAAGTAATACTTTAAAGATTCTAGGGCCCACTTTACTGCCAAACATTCTCGCTCCACAATGGCATAATTTTTCTCGGCCGGGGTTAGTTTTCTACTCAAGTACGTCACCGGATGCTCCTCACCATTCACTACTTGTGAGAGTACTGCACCTAAGCCTGTGCTAGAGGCATCTGTCTGGACCAGAAATTCTCGCCTGAAATCGGGGGTGACTAACACAGGTGGTTGGCACAAGGCAGACTTAAGGCTTTGGAAAGCCTCCTCGGCCTCTGGGGTCCACGTGACCATTGCTGTCTTTCCGCCCTTTGTCAAGTCAGTTAGCGGAGCAGCAACTGAGGCAAAGTTCGGCACAAATCTACGGTAATAACCCGTAATACCCAGGAAAGCTCTAACCTGTTTCCTTGTCAGGGGTCTAGGCCAATTCTGTATTGCCTCAATTACCCCCAGAGCAAGCATACGTTTTACCTCGGCAGATACGGCTTCCCTACGTGCCTCGGGTATCCTATAGGGCTTAAGGTTTACTCTGCTTCTAGGCTCAGTTTCAATGTGATGATGGATGAGGTGTGTACGCCCTGGGAGGTCAGAGAACTTGTTTTTGTTTTTCTGTAAAAATTCCTGAGCCTCCTGTTTCTGTGACACTGATAGAGTATCACCTACCTTGACTGGAGGGATTGGTTGTGACAAATTATTAACAGTATTTGTCGCCCCCAAGGATTCCCTGTCTTTCCAGGGCTAGATCAAGTTTATGTGATAAACTTGGAAAGGCTTCCTTCTACCTGGTTGGTGCACCTTGTAGTTCACCTCACTGACCTTTTCAACAATTTCATAGGGACCTTGCCACTTCGCCAAGAATTTACTCTCAACAGTGGGGACTAGTATAAGGACCCTATCGCCTGGGTTGAATGTCCTGATTCTTGCGGACCGGTTGTAAATTCTACTTTGGGCCTCTTGAGCCCTCTGGAGGTGTTCCCTTACCAGGGGCATTACAGTGGCTATACGGTCCTGCATTTGTGCTACATGCTCAATAACACTCTTGTATGGGGTGGACTCATTCTCCCATGTCTCTTTTGCAATGTCTAGTAGACCCCTAGGGTGATGACCATAGACCAACTCGAATGGTGAGAACCCTGTGGACGCTTGGGGCACCTCCCTAATAGCAAACATGAGGTAGGGTAATAAATGATCCCAGTCACGACCATCTTTTGCCACCACTTTCTTCAACATATGTTTCAAAGTTTTATTAAATCTCTCCACCAATCCGTCCGTCTGGGGGTGGTACACAGAGGTACGGATGTGTGAGATTTTAAATAGTCTGCATAATTCCTTCATTACTTTCGACATAAATGGCGTACCTTGGTCAGTTAGGATTTCTTTGGGGATCCCAGTCCTAGAGAACATATAAAACAACTCACGTGCAATTGTTTTAGATGCAGTGTTTCTTAAGGGTACAGCCTCAGGATAGCGGGTCGCATAATCCAGGACTACCAAAATATACTGGTGTCCTCTAGCTGACTTTACAATGGGACCCACTAAATCCATGGCAATACGCTCAAAAGGCACCTCTATAATAGGGAGCGAAACCAAAGGACTGCGAAAATGTGACACTGGGGCACTAACCTGACATGTGGGGCACGACTCACAGTATTTTTTAATGTCATCATATATGGCCGGCCAAAAAAACCTCTGGAGAACCCTCTCTCGCGTTTTGTCAGTCCCCAAGTGTCCCCCAAGAACATGGTTATGTGCCATGTCAAGCACCTGACGCCGGTACGGCTTAGGTACCAGAAGCTGTTCCACAATCTCATCTTTAACCTTATTGACTCTATAGAAAAGATCATTAGTCACCGAAAAATGTGGAAATCTTTTTTCAGCATCTGGTTCCTGAGGTACCCCGTTCATAACAGCAACCTGCTCTCTCGCATTTTTGAGAGTGGGGTCCTGTAATTGTGCAGTCCCAAAATTATCGCTAGACACCTCTAAGTCTAGTATATTTTGCTCAGTGGGAGGAGCCTCCTCCTCCCCAGCCAGGACCTGCAAAGGAAAACAAACAATCATTTTCATCCTGCACATTTTTATCATTCACAGTGGCCAAGGCAACCCCCTTAGAGGTATCCTCACTCCTTTTGGGGATTTTTCTTTTTTCCCAAAGAGCCCAGAATAATGGAAAATCGCGCCCCAATATTACATTATGCATGAGGTTTTTAACCACACCCACTTCATATTGTACGGTGCCTTGTTCAGTCCCGACTTTAGCCAGCACTATAGGGTACACTTTTGTATCACCATGTATGCACACAACACTCATATGCTTTTTAGACTCTAAGTCCCCAGTCACCAGGCTAGCATGCACCAAGGTTACAAGGCTTCCTGAGTCCATTAACGCTTTAACAGGAAAGTCATTGATTGTGATGTTGCAGATTTGCGGTTCAGTCTCTAGTCCAGGAACTGCAGCACAAGATGGTTCCGCAAATAGCGACTGACGCCTGCTAGCGTCACATTCCATGGGTTCAGAGGTAAGAGGGCAATGGGCCGACACGTGTCCCGCCTCATGGCATCTCCAACACTGGATAGGGCCTGGTCTCTTTGGCAAGGAGTCCTTTTCAGAGCCCCTTAGCCACCCGGGACCATCACCAGTCTTTTGTCCCTGAGACACCACTTGAGCCCTTTTCCCCCCATCAGCACCCCTCCACACTCCCCCAATAGATGGAAGTCTCTTACCAGCTGACGGCACAGATCTGGCGCTCCGGGGAGGTGAAGATGCTGCAGGAACATCACGGAGGTAGTCCTCAGTCGCCTGGAACCTCTCCACAAGGTTGACAAGTTCGTTTGCATTCTTAGGATCACCTTGTCCCACCCAGCGTTGCAAGTCAGTAGGAAGGGCTCGGAGGTAGCGATCCATCACGACCTTCTCTAGGATTTGTGCAGGAGTAGAAGTGTCTGGCTCCAACCACTTTCTTGCCAAATGGATTAGGTCATACATCTGGGACCTCGCTGATTTGTCCAGACTGTAGCTCCAGTTGCGTACCCTCCGGGCACGGACTGCAGTAGTAACTCCTAGTCGGGCAAGCATCTCCTCTTTTAGCCGAGTATAGTCCTTAACCTCTTGCTCACTGAGGTCATAGTAGGCCTTTTGAGGTTCACCTGTTAAATAGGGCGCAATTACCTCTGCCCACTCAGCGGCTGGTAACTTCTCTCGCTCAGCCACGCGCTCAAATACTGTTAGATAGGCCTCAACATCGTCCTCAGCAGTCATCTTTTGCAGCGCTTTCTGCACAGTCCTTCTCCCAGAAAAAATCTCTGGAGCGGCTCCCTCCATTGTGGGTGGATTAGCAACCACAGGCGCCTCTCGATTTACTATCAGGTGCTCGATAAGTTGTTGTTGGCTTTGGCGCAAAGCTTGCAACTCTTCCTTATGCATCCGCTGTTGTGCAGCCATCATCTGCTGTTGTGCAGCCATGGACTGTTCATGTCGTCTATTGGCCTCTGTCTGCGCCTGCTGTTGTGCAGCCATCATCTGCTGTTGTTCAGCCATGGACTGTTCATGTCGTCTATTGGCCTCTGTCTGAGCCTGCTGTTGTTGCAAACTCACTTGCATAAACTGCTTCAGCATCTCCTCCATGTTGCTGGACTGTTTTTGGAGTGTAGTTGCAGCTTTCACCCAGGACATCAGCAGCTGTAGCCAAGTCTGTCCACACCGTTGCCCCTAGCAACCGCGTTGCCCGCTACCTCCACCAATTGTAAGGGATCTTCCCGGGGTAGGGTGTGTTTGGACACAGTTCACAGCAGACTTGGAATTTATAAAGCAGATCTTGGCGTTTATTCGTGGTACAAACAGTCCAGCAAACAAAATATACAGCAACACCGTGCTTTCTAAGTACAACAAAAATAAAAAGTCCTAGCCCGGCTGGGCGCTTACTAACAGGTTCTGCTCACCTATCTGACACTTACAAACACAGCGTCTTTCGCCTGGATATCGCAGGGTGAGTTTTAGCTCCAGCAGTGGCTGTGCTTGCAGCTTCCTTCAACACACAGATTGTTCATTCCCTGGCTGAGAAGCAATCACCTGCAGACCCTACAGAGCCTTTAGCTTCCCAGGCTAATTAGGATCCAAGCTCACCTGATCCCAAACCCAGAACTGGATCGGGGGATGTGGAATGACAGGTCCCTCTACCAAACCTACCTGCCATTCCATATAAACCCAGGCCCGGCAAAATTAAATAACAACTCAGCAGCATATCGCTGCTGAGAAACTGATCCATCCTGGATTTACCATCTCACACTGTGTAGCAACCTAGGTGAGATGTACACCCCCTCGATCACTTCTCCAGTGACATGTCTACAATATATATACATGTTTTATATATATATATATATATATATATACATGTTTTATTTATATATATATATATATATATATATATATATATAAATGAGGGGGGCATGTTACAGTGTTGGGGGTCTGAATGGATAAGGAAGTTAATTATCTTCCTCTTTCCCCCTCAGATCCCCCCAGATTCTCTCTTCACTGCCCAATTCTCCACCTCTGAGCTGGTGAATCTGGGAGTGTGAATTCTGACACAGATCACCAGTGAAGCGATGAGATCGCAGCTTCATAAACTGGACATTACTGTGTCAGTCTATGAGGATTCTCCATGTGCGGAGATAATCTGCGGGAGAACATGTTCAAACTCTTCTCCCCCAATTATCTCTGTTTCATAAACTGTTTATGGGCTGTGATCAGGGGTGATCGTCCGGATCACCGCTGATCACTGCTTCATAAACGGACACCGCTGTGTGAGGAGGGAGAGCCGGTGATGAGAGATGATCTCATATGTTGACATATGAGATCATCTCCCATTGGACACTGCGATCAAGTGCTAAATGGCCGCTGTGATTGGCCATTTAGCACGATCTGTGATTGGTTGTGTCCAAGGGACACAGCCAATACAGAACTTCCCCGATGCGCATTGGGGAAGTAAACAGGAGGATGACGTCCTCCCGGCAATTGGCTTCCGCGCTGCAGCCGTCTTTCTGCAAAAAATAATTATTTCACTTAGTAAATGCTTAGAGATAAAGATGATGAGATGAAGATAAGACGAAGCTGTGCTTACTTTAATCATTTGATTACGGTATGTGCAAGTAAAAATCCTAGAGGTGATTCAGTTCGCATTGTGCGCTATACAAGTATTTCATTCATTCATTCATTCAAAAATCCTGTTTTTATTTTTATTTTTTTAATATTTTCACTTTGCAAACTAAAAATTTTATTTCAGAGCAAACACGTTCTACTCCTTTTGTAAATTAGTTTCAGTGTGTCCCTTTCACATTCAGCATGGGGCGAACGGTAAATTAAAAAAAATAGAATAACTTAAATAGCAGCAAAATGTATCCCTTTGGAGGTGCACTTTGATTGGCTGGTAATGGACAACATAGGATTCTCTTTACCTCTACTTTGTTCTTTTATGCATGATACTTTGTAGTACTTATAAAGATGCAGTTCTCAGCAGGGACACATGGAATGATATAAAATAAACCAGTGACTCTAAATAAATCCTGTAACCAGGATATATTTCCAGTCTTTTCTCAAAGCTTTCATATTTTCTTAGTATTCAAACTACCACGTTATAATTGATAAATTATTTTCTTGTTAAAAAAAAAAGAATTGATACAGTATGATAGAATTGAAATCTTGCCATGAAGAAGGGGAATACCATGTTATCACTTAGACATGTCCACTGGCTATTGAGTATGAGGAAGATGGAGCTATCTAGGACCAACTCACTGATTCATCAAACAATGCACAATATATTGATTTGCATGTACCATGCTTTAAAGTGTCACAAAAAAGAAGGAAATTCTAAAATCAGAGCGTGTAGAAAATGTACCAGTAAATTATTAATATTTATATACTGTAGTTACAGTATATAGCACAGAATTCTAAATTATGTCTAATTTATTTATGATTTTAATCATTAAAACTGTTATATAGATATTTAAATGACAACTGGATTTTAAGTCTAATAAAGCTTTTCTAGGCTACGTCAAAGAAATCTACATAGCAATACTGATTCAGGTCATGTCCAGGTGGAAATTCTTTTATGTTTAAATGTTTGCTAAAAAGAAAAAACATAGAAGGCTTTAATTAATATATGTTTTTGTTTTTCCAGGTCTTGACATTGTGCAAGGTGGTTCTTCCCCAATCACTTCCAACTCCCTTGATGCATCCAACCTCTTAGTGAACCAAAGTATCTCAAGACTTACTCATGACGTGGTTTTCTTTGTTACAGATTTTCCTTCAGAAGGTCATCTCTCTGTACATGGTGCCATACTCAGCCCACAGACTCCATATTTCTTACAGTCCCATCTGGAGAATGGAACCTTAATGTACACCAATACTAAATTAGGCAATCTTAATGACAGTTTCATGTTCAAAGCTCAACCATATCCCAAATTCCAGTCTTACCATGAACTTAACCATAAAGAAACCATCTGGACAGTCACAGAGTCATTTAATATAACATTTACTAGTCTACCCACAGTACCTAACATTATGCTTCCACCAAAATCTAAATTATACCTAGCAGTAGGCTCAAATGTTTCTCTTACCCCAGATTACATATCTGTAACTAATGCTTTGGTATCTTCTAATAATATAATTTACTCTATAGTGGAAGCCCCCTTGGGCATATCATTTGCAACAGGTGGGAACCAGTCTATTCCATTGTCAAAATTCACTCAACATGACCTTGCCAGTTCAACACTTGTCCTTTTGGCTAACCTCACTGCAGTTTCAGGTGAAATCATATTCAATATTTCCACTGGACAACAAATTATTATAGAAAAAATACCTGTAAAAGTACTCCCGGTATTTCAGGCCAATTTTGAAGTTAAACAGGCATCTGGCAGCACCATACTTACAAAGACACAAATGCAACCAATACCAGGAAGAAATACAGAAACATTTATCTATAAAGTCACAAGGAAGCCAAGTTATGGTGATGTTCTGGTTGGCCAGGTACCAGTTACAGAGTTTAACGAGGAACAGGTAAACAAAAATGAAGTCTTTTATACCTTTACCAGTTTCTTATCCAACCAAGATCAGTTTGAATACCTTGCAATTTCTGATGAGGGTGAAGAAGCTGTTGGAAAAGTAACAATAGAGGTTTCTCCAATGGTGAAGATTGGAAACAAACAACAATGGCCACGAGGCTGTACCATTAGACTGGGCCCAGATGTGATTGATGCCAGTGAATTGGGTGCACTAACAAAAAGTGTCCCTCAGTTCAAAGTTGTCCATCATCCAAGAGAAGGAAAGGTAGTAAGATTTCCTTTTGAAGGTGGCAGAGGAGAAGCAACCAGCACTAATGTATTTTCACAGCAAGAGCTAGAAAGTGGAGTTATAGGAGTGGAGTTAAGGGAAGATGAGCAGAGTGGAACAGGCATAAGAGGGGACAGGCTTCATTTGGTACTCAGTGCTAGTCAAGTACCTCCAGCAAATGTTACTGTAAGGTTTAGTACTGTACCTTACAATTCATCCCACTCTTATAGTGCTACCCTACTTAAGATATCTGGAAATATAGAGACTTCTACAAATTTAGCAGCATCTACAACAGCCTTGACTTCCACAAGCATTACTACCACAAACAAGCAATCTCCAAATGTTGGGTCAACCATTCTTATAGAACCTATGACTAGTGAGTTAACCACAGAGTTATCAACCACAGAGTTATCAACCACAGAGTTATCAACCACAACAACATTTTCTTCTACTACTGGTTTGACTACAGCCAAGAATTTAGATCAAGCCACAACCTCTTCAGTTACACCAGCCATAGTACCTACGACATATCCAGACATTTCCAAGAACAGTACTAACACTGTGACACAAAACTTTTGGGCGTCAGAAGACCTAAGTACAAGCACTACTCAAGATGTCTTCCTAAATATAACAAGTGTAAATGCATCCACATCACCAAACCCAGCTAGGGAAGGCATATTGCTTGGTTTTATGAATACTCATATGTATAGCACCATACTACCTATTTGTATAGTATTACTTCTTATTTTACTTGGACTTCTTATTTTAGCTTATTTTGTACGGAGAAAAAAAATGGGAAAACACCATGTCCAAAAAGCAGCCACTTCTGCCAAGACTGAAAATGGAGCTGCAGATCGGCAAACATTTCGTCCAACTGAACCAGAAAGAGATATCCCCCTTTGTGATGTTGGGGGGCACAGGGGCAATGGAGCTGGTGGAAATGGACAGCCAGGTAGTCAGTACTGGGTGTGACAACTGAAGGAAATCATTCCTAGGCTGGCATTAAACGCGGGAATTTTCCTCCCAACAGCACTCAGGATGGTGAATTTTAATTTTCCATGCTTGGCACTTTTCTATTTTTACAGAAGCAGTGCAGGAGGGACTATTCTAAAAAGTAAGATGAGCATATCTTTGCAATATGGTCAAGCTGTACTGGACGCAGCAAAATTCAATAGCTATTATCCTAGAAGCTGGGCTACGTAGAACGTTGACGGCTTCCTGACATCTGGACAAGGAAATATGTGCATGGTTTAATAGTACTGTATTGTTCCAAGCGTATGTGTGAAATACTGGAGGCAGATTGAACAGTAAATATAAGTGGAATCCCTGTATGTTTCATAAAATCTGGTTGACCAGCCTCTGTAACAAAACTGCTTATAGAATGTTTCATTCAAAAGACCAATCCAGCTACAAGTTAGAATTCTAATTTTATTTAGACTGTACAAAATTGCTTGCTAAATATTTCATCCAAAGCTTGTAGCTATATTGTTTTCTTGTAATTTTGTTATGAAACTGCTATTGCTAATGTGCTGTGTAGGGAGTAAGCCAGGTTTATATATATATATACCAATCTAATATCACAGTTCATAGGCACAATTAAATGTTCTTGTTTAACCTTTGAAATGTGGTTAAATCAAGGCCTTCTATGACTTGGGAATAAGAACAGCACTTGACATCATAAAAAAAAGCTTTAAAAAGTCTAAACTTGAACGACTGTTCATTTTAAGAATAAAAGGTACAAATCCAGAATTTTTGGCTTATATAGAGAGCTGAATTCCTAAGTATTTACTGAAAAAAATCCATGATATCATGACAGAAATATTCAGAAAATCGCTCTAATGCAAACTGCAGCTCAACATTGGTGACTTCCAAAAGCTGCAGTCTGAAAAAATCTGTACCAATAATATTCTATCCACCTGCTATAGTAATATCTCATGACTGTCATTTCCCCAGATGTCAGTTTTGCATGTCTTTTGAGCATATCTTTCTCAGGTATAAAATATCAAATGAATAAAAAAATTTAAATAAAAAAAGAAAGGACCATAATCACCTAAACTAGTATGCTCAGAATTAGATGGGATTTTGGGAAGCTAAACTACCTCAGTATAAATACTGCCACAGCTTGTCGGAGGGACGAAATATTTTGAATATTTTAATATTATTATTTTTTATTGATAATCTGATACTATAACGTATCAGACTGCACTACAGAAAAAAATCCTATGAAATGGGTTTTACTCAGAGCTGTAGATTTCATACTTTCTTTTCCCAAAGTTGCTTCTAGAAATAGGTGTAAGTTATCTTTTGACAGGTAACTTTATGGAGCTTTTCTCCAATCTCTTCTCCTTCTGACTGCTTTCTGATCTGTTTTGTCCAACTCACATACAGTATTGATAGCTGAGAGAAGAAAAAGTAGCATCTAGGAAAGACGTTTGGACGGATGCACCATCGAGAAAAATGTGCGAGTATACCTTACACCAGTTTCCAGAGGCAGCTTAGTAAAAGATAAAATAAATATGCAATTGCTGTAGTAAACTCATAAAAGACACAGCTGTCAGGAGGAAAATCTGTTTACTGCGTGACCACATGGAAGTACAATTAAGCAGATTTTTTAAATACCCCTTCATTTTTTTTAGCTCTTACATAAGAGAAATATGAAATCCTATTACTAAGACGGTCATGCTAGCCTGCAGCTTGTGTCCCATGTTATTATGCCAGCATACTGTATTTTGCATTTTCAGGGTCAGAAGTGTAGTTGTAGTCTTAGTTACATATGCTGCCACCAGTACAGAAATGTCGTTTACTTCTCATCTCAAGGTCTGTATTTCTGCTCATGACTGTATTGTACACCTATACAGCAATACTTTTCTGCATCTTCATCAGCCTGTTTTTCTTTAATTCCATTTCCTTGAAAATATTGTGATGCCATCAATGCACCTTGTCTGTTGAAAGTAATAAAATATTTTGTTTTTCACACTGTGGGTCAAGTAGTGCGTACTTATGAGCTGAGACAATTATTTACATATCAACCAATGCAAGAGATTGTCTGACTATCTACTGCCTGGCAACAATAATGCAATATTTAATTGTATTGACAAAATGTTCCCATACATTGTTACATCCCATACATACAGTGGATATAAAAAGACTACATACCCCTATTACACAATATTTGCCCACTCTGCAAAAAATTCCAAATCTGTCAGATTGCGAGGGCATCTCCTGTACATAGCCCTCTTCAGATCACCCCGCAGATTTTCAATCGGATTCAGGTCTGGGCTATTCCAAAACGTGAATCTTCTTCTGGTGAAGCCATTCCTTTATTGATTTGGATGTATGCTTTGGGTTATTGTCATGCTGAAAGATGAAGTTCCCCTTCATGTTCAGCTTTCTACCAGAAGCCTGAGGCCGCGTACACACGCGGGGACTGTTCGCTCAACTTTGTCCGTCAAACAGTTTCAGCGAACAGTCCGCTCAAAATTAGCATGGACGGACTTGCCCACACACGACGAACGAACAGTTTGCTGAAACCGTGCGCGATGACGTGAACGGCACGTACGACGGGACGGAAAATACGACGTCCTATACACTGCATTACAACTTTCGGCGTGTAAATCCTTTCTGAGCATGCGCGGAACTTAGTTTGACGAACAAGCCTACACACGAGGGGACTGTTCGCTGAAACCAAGTTTCAGCGGACAGTTTTTCGGAATTTCCGAAAAACTTTGTTCAGCAGACTGTTCGCTGAAACTGTCCGCTGAAAGCCCACACACGGGCGGACTGTCCGCCGAAACACTGTTCAGCGGACAAAGTTGGGCGAACAGTCCCCGCGTGTGTACGCGGCCTGAAGGTTTTGTGCCAATATTGACTGGTATTTGGAACTGTTCATAATTCCCTCTACCTTAACTAAGACCCCTGTTCCAGCTGAAGAAAAAAAATCCCAAAGCATGATGCTGCCACCACCATGCTTCACTGTGGGTACGGTGTTCTTTTGGTGATGCGCAGTGTTGTTTTTGCACCAAACATATCGTTTGGAATTATGGCCAAAAAGTTCAACCTCGGTTTCATCAGACCATAACACATTTTCCCACATGCTTTTGGGAGACTCCAGATGTGTTTTTGCAAAATTCATCTGGGCTTGGATGTTTTTCTTCGTAAGAAAAGGCTTCCGTCTTGCTACTCTACCCCATAGCCCAGATATATGAAGAATATGGGAGATTTTTGTCACATGTACCACACAGCCAGTACTTGCCAGATATTCCTGCAGCTCCTTTAATGTTGCTGTAGGCCACTTGGCAGCCTCCCTGACCACTTTTCTTCTCATCTTTTCATCAATTTTGGAGGGACGTCCAGTTCTTTGTAATGTCACTGTTGTGCCATATTTTCTCCACTTGATGATGACTGTCTTCACTGTGTTCCATGGACCATGGTATATCTAATGCCTTGGAATCTCTTTTGTTCCTTTCTCCTGACTGATACCCTAACTCCTCTCCTGACTGATACATTAACAATGAGATCACTCTGATGCTTTGGAAGCTCTCTGTGGACCATGGCTTTAGCTGTAGGATGTGACATAGAAAAAGTCAGGAAAGACCTACTAGAACTTTCTTTGGGGTTAATCAGAGGCACTCTAAATGATGGCTGGTGTGTACTGACTCCTATTTAGCATCAGTTTGAATGTGATTGCTCAATCTTGAACATCCCCAGTTATAAGAGGGTGTGCACACTTATGCAACCATCTTATTTTAGTTTTTTAGTTTTACCTTCCCCTCCCTAAAGATTTCAGTTTGTTTTTCAATGGAGTTGTACAGTTTATAGGTCACATTAACCACTTGCTTGCTGGGCACTTAAACCCCCTTCCTGTCCAGACCAATTTTCAGCTTTCAGTGCTGTTGCACTTTGAATGACAATTGCGCGGTCATACAACACCATACCCAAATTACATTTTTATACTTTTTTTCCAACAAATAGAGCTTTCTTTTGGTGGTATTTGATCACCTCTGCAGTTTTTATTTTTTGTATTTTTTTTTTAAAAAGAACCGAATTTAAAAAAAAAAAATCTTTTTTTTATATTTTGTTATAAAATTTTGCAAACGGGTAATTTTTCTCCTTCATTGATGTACACTGATGAGGCTGCACTGATGAGCACCGATGGGCTGCACTCATGGGTGCCATTGGGTTGCACTGATGGGCACCGTTAGGGTGGCACTGGTGGGCACTGATCGGCGGCATTGGTGGGCACTGATCGGCTCTGATGGGTGGAACTGAAGGGCATAGATAGGTGGCATCGGTTGGCACTGAGAAGTGGCACTAATAGGTGGCACTGATAGCTGGCAGTGATGGGCACTGATAGGTTAAACTGAAAGGCAGCCCTGCTAGGTGGCACTGATGAGGATTGATAGGTGGCACTTGTGGGCATTGATAGGTGGCAGTGGTGGGCACTGTGGGCAATGGCAGGTGGCACTTGGAGGCACAGAGGTGGAGGCAGATGTGCCTCCTTCCTCTTCGGGACCGATGTCCCTTGAGCATAAGCCGGTAAACGGCTTTTTTTCTCCTCACGCTGTCAGCATAAAGAGGAAAAAAGCCGATTACCAAGCTTTTGTTTATACACGTGATCAGCTGTCATTGGCTGACAGCTGATCTCGTGGTAAGGGGCCAGAATCGGCCCCTTACTTGGATCAGTGATCACCCGAGTCTTGACGTTTGGTGATCACACCTGGGGGAGCGTGCAAAGGGGAGGACATCCTATGACGGCCTCCCGGAAAATCAGGTCCACGCTGTGGCCGTCATTCGGCTATAGCGTGGACCTCAAGTGGTTAAAGTTGGAAAAAGTTCTGAAATTATTTATCTCTGTCTCATTTGTTTACATCACAGAAACCTGACATTTTAACAGGGGTGTGTAGACTTTTTATATCCACTGTATATCGTACATAACCAGTCGAAATTCACTTTGTTGGCAGAATTAAAGCAGCCACTCAGAAAATTGCCAGCAGAACAGCAGCTGCATCCAATCAGATGCAGCTGCTGTTTAGGTATTCTCACAGCTGGCGGTGCAGCAGATTAGTCCATCCACACTGTATAAGCTGGCCATAAACTGACTAGCCTTGGGCTATATTCTCTGCAGATCCGGAATATGTTAATAGGAAAAATACCGCATTATGGCCACTAGATGAAACTATAGTAGGAAATAAATATGCTCCTCAGATCCATCCAGTGGCCATAATGCATTATTTTCTGCATTCTCACATTGAGCTGTTAGATAATATAGCCCATGGACATAAAATTTTGCCCCATTCGCACAGAACGTAATTAACCACTTGCTTATTGGGCACTTAAATCCCCCACCTATCCAGACAAATTTTCAGCTTTCAGCGCTGAAGAACTTTGAATGACAATTGCGAGGTCATACAACACTGTACCCAAATGAAATTTTTATAATTTTTTTTCTCCCCAAATAAAGCTTTCTTTTGGTGGTATTTGATCACCTGTGCGATTTTTATTTTTTATGAAAAAAATGTAAAAAGACCGATTAAAAAAAAAAAAAAAACATGTTTTTTAAAATTTTGTTATAAAATGTATTTATTTATTTATTTTATTTAGTTCAGTTACTTATATAGCGCCATCAATTTACGCAGCGCTTTACATATACATTGTACATTCACATCAGTCCCTACCCTCAAGGAGCTTACAATCTAAGGTCCCTAACTCACATTCATACATACTAGGGACAATTTTTACAGGATCCAATTAACCTACCAGCATTTCTTTTGAGATGGGTAATTTTTGTCCGTCATTGATGTACGCTGATGAGGCAGCAGTGATGGGCACCGATAGGTGTCAGTGATGGGCACTGATGGGTGGCAGTGATGGGCACTGATCGGTTACACTGATAGGCAGCACTTCTATGTGGCACTGATGGGCACCACTGGTGGGCATAGATAGGTGTCACTCGTGGGCATAGATAGGTGGCACTTGTGGGCACTTTCAGGTTCCAATTATGAAGCATAATTACCTCTTCTGTTTCGGGACCGATGTCCCTTTAAGATAAGCCGGTGTTTTTTTTTTCTCCCCCGCTGTCAGCGTAAGGAGAAAAAAAGACTGATCACTGAGCTTTTGTTTTGATCATGTGATCAGCTGTCATTGGCTGACAGCTGATCACATGGTAAGGGGCCGGGACGGGCCCCTTACTTAGATCGGTGATCACCTGAGTCTCAATGACAGTAGGGCACTCACAGGGAGCATGCACAGGGGGGGCCGTCATATGACTGCCTCTCGGGAATTTACATCCGCACTGTGGCTGTCATTCAGCCATAGCGTGGATGTCAGATGGTTAAATGCAGTTTCGATGGACGAACAGCTTTTCAATTTGTTAATAAATATACCCCTTAGGCCCCTTTCACATGGGCAGACCAATCGGATCTACCTGTGAGTTTTTATGGGGACTTGATCGGACCACCCATTGCCCTTGGTGAGCATTGATTCCGAGCATGGGTGTTTGTACTTTGGACTTTTGTGTGACAGACCTGTGTACACACGATACAAAAATCTGACAACAGACCATTGTCCACCGAAAATTTACTAGCCTGCTATCCAACATTTGTTGGTGGAAAGTTGGACAACAATTGCCCGATGGAGTGTTCTAACGGTCAGATTTTAGGCCAACGTCTGTCATCACACAATTCCATGATGAAAATTCGATAGTGTGTACGGGGCTTAAAGCCCCGTACACACTATTAGATTTTATGCAGATTTTTGTCTTCGGATTTGCCAAGACCATGTAGTGCAAGGGCCTGCCTGATTGCATACAAATTGAAACTCTTAAGGTTTGACTACATATTATATGGTTTTGGTAAATCTGAAGACAAAAATCTTCAGAAAATCTAATAGCGTGTATGGGGCTTTAGAGTGCTGCAACAGACCTTTAAATCACAGCCATTAGTGTGCACATTGCAACTTGCAAATCCAAAGTCAGAGCTCTGGCACACTTAGTTCTGTACAGGTGTTTTCTTTTGTAAAACCTGATTTTGGAACCTCCCTGGCATCTACTTGACCAGAAATTCAAAACACTTTACGGTTACTCCTCTTATTTTGGAGCCAACCCATTTGCTTATCACATTACGCAAGGTTATATTTATTGCTCCAGGGTCACATCTGACCATGTCTTTGTGGGTGACTCCTCTCCAATGTCTATGCATGATGCAACTCCGGACTCTGAAGTTTTCCCTGTGGAAAACTATATAGAAGGATACTCATTACTTACACGTTCCTATATTGTCACCTAGGACTCATCCTACATTGAGTATATCTGGATAAACTGCTTTAGCGATGCCAACTAATTACTTGCAACCATGTGCTTTTCTAAGGTTGTTTGCTCAACACACTGGGTCTGTCTCAATATTTGCTTCAAGCTTAATGAAACATGGGCGTAATATTTGGCTGCACATTGATGCTATCTAAACTTCTGAAGTGGAATGTTTGTTCTACTTTAAATCTGTTTTCTCTGGACCTTTCAGTAACTTCACAAGTCAGCAAGAAAAAAATGATGTCACAATATACAGCAACATTACATTTTTTTTTTTCCTAAAAGAAACTCTACTTTTCATAATTTCATTGTTTCTAAACTCAAGAACAAAAAATTTGTTGTGGCACACTATTTTTTTTTTCAGGACTTTTCCTTTATTTTCACCTTCTTGCCCTAGGGTGACAAGTGGCGTTGTCACCCTAGAACAGGAAATGCGTTTGACATATTTCTGCAATATTTAAGGCAGATTACTATTTACAAAATTGATTTAATATTAATTACTAAAAACCAGAAGGTAACTGCACCATTTGCAAAGTAACCTACAAATATTTAACTAACGTTCGTAACGTGCACATTAGAGTGGGATAAAAATACTAAAGCAAGAACAGTAATTGCATGCAAAAATTGCCCTAGAAGAGCAGTGTCGCCAAATGCTCCTCTCTGGATGAACTCCTCTCTACCCCACTTGTATATGTTACCTGGTCCAGGGATGTGGGCAAATACAAAATTTTGTACATCCCCAGGGTGGTGACCAATCGTGCTCTGAGGCCTCTGGCACACCTCACCTCAGACTTCCACTCACACACTCTTTTCGCTACCTGCAGCTCTCCCATGCCTTCAATACCCAATTCCGGCAGGCCTCCCTCCACATGGTGCAGTCGGACCTTAACCACTTGCCGACCACCTCACGCCAATATACGTCGGCAGAAGGGCTCGTAAAGGCAGAATCACGTACCTGTACATTGCCCTTTAAGAGGGGGCCAGCGGGCGCGTGCGCGCCGGCAAGCTCTGTGAGCCGGGTCACGGGTCCCGCAGACTCGATTGCCACAGGGATACCCGCGATCGTCTCACGGGGAGGAAGAACGGGGAGATGCTAATGTAAACAAGCATCTCCCCATTCTGCCTAGTGAGTGTCAGTGAACTCTGCTCCCTGTGATCGGAGTAGAGATTAGTGACGTGTCACACACAGCCATGCCCCCCCCCACAGTTAGAAACACGCCCCTAGAACACACTTAACCCCTACACTGCCACCTAGTGGTTACCGTCTTCACTGCCAGTGTAATTTACACAGGAATCAATGCATTTGTATAGCACTGATTGCTGTATAAATGACAATGGTCCCAAAAATGTGTCAAAAATGTCCGATTTGTCCGCCATAATATCGCAGTCATGATAATAATCGCCTCTTTTGTAAACGCTATAACTTTTGCGCAAACGAATCAATAATCGTTTATTGCAATTTTTTACCAAAAATATGTATACATATACATATACGTACATACGTATTGGCCTAAACTGAGGAAAAACACTTTTTTAAAATATTTTTGGGGGATATTTATTAAAGCAAAAAGTAAACAATAATGTGTTTTTTTTTTTAATTGTCGCTCTTTTTTTGTTTATAGCGCAAGAAATAAAAACCGCAGGTGATCAAATCGCAGTGATCAAATACCGCAGTGATCAAATCGCAGTGATCAAACCGCAGTGATCAAATACCACCAAAAGAAAGCTCTATTTGTGGGAAAAAAAGGACGTCAATTTTCTTTGAGAGCCACGTCGCACGACCGCGCAATTGTCAATTAAAACGACACAGTGCCGAATCGCAAAAAGTGCTTTGGTCGGGAAGGGGGTAAATTCTTCCGGGGCTGAAGTGAATTACTTAGGACAGATTGTGTTCAAAAACCTACTTCCCACATCTACGTCCATCTGAAAATGATTGCTCTGCCTCCTCTGGAAATTTTAAGGGCCAAGTAGCAGCGGTACATCCAGCATGTAGACCACCACGACAAGGATGAAACCTGGCACGTTCCATTCCATATGCTTGTTTCTTTGCAAGACCAGCTCATATAATTCCCCAGAGTGCTGGATGTGTGGCCACTCCCCAAGAGATTTCTCCCACATCTTCTGGACTTGACTTGCTGTCACTGGCTTCTGGTTGGAAGTGCTGGCAGCCATAGCCTCGACTCCTCTAACCCCAGCTATAGAGATTTGCCCTTTATGGCTTGTGGAAAATCTCATCACCACGACGGCCGACAGAACTTTAGTAAGTCTCCTCCTTTTCTATGCAAGGAAGGCCATCACCCTACATTGGAGAAAACCAAAGCCACCCCCCACCCCTCATGCATTCCCTTATGGAAACAGCTGTCAAATGCAAATCTCCCATTACAAAGATACTTATAGCCAAATACGAGAGAATATGGTCTAAATGGCTGGCAGAGCCCTCATCTGCTTCATCTTAACTGATTAACTAATACCTCTTCTAACCCTTTTTTGTAAATATACAGCCCACGGGGCCATCTGCTGAAACCTATGCTACTTTATGTCATTTGTTTCTTATTACTGCTTGATAGATGACTGGTGTGAAGCCACTCCACAAATACTCATGGGTTACCTGTGCTTTTGTAATGCATTACTGATATATCTCTTCTTTTATACCCCTGCATGGCTAACAGAATGTCTGTTTTTCTTGTCCTCTTTTGTTTTTTGTTTTTGCTGTTATTGTTTTGTTGACCATAACAATGTCAAATAAAATTCTTAAAAAAACACAAAAGAAGTAAAAACCCCATAAATCAGTCAACAAAAAGCCCACCTTTTTAAAAGGGATGCCTTGCTGCAAGAAAGCACTTTAACCTGAATTAAGGGCTTTAATAACATAAAATAATAAACTATATACCCCCCAAAACAAACGAAAGCCACAAAATACCACCCCACTGAAACAAATCCCCCGCTCCCCTCAACACCTTATTTTTAAGGGCAGTCTAAGAACAAAAAAATTGCAAAGGTGATGCCTACATGGAATACATTTTATAGGCAAGAGCAGAAAAATGTATCTCTCTAGTGGGTGGATAAGGCCATTTATGAAATACAGAGGGAACCAGATTAGGTATTAAGGTGCTGCAGCGACAGAAAGCTGACCTTCGATAGTACAGGAGAGCCAAATAATGGTCCAAACCCACACATTTTCCCACTGCCCCAACAGCATTTTTAATGTTTTTATTTGTTAAATTTATTTATTAAATTTATTAAATCAACTGTAGCCAGCAAAAATGAAGAAACATGTCCTTTGAAAAAATACATGTAGCCTGTTATCATTGTAGTGCATGTGGACAGGTACAGTCTATAAAGAAGCTGTAAGACAGCAGCAGCATTAGGCCTGGTTCACACTGGTGCGACATGCACTCCGACTTTGAGAGCACATTTCACATGTAAAAAATAAAATGTTTCCCTATGAAAGGTGCCTTAACTGGTCAGTCTGACTTTGGAAAAGGTTCATGTACTACTTGTCCTGGTCTGACTTCTGTCTGATTTCAACCCATAGAATTGAACGGAAATGGGATCCTCATCATAATTGATGTTATTTCAATCCAACATTTCAGGAAGATTCCATAGGCATTCGCTGAAATTGCAACAAAGTCACGTTGAAGTTGTGCCAAAGTTGCACTGAAGTCATGGTGAAGTTGCCTGGCAAAGTCACGCGACTTTCAGGTTGCAGCAGTTAGAACCGAGCCTGAAGTTGTAAAAATCTTTCCCACTCCCTTGTTCTATTAGGACACTCACCTGTCCTGGGATCCCGCAGTGTCCAAGACGATTCTTAAATTGGCTCTCGAGTGCTGGCGGCACCATCTTGGGTAAGGGAAACCGGCAGTGAAATAATAGTAAAAATGAATCAGCCTCATTACTATGTGTAAAGTGCAACAAAAAAATTATTTCATTCAATGCCTGCTAACCCAGGCAGATATTGCCACTTATGCTCCATACACACGATCGGACTATCCAGCGGACTTGGTCTGGCGGACCAGACAATCTGCCTGTGTATGGGCTCCGGCAGACTTTTTTTCCCCAAAAATCTGGCGGACTTAGAAAGAAGTTTTAACTCAAAATTGTCCGCCGGGCTCGGCAGTCCAGCGAACAATCCGCACGTCTGTGTGCTACTCCGCCGGACTTTTGAAATGAACGGACTTTCCCACACACAGAGAAAAGTCCATTAATTTTGAACGTGGCTCCAGGTAGATGGAGCTAGTGAAGGAGGTCAATGTCGCCGCCTTCATCAGTGGGATTGACACCTCGCTGGCCCCGTCACCTGGTATGGACTTAAAGGGGAAGCTCTACGCTGAAAAAATAGCGTGGCCCCCCCAAGTCCATATAAGACCCTTATCCAAGCACGTAGCCTGGCCGGTCAGGAAAGGGGGTGGGGACGAGCGAGCGCCCCCCCCCCCAAGCTGTACCAGGCCACGTGCATGGGGGGGTGCTTTGGGGAAGGGGGGCCCTGCGGTCGGGGAGCACCCTGGCTGTTGGTTGTCGGGGTCTGCGGGTGGGGGGCTTATCGGAATCCGGGAGCCCCTTTTAATAAAGGGGCCACCAGATACCGGCCCCCCACCCTATGTGAATGAGTATGGGGTACCATGTGCCCCTACCCATTCACCTGGGGAAAAAAGTGTAAATAAAAAAACACAACACAAGTTTTTAAAATAATTTATTGGACAGCTCCGGTGGTCTTCCGTCTTGGGGGGTCTCTTATAGCTCTTTTACTAGCAGTGGCCCGCTAGTAAATCAGTGAAGTACAATTGGGTAAAATAAAAAATAAACAAAATAAAAATAAACACTACAGTATTAAAAGTGTCAAAGTATGACCAAAGCACTTTTTACAATCTGGCACTGCGCTGCCTTAACTGGTAATTGTGTGGTCGTGCAATGTTGTACCCAAACAAAATTTGCATCCTTTTTTTTTCCTTTTATTCCTTTTATTTCCCTTAATTTTTTGCGATATAAACGGAAAAAGACCGAATTTTTTTTTTTTTTATTATATTTTCTAATTTTTGTTATAAAAAAAACTCAATTTTAGTCATAAATTTAGGCCAAATTGTATTCAGCCATATGTCTTTGGTAAAAAAAAAAAAATAATAATAATATCAATAAGCGTATATTTACTGGTTTGTGCTAAAGTTAAAGTCTACAAACGAGGGTACATTTTCTGGAATTTCCGCAGCTTTTAGTTTATGACTGCCTAAAATGGCAGGGCAGAAACTAACCGCCCCTCCCCCAAATGACCCCATTTTGGAAAGTAGACACCCCAAGGAAATTGCTGAGAGGCACGTTGAGCCCATTGAATATTTTATTTTTTTGTTACAAGTGAAAAATTACCAAAAAAAAAAAACCACACAAAGTTGTCCCGGTTGGAAATTCCGAAGGATAAGGTCCGATCGGATTATATTGTTGGAAAATCCGATTGTGTGTGGGCTCTATCAGACTTTTTCAAAAACTTGAGAGCAAGATCTAAAATTTTCCGACAAAAAAATCAGATCTGACTTTTTCCGATCGTTTGTAGAGAATTTCGACGGACAAAGTGTCACACATGCTCAGATTAAATTACGAGACCAAAGCTATTGGTTACTAGCCTCTACGTAGTCCTGTCATACGCAACGAACGTCACCTGGGTCCGAACGATCGGATTTTCCAACAACTTTGTCCGATCATGTGTATGCAACAACAATTTTGAACAAAATCCGTAAGAAAAAATCAGATGGATTTTGTGGTCGGAATGTCCCAACGTGTGTACAAGGCATAAGACTTACCATACCTGCAAAGGAAATACAATAAAACATAGTCAAAATAAACATTTTTTTAACACTATCTGAGGTTAAAAATATATGCTGAAGCATTGGGTAAATTTTAGGAGGAAATCGCGCCTCCACCCATGCCCCCATGCTTCGGCATATATGCTCTTTTTTTTAACTGTGGTCGTGAAATCACCTCTGACAGTGCTGGAGTCACGGCTTTATGTATCGTGGGAGCAAACGCTGTTGCTGTCAGAATAAATAAACCCGTGCTGCAGCTGAATGGTGTACCTGCTAATCAAATGATGGTTAACAATAAAACAAACATTACAGTATAACATACCATACCTGCAAAGCAAATACAATAAAACATAGTAAAAATAAAACAGAAAGGGAACGATAGATATAGAACAATAGTGAGCGGACATTAGAGAGCGAACATAAGAGAGAGAACAATAGAGAGGGAGAAGAAAAATAAAACGACAACTATTTTTGCAGTTTTTTGTGTGTGTGTGTGTGTGTGTTTTTTTTTTTCACTTTTATAAAAACTGTAAAAAAAAACTGTAAACTGAACGTTGCAGATTAGGGTCTCTCAAAATGTGACGGCCATCACATCTTTCGAGACCCTGTGTACATGTGCCTATGACTGTGTGGTGCTGAAACCTATGCTAATACTCAACTAGTGTGTGGAGCGTTCAAAACAGTCACCAATGCAGAGACCAGGTTGGTCAGGAGAGGAGAGACAATAAAAGCTGGTGTCACACCAATATCTGCGCTTTCTACAGACACATCATCTTCTTTGGGGGTTTCTTTGGGTAGGGGTACCAAAGAGGACATGCAGACAATGCCTCTCATGCAGTCGGCTTACTGCATTTGGATTGGGAAGTTGGACTACAGCACCGTCTGGAAACAGAAGGGCTGTGATGATCTCTACCTGGAATTTAAGGAAGGATCCAGTTCGTCCTGAGGCTTTGTATAGCACAAAAACATTCAGCAGAGCCAATTAAAATAAATATACAGACACTTTTTGTACCCACGTCTGGCCTTACGGGCAATTAGGTACGGCACCAATGACTGATCATTGAGGTCCACCCCTCCCATGTTAAGGTTATATTCGTGGACACAGATGGGTTTCTCCACAACGCCAGTGGCCGTAGGAATTTGGACCTTCGTGTCTGCGTGAAGGGAGGACAAAACAGAAACATTCTTATTATCCCTCCACTACACAGCAAGCAAATTATTTCATCTCGAGCAGGCATCATGACCCTGTATCTGGCACACTTGCTGAGAAGATACTGTTTGAATGACAAGCAGCCAGAAAACTTAATCAGGGGCTCATCAATGCAGACAACTTGATGGGGCATAAACAAGACTGCAGAACGTTGGTTGAAGTGGTTTACAAGGGGACGAATTTTGTAGAGCTGATCAAATTCAGGGTCACCCTGAGGACAACAGAGTTCCATTTCGTTGAAATGCCTGAACCGCAAGATCTGCTCGTATTGTGTCCTGGTCATGGAGGCAGAGAACACAGGCATATGGTGAATTGGGTCAGTGGACCAATATGATCACAAATCACTCTTTTTAGTTAAGCCCATAAGAAGGGACAGGCCCAGGAAGGTCTTGAATTCAGAAACCGTAATTGGTTTCCAATCTCTGGCAAGGGTCAGTTGGGGATTAGCGTAATGAATTGACCAGCATATAAATTGCTTTGTTCCACAATAGATCTATAGAGATCTTCGGGGAAAAACAACGAATAAAAATCAAATGATGTAAACTCAACTGTTTCCACCTGAATTCTGGGTTGGCCAGTGAATGGGGGAAGTACGGGTGCTGCAGAAGTTGTGGGCTCCCAATTAGGATTGGCGAATGCAGCAGGAAGGGCACTATGGGCTCGATGGGCTTGTCTTTGTCTTCTTCCTGGTGGCATCTGGACACTACTCGTGCTTGCCACCTTGCCAGCTTGAACTGCACTTATGGGAATCGTCATGTCACCACGTGATTCTGCAGTTCTGGATGTATGACCAGGATGTACTAGGCCGCTTGTGCTTGCCAATTCACCAGGATGAGCGGCGCTAGTACTTGCTCTCTGCTTCAATACGAGGAACCTGCGGTTCTTGCAACTCAACGACAGCAGAAGAACAGGGTTGGGTATGCCTGACCTTGGCAGGGACCACAACTCCATCATCATAGATATCTGTCAGGGTGCCGCTGCTGTCTACAGGTTCGTATTCTGAGCCTGAATCTGACAGATGAGTGACTTCCTGTTCACTATCTGTCATGCTCAGAAACATGTAGGCCTCTTCACTACTGTACCTTCAGTTTGACATTTTGGTCTCTAAATTTACTGGTACAGTAGTGAGACTCACAAGAAAAAAAAGCACCTGACTGTCAGCAACTGATTCAAACGCTACCAAAAAAACTGTTAGCGTTCACAGGGATCAGGCCTGACTCTGCGAATGCTGCAGTTATGTGTTTTGTGATTTTGTAAGTGACAGTGATCGATTGATACTGCACTTGGGTGGGCTGGGCTGGGCTGGGCTGGGCGGAGGGACTAATGCAGGTGCTAGCAGGTATCTGGGCTGATACTGCTTTTTTGGGAAACCTAAACTGCTGGGAACACTAGTATAGATCTGATCAGATCGGATATTGGTCTGTTCAGACACTATACTACTATGGGAGGCATATGGTGCGTGCATGGGTGTTAGCGCTACTGACATTAAGCTGCCTGGGGCGACGCAGACCATATCTGATGCTAAAACCTAACTTTGTTCACCCACCGGGTGATCAGGGGGTTAAACCTTTATTGGGTAAAATACGGCGGGTGCCCTGACGCTATAAAAAAAATTCTAGCTAACCTGCGTCACCCGTGACACTTATACAGTGATCACTGGTGACAGGGGTGATCAAGAGGTTAAACCTTTATTAGTGGGGGTTGGGGGGTCCCCAGACCTATTTGAGCCTAAGACTAATTACCCTAACACTGATTAATGTCACTAATGACAACAGTACACAGTACAGCAAATCTGAATGCTACACTGGTGATCACTGGTGACAGGGGGTGAAGGGGTTAACGAGGGGGTTGATTGGGGGTGAAATGTGTGCCTATGTGACCTGGTGTCAGTGTATTGTTGGTGCAACTCACTCTGTGATGTCTTCTCTCCTTGGTTTGGAACGGAAAAGACCGACGCAAGGAGAGATGACATCACTTCCCCTGCTGCGTTTACATTTACACAGACAGGGGAAGGATCTCATTCACCAGGAGCGATTACCAAGCCCAGGCCAGATTTCATTGGATTGATCAGTTCTGGATTGGATCCAATAGTCGCGCGCCCGATGTAACATAATGGAGATTTGCTTGCCTGTGCCATTCTGCCACAGTACAACTGTGGCGGCTGGTTGGGAAGCAGTTAAACACACATCAAAATTTAACGTATATTGTCCCATACACAGTGAGAATCTTCATGCAATAAAACAGTGACAGTCCAGTATGATATGGGTTAACCAATAGGTGGCGCTGTGAGGGTTAAGTGTGTCCTAGGGAGTGATTCTAACTGGGAGGGGGCTGTGTGTGACACGTCACTGATCTCTGCTACCGATTACAGGGAGCGCTGATCAGTGACACTGTCATTAGGCAGAACGGGGAGATGCTTGTTTACATTAGCATCTCCCCGTTCTTCCTCACCTTGAGACGATCGCGGGTATGCCCACGGTCACCGGGTCCGCAGGACCCATGATCATGGTCACGGAGCTCCCGGCAGGCAAGCCCCCTTTTAAAGGGCAAAGTACAGGTACGTTAATCTGCCTGTACGTGCTCTTCTGCGATGTATATCTGTGTGAGGCGGTCGCGAAGCGGTTAAGCAAACAACACAGTGCCTTTGGTGCACCTAAATTCCAAGTATTCATGAGCCATCCCTAGTTTTCTACAACTGTGCTGTAGAAATAACCCCTCCCCATTGCTCATCTCCACATCTCCAATCTCTATAACAGAATCAGGATGTGTTGTGTAGTCTTGCAGGGGAGAACTCGGGCAGGGCTGAAAGCACTTCTTGGGATTACCTTGCAGCAAAGGCAGAGTAGTAGTTAGGAGCCTGCTGTATTTCTGGCAGGATTTACAATTATTTTTCTGCTTGCAGATTTTTGAAAGACAAAAACATGAAAAAATTAACATATAGAGCATAGATGTCCTAAATGTTTTATTTTTCCCAGGCATATACTTTCAATGCGTCTCTTCAATAGCAAACTAATAACTACATTTAGACAGAAATTCTTACTATGTGCCCTAATTATTCAGCAATTGGATGTATGAACAAAGAAGGCACACAGATAAACATAGAGCACACTTCCAGATGTTAATTTGTGCACTGGAGAAAGAGGGGGTGGACACATTCCACAGATACCAACATTTTTATTATAGCACACACTGCCGATGTAAAGTTTATAGAGCCCATATACTGTACATGTACATTCCATCACTACAAGAACATGACCTACAATGAGACATGGGGGTTGATGCATTAGAGGCTGCCATTTTATCTGTTAATACAACCCTATAGAGGCTTTACATGATAGTTATCTCATACGTTTTTTAAACATGTGTGTGTATATGTATATATATAATATATATACATATATATTTGTTTCTATTTATTTATTTTCCTGCATGGTGTTTTTATGCAGCAACATCTACCATGCGCATAAAAAATGTTTTCTAGGGAAAAAGTAAGATTTTCTGACTAAGTAAAACACATGTATTAAAGCTCCCCCCTCCCTCCCTCCCCCCCAGTCTATGGTTTGTGTTGTGCAGATGAATGGATGTCACACAGACATTCCACACTTTGAGATGCTAATTGCCAATGCCTTGCTCATGCAAAAAGGAGTAGGGAAAGATATACCAAAAGCATTAGGGACCAGACCAAAGCAGTAGAAACAGTAGCTAGCTAGCCACTAACGCATAGGCGAAGAGGAGGTATAAAAGCAGAGACCCTGCAGGTGGCCACATGTACAAAGACAGGACTATTGTATGACAAGTCTCAGTACCAGGTTCACACAGACACAGCCACCAGCATCACAACTAGGGATGAGCTTGGTGTTTGACTTGAATGCATGTTCGACACGAACATCGGCCGTTAGTCTGTTTGGCGAATTCAGAACTTTGTGGACCGCTCGCACCAAATTCGTGTGGCACGAACGGCATCGCAGTGCATTGCTGGCTCATGAATGCCCAAGCATGCACTGTGACCCCGCATGCTTGGCCAATCACAGCGCCGGCAGCGAGGAGAGCCATAATTGGCCACAGGCAGGATGCCTGTGGCCAATTATAGCTCAGGGGGTTTAGTACATGCCCCACACTATATAACGCCGCCAGCGCGGCGGCCTTGTGTAGTGTGTTACAGCATGCAGGGAAAGAGCAAGATAGGCAGGGACAGTGTTCTTTTCTCAGGCATCTGCAGGAGTTAAAGTGGGTGAGGTGTGCCTCCAGCACAGTATACACCTGTATCTACCCTTTTTTGCTGGTGTTCTCTAAAACAGGCATCTTCAAAAGTTTCTGGGTGTTTTGTGTGCCTCCAGCACAGTATACAACTGTATCTACACTTTTTTGCTGGTGTTCTCTAAAACAGGCATCTTCAAAAGTTTCTGGGTGTTTTGTGTGCCTCCAGCACAGTATACACCTGTATCTACCCTTTTTTGCTGTTGTTCTCTAATACAGGCATCTGCAGGAGTTAGTGGGTGTTGTGTGCCTCCAGCACAGTATACACCTGTATCTACCCTTTTATGCTGGTGTTCTCTAATACAGGCATCTGCAGGAGTTAGTGGGTGTTGTGTGCCTCCAGCTCAGCACAGTATACACCTGTATCTACCCTTTATTGCTGATGTTCTCTAATGCAGGCATCTGCAGGAGTTAAAGTGGGTGTTGTGTGCCTCCAGCACAGTATACACCTGAAGATACCCCTTATTGCTGGTGTTGTCTGTTGCATATCTTACATATTAGCCTTTAAAATGAGCACTTTTGATTTTGAACGTTCGAGTCCCATAGACTTTAATAGGGTTCTAAAGTTCGTACGAATTTTTGGTTTGTTCGAAGGTTCTGGTGCGAACTGGACCGGGGGTTGTTCGGCTCATCCCTAATAACAACTTTACAAGAGTAGGTGCCACAAACAGCCAATATGTTTGGCACTAGAGTATCACAGCCAGATGCACCTCTAGAGCCAGCAGCAGAGCCAGGCTTGGCTCTCAGCAGACATACCAACAGGACTACAAGCCCTGTGTCAGAAGAGCAACATCGGAACCATCATTAGCCCAGCCCAACACAGCAAGAGCCAAGCCATAAATCCAGCAGCTATAGCACCATCCCTATCATCAGTAGCATTAGCAGGGCTACAGCTAGTCCTCCAATAAGAGATTTAGGCCAGCAGTCCATGCCCCTCTACATGTTGGATCACATGGCTGACAGCCTAAAGCACATCAACCATGAAAAGTTTTGAGGAGATATAATGTGGTTATTATGCACAAAATGGCCTATTTGGCAGACTTTTTGACTAAATTTTGACTAAATTTGACTAAAATCTAGTTTGGCAAATAGAATATGTTTTTTGGGGAAGAAAATTCAGACAATGAAAGCTATTCAGGAGCTATGAGGCTGTGGGCACAGGACTGCCTCGGCACTACTATTCATCAGAAAATGAACTACTATTTTTCAGGAGGAATCTCAGATAAATGGTACACAGGCCCGGCACTACCGCCACCTGGTTTGCCTACTCTCTGTTGGCTTCCCTACTCTCTTCTGGCTTCCTAACACCCCACTGGCTTCCCCACACACTGTGCCAATGTTCCACATACCGCTGCAGGATTGGATCATAGCTGGGGACGAAGCCGTCTGCTAGGTGTATGCACAATACAGGTCTAACACTATAAAGATGGATAGATGCAATAGAGCATAAAAGGGGGCACTGCCCCTCTATATTTTCTGGTTAGTAAATTTACTTTGGATGTAAGTTCTACTTCTAGAAGCCTTCCATCCAATCGGCCAAAGAAGGCATATCTTCTTTTGTAGGGGAATACCTGAACCTATAGATTTATGAAAGGAAAGCAGAGGCTTTGACTACATCCTATTTATTTCACCAGAACTGTAGGCTGATTATAAGTAAGTATAAACATACTACACAGTTTGGGACTTTACATGTACCTTCTAGGGTTAAATGACCACTTGACCAAATAGTTATAAGAAAAAATTGTCACAAGACATTATTCAAAACATCATACAAATACTTAAAAGGAGGTTTGTTTAAAAACAATTTAACAAACTGGTTGTCCTTGGTGCCGTTATCCTGGATTTGAGATCTGATTTATATTGCCAACGCATTTTGCAGGCTGACCCGCTTTGTCAGGGCCTCAGATCTTGTTGTATACTGTAATAATATATAAAAGAAGCATTGGACATAAAAGACAATCAGTATTTGATATTTAACAGTGGGACATGTTAATACAATGTCTGTTTACATGAAACATTTACTATTGATGGTTTACAAATTGTATCCACTGTGGCAATATACAAAGGAATGGTGAGTGACATTTTTGCAATAAAAAGTATTTTACCCTAACAAAACAAGGAAGAATAAAATATAATGAAGAATAAAAAGAAAAAGAAAAGGCCTATCTGTCACCAGCTTTGATGCATTAGTATACAGGTGATTTTACTTATTTTTATTTTATCCTTCCTTGTAATTTGTTGGGGTAAAAGACCTTATATTGCAAAAATATCAATCACCCTTCTTTCTTGAATTGCCACAGTGGATAAAATTTGTAAACCATCAATAGTAAATGTTTCTTGTAAACAGACATTGTATTAACATTTCCCATTGTTAAAATATCAAATACCGGTTGTCTTGAATACAATGCTTCTTTTATATATTGTTACAGTATACAAGATCGGAGGCCCTGACGAAGCGGGTCAGCCTGCGAAACGCATTGGCCATATATAATGCAGATCTCAAACCCAGGATAACAACACCCTGGACAAACAGTTTGTTAATATTTTTTTTAAATAAACCTCCTTTTAAGTATTTGTATGATGTTTTGAATAACGTCTTGTGACAATTTTTTCTTATAACTATTTGGTTATACCCTAGAAGGTACATGTAAAGTCCCAAACTGTGTTGTATTTAAATATTTGGTCTCCAAGGGATGGTACCTTCTAAGGGTCTCAATCAATTCTCTCCCCACACACAAATACTTTTATAATAAGGGCATGTGCATATAAATGCAATTACGTTTGAAACTTCTCTGAACATTCTTAAAGTACACTTCATGTACACACAGCAAGTGTACATAAGAAGCAGAAGAAATGTATAAATACATAATAGCAGGGGCGTTACAAGGGTCCTAAAAGATCTGGTGCACTCCTGGTTACCTAGACATCAGTCCAAGGCCAGAAAAACATGGCACCCAGAAGGACACTCAAAATAATCTTGCAGTGCCGCTGCTTCTACCACACCTTATACTGTATTTCTAATTTTGCCATATAAGTGTCAGAAACCATGAAACAGACTGAGACAGAAATACAATCAAACCACACTTGTTTATTAATAAAAATAAAAAGGTAAATAGAAAAAAGCATAGTCAAGCATAGCCAGAGTCCAGTAGCCAGATCAGGTAGTCATCCAGTCCAAAGTTCAATAACTAGATTGGGTAATCAGCCAGGCCAGAAGTCAGGGATCCAAGGAGAGCAACTGCAAGCAGGATAAGAAGCCAGGAGGGATGTCAGCAAGCCAGTCTTGAAACAAACAGCAGGAGATGGTTCCTTGTGATGTGACCAATGTGAAGGCAAAGGAAAAAGTGAGCTGGAAGGCTTTAAATAGGCAGATCAGACGAGCCTCATTGGGAACATCTGGTAACTGTGGAAAGAGAAGAGAGCTGGCAATTAGCTGACAGCTGAGCGGCCAGCCCAGAGGAGGAAGGGCTAAGCCAGCCCTGACAATAAGTTAGTCTTTGGATATTTAAAAAAACAAAAAAAAAAAAACCTCTTTGGGTCAGATCTGTAATTTCATAAATAAAAGGACTTGACTGAACTTAAAAACAATTGCTTAGGAAAAAAAAATTAACTACATGATGATCCAAATGTGTACTGTGCATAGAATATAAAATATCATTGTTCATCAGCTGTCATTAATCAAATGAAATAAATATGCATTGCAATGTACAGGTAATTGTAGGAATCCATCAATTTCATTAACAATAGCAGATTAACCTCTGGGGGCGGAGTGAAGTATGTGGGGGTGTGGCTTGGCTGGAGCCTGGCTGAGGTTGTCATTTCATATATCCACATGGTCTTGCAGTGATGTGCAGCGCATAGGAACTTTTTTGTCTGTTGTAACAATGGAGATTCTCAATTTCACTAAACTGTCTACCCTAGGGACTGGCAGCCCTCCAGCTGTTGCAAAACTACATGTCTCATGAGGCATTGCAAGGCTGACAGTTACAAGCATGACTCCCACAGGCAGAGGCATGATGGGACTTGTAGTTTTGCAACAGCTGGAGGGCCACCAGTTTGAGACCCCTGGTCTACCCAATATAGTTTAAGTCATTGCACAGGAAAATTCAGTTACTGGTGAAGATGTGGGAATGGATATACAAGATAACCATTCACGTAACCAAAGATCAACAAAAGATTGATCTAGAGGTTCGTTTTTGGGATGACCAGGGGCACTCAGTGAATGACCAGAGACCCATGCCCTGGGTGCCAGAGTCTAGCAACTCCCCTACATAACAGCATTCTAATTAAACTGACTTTCACATTATCATTACTGATTATACTGCTTCGCTGAATAACCCTAATTAGCATTGATTCTTTTTTTTGTCACAAACTATTGATGTTGACACATTGGTTATTAAACAGAGCAAAGCAAATGTTTATTATAACTGCAAATCAACTGTAGGGTAGCAAAACAATCTAGAAGAACGTTTAGGCTGATTCCTCATTGTGAAAACTGAGAAGCTTAAAGTATACGCTTTATACTGTTAGTATGCAAAATCATCTGTGTTAAGCATTGGATGAATCTTGCAGTGCTTGAGCCACTTTCTACTGTATGTCTAAAAGGAATGTACATTTTTGTCCTACTTAAACTACACAAGCAACGTACATAGTGCAGCTCAAGAACATGTGCAGCTCACACACACACCAATATTACAGTCATGTATATGTATGGCAATAGTGTATTCTTTTGATGTACTTTCCTGCCTCTGTAATACATTATGTATCCCACTTAATCATATGGAACACTTTAGCAGGTCACATACACACAAGTGCTGGTCATACATAAATTTAAACAGCATGTAAATATGGAACATAACAAACGAATGGCCTCTGATGAGCTTAAGATATTATACAATAAGGGGGTACCTTCATCCTACTAACGAGTAAATAAATTGGAGACAATTCCCCAAATAGTCTCCAAAAGACAGAAGAGGGAATGTACTATCTCAATTATAAAAATGAACAACGGATCCATGGTACACAAAAGACAACAGTTTGAATGTTATACACAAATACATTAAAATGTGTCTATACATATGTTACACTGGCATTTATTAACCTCCAAGGTGGAAATAGGAGGTATAGTGAATCTTCAGTGAACATAAGAACATCTCCTCTACATGTTTTTCGTGGACTTCTACCGCTTGTCCAGGAGGAATACGTTTACAGAACCTGAAATCAAGATAACAAGGTATACATAATATCAAAGTATCAAAAAGGTGGAATAGATTGTACACAAAATGGCAGTTAGGGAATGGGGAAGGGGATGCTGGCACTTACCAGTATAGACCAACAAGCATAGAGAAACCAGGGTAACGACGCCACTCAAAATCTCCCTACGGCAGACATGGGGGACGCATATTAGGTGGAAAAATTGATGCTGAGTAGCAACTATAAAGGGTTTGTACATAGAAAAAAAAAGGAAAAGTGGGACTTTGAATGAGACAGATGACTTTGTGGAGGCGATTTGAAGAAATTTCAAATTTTATTAATAAAGAACGTTTTATATATATATATATATATATATATATATATATATATATATATATATATATATATATATATATAACATTTCTTCAAACCGCCTCCACAAAGTCATCTATCCCTTTCAAAGTCCCACTTTTCCCTTTTTTTCTATAATATATATATATATATATATATATATATATATATATATATATATATGTATCATGGATGTAAAGGATGATCAAGTATAAAACTCTCAAAAACAGCAGGTGGGAAAAAAAGGGGAAGGGGGAGTAAAGGAAAAGGAAGGAAAGAACCAAAGGGGGGGGGGGGGGGGGGACAGAGAGGAAAGAGGAAAAAAGGAAGGAAAAAACGGAAGGGAAGAAATATGGAAAAAGGGGGGGGGGAGCAAAAGGAAAGAGGGGGAAGAAAAGAGTTGCAAAGGGAAAGGGGGGGAAATGGGAAAAGGGAGAGGGGGAGAGAGTCCAAAAGAACATTAGTCATCATTCAAAAGGTCACTAACCTGGGGTGACAACATACAGTCCTAAAATGCCAGGGGGGGGAAACAGGCAGGCCCACGGCCAAAGTACAGTTGGCAAGACACACTACCCCCATCCTAAAAAGTGGAGAGAAGCAAGGGAGGGCTGGCAGCCTTAGGCCTGGGGGGCAGGTCCAGTCAAGTGGCCCATTGAACCACTTAATCAGCTAGGTGAGTCCACTGGTTGGGGGGGTGTTAGATAAGTCCGCTGGTGGGGGAGGGTGTTAGATAAGTCCGCTGGTGGGGGGAGGGTGTTAGATAAGTCCGCTGGTGGGGGGAGGGTGTTAGATAAGTCCGCTGGTGGGGGGAGGGTGTTAGATAAGTCCACTGGTTGGGGGGGTGTTAGATAAGTCCGCTGGTGGGTGGGGAGGGTGTTATATAAGTCCGCTGGTGGGTGGGGGGAGGGTGTTAGATAAGTCCACTGGTGGGTGGGGGGAGCATGTTAGATAAGTCCACTGGTGGGGGGAGGGTGTTAGATAAGTCCGCTGGTGGGGGGAGGGTGTTAGATAAGTCCACTGGTTGGGGAGGAGGGTGTTAGATAAGTCCGCTGGTTGGGGGGGAGGGTGTTAGATAAGTCAGCTGGTGGGGGGGAAGGTGTTAGATAAGTCCGCTGGTTGGGGAGGAGGGTGTTAGATAAGTCCGCTGGTTGGGGGGGAGGGTGTTAGATAAGTCCACTGGTTGGGGGGAGGGTGTTAGATAAGTCTGCTGGTTGGGGGGAGGGTGTTAGATAAGTCCGCTGGTTGGGGGGGAGGGTGTTAGATAAGTCTGCTGGTGGGGGGAGGGTGTCAAGTCCTCTGGTGGGGGGGAGGGTGTTAAGTCCACTGGTGGGGGGGAGGGTGTTAAGTCCGCTGGTGGGGGGGAGGTGCTAGAAAAAAAAACAACACACGCTGCCACTGCCAAAATTTTAAATTGTCATGATGACTATGCATTATTAATTACATTTACAACTGAAGCGGATTTTCCCATTCTATTCCATTTTGTGAAGGTTATCACAGATGCCTTACTTCAGGCTGGGGAGCATTGATTCAGTGAGGACTGGAGACACTGAGCCAGGTCCTTGCCACTCTTTGGGGGGGGGGGGTGATGATCCTGAAGCAGGTCTCATCTTCTCTGCAGACTGCAGCTAGCCACTGCTCCCCATAAGCCCAGCAGGTCACGTGCGGCGTGACGTTCTTGACGCCGGGCGTCCCCTCTCCTGACGTGCCACACACCTGGCCTGCCTCTGAGACTCCTGGGAGGTAGGAGTTGTAGTCTGCTTTGCTCACACCAGGGGCGGATCCTATATCTGGCACCCCCCCCCACCATAAAATGTAAAAACACCCACTGTGTCCCCTGCATACCTCTGCATCCTTCAATATCTTTTTGTCACTACTGTGTACCCCCCCTCTCCACAACTGCACCTCTGGACCCCTTTAACTTACACAGCACCCTGCATCTCTGGACCCCTTTACATTACACAGCACCCTGCACCTCTGGACCCCTTTACATTACACAGGACCTTGCGTCTAAGGACCCCTTTACATTACACAGGACCTTGCACCTAAGGACCTCTTTACATTACACAGCAGCCTGCACCTCTGGACCCCTTTACATTACACAGGACCTTGCACCTAAGGACCCCTTTACATGACACAGCAGCCTGCACCTCTGGACCCCTTTACATTACACAGCAGCCTGCACCTCTGGACCCCTTTACATTACACAGCTCTTGTACCTCTGGACCCCTTTACATAACACAGCACCCTGAACCTCCTGACCCCTTTACATTACAGAGCCCTTGTACCTCTGGACCCCTTTACATTACACAGCACCCTGAACCTCTGGACCCCTTTAAATTACACAGCCCTTGTACCTCTGGACCCTTTTACATTACACAGCACCCTGCACCTCCGCACCCCTTTACATTACACAGCCCCTCACAGCTCTGGACCCCCTGCATGTTACATAGACCCCCTACAGTGCAGACCCCCCTCCCTACCATACAGACCCCCATCTACAGTGTACACCCCCCTACAGTACAGAATCCTCCCCTACAGTGCAGACCCTCCTACAGTACAGACCCCTCCACCCTACAGCGCAGACCCCCCTACAGTGCAGACCCTCCTACAGTACAGAATCCTCCCCTACAGTGCACACCCTCCTACAGTACAGACCCCTCCACCCTACAGCACAGACCCCCCTACAGTACAGACTCCTCACCTACAGTACAGACCCCCCTACAGTGCCGAATCTTCCCCTACAGTACAGAGCCCTCCCCCTACATTGCAGACCCCCTACAGTGCAGGACCCCTCCTACAGTGCAGGACCCCTCCTACAGTGCAGACCCCCCTACAGTGCAGGACCCCTCTTACAGTGCAGACCCCCTACAGTGCAGACCCCCCCTACAGTGCAGGACCCCTCCTACAGTCCAGACCCCCCTACAGTGCAGGACCCCTCCTACAGTGCAGACCCCCCTACAGTGCAGACCCCCCTATAGTGCAGGACCCCCCTACAGTGCAGGACCCCTTCTACAGTGCAGACCCCCCTACAGTGCAGACCCCCCCTACAGTGCAGGACCCCCTCTACAGTGCAGGACCCCCACAGTAAAGAACCCCCCTACAGTGCACAGACTCCCCTAAGGACCCATAATGTACCTCGAGCCCAAGGCAGTGGCATTGCAGGGGGGAGGTGTGAGAAGCACCCGAGTGGAGTGACATCTGTCGGCTCAGTGATCCGGCGCAATAATCTCTCTGTGGTCGCGTGACTCACGTCGCGCCGTTCTGATCAGTCCCGGCAGCGGCTGTCACTCACAGCCGAGCAGAGTGAAGCCGTCTCCCCCTCCTCCTTTATGTCATTGTCTACACAGTGTTGTGCATGGAGGAGGGGGAGGCGGCTTCACTCTGCTCGGCTGTGAGTGACAGCCGCTCCCGGGACTGATTAGAACGACGCGACGTGACCATAGAGAGAATGGGATTATTGCGCCGGGTCCCGGCTGCCCATCACAGCGTGAAAAAAAAAAAAAAATGAACAAACAGCCAGCGGCCGTTTTAAACATAATGTAGGTGCCGGCCTGGGGGGAAATTTCCACCCTGCCCCCCGGCCCAGCCCGCCCCTGGAGAGAAGGAACCACATAAAAGGCACATATGTAGAAGGCCTGATTCACACTGTGCAGGCTGCAGTTTGCATATTGCAGGTGCATTTTTGCGGTTTTCAATACACATCTTTAGCCACTTCCCGCCTGGCCTATAACAGAATGATGGCCGGGAAGTGGTTCTGTTATCCTGACTAGGCGTCATATGACGTCCAGCAGGATAACATGCTGGCACGCACCCGCGGGGAAGCGCAGGCCCGGCGATCACACACACCACATCTACGATCGTGATAAGAAGCCTCTAACTGGTTGTGCCACCCTTGGCGGCAACAACTGCGATCAAGTGTTTGCGATCACTGGCAATGAGTCTTTCACACTGCTGTGGAGACATTTTGGCCACTCTTCTTTGCAGAATTGTTTTAATTCAGCCACATTAGAGATTTTTCCAGCATGAACAGCCTGTGTAAGGTCATGATACAGCATCTCAATTGGATTTAAGTCCGGGCTTTAAGTAGGCCACCCCAAAACTTAAATGTAGCTTTTTATGAACCATTTGAAGGTCGACTTGCTGTTGTGTTTCCAGTCATTGTCTTGCTGCATAACCCAAGTGCACTTGAGCTTGAGGTCACAAACTGATGAGATAAATTGTTGAAAAGATCTGGTCCCCAACCAGAAATGTCAACCAAAAAGAAAGAGCGAGGGGACTATTACGGTGCGATTCACAAGGTATAAGACATTGAAGAAACGGACATAAAAAATTATATCAATTTATCTGAGTATAAAAACATTTGACAATACAAATGGTCCACAATTGGTGTAAGGAATGACGTATTTCGACTAGTTTCGCTTTTCAGCTTCCTCAGGGAATACATATGTCTAAGAATATATATAGAAATCACAGTTAGGTATACGGTTAACGGTAATATATTTGTCATGGCCGTCCTGGTGATCCGATCGCACATGGGAGATCGGCCCGCAGGATTCCTTTGCTGAGAACTTGTCTGTATCCTTGGGTGAGCGTTAACGCGAACGGATGCACGCGGGTGCGCGTTGGTACGAACGGGCGCACGCGGGTGCGCGATGGTACGAACGGGCGCACGCGGGTGCCTCTGTTCCTCCTTGCTGTCCAGTCTACAGCGTGTCCGGTGATTCTGCTATCTGCTATCTGCTGCTTCTGACCCTTGTTACCCGGCCTGTTCCTGACTACGTTTGCTTGCTGCCTGCCACCGACCTCCTGCCTGTCTGACTACGTTTCCGTCTCTCCCTGTGTACCGCTGTTGCCCGCCTGTTACCGACCCGGCTTGTACCCAACTCTGCTGATTGCCTGCTGACACCAGCTGACAGCCACCTGTTGTTCCGGTCTGATAGCCAGTGCCTGCTGCCATCTGCCGTCTGCCACCAGCTGTTCCAGTCTACCACCTGTGCCTGCCGTTGTCCACGTTTCTACCTGCCTGTCGGGTGTCTACCATTCAGTACCTCTGTGGATCCCTTGCTGCTGCCGGTCCAGATCTGCCTTACACCAGCCAGGCACTTGTGCCCTCTGAACTCTTGAATTCCTGTTTCCACCTTCAGGGGTTCTCAAGCCAGAGGCTCACGAGAAGCCGCTCCCTGCATTCCGGGCTCTCATACCAGGTACGTGACAATATTATCAAAAGATACAATGGGGAAGAGTACAAAGTTACAATGTAGAAAAAACACTTCACAAGGACTTACCCAAACAACCGTGCCCCGGCGACAGCTCAGGTAATACCTGTGACACTATCTTGTCTTGATATTCCCTTACAGTTTTTAATTGTTGTATGCCATTGTGTATTTATGCCTCTATACTATGTACTATTGTACTGTTACAGGTTCTTGCCCCTTCACCTGGCCCCCCTGTAGACTTGGGTCGTGGGTCTTTTGTTCCGGCGATTGGTGGGGTTCTTGGGGGTTGGATGGGTGGGGCACCATGGTTTTTGGTTCTCTGCCCCCCCTTTCCCCTTGCGTGTGTCCTGGCTAATATAGATTGGCTGTGGGACGCAAGCACAGACGCGCACGCAACTTTCCCGCTCATGGCTGTTTTTGAGACCTTTGCCCAGTCTCTTACCTGGAACCTGTCACACCAAGCACAATGCCAGAAAGTCATGCACTACCTCAATGACTTCCTGCTGGTCAAACGGCCTGGCGAACCCCTGTTAGATTTGGACAGATTAAGAGATGTATTCATCAAATCTCAACGTGCCCATAGCAGAGCATAAAGTGGAAGGCCCAGCGCAGTCCATCACCTTCCTAGGTATCACACTTGACACTCGTTCCATACAGGCCAGCCTACCTCTCGCCGAGTTGGCCCGGACCAGGTAGGTCATTTATGCCTCACCCTTTCAAAAGGGTGTACCAAGAGACAGCTATAATCCCTGTTAGGAATGCTCATTGAGATCTCCCCAGAGTGGCTCAATGATATTGAGGTCAGGAAACGGAGATAGCCACTCCAGATCCTTCACTTTATTCTGCCATAGCCAATGACAGGTCGACTTGGCCTTGTGTTTTGGATCATTGTCATGTTGGAATGTCCAAGTACATCCCATGCGCAGCTTCCTGGCTGATGAATGCAAATGTTCCTCCAGTATTTTTTGATAACATACTGCATTCATCTTGCCAACAATTTTGACCAAAGTTCCTGTGCCTTTGTAGCTCACACATCCCCAAAATATCAGCAATCCACCTCCGTAGCTTTCATCATAGGCCTTTTTGACAGCTCTCCAAATGTAGCTTTTGTGGTTGTGGCAAAAAAGCTAAATTTTGATCTCATCACTCCAAAAGACTTTGTACCAGAAGATTTGAGGCTTGTCTCTGTGCTGTTTAGCGTATTGTAAGCGGGATAATTTGTGGCATTTGCGTAGTAATGGCTTTCTTTTGGCGACTTGACCATGCAGCCCATTTTTCTTCAAGTGTCTCCTTATTGTGCATCTTGAAACAGCCACACTACATGTTTCAGAGAGTCTTGTATTTCACCTAAAGTTATTTGTGGGTTTTTCTTTGCATCCCAAACAATTTTCCTGGCAGTTGTGGCTGAAATTGTAGTTGGTCTACCTGACCGTGGTTTGATTTCAACAGAATCCCTCATTTTCTTCTTCTACTTGATTAGCGTTTGAACACTGATTATTGGCACTCTCAATTCCGTGGATATCTTTTTATATCCCTTTCCTGTTTTATACAGTTAAAACTACCTTTTCCCGCAGATCCTTTGACAATTCTTTTGCTTTCCCCATGACTCAGAATCCAGAAACGTCAGTGTAGCACCGGATAAAAGATGCAAGGGTCTGCCAGGAGTCCAGAAACTCATTCACCTTTTATACACATACACTAATTACAAGCAAACAGATCACAGATGAGGATGGTTACCTTTAATAGCCATTCAAACCCCTTTGTGTCAACTTGTGTGCATGTTATCAGGCCAAAATCACCAGTGTATGTAAGCCTTTGATCAGGGTCATCTGGCTAGTTTCTGTTGTCATTATGATTTAAAAAGAGTAAACACAGTGGCTTCAGCCAAACACTAAGGGCCGGTTCACACAGCGAGGCGCGGCGAGGCGTCTCCGACTTGCCTCGCCGCGACCTGCGGGGACCTCAGCGGCGACTTGCAGAGGACTTCTGTATAGAAGTCAATGCAAGTCGCCCCCGAAGTCGCCCAGAAGTAGTACAGGAACCTTTTTTCTGAGTCGGAGCGACTCGAGTCGCTCCTCTCAGAACGGTTCCATTGTACAGAACGGGGGCGACTTGCGGGAGCGAGGCGAGGCGAGCCGTGTCGCCTCGCATCGCCTCGCTGTGTGAACCGGCCCTAACTGTGAGTGAAAGAAATTATTTTGTGTTATCATTCATATTCTCTGCAAAATGGTCAAGAAATCATAAATTCTGCAAGGGTATGTAAAATTTGAGCACAACTGTGTATAATATATATATATATATATATATATATACACACACACACACACACACACACACACACAGATAGTGGGTAAAATAAGTATTGAATATGTCACATTTTTCTAGCTAAATAACTTCTAAAGGTGCTATTGACATGACATTTTCACCACATGTCGGTAACAACCCATATATTCAAAGACAAGTTCAGAAATAAAGTTATGTGTAATAAAATGTAATGACACAGGGAAAAGATATTGAATACGCTAACTGAAATTTATTTAATACTTCGTATAAAATCCTTTGTTGGTAATGACAGCTTAAGGGACCTCCTGTATGGAGAAACTAGTCATGTGCATTGTGTTAGAAGATTTTGACTTAAATAATAAGAAGTATCGTACAAATTAAGGATTCTTCAATTTCTACTAAGAAACGAATTCCTAAAAGTAAGTTGGAAATGCAGCCTTGGATAAAGACAGACACATACAGTGGTGTGAAAAAGTGTTTGCCCCCTTCCTCATTTCCTGTTCCTTTGCATGTTTGTCACACTTAAGTGTTTCGGAACATCAAACCAATTTAAACAATAGTCAAGGACAACACAAGTAAACACAAAATGCAATTTGTAAATGAAGGTGTTTATTATTAAAGGTGAAAAAAAATCCAAACCATCATGGCCCTGTGTGAAAAAGTGATTGCCCCCTAAACCTAATAACTGGTTGGGCCACCCTTAGCAGCAACAACTGCAACCAAGCGTTTGCGATAACGTGCAATGAGACTTTTACAGCGTCCTGGAGGAATTTTGGCCCACTCATCTTTGCAGAATTGTCCTAAATCAGTTACATTAGAGGGTTTTCGAGCATGAACGGCCTTTTTAAGGTCATACCACAACATCTCAATAGGATTCAGGTCAGGACTTTGGCTAGGCCACTCCAAAGTCTTCATTTTGTTTTTCTTCAGCCATTCGGTGGTGGACTTGCTGGTGTGTTTAGGATCATTGTCCTGCTGCAGAACCCAAGTTCGTTTCAGCTTGAGTACACGAACAGATGGTCGGACATTCTCCTTCAGGATCTCTTGGTAGTCAGCAGAATTCATAGTTCCTTTTATCACGGCAAGTCTTCCAGGTCCTGAAGCAGCAAAACAGCCCCAGACCATCACACTACCACCACCATATTTTACTGTTGGTATAATGTTCTTTTTATGAAATGCAGTGTTCCTTCTACGCCAGATATACTTGGACACACCCCTTCCAAAGAGTTCCACTTTTGTCTCATCGGTCCACAGAATGTTGTCCCAAAAGTCTTGGGGATCATCAAGATGTGTTGTGGAGAAATTGAGACGAGCTTTGATGTTCTTTTTGCTCAGCAGTGGTTTTCTCCTTGGAACTCTGCCATGCAGGCCATTTTTGCCCAGTCTTTTCCTGATGGTGGAGGCATGAACGCTGACCTTAAAGCGGAGGTCCACCCTAAAATGGACCTTCCGCTCATCGGAATCCTCCCCCCCTCCGGCGCCACAATTGGCACCTTTCAGGGGGGAGGGGGGTGCAGTTACCTGGATAATCCAGGTAACTGCACCCACTTCTGGGATAGCTCTCTGCGGAAAGGGGCGTAGATTACGCCCCTTTCCGCAAGTGCCCGCCCCCTTCCGCAAGTGCCCCGCTGCCTGCTGGGAAACACACAGATCCCAGAGGCAGCGGGGACCGTCCTCATTGCGCAGCGCGGCTCGCGCATGCGCAGTAGGGAACCGGGAAATGAAGCCGAAAGGCTCCATTTCCTGATTCCCATACCCAAGATGGCGGCGGCAGCACCCGAGTGACGATCTAGAGATCGGCTTCGGGTGCCGACATCGCGGGCGCGCTGGACAGGTAAGTGTCACTATTTTAAAAGTCAGCAGCTGCAGTATTTGTAGCTGCTGACTTTAAAAAAAAAAAAACGCGGAGTCCCGGCGGACTCCCGCTTTAACTGAGGCAAGTGAGGCCTGCAGTTCCTTGGACGTTGTTGTGGGGTCTTTTGTGACCTCTTGGATGAGTCGTCGCTGCGCTCTTGGGGTAATTTTGGCCGGCCGGCCACTCCTGGGAAGGTTCACCACTGTTCCATGTCTTCGCCATTTGTGGATAATGGCTCTCACTGTGGTTCGCTGGATTCCCAAAGCTTTGGAAATGGCTTTATAACCCTTTCCAGACTGATAGATCTCAATTACTTTCTTTCTCAATTGTTCCTGAATTTCTTTGGGTCTCGGCATGATGTGTAGCTTTTAAGGATCTTCTGGTGGACCTTACTGTGTCAAGCAGCTCCTATTTAAGTGATGCCTTGATTGTGAACAGGTGTGGCAATAATCAGGCCTGGGTGCGGCTAGAGAAATTGAACTCAGGTGTGGACAACCACAGTTATAGTATGTTTTAACAAGGGGGGCAATCACTTTTTCACACAGGGCCATGATGGTTTGGATTTTTTTTCACCTTTAATAATAAACACCTTCATTTACAAATTGCATTTTGTGTTTACTTGTGTTGTCCTTGACTATTGTTTAAATTGGTTTGATGTTCCGAAACACTTAAGTGTGACAAACATGCAAAGGAACAGGAAATGAGGAAGGGGGCAAACACTTTTTCACACCACTGTATCTCCTCTACCCACCCTCAAGGAGAGATATATTTATACAAAGACTTTGCTATACATCCAGAAACACCCCTGTGAGTATAGTAGAATACTAGAATACGAAATTTTAAATATTTCTACATTTTTTACACATTGCTCAGATGTGATTTTGGCCAATTTTTCCACACAAGCCGTCTTCAAATCTTGAAGGTTCTGTGGGCCTCTTTTCAAAACTCTGATCTTTAATTCTTTCCATAGATGTTCTATTGGATTCAAGTCAGGTGATTGTCTGGACCATTCTAGCAGCTTATTTTCTTTCTTTGAAACCAATTGAGAGTTTCCTTGGCTTTGTGTTTGGGATCATCTTGCTGAAATGTCCACCCTCATTTTATCTTCCACTTCCTGGTGGATGGCAGCAAATTTTTATCACAAATGACTTGGTACATTTTTCCATTCATCCTTCCTTTAATGATATAAAGTTTGCCAGTAACATATGCTGAAAAACAGCCCCACAGGTGGATGTTACCACCTCCAAACTTTACTGCTGGTATGGTGTTTTTAGGGTGATGTGCAGTGCCATTTGACCTTCAAACATGGTTATTATGGCATCCAAAGAGTTCAATTTTGGTCTCATCTGACTAGACTATATACTCCCAGTATTTCCTTGGCAGTTGAATGCATTACTTATTTTCTTTGAAACAATTGTACCTGCTACAAACAAGTGGCCACTGGCCCCACCTATAACTAATCTTTGCAGCAAGGAGCTCTGGAAGGGTGTCGTATGTTAAAACCAAAGAAATTTCAAAGCTCAACTTACCAACCAGCCTGAGACCAACCAAATTGTCCTGTCGATCCAGATGCTTTAAAAACAGGGGTTTAGTCTGCACACACTTGCAAATACATGCGTAAGCTACAGGCCTCATCAAGGCACCCCATTTTCTGTAGTTCTAACTTCTATGAGTCTCCATAATGGAAGCACATGCATTTTGAATATATTGATCAGGCCATGCACTGACACCTTTGCTGCCATAGTGCTGGGTGTTCAGTGCACATCTGTGCCTTTAAGGAGGGGTGGGCTCCTTCCAGGCTTCCATTGCGTCCATTGTGGAGACTCACAGAAGTTAGAACTACAGAAAATGGGGTGGCCTGTAGCTTAAGCATGTATTTGCAAATGTGTTCAGACTAAACTCCTGTTTTTAACGCATATTGTTAGACAGGTCAATTGTACCTGCTAATTCCAGGTCTTTCTGAAGTTCTCCACAAGTGATAATTGGCTCTTGGACAACTCTTCTGATAATTCTTTTCATTCCTCTGTCAGAAATCTTGCAAGGAGCACCTGGTCGTGGTCGATTTATGGTGAAATTATGTTCTTTACACTTCCAGATTATGGCCCCAACAGTGCTCACTTGAACATTCAGAAGTTTAAAAATCTTTCTGTAACCAATGCCATCAGTATGTTTTGCAACAATGCGGTTGTGAAGGTCTTGAGAGAGCTCTTTGCTGTTGCCCATCAAGAGATGTTTCTTGTGTGACACCTTGGTAATGAGACACCTTTTTATAGGCCATCAGTTGAGACTGAACCAGCTGATATTAATTTGCACTGACAAGTGGCAGGATTGTTTTTGAACTACTGATAGATTTCAGCCGGTGTCTTGGCTTTCCATGCCTATTTGCACCTCCCTTTCTTCATGTGTTCAATACTTTTTCCTTGTGTCATACCATTTTATTACACATCATCATCACCTCATTCACAAAATCAAGTCTCAATTTAGTACCCAGTTTCTGCAAACACTAAAAAGTACACACAAAAATGTCAATGTTTTTCTAGGTAAATATATTTCTAAAGGTGCTATTGACATGAAATTTTCACCACATTTTGGTAACAATCTATGCAAGCAAAAACATACAAAAAAACAAATACATTCAGAAATGAAGTTATGTGTAATAAAATAGAAAGAATTGAACACGCTAACTGAAATGTATTTAATACTTTGTACAAAATCCTTTGTTGGTAATGACAGCTGCAAGACACTTCATGTATGGAAAAACTAATCACATGCATTGCTCAGGTGTGATTTTGGCCAATTCTTCCACACCGACTTCAAATCTTGAAAGGTTCCGTGGGCCTCTTCTATGAACTCTGATCTTTAGTTCATTCCTTAGAGTTTCAATTGGATTCAAGTCAGATGATTGGCTGAGCCATTCTAGCAGCTTTATTTTCTTTCCTGGTGGATGTACTAAAATCACATCCATTCTAATTAAAATCAAGTCTCAATTTAGTACCTGGTTTCTGCAAACACTAAAAAGTACACACAAAACTTGTGCTGTTATAGGGAAAAAGGCTTTTGATGCTTATATGAACAGTAGTGAAAATTGTTTCTGATAGCCCCTCCAAATTTCCATTAAAAAGATTCCTAAAAGGCTGTACTGTTTAATAAATGAGATGTAACCTTTTACATTGCCCTATCTCTCTGGAACAAATGACTTAAACACCCAACAACATTATGTGAATGTCTAGGATGGTGAAAATCTGGCAAATAAAAAACTATAACCATTTTTAGTCTGCAGTGCTGTCATTTTCTATAAAATGCAATGAAAAAATGGCACCCTAGAGCCATTCTGTATGCAGATGGTGTATGGAATGCCCCCCATAAATGTAATTTCCTGCTTGGGTGATTGGCTTTTTGGTTTTCACAAAAGTTTGCACCAAGTCAGATTTTGGGTATCTTCTGCAACAAAAATTTAATTTTGTTATATGAAATACACCTAAAGGGAAATCACGTCTAAAAGGATTCACACCCTGCAACTTTCCTCATTAGAACCCTGCAAGTGCAGCAGCTGACTGCTAATCATAAAGTCTCTCCCATTCACATTCACTTTAAACATGGACACAGACAAACAACTATTTCATCAGAATAACAAAAGGTAGGAATCTGCAAAAAGTTTGTTAAAATGCTTGCAATGTACATTGATCCCCCAGAAGGGAAAGGTTTTTTTCCTCAAAAGAAGTGGAATTATTCTAAGTGGAAGATTACCAGATTCACGTATTCAAATTATTGTGTTGCGAATTCCAATCAGCCTAACTATTAGTTTGATGTGGCCTGCCAAAAAAATAAGTAACAATTTTAATTACATATATTTTTTTAAGTGTAGTATGGCCTGATCAAAAAATATAGAAGATGAGGTTAAAAAAAAAAAAAAAAAAATGTCTAATGACTCAGGATTCCATCATTCGAAAGTCAGGCAGATAGTTTACAAATGGAAGAAATGGAAGAAGGAAAGCTATGCAACATCTTACCCTAAGTGGGTTCCATATAAGGATTAGATGAAGCTCTAAAATATATGTTTAGTTTTAGCCTGCAACTGGAGTATGTCATTTTATTTCTGTCTGTGGTCCTATTGATGGTATTTCCCTTACTTTCCACTGACAGTAGAAGTATTGGAAAAGCTCATCAAAAGGATGCAGAGAGCAATAAAAAAGGCTCCTACCTGCTAAACGCTGTTCCATTCCTTAGAAAAATTAATTTGAATCCACCGGCATTGGGTGATTGAATGAAGGGTTCCAGGTGGTGAGTGACCACTCTTCACCGGGAACCCTTCATTCACTCACCCAATTCCGGTCCAATGGTCACAATCTTCTGGATCTTTCCCCCCTTGTCCCTTTTCTTCACACATTTCAGTTCATGGTTTACCCATTCCATATATTTTATTCCATCCAGACTTCAGCCTTTTGAATAGTTAGTCTCCCCCCGGTCGCTACGGGAGACCCTTACTGGTGACGCTCTGTGCCTTGTGCACACTGGGATTTGGGTAAGCGGTTCTGTATCTGTCCCTATATAATAACTGTATATTATTTAATTCATATACTTCTTGAAACAATGTTTTTTGCTGTATGCGATTAAATCCTTTTTTGATTATGTACTAATTAAATCGTAGATATTTTCCTGATGAAGTGGCCTAGTCTGCAAAGCTAGTAGAAACATTGTACATGACAAACTATCCCACTGTAATTTTCCCCATCAGGGGAGTATTATCTTGGTGATAAATACATAAATTGTCACCCATTTTTTTTTTATTTATTACTGTCATTGTTGTCGTGTATTATGTATTAATAAAAAAATTTATATTTTTCTACATGATTGCTCATATATGTGAAATTACCTTATTATACTGTACCGACATAGTCCAACTGCCCCCCCTAGCTCCTTGGGGAGTACCTGGCTGGGATCCAGGCTTCCAACCCCTTTATCTCAAAATAATTTCTGGATTCTCACTAACAATAGAACCACTTGCGGGAAATATATAAGATGAACCCGGGCCCCAACATCAAAGGTATAACTACAGGATGATATGAACATAAAATAGGATTATTTGCAGGCGATATCATACTTAGATTAACCAATCCCACCTCTTCCTTGCCAGAAGCTCAAAAATTGTTAGATAAATTTGGGGAGGTGACGTATTACAGAATAAACCAAAACAAATGCTATACTCTCCCTATGAACATTCCTATGACACTAATCAATACCCTAAGCAAGGAAAATGGCTTTAATTGGGATAACTCCACAATAAGCTATTTGGGAATACGACTTACAGTGGTGTGAAAAAGTGTTTGCCCCCTTCCTCATTTCCTGTTCCTTTGCATGTTTGTCACACTTAAGTGTTTCGGAACATCAAACCAATTTAAACAATAGTCAAGGACAACACAAGTAAACACAAAATGCAATTTGTAAATGAAGGTGTTTATTATTAAAGGTGAAAAAAATCCAAACCATCATGGCCCTGTGTGAAAAAGTGATTGCCCCCTAAACCTAATAACTGGTTGGGCCACTCTTAGCAGCAACAACTGCAACCAAGCGTTTGCGATAACGTGCAATGAGGCTTTTACAGCGTCCTGGAGGAATTTTGGCCCACTCATCTTTGCAGAATTGTCCTAATTCAGTTACATTAGAGGGTTTTCGAGCATGAACGGCCTTTTTAAGGTCATACCACAACATCTCAATAGGATTCAGGTCAGGACTTTGGCTAGGCCACTCCAAAGTCTTCATTTTGTTTTTCTTCAGCCATTCGGTGGTGGACTTGCTGGTGTGTTTAGGATCATTGTCCTGCTGCAGAACCCAAGTTCGTTTCAGCTTGAGTACACGAACAGATGGTCGGACATTCTCCTTCAGGATCTCTTGGTAGACAGCAGAATTCATAGTTCCTTTTATCACAGCAAGTCTTCCAGGTCCTGAAGCAGCAAAACAGCCCCAGACCATCACACTACCACCACCATATTTTACTGTTGGTATAATGTTCTTTTTATGAAATGCAGTGTTCCTTCTACGCCAGATATACTTGGACACACACCTTCCAAAGAGTTCCACTTTTGTCTCATCGGTCCACAGAATGTTGTCCCAAAAGTCTTGGGGATCATCAAGATGTGTTGTGGAGAAATTGAGACGAGCTTTGATGTTCTTTTTGCTCAGCAGTGGTTTTCTCCTTGGAACTCTGCCATGCAGGCCATTTTTGCCCAGTCTTTTCCTGATGGTGGAGGCATGAACGCTGACCTTAACTGAGGCAAGTGAGGCCTGCAGTTCCTTGGACGTTGTTGTGGGGTCTTTTGTGACCTCTTGGATGAGTCGTCGCTGCGCTCTTGGGGTAAATTTGGGCGGCAGGCCACTCCTGGGAAGGTTCACCACTGTTCCATGTCTTCGCCATTTGTGGATAATGGCTCTCACTGTGGTTCGCTGGATTCCCAAAGCTTTGGAAATGGCTTTATAACCCTTTCCAGACTGATAGATCTCAATTACTTTCTTTCTCAATTGTTCCTGAATTTCTTTGGGTCTCGGCATGATGTGTAGCTTTTAAGGATCTTCTGGTGGACCTTACTGTGTCAAGCAGCTCCTATTTAAGTGATGCCTTGATTGTGAACAGGTGTGGCAATAATCAGGCCTGGGTGTGGCTAGAGAAATTGAACTCAGGTGTGGACAACCACAGTTATAGTATGTTTTAACAAGGGGGGCAATCACTTTTTCACACAGGGCCATGATGGTTTGGATTTTTTTTCACCTTTAATAATAAACACCTTCATTTACAAATTGCATTTTGTGTTTACTTGTGTTGTCCTTGACTATTGTTTAAATTGGTTTGATGTTCCGAAACACTTAAGTGTGACAAACATGCAAAGGAACAGGAAATGAGGAAGGGGGCAAACACTTTTTCACACCACTGTACCTACCCACCAACCAAAATATACAAAGATAATTTCCCCCACCTTTTAGACTTAGTCAACAAAGACCTACAAAACATTCAAAAAACACAACTTTCCTGGGTAGGGAAAATAGCCGCATTTAAAATGCAAATGCGCCCTAAAAGATTATACCATTTTATATGTTTACACATCCCAATCCTGACCAAATGTTTCACGCAAATGAATACAAAACTTTAAAAATGCATATGGAATGGAAAAAAACCCTGAGTGGCATTTTCCATCTTAACTACCAGAAAATCTTTAGGAGGAATGAACCTACCTGACATCGAGAACTACTATTATGCAACCCTATTAGACCAGATGAGATATTGGTTTTACAACACGGAAGACAAACTATGGCTAAACATAGAAAAACAAGTCACAAAAAGACATGACCTATATGCCCTAGCAATAGCATACGCTATAATACCAAAGTTTAACGTACCTAATCTACTCAGTATCAGACCCATATTAATATCTTGGAAACATATACTTTCGAAAACTAAAAATATTCAAAATAAAATCAACTGAATGTTACAGACAGGAGCAATCAATTATTGTAAGATACGCCTAAATGTTGATGATTGGATTAAAGAAGGTTATCATCTTTACGTAAATCTACCCTTGCAATATAAAGAGATCACTCTAAACAAACAGGAAACATACCAGACTAAAAGAATTTAACCCGACTAACCCTGTAGAAATCCCTTTGACTAAATGGCAATTTTTCACACGACAAAATCAACTATCAGTAAAAGGAATTTCTCTTTTTTTGATCTAGTATAGACTCACCCATATGACAATAAAAACACACACGATTAAATGGAAGAGAGATCTAGAACAAGAATTTACCTGGGACCAATGGAAAAAAGCCAGTTTTTATATCTAGTGAATCGTCAGCATGTATTGAGCACTGGGACAATGCACAAAAAATACTGAATAGGTGGTACCCGACCCCATATAAATTATCGAAAATATATCCCTCAACATCTAATTTGTGTTGGAGATGCAATGATCAGACAGGTAACCTTTTACACATTCTATGGAGCTGTAAAAGTCTGCAAAGCTTCTGGAACTAAATAACTTCCTTCATAGCAGATCTTACGGGTATCCTAAATAAACTAAACCCTGCCACAGGTTCACTAGGTATTAATTTCGATATATATCCCAAAGAATTCAGAACAATTGTATTTCACACACTAATAGCAGCAAGACTCACTATAACCAGCCTCTGGAAATCCAGTAATGCACCCAACTTATCAATGATTATAGCCAGAATCAATACACTGGCCCAATACGAATTAATGCTGGCTTATGTAGCACTGGCTCCTGAAGAGCACGCACTGTTTTTCTCTATTTAACGTTCCTAGAACTGCAGTTTGGTTTTGGGTTTAATTATACCAAATTATGCTTTCAGTACCAGTCTAGCTGGATTGCACTGTGTTCTGCTTGGCCATAGGTGGTGCTGTCATCACTGGCAGGTGTGAGAATGCAGTTCAGCTGGGCGCATTGAGTGCCATTCCTTCTCGGAACCAACCCAGTGGGCGTATCATCCTGCTGTGCATTCTGGGAGAGGGTACTTAAGGTGCTGATATCACGTGCTTCGGGGTTCAGGTCCAGAGGATTTTTCTGTCTGTTTGGTCTGTCTGGGGTGCGGATCCATCCAATCCCGAGTCTCGGGGCTGGCTAGCCCGAGGCAAAGTAACTGGAGGGAGGATTCGGAGGTGGTCCGGTGTCGTCTCATCTGTGGAGAGACCCAGCAACTGAAGAAGCAACCAGGTGGGGACTCTTCGGGAGAAGGCTATGCAGAATGCTGGCTTCTCAGAAAGAGCTTGGAGGCTTAGTTGAAAGACCCCAAGTGAATCTACACTCGTACGGTATCGCTGGACCGGCTGCAAGATACTGGTACCGTATGAGGGCTCTCTAAATTTGTCTACACCCTTCAGTTTACTACAAGTGTTCTACAACAAGTCTGCGGCAGAGACTTTATTCATATGTTCCATATGCAAGTCGGCACAGTGGTGTAGTGGTTAGCACTCTCACCTAGCAGTAAGAAGGGTCGCTGGTTCAAATCCCAACTGCGACACTACCTGCCTGGAGTTTGCATGTTCTCCCTGTGCCTGCGTGGGTTTCCTCCCACAATCCAAAGACATGCTGGTAGGTTAATTGGCTTCTGTCCAAAATTGGCCCTAGTATATGAATGGGAATGTGCAGGGATAGGGACAATTGTAGACACTCACTCAGGTTGAACTGGATGGACTGGTGTCTATATTCAACCTTACTAACTATGAAACTATAAGTCTGTGGCAGAGGCTTCGCTTTATCTGAACATTCTATTGGCTGCTAGGCCTAGTGAGAGGAGGTCTATCCGATAGCAGTGAGGATCCAGTTGTGAATGGCTATTCTCTGGATTGCTATAGTGAGAGACTACCTACTTTGAATAAGTACCAAGAGTACCTGAACTTTCTACCTAAAAGCCTCTAACCCTCATTGAGAGACTGTGTTTTGTCTACTCCTTTTTGCAAATAAAAATCCTTAAATTGGATCCAGTGTCAGTTTCTACAATACTTTGGACCATCAATCTCGGGAAACCCCTAGACATACACGAGGTCAAGAAGGTAACAGTAAGCCCAATCAAATCAGAAGCTCCTTCGGGGGTCGGTGCTACACTTATAAAAACTATTCCACCATTACATTCAGAAAGAAATGGATTGCTTGGTTCTCCCATTCCAGAGCATCCAAATACTTAAAAGAGTGTAATATACAACCTATTGATAAGTTTTAAGAACACTGAAGTCATATATATATATATATATATATATATATATATATATATAAATACACACATACCTCAGATGTAGTATATCATCCTGGACCCACTTTATTAATGCAATTGGTGGCTTATCCATGCCTACAGTTTGAACCCAATAGGGTTAGGCTGGTACAGACTATCAATAACTGTATTTCTATAAGAATAATCTTAGGAAATAATGCAACTACGGTAAGTTGGTTACAACAACTGTCATGACAATGTCAATCTGTATTGTTAAGAAAATTTCTTCAATAAAAATCTATTGTTTAAAAAAATAATAATAATTTCTGTATGATGGTACAACTTTTACTCAACCTTACCTTGTTATCACCACTGTTCTTAGAGGCAATTCACAATTTCTAGTTGTCTCACATTGAGCTGTGCAAAGGGAACTGCCTTGAAGGTGGCTGCATGAGGCCCTGAAGCTTCATGGCTGATCTGGTAATTGGACTTCACAAAAAGCAATATTTTCCCCGGGGGATAGCTTGAGAATTTTTACGACTGTGAAAACGTTTCCCTCTGTAGGAACTGGGATTACCATTCCTTGTGACTGAAGTTGATTCAGATGAGGTGATTGGGGTATGCCAGTCTTTGAGTTAAACCAGTGTTTACCATTGAAAGGCACACGTAAAAGACCTCTCCTACAAGCAGGCTCAGTATACCAAGCTTTAAGCCACAAAATTCTGCCCATGTGTACAGAGAGTAGGGTCATTCTGGAGGCCTGGTAGTAATTTAATTAAAGTTCTGGCCTGCCCTGGCAGATTCTTATAGAAGAGGAGGCCGGAATGCTATTTTAATTGTCGGGTACAGCAGCGTGAGGATTACTATGCCTGCACCGGAAAACCCCTACTGAACAAATGGGGCCCTAGGAAGTTTCTTTTTTGCTGTAGAGATTATATTGCAGTGCCCTGAAATAAAAGAGGGCTAGCTCTACATCCTTATTGGCAACCCTGCCCGTAGAAGAGTTTATTGGTGAGTTGGTGACTTTGGTGAGTTTTGTAAGTGCGTTTACAGTAGAAAGCATATGGCATGAAGCCCTACCATGTGTCTCAAGAAAATTCAGAAGTTGGAAAGTCCTCTGTAGGATCCTCTTCTATGTCCACCTCACCCTCCTTGATACCTTCTTCAAAGAGGTTAGGAGGCTCAGGGTCATACTCCTGAATATATTAAGGTGTTGGAGAAGCAGAAGAGTGCCTTGGTCTCTGGAGACGGAAGGCTGTAGAAGTGCAGAGAGTTTCTCAAAGAAATCAGACATTGTTGCAGTGAAATCTTCCTTAGTCATAAAGGCTATTTGCTGCATGCCTGAAAATGAGCTAGAATTTGAGGAGGGTGCAAAGGAACAGTAATCACCTTGAGCGTTTTTCTGGCGTTGCTCGGTGTTGTCTGTGTTACAAGTGTATTAGGCTCTTTTTCTCAGCTCCTCTGAACCTTGTTTTCACCATTGTGGAGTGATGGAATCCCTGGTGGGGTATGCACGAAATATAGCCGATGCAGAAGGGTATATGCATGTCCAGGAAAGAAGATGCTACAACCCAGGTGCAGACCAATGTCCTGTGTTTCTATCTTTGGAGAAGCATGTAGTGAGGAGCAGATTGTTTCTTGGATTCTAGGCAGAAATGGCAGGCAGAAGCGCAATAGCTGGAAGGCATTTGCAACTATGTCTCCACTTAGGCCACCACTTAGGCAGCAATGTTGTATGGGAAAAACTCAACAAAGTCAATAAAGGTAAATGTTACCTACCACCAATGTAGCAGAGAAATGTATCGAGATGGGTAACACATGTCTCATATGTAAAAACAGGACACAGTCACAATTACTGTACAGGGAAACCCTGCCTTACCTTATACACATTGCATTGATTCCCAGAGGGGACCGAACATCACCTATGAAGGTGGGCATAGCCCCCTGTAGCTAAATAAACTCATTGCAACATGAGTAAAAGTAAGTGCTGAAAGCACGATCCAGTGCCTGAAGCAAACATTACAGGCCCCCCTCATTGTTATGGGGTCCGGGTAGGTTTTTCAAGCTGTACATCGAGGGCAAACGATACAGAAATTGCTAGCAAATCTTGAGGCAAGGAGGGAATAATTGTAACTTGATAGTAGCATCAGTCAAGGTGGTGAAGAAAAATAAAAAAACGCAGAAGAGAAGAGGTCTACCATCTAAGGACATTAGCATACATCTAGAGTCACATGTAGTGGATTGGGTAATGCGAGAGTGCACGGGGGGCTGTTCCCAGCAAAGCTTTTGCAACTGTCCAATCACCTGAAGGTAGCCCTTCCCTTATAACCCATGGCCTGTGACTACAAGTCATGTGTCCTGTTGTATCTTTTCACAGTGAATACAGGTGGGGTAACACAATTCACACTCTGTACCCCCCAATCTGCAATCCACTGTAATGTATCAGTCGCACAATACAACAGAAAATAGTACTTTATAGCTCTGTGGTAGAGCACTAGCACAGTAAAATAACTAACTGCCTCTTGATGCAATCACTGTCAGTGGTCTCAAACCAACTCAAACACACACTGACAAGGGCTGCTGGATACATTTTATTTGGGTACAGCGTCACACGACCACAACATTTTCAGTTAAATAAACACAGTGCCATATTGCAAAAAATGGCCTGGTCATGAAGGGGGTAAATCTACTGGAGCTGAAGTGGTTAACTGACCCAGCTGATCAAGCTGTCCAGTGAAACAGAAATTTGGGGGAGGGGGGGTGTTGTTGTGGCCAGCCATTTAGTATTGACAGGGGTGCTTACAATGATCAGCTTTAGTTCAGTTAGTTAAAACCTTTATCCTGAAAGGTAAAAAAATGTTTCCATAACTTCAAATTTTTTAGCTGGAGTTAGACATTAGTCACTTCAAGTCTGCAAGTCTCCCTACAGTACATCTACTACTTCATCTAAGAGTACTTACGCCACAGGATGTCAATGCTGCGGTACAATGATGGCTATGTTGCTCCTTCACAGTAGAGGAGCGAGTGTAGCCACCCTTAAGGCCCATACACACAGTCAGAAAATCTGAAGTTAAATTTCGTCCGATGAACGATATGCCAATTTTCTGATCGTTAGTATGCTGCTTTTGACAGCCGATAATGAATTTTCGGCAGACAAAAATTGGATGTGCAGGCTCCAAAACTTTTGTCTGATGTGACCACAACGTCCGATTTTCAAAAAAATAAATAAATATGAAGAGCAAGACTAGGCATGCTCAGAAATGAAAGAACACATACAAAACAATTCAACACTTTACATCACTTCTGAGGTTGAATTCTGTTGTCCGAAATTTTCTGATGGTTAGTACCCTCTTCACTTTCGATTTGAGACTAGCATCCAACAAAAAAACTGTCAAAAATGTGTCTAATAATCTGACCATGTGTACAAGGCTTAAGCCCCATACACACTATTAGATTTTCTACAGATTTTTGTCTTCAGATTTACCAAAACCATGTAGTACAAGGGCCTACCTGATTGCATACAATGCAAAACTCTTAAGGTTTGACCTCATATTATATGGTTTTGGTAAATATGAAGACAAAAAAAAAATTCAGAAAATCTAATAGTGTGTATGGGGCCTAAGACAGGGAAGGTGTTACTGGCAGAAGCACCAGGTAAAGTAATGAAAAAAACACCATAAAAACAAATGCAGCCACCACATCTATGACCCAGTAAAGCGGAGGTCCACCCTAAAATGGACCTCCGCTCATCTGAATCCCCCCCCCCACCGGCGCCACAATTGGCACCTTTCAGGGGGGAGGGGGGTGCAGTTACCTGGATAATCCAGGTAACTGCACCCACTTCCGGGATAGCTGTCTGCGGAAAGGGGCGTAGATTACGCCCCTTTCCGCAACTGCCCGCCCCTTTGCGCAAGTGCCCCGCTGCCTGCTGGGAAACACACAGTTCCCAGAGGCAGCGGGGACCGTCCGAATTGCGCGGCGCGGCTCGCGCATGCGCAGTAGGGAACCGGGAAATGAAGCCGAAAGGCTCCATTTCCTGATTCCCATACCCAAGATGGCGGCGGCAGGACCCGACAGACGACCTAGCGATTGGCTTCGGGTGCCGACATCGCGGGCGCGCTGGACAGGTAAGTGTCACTATTTTAAAAGTCAGCAGCTGCAGTATTTGTAGCTGCTGGCTTTAAAAAAAAAAAAAAAAACGCGGAGTCCCGGTGGACTCCCGCTGTAAGTTGCTATTTTTTTTAGTTTTGGGGTTTAGATTCAACAGTTTGAATAGACTGAGGGCTCTAATCTACCAAGGGACAAACGGGGTTTATTCAAGTCGGTAATGTGCACATCATCCCTGCTATCCACAGAGATAGAATTTTCCGACAACAAATGTTGGATGTGAGCTTGTTAGCGGAAAGTCCGAACATGTGCATGGTCCACAAACATTTGTTGTTGGATGTTCGGCTAAATGTTGGCTAGCAGGTTCTCAAATTTGCCGGCAACAAATGTTTGTTGTCGGAATTTCTGATTGTGTGTACACAAGTCCGACGCACAAAAGTCCACGCATGCTCGGAATCAAGTACGAGCCAGAGATATAACTAGCCTTCGCAATGGAGATATAACGTACGTCTTGTACGCCACTACATTCGTAATTGTTGGCAAACATTTGTGTGACCGTGTATATGCAAGACAAGTTGGAGCCAACACTCTTTGCCCTTGTACACACGGTCGGACAAAGTTGTCGGAAAATCCAATCAGTCAGAACGTGATGACATTATTTCGTTACGACGGGACTATGTTCAGACTAGTAGCCAATAGCTTTGGTCTAGGAATTTGATCTGAGCATGCGTGGCACTTTGTCCGATCGGAATTCTCTACACACAATCGGACAAGGTCAGATCGGATCATGTTGTCGGAAAGTTTTATAGCCCAGCTCTAAAACTTTGTCTGTGAGATATTCCGACGGAAACAGTCCGATGGAGCCCACACACTGTCGGATTATCCAACAACACGGTCCGATTGGACATTTTCAGTCGGAATGACCGACCGTGTGTACAAGGGCTTTGAATGCTAAGAAATGAAAGGACACATACAAAACAATTCAACGCGTTACATCACTTCTGACGCAAGCCACACTTTACATCACTTCTGACAGTTTTGTTGTCGGAAAGTCCGATCGTGTGTACGGGGCATATGGCTTGGTCCAACTGAGATACAAAATGTGAGACAGTCCACAACAGTGCAAGGGTTAATTAATGGGCAACATTATGCCTTATTTAGCAAAGTGTCCCAAGTAAAGGATGATACGAAAAACTGAAGAATAATTTCAGCCAACGATTCATCCAATAATTTCATCCAACGAACGATCTGCTGATTTTCAGATTAGTACGGTGCTTTCGACAGCCAATTCCGTTTTTTTTTTGTCCGACAAAAGCTGGATGTGCAGTCTATAACATTTTTGTTGTACTTGAACGCAACGTCCAATTTTCGTTTAAATTAGTACGGTTTTTATATGAAAATATATCTAAAGAGAAATACTACGCATGCTCAGAAACGAAAGAACACATACAAAACTATTCAACACATGACGTCACTTCTGAAGTTGTATTCTGTCGTACGAAAAATTTTCGTATGGTGAGTAACCTCTTCACTTTCGACATGAGACTAGCAGGCAACAAAAAAACAGACGAACGGTCGTCAGAAAATCTGATTGTGTGTACTAGGCTTTAGACTAGCCTGTATTTCTCTAAAGCTACCAACCCGATTGAATCATCTGTTGAAAAATGACAAGATGAAGAATAAGTTCTGAATGTGACTGGAGGGTACAGAGTGACACAGACAGTGCTGCAGTATGCATGTTGATAAATAAGGCCTATTGTATTACCTATCCATAAATGAGTTCTTTGTGTCTTAATTATAGTGATTTTTTGCCAAGATACAGATTTCTACCACTTCTGATATAAAAAAATAAATGTGGAGCTTTGTTTTACAAGATAAACAGCAACCCACAATTTAGCAATGATTTCACAGACATGTGCAAATGTCTGCTCTGTATGATCATTAAGGCCGCGTACACACGGGCGGACTGTTCGCCCAACTTTGTCCGCTGAACAGTGTTTGGGCGGACAGTCTGCTCGTGTGTGGGCTTTCAGCGGACAGTTTCAGCGGACAGTTGGACGGACAAGGTTTTTCGGAAATTCCGAAAAACTGTCCGCTGAAACCTTGTTTGAGCGAACAGTCCGCCCGTGTGTAGGCTTGTTCGTCAAACAAAGTTGCGCGCATGCTCAGAAAGGATTTTCACGCCGAAAGCTATAATGCAGTGTATAGGACGTCGTATTTTTCGTCCCGTCGTACGTGCCGTTCACGTCATCGCGCACGGTTTCAGAAAACTGTTCGTTCGTCGTGTGTGGCCATGTCCGTCCATGCTAATTTTGAGCGGACTGTTTGCCGAAACTGTTGGACGGACAAAGTTGGGCGAACAGTCCGCCCGTGTGTACGCGGCCTAACTGTCTACAGTTTGTATGGATTTTCTGCACTGTTAGTTACAGTTCACAGATCACCACATATCTGTACTTGACATGACATGCGATAGTAAACTGTGACTCCCGCTCAGAAAGGACACTGACGGGGGAATTTAACAAAGCAGTTATGACACTTTTCCAGAGTTATGGTCCCTTTAAAAAGGCCTCCGCTTAATTCATAAAAGTCTTGTAACAGTTTTAGGAGATCTGACATGTGAGTCTGATTCAGGCAATTCTTACGTCTACTACTTTAAAAGGTAACTCCACTTTCGTGTAAAAAAAAAAAATATAAAAAAAATAAAATAAAAATACAGCATATACAATTTAGACACAAGTCATATTGTAATTGAAAGTTATTAAAAATGACTTTTCCTGGGGGGGCGTGGCCGACGAGCGGAGCAGATGGACGCTTGAAAGAGTAGCTCCGCCGTGATCCGAGCTGGTAAGGCGATTTACAGCGACGGCAGCCCTCGTTTTTAGCATCAAATCATCCCAGCACCTGCGGGAACCATTCAGGATGCCTTCTAAGAAGAGAAAAGGCCATATGAAACCGGGCAAAATGCTGTATTTTTTTGTCCAGCAGCGCCAGCTCCCTGTCCAAGATGGTGGCCGCGCACGAGGCCCGCAGCAGCATCGAACATGGTCGGACCGGCACTCAGACCAGGGCGATCCACAGGCAGCGGTGTCCGCGTCGCACTCTATATCCACCTCTGCATCCACAAGCCCAGCAAAATGCAAACCGAGGAGAGAGGCACACGGGACAGATACAGAGGAGGTGAGTGCTTTCAATTCATCCTTGGATGACACAAGAGAGCTGCAGGACTCTATAACTGAGTTTCCCACGTTAAATCAGCCAGTGATGGATACCACCTTAAAGGACATGTTTGTGTCATTGCGCTCCACATTGCATGCAGACATTATGGCCATTACTCAGCAATTTAAATCAGAAGTGCAGGCAGTCACTAACAGAGTCTCTCATGTTGAAACAAAAATGGGGGAATTTGCCCAAACCTTTAATGAGCTTGTGGACGCACACAACGACAGAGATGAGGATATGATGGCCATTAAAGCGAAATTAGCGGACCTCGAGGACCGCTCAAGGCGCAACAACGTAAGAATTCGTGGGATACCAGAGTCCATCTTACCGCAGGAGCTGAGAGAATTTTTTCTCAACTTGATGAAAGCTGCACTCCCAGAATCATCAGTAGAGGAGTTGGTGGTAGATCGTATTCACAGACTGCCTAGACCAAAGAGTGTTCCGGCGCACCTGCCTAGGGATACGATCGTTCGGATACACTTCTACCACATCAAAGAGAGGTTCGTGCGTGCAACCAGGAAAAGGGAGGAATTACCTACCGAATTTAAAGAATTATCCTTCTTCGCCGACCTCTCGGCTTACACTATGCAGCAGCATAGACAACTTGCCACTATAACTAAACCATTGAATAACCACCGAATCCCATATAGGTGGCTGTACCCAGCGAAACTTCTCATTACGTACGAAGGGAAGTCGCACATAGTGGCTAGAGTCGCAGAAGGTATCCAGTTACTAGAAGAATGGCAACTTCTACTACCACCGAACACGGGCCCCATCAGGAGGGGATCACCTCTCTCTACCCATACGAGCTCAGATGCTGAAACAAACTGAGTATTTAACATGACAGACATACTAAAATCGCCTTCCAGTTCGAGAAACGGTCTGCAGGTTTTTTTTGATTGTTTTTGGTATTTGACATTAGTAGCGTGTTTTTTTTTCCGTTACTAATTGTAGATTTCAAAGAAATCCGCCTTTACCCCCAGGTTCTAGCGATATATCGCCAGTACAGATTCTGTGGAGAATCGCCATCTTTTTATTTCTTTTTTCTTTCATTTTCTTTTCATTTTTTGTTATTTCAACCTACTCAGCTACTACACTACCACAGTACCTAACTGTGGTGTTGCTTATACGTTGACCGAGAGCACAGGTTTGAACCTTCCCACTTACAGCTACAAATTTACTAGTGGATCTCCTGTCTGTATCCTCTCATAGGAGGGCCCCACCTGTCCTGGCAAGAATTGGAGTCTGAACTGTTCAGTTATCAATATGGCTTTCACAATTTCGTCCCTCAATGTCAAGGGGCTTAATAGCCCATTTAAAAGCCAAATGGTGTGGAAGGAAGCAGCTAGACTGAAATGTGACATAATGTGCTTTCAGGAGTCCCACTTTATGGCAGGGAATCACCCTTCCTTCACTAACCGCAATTTTCCGCAGGTATTCATGGCCAACGGTCCAAAGAAGAAAGCCGGTGTGGCCATCGCGATTAAGAATTCCATTCACTTCAGTCTCATAGACTCCTATTTGGATCAATCGGGCAGGTACATTATTCTTGTTTGTGAGATTGCCAGAGTAACATACACCCTGATAAATGCATATCTCCCAAACTCCAACCAACGTGGCTTTTTGCAGAAAATTCTGCAAAAGGTAGCTTCCATGCAAAAGGGTCATGTTGTTATGTGTGGGGACTTCAATGCAATCATGCACAGTGAGTTGGATATTTCTAACCCACAAAACCGAAAGTCCCGTAGACCGAACTTATCCAAACTCTTCTCTGCGGTGGACCTTTTTGACGTCTGGCGGTGTCAGCACGCGTCAGAAAGAGACTATACTTTTTTCTCAAATGTACACCACTCCTACTCGCGTATTGATAGAATCCATGTTGACAAATTTTTGCTGCAGAAAATTGTGAAATCTGAGATTCATACCATAACGTGGTCAGATCATGCGCCTATCTCGGTTCGGGTGGGGGGGCGAGACGCTGTCACGAGAGCAAACAGGTGGCGAAATGAGGTGTCCATCATTTCCCAACCTGAGAATACAAAATATTTAAAGACAGTAATGTCGGAATTTTTTCAAAGTAATGCTCCGTCGGTGTCGGACCCCTTTACCCTCTGGAATACGCATAAAGCGTTTATGAGGGGAATATTAATTCAACTTAGCGCTAAGGTTAAGAGGCAAAGGACGGAACGGCTCAATGGTTTATTGGAGAAAATAAAGAACTTAGAGTCAGTAAACAAACAATATACTACTCAAAAAACTAGAGAAGACCTGTTCACTACTAGACAATAGCTGCGTGCAATGTTGGTCTCCCAGCAGGAGAACCGCCTTCGTTTCCTCAAAGCTCAAAGCTACAGATATAGCAACAAGGCGGGGAAACTGCTGGCGGACCAGCTTCGTGAAAGGATAGCGCAAAAAAAGATAGGTTGCATGGTTAACCCTATCACGAAGCGTATAGTGCATAATCCTAAAGAAATTGCGGATGCCTTCAGTGACTATTACGAGTCTCTGTATAACCTTAAAAATGACCCGGACACGTTCCAACCTTCCGATAGATCGATCTCTGAGTTTTTGCGGACGCTTAATCTCCCAAAAATTTCCCAAAGCGATTTGGAGACGCTAAACTCTCCCTGCACGATCCCAGAAATCAAAAAAATTATATGCAGTATGCCCCATAACAAGGCGCCGGGTCCGGACGGCTACTCATCAGAATATTACCAACTATTCCAAACCGAACTATTACCTTACATGAATCAAATCTTTGGAGCCGCGATGTCCAATGCCTCTTTCCCGAGTGAGATGCTTACTGCTTCCATTATTACGCTACCTAAGGCGGGTAAGGACACCATGCACCCACAAAGTTATAGACCAATATCTTTATTAAATGTCGACATTAAGGTTTATGCGAAAATGGTTGCAAATAGGTTGGCCGGCCTTCTGCCGAAGCTTATCAAGCATGATCAAGTGGGATTTGTGTTGGGCAGGCAGGCCAATGATGCAACCAGGAGACTAATAAATTTAATCTATTCGGCTGAAAAATCCAGAAGGCCTTCTCTGCTCCTTTCCTTGGATGCAGAGAAGGCCTTCGATAGGATTCACTGGGGATATTTGACCAAGGTTCTCCAGCAGTTTGGCTTGGCGGGTCAGATTCACCAGGCCATACTAGCACTGTACTCTTCTCCGTCTGCCTATGTTTATACCGAAGGTATGTTTTCTAAACAATTTCATATATCCAATGGCACTAGACAAGGTTGCCCACTCTCTCCCATTATATTTGCTCTAGTAATGGAGCCCTTTGCCGAAACAATTAGACAACATATGGATGTGCAGGGCATCATGTCCCAGGCAACGCAACACAAACTATCACTGTTTGCGGATGATGTCATTTTGACGCTCTCCGATCCCCTCAAATCTGTCATGACAGCGCACGATATCATTGTGAAATTTGGGGAAGCTTCCTATTACAAAAAGAATGAGCAGAAGTCATGCATCCTAGGAATCGGTATAAATGATAGTCTTAAAGCACGTATTCGAGATGCTCTCCCATACCCGTGGGCCTCCGACTCCATAAAATATCTAGGCACTAATTTAACTCCTACAACGGATCGGTTATTTCAGGCTAACTTCCCCCCATTATTAGAGTCACTCCAATCTGACATCAATAGACTTAAAAAATATTATATTTCGTGGCATGGGCGTTTAGCGGCATACAAAATGCTGCTACTCCCCAAGCTAACTTATATGTTCAGGGCACTCCCAATTCCAATCCCAGATCACTTCTTTAAGGCCCTACAGAAGCAAATGGCAACTTTCATTTGGGCGGGGAAGAGAGCTAGATTTCCTGCCACCCTACAAAGTAAAAAGAAAAATGCGGGGGGCCTAGGCGTACCTGTGTTACGGGACTACGCCACAGCAGCAGTCTTGGACCAGCTCCAGGAATGGTTTTCCACCCAGGAACCAAAACCTTGGTGTCAACTAGAATTGGCAGGGATACCTCATGGGTCGCTTCGTTCCCTTTTGATAGCCTTTAACTGCGATCAATTCCACATCCATACTGACCATCCTACAATGAAGGCTTCTTTGCGAGCCTGGAAGGACCTTCTTACTTCATGCCTTTGTGCGTGCACTTTCACCTTGGTTCCTATCCCCTTAGAGTCTATCCCTTGGTTGATTCCGAACATTTCCCTAAATGTGTGGCGTAAAAGTGGGATTTCTAATGTGCAGGACCTTATAGAGGGTAATCGCTTCATGCCATTCCAGGTCATTCAAAACAAGTACAACATACTTCAGACCGAGTTTTTGACATATTGCCAATTCCGGTCTTGGTTCCGGGAAAAGGGAATGTCCGGCACTCAATTTGTTGCAGAAGTGTGGGATTTCCTAAACTCGTCCAAACCTAGACGGAAGGGCATTTCTATTATGTACAACCTACTTAATGATAAGTCCTCTTTTTCCCGGTTGGGCCATTTGGAGAAATGGGAAAAAGACATGGGTCAGAAATTCACTGAGCAACAATGGTTACAGGCCTTTAGTAACAATGCCAGGTTCTCTAGGTGTTCAAACTATGAGGAACTGGCTGCGAAGATTACAGCGAGATGGCATTTTACTCCTTATATTATTGCTAAATTTTTGGACGAGAAGTCCAGCGAGTGTTGGAGGGGTTGTGGCCAGGTGGGGACGCTGCTACATATGTGGTGGCAGTGTCCGCGCCTGCGGAACTTCTGGACTGAGGTATTTAATTTATTGCTAAAATCATAGGCGTTAAGACCAGGCCCTCCCCTGAAAAAGCATTACTAAGTATTGGTATCTCCGATTACCCGGTATCTATGAAAACTATAGCAATGCATATCATTTTCGCAGCCAGAACACTGATTGTATGTAATTGGAAATCAAAAGATATCCCGAACATCTCGGAAGTGATTATGAAGGTGAATGTTATCTCAGAATATGAGAAAATCATAGCATTTAGGGACGGTTCTAGAAAGAAATATCTGCTAAACTGGTCTGCTTGGCTCGCCACCGCGAGAAAAGTCATTAGGTGAAGCATAGGTCTATGTGGGGACACCCATATCTCACCCCTGTTCTCTCGAGTCCAACTTCTCAAACCTCACTCTTTGAACTCCCTATTCCCTTTCTTATTCCTATTCTTTTACTTGCTCTTTTTTCTCTCTTATTTTATTAAGCTTTTAAACCACCCTCTAGTAAATAGGGTTGATACGGTTTCTGTAAGGTCAGCCGAAGTTGCGATATATTTTTTGTGACACATGTCTATGCTTGCTGATATGATTACAAAGATGTGGACTCTTACTTTGTTAATTTAGTTTGTATTGTACTAGCTCGATACATAGCTCACAATCCTTTATTTGTACGTTGTAACCCATCGCAACTTGGCCTGGACTGGGCCAGAGTATGTTCATCTTTATTTTTCTGTTTTTTACTCTTCAATAAAAATTAGTTTGAAAAAAAAAAAAAATGACTTTTCCTTTTCAATCTGCAGCTCTGTGATTTTCTGTAATTTATGGCTACCTGGAGCTGTTCTGTACACAGAAGGTGTACAGAACGCCCCCCAGAAATGTAATTTCCTGCTTATGCGATTGGCTTACTGATTTTCCCAGAAGAATTGCATTAATATACAAGCCAGATTTTGTGCATCCCCTGCAATCAAAATGTTATTTTTGGTGTGATGCTCTCAAAGGGAAATCACATCTAAAGGGATGCAGACAATGCAACTTCCCTCATTAGAACCCTGCAGGTGCATCAGCTGATTGATATTAATAAAATCCCTCCCATACAGATTCACTCCACACACAGACACAGATAAACAAACAGATATTTCTTCAGAATAAAAAAAAGGTAGGAATCTGCAACAGAGTTTGTTAAAATCCCTGCAATGTACACAGATCACCCGGGGGGAATTTTTTTTTTCTCACCAAATGTGGAGTTACACTTTGGGAATCGGCCACTATTGTTGTGACAAATTCAAAAATAATTTTTTGCAAGTTCGCAGATAATGAGAGTGGCAGTAATTAGGACCAACTCTGTGTGGGTGTTCAGAGAGATGCCAGTGCTCAGAGTAGGCCATTTTGTATTGGGTAGGTATCATGCATGTGACAGCTTCCTGCACAGAGCTCCCTGGTTGCTATGAAGCTGGCGGCTATTGTCATCATACTAACCAATGACTAAACCTAGATCCCATACAACGGCTGGCTGTGAGATTCCCCAGAAAAACAGATGAAAGTAAACAAAAGGGCGGCGATCACACAAGTTACTCATTGTGGGAAAAACCTCTAGGAGATTCCAGGATGGAGAAGGATCTAGGGGTCCTAGTAGAAGACAGGCTGAGAAATAGCATGCAGTGTCAAGCTGCAGCTACCAAAGCCAGCAGAATATTAGCATGCATTAAAAAGCAAATTTACTCCAGGCATAAAACAATAATCCTGCCACTTTATAAAACTCTGGTTTGGCTGCATCTGGAGTATTTCATCCAGTTCTGGTCACCAATACGAAGAAATTATGTGCTGGAGCTGGAGAGAGTCCAGAGAGGGCAACTAAATTAATACGGGAACTGCAGGACCTCCATAATGAGGAATGGCTACAAGCGCTGAGTTTGTTCTCACTGGAGAAGAGAGATGCTTGAAAGGAGATATGATAGCAATATGCAAATATAGTGGAACCTTGGATTACTAGCATAATCCGTTCCAGGAGAATGCTTGTAATCCAAGGCACTCGCATATCAAAGCGAGCTTCCCCATAGAAGTCAATGGAAACAAAGATAATTCATTCGGCATTGACTTCTATTGCATGCAATACCGCATGTGGCCAGAGGTGGGGGAGGCACCAGAGAGCCTCGGAAATACTCAGGGAGAGCTCGGCTGAACTCAGAAACCCTCGGAAACACTCAGGAACTAAGTATTTTCGAGTGATTCTGAGTATTTCCGAAACGGCTCCGAACCGCTCCGAGAGTCACCAGAGCCACCAGCACCTCTGGCCAAATGCAGTACTGCACAACACATTAGCTTGAATTCTGCTCATTTTGAGAACCAACACTCGCCAACCAAGTCAGGATTTTTTTTTAAAGTTGCTTGTCTTTCAAAACGCTTGTTAACCACGTTACTCGTTAATCAAGGTTCCACTGTATCACAACTGTAATCCCAGCATAAGTATGAAACTTTGTAGTCTCAGGGAATGTAAGAAGACACGGGGCAATACTATGAGACTGTAAGAGAAGCGGTTTAACCTTAAGCTGTGTAGGGTTTTTTCACTGTCAGGGCGGTAAGGATGTGGAATGCATTCTTACCACCCTGACCTATTCCTACGTCTCCTCTATGAAATAGATTTACGTACACATGTTATGCAGAGAGACTATGGAATTTTAAGAGCGTCAACAAATTCCAGAGTGAATGTCTGCCTCAAGTCAGCTCCAAGTCCCCTAACCTGACACAGTGCCTCCCAAATCCCATAGTGCCGACCAACCTCTCATTGTGGGTTGTAGTGTCCTCAATCTACAACAATGTTCCCAGGCCCCCCCGAGAGCCATCAGCCCCAACAGTGCTGCTCAACCACTCTCAGTGCCCTCTAGCTTGCTGCAGAGCATCTAGTCCCCTATAGCGCCCTACACCTCCAACAGTGTCTCACAGAGCACCCAGCCTCCCCAATGCCCTCCTGTCTCTCACAATGCCCATGCAAAGACCTCCTAGAGCAGTGATGGCACCCCAGATGTTTTGGAACTACATTTCCCATGATTCTCACCTACACTGCAGAGTGCAAGAGCATCATGGGAAATGTAGTTCCAAAACATCTGGGGTGCCAAGGTTTGCCATCACTGTCCTAGAGAGACCAGCATCCACAGTTGCCCCTAGGGCCACCAAGTCTGCTACAGAGTTACCCTAACCCCCTTCCCCTGCAGTGCAATGCAGCCCCATCCAGAGCTGTACACAATTGCACACATATTTTGTTTCCCCAAAACTTTTATTGCACAAGTGGGAACTTGATGGGGCATGGAAGAATTTACTGGGGCCTGGTCTCAATCACTGTCTTAGTCCCTATTAGGCCAACAATTTGGAGTGCATCCAAAATTATATGACAGCAAAAAAAAGCGCACTGATCCTTTCAATTTAGTGCATTCGTTTCCATGCTGTGCATGTACTCTATCAGTGTTTCTCAACTCCAGTCCTCAAGGCGCCCCAACAAGTCATGTTTTCAGGATTTCCCTCAGATGAAATGGCTGTGGTAATTACTAAGGCAGGGAAACTGATCAAATCAACTGTGCAAAATAATGGTAAGCCTGAAAAAATGACCTGTTGGGGTGCCTTTAGGACTGGAGTTGAGAAACAGTGCTCCATCATACACAATAAAATCCATCCTATCATTACATAGGTGCACAGCTCCTACTGAATGCATCTATGCGTTCTACAGGTGAGCACGGTACAACCCACACATGAACTGCAGTGACCTAGTACCTTAATCCTGTGCAGGCTCCTCTAGTAATATCAGGGAGTCTACTGAACAGTTTGGTGCTGTGTAATGCTGTGTGGCTGTCTCTCTTAGTATTGCCTAGCTCTGAATGGATTGCATTCTTGATGGGTGACATCACTCCCTCCGGGGCACACACAGTGTGTGCGTGTATGCAGGCAGATCTATACAAACACTGACTCAGTCTACACCCTGCCCATGACACACAGTCACACCCATTACTTCTGGGGCCATTGCTTACCAATGACAGCAAATCTGACTGCTTACAAGCCTAGTTCCTGGGACACACCAGGATGACAATGTACTTTACATTGAAAGGACTGCTTAAGCAGAATACAGAATCATAAGAGAAAACAAATATATTATTAAATACTGTCACAAAAAAAAAAAAAAATACACAAAAACAGTGAAGGTAATTCATTACTGTATTATAAATGTTTTCATGTTAAAATGAAATTTAGATTGCATTGAAATTTGAAGTGATACCATCACATTAGCCATTCTGTAAGGTGCACATATTATCATTAGACTTCAGCTAAATAATGCACAGCAGACCTCACAAAGTACAAAACTAATATATATACAGGAGTAAGCAGCATGCCATAATCCAGCTACATTATGTAGGCTTTCTGTGCAATGGCAGGGGGTAGTTTGCAGGTATTGCTGGACGGGAATGGACAGTCATCCACCATAACTGCAAAAAGAAAATGGAAGACTGCGTATTGTGCTGTGTGCTTGGAGAGGCTTCCAGTGACACCCATACACAGCACAAACACGCACAGAGGCACTGGATAGAAGCAGACTATCACTCTCTGCAGGGGTTTCATTAGATTAATGACCTGTCAGAATGTGTGACGGAAGTGACGTTTAGTCGCCGCCATCTTGCTACACTCCGCACTCCTCTACAGTAAGGATACACTGAGAAGGGGGAAAGCGGACATCTTGTTACACCCACCAGAGTTTTGCATTTTACACTTATTTTTAACAGTAAAGTGAGTTTATATAGAGAAATATCGTAGTTCAACTCCATCTGAATGTTTAGTTTTAAAAGCAGCAAATTTCTGTCAGATTAGCAAACCTATGAGATCAGCAGGCTTGCCGCTGCTTTTAAAATTCAACATCTAACCAGTCAGACGGAGTTATCCTTGGGGTACTACTCCCCCACTGACACCAATGATGGGTCATAATTCTAGACAAGGACACCAACGACGGGGCACAAATCCTTCCAATGGTGGCCATGATGGGGCACAATTCCTCCCAATGATGCCAACGATGGATTACAATTTTTCAAAACAACACCAACAATGGGGCCCAATGACACCAATGATAAGGCACAATTCCTCCCACTGACACCAATGATGGGGCACGATGCCAATAATGGATTACAATTTTTCCCCAACAAAACCAAGAATGAGACCCAATGACACCAATGATAAGGCACAATTCCTCCCACTGACACCAACAATGAGGCACAATTCCTCCCGCTGACACCAACAATGGGGCCCACTGACACCAACGATGGGGCACAATTCCTCCCACTGACCCCAACAATGAGGCACAATTCCTCCCGCTGACACCAACAATGGAGCCCAATGACGGGGCACAATTTCTCCCCATGACACCAATGATGGGGCACAATTCCCCCTGCTGACACCAACGATGGGGCACAATTCCTCCTACTGACCCCAATGTTGGGGCATTTATTTTTCTAACTGACATCGAGAACTTTTCTACCCCCGATGGCCACAGTCTGACACCCAACCCCCCCTCCAAGTCTGAAGGACAGTAAACTGGCCCTTTGGTTAGAATGTTTGGAGATCATTGGAACAAATAGATATCCATTATTCAGCCTGTGGCCAGATTACTCCAGCCACACAAATGGCGCTGATAAGTGGTTCACCCCCGACAAGCTATTGTATTCGCTAATGCCGGCTGTCTGAAAATAATGTCTGCAGATTAGCTGCAAGCGCTGTTTGGTCAACAATTTTCCAACCCTACTCTTTTGACAAAAGTTGATTAAGTAATCAACTTTAGTTGAGCTGACAGGACCAGCCACTGTTAGAATTTTGGCCCGTTCTGCTGTTCCATCTACACTGTTCAGCACAGATGGATGCATCCCCCTGCTGGGCTATTGTACTCTGACAGCCAGAATACCCAAACATCGGCTGCATTGGATTGGATGCAGTTGCTGTTCAGCTGACCATTTTACACCAGGCTACTTCGGTTTTTCAACTGAATAATGCCAGGCTGGAGGGCGCCAACAGGGCTACCCTCTAAACACATTTGGGCCAGTTCATTAGGTGTATGGCCAGCATTCCATTCATTATTTAGCCTTTATTATAAAACCTACATTCAAAATAACTGGTTCCTTCAATCCAGTTTTTATACATGAGGCCCTCTAGTCCTAGTCCTGTGAAATGATTGAAGCTGAAAATTATTTTAGCTCACAAAATGTCTGTAAGTGATGATTGCACTTCTTTTCCAATGACACTGTAACCACAAGATCCTAGCAGTTTGTCAACGATCCCTTATCCTCCATTGTACATAGTTGACCTCTAGAAATATAGGATAAAGCTTTGATTTATTTTTGCTCTTTTACATAAACAGCAGCATCTTGTCAAACATATATATTTTTACCAATATTAACACCTGCTAAAAAATCACATTTTTAAAAGTTTTTCTCAGTCTTTCAAAACTTAAAGATATCCTCTAAATTCCATGGATTTTAGTTAGTCCCATTCATTGTAAAAGGCACCCAGGTGTGTACATGGTAATAAAAAAAGATGGCGTTTATTATCAGGAATGTATCCGCTGGACAATGCCAAACCAGTTGTTGGCTAAAAAAAAAAAAAAAAAAAAAAAAAGCCAAGACAAATTCCCAAAAACTAGAGATGGTGTCACATGTTTTCATACAACTGTAAAGTCTTCTCTAGCTCCTGGCTGACCCTCTGATAGAAGAGGATCTGTTCCTTTATATAATGTTGGATCGTCTGCTTAAAGTCTAGCAACCTCCTCTGGTGAAAATGGTTAATCTCTGCTTGCAAAGCAAACCCAACTATGCGGGACCTCTTCCGGATTCCGTCGGCTTCTTCCTGCTCCATTTTCCCTTCATCGCTCATCCGCTGGCTGTCCTTCACCTTAGCAAATGCTCCTGAGTAAGACAGACAACAAAAAAGGGTAAGCGGTAGTATGACGTCTCCCCACAGTCACCCCCATTAGGCTTAAAGCAAACCTGTCTTCTTATGAAAAGACTTTAACCTGCCTACTTTACTATAAGGAAACCTGTAACAGGGGACCTGGAGTCTGCCATTGTTGACGTCTCCTTCTGAAAATGCAATCTGACTGGCCTGAAGGCTGACACTCTATTATTAATACTTTGGGGCCCAGCAAAAGCAGCAGTATGTCCTTACCACAGCCATACCGCTGCTTAAAAAACCCCAAAACTGTTGGCTTTAGAGACTGGAAACAAGCAAAGCTTCATTGGATGTAATGAATAGGGGGGAGTCATCATGGGGTTCGCCTTCCTCTGGATCAACTGTGTATAGGATTGGGTATACGGGATTGTATGATATTTTTCATTTTATGATATTTTTCATTTTATTTTATTTTTTATGGTTTAACTAGATGGACATCCCCATTTGGGGGGTTCGCCTTCCTCTGGATCAACTGTGTATAGGATTGGGTATACGGGATTGTATGATATTTTTCATTTTATTTTATTTTTTTATGGTTGAACTAGATGGACTTGTGTCTTTTTTCAACCTAACTATGTAACATTCCCACATAAACCACCTGAGACACAGCACAGCCTGCAGTACAAATAAGGATAGGCTAACTTCTAAACTGCTGCTCCTCTGAAAAGCAATCAACATTCAGATCACTTCTCAGAGGCAATTGACAGGTGGTTGCGCCGCCTCCTCATCGCCTGTTTTACCCCCATTATTGGCGAACAAACATTTGTGGCATTTGTGGTGCTTCCCCTTTGCTTAAATGGGTTGCATTCAGCTGGCTTTCCATCCACCGACTGCAACATGTCAGATCATTTTCGCTGCTGGTGCTAAGCATTGTGACTGTGGCTTGTGAACATCCCCATTTGCTGTTGGCGGCACAAAAACACTCCCAAAAGCTAGTCCAAACAAGGACTAACTTGTAAAATTCAGGCACTGTGTTTAAAAAAAAAAAAAATAGTATTAGCAGATACTGTAGTAGTATCCACTCTCCATGTTAGATTGGGCCCTTAAGCTAACAATACACACACAGATCTAATACAGTATAAACAATAGATTTCTCCAGCCATGCTGAACAGTGTGGATGGAGAAATCTCTCCTTGCGGAACAGTGAAGGCATGAGATTTTCTACCCGGTTTCTTTGATTTTTCAGTCAAAGTTTGTGGAGCCGGTTGGTTCCAACTGAGCAGAAATTGGGAGAAAGTCATGTATGGCCAGCTTTGGTGTATTCAGAGAAGGATATCTGCATACATGTTACAGGGCAGGTATTCAGAAAACACTGGTGCCAGACACTCGGGACAGCAGCCAGACATCTACCATTTTCAGAATGAAGTTGGCAATGCGAGCTCCTTAATTTCCTCATAACAGGATTATTTTAAGTGTCACTTCCCATGTGCATGCCATGATGCAGGCCTAGACATCTTCTCAGACTCCAAGTCCCACAACTCAATGAATGTGTCATTATTGGAGGCTCTCTCACTGAAGGGGGTTAAATATTTTTGGGTATAACAAGCGTCTTCTGGCTTACAACGTAATAACCGCCACCTCATGGCATCTGCTCTGATACAGTGCTTTTATTTTTAAATCTTTAAAATGGCTGCCCAGAGGGTAAAAAGTTTGGCAATGCCAAGGAGTTAGCTTAAAGAGGAAAAACAGTCTGCTCACATAATTTGAAATAAAAACATCTTTGCCATTCTGAAGCTTCCCTCCGCCCACTTTGCACATTTTATATATACTGTGATTCTGTACTTGCAAAATATGCTGCAGAAATTTCCCTCCATGGACTGTCTGCAAGCTGCTGCCTGTTCACTTCCTTGATTTACACAGACTCACACCTCCAGCTCTGCAGCTCTCATTGGCCCTCTTATGACTCAGCCCCCGCCCCCCCACCCCCTTCCTTTCCTGGCAAACTCTCATGAGAGCCAGAGAGAGAGCTGAGCATGATGTCATAGGCCTAGACTAATGACCAGACAAGAAACAGGATGTGGGCTGAAACTTAAAAAAACAAGGGCACAAGATTAAATAGATGGAAAAATGAAAAAGTTACTGAAGTTCCACTTTAAAGTGATTGTAAAGTCTCGTTTTTTTTTTTCTATTAAAATAACAAACATGTTATACTTACCTGCCCTGTGCAGTGGTTTTGCACAGAGCAGTCTAGATCCTCTTCTCAAGTCCCTGGCTGGAGCTCCTGGCCCCTCCATCCTGTTGAGTGCCCCCACAGCAAGCAGCTTGCTGCAGCTCCATGTATCCATTCAGACACGGAGCTGCAGTTGGGCCCCGCCATCTCTCTCCTGATTGGCTAACTGACTGATTGACAGCAATGGGAGCCAATGGCTCCGCTGCTCTGTCTCAGCCAATAACGGAGGGAGAGTCCTGGACGGCCAAGGCGCTCGTGGACATCTCTGGTTAGAGATGGGGCTCAGGTAAGTATTAGGGGCGGTTGCTGCACACAGAAGGCTTTTTATCTTAATGCAAAGAATGCCCTAAGAAAAAAAAATCTGGCTTTGTATTCAAACCCGAACAATGAACTTCTTTTACTTCCTCCCTTTTGGGCCATCAAACCTGAACTCCAGCCTTACCTTCAAGTGTTTGTAAACCTAGTAACCCAGGCTTACCTGTAGGTACTGAAAATATCTCCTAAACCTGTACGGCGCATGCGCACTGAAAAAACGGCTCACTCGTGCCATTTATTCAGAGCCGTGATGACAGTGACGTCATCACGGCTCTGGCCAATCACAGCGCTGCAGCCCATGAACCCGGAAATAACTCCTGGAGACATGCCGCCGATCACAGATGTGTGAGTATTTCATAATGAGTTAGTATGTGATGCATACTATGCATACTAGCTCATTATGCCTTTGTCTTACAGGGTTTGTTTTTGTTTTTCTTTCAGTTTTTTACATCTGTACAGGCACCTCTCCAAAATGTCATTACTCTGATTTTGCGGCTCACTGTTAGCTTTTTACAGTTTGCTTTAGGAGCTGCAGCAAGTCAGACAGAGCCTAACCAATTGGTGAAAAAGAATGGATGACCGCACTCCAACTTGCTGAAGGTCCAAAACTTTATTGTGTAAAAAAAAAAAAAAAAAAAAACACGATCATAAAAACACATTTACAGATAAATAAAGGCAGGTACAGGCATTAACACATTTATCACTAGAAAGTGCTTAATCAAGACTGATTAAGCCCTTTGTAGTGTGAAACGTGTTAATACCCGTACCTGCTTTTATGGAGCTGTAAACATGGTATATATTACAATTATTTTTTTTTTTATGGTTGAACTAGATGGACTTGCGTCTTTTTTCAACCTAACTATGTAACTATGATTGATTTTTTTACATTACAGTTTTGGATCTTCAGCAAGTTGGAGTGGGGTCATTCATTCTTTTATAACTAGTATTTTGAATGCGAATCAGACCAGCACCTACAGCTGGAAATAAGTTTGGGGCTAATGTGAATGGAGCAGTGGGATACTTTTGGTTGATTTTTTACCTTGTTTACTGGCTGGAGGATGCCCAGCACTATTTGGCGTTTTCCTCCTAACCCTGACTGTCCCTGGGCTGTACCCTTTATTCATTGGATTTCGTATTTTTTTCCCTTTTCCGTCAATCATCCAGACTTAGCCTCTCACACATGGGTGTTATTTAGGGTAATCTGTATGGAAATGCTGTCTGCTTAGGAAAGCTCCCATCTCAGGACTAACATCCACCCATCAAGGCATTTCCTTTTCCAATGGTTCAATATTTAAAGTTTTCAGCAAAGATTTAAAAACCAAAAAACAGTGTACATTAGTTATATGTTAGAATACAAAAATGAACAACTAAACATTGGCATTTTTTAGTTCTAAAATATATACACACACATTATATATATATACATATACACACACACACACACACACACACATACATATATATATATATATACATATATATATATATATATATATATATATATATATATATATATATATATATATATATATATATATATATATATATATATATATATATATATATATATATATATATAAAATTCCTGTGCTAAGGAAGAAGGGAAGAAAAGCCTGAAAAAAACAAAAACAAAAAAACAAAAAACAAAGGTTACATCTACATGGGAGTCTGTGTGTAGGTACGTTGTGGTGCTCAGAAGTGGCTAAATCTCACCTCTGGACGCAGCAACAGTCTCTGCTATGGCTGCATACAAACTGGCTGGATACCTGCAGCCAGCATGCACCCTGACTATGTCCAGGGTTGGTCATGTAGCTGCACGGATTAGCGGTTACATCCCTCCTATGGAACTATTGTGTTCTCCTGGAAGGGGAAGCCATCCCGGCTGGGAGAACACTGTGATTATTGCTAGTGACTATAGACGCTGGGAATAATCACATGCTAGCAATCCGACATACTGGTTATACCCAAGTCAATCAATGAATGAACTTGGGTACAATCAGACTGCCCATAGATGGTTCTAATCTCAGCCAGTCCCTGTTGAACTGGCCAAGAATCGAACCATCTATGGCCGGCTTTAGAGCTACAACTGCTAAGCCCTTGTACACACGTTCGGACATTCTGACCATAAAATCCGTCTGATTTTTTCAGACGGATTTTGTCTGAAACTGGTGTTGCATACACACGGTCGGACAAATTTGTTGGAAAATCCGATCGTTCAGAATGTGATGACGTTCGTTCGTTACGACGGGACTACGTTTAGGCTAGTAGCCAATAGCTTTGGTCTCGTAATTTGATCTGAGCATGCGTGGCACTTTGTCCGATCGGAATTCTCTACAAACGATCGGACAAAGTCTGATCGGATCATGTTGTCAGAAAATTTTATATCCAGCTCTCAAACTTTGTTGGTCGGACATTCCGACGGAAAAAGTCCGATGGAGCCCACACACGGTCGGATTATCCGACAACACGGTCCGATCAGACATTCTCCGTCGGAATGTCCGACCGTGTGTACAACAAGGGCTTACTTGTTCTTAAAACGGACCTAGAACATGCATGCAGTCAGTAAAGTCTAAAAACTGATATCCTGTATATTTATTCCAGCTCAGTGACTAGTTGGACTGTAAAGCCAAGATCAGAATAGCCCCAGAGTCTGTACCAAAAGGAAATCAGCAGTAGCTTTAATATTTATACTCTCACAGGTTCACTTTATAAGTCCAACTTTGCTTTTTCTGGCAAAAGGAAATCGTTGGGCAGGGAATTTTTTTTATAGCTTTGTTGTATTTATCTTCTGAAATTGTTCCCCAATTTAGATTATTCAAACTGTGTTTGTTACACTGGAACCTGTAAACTCATGAAATGATGCCATAAGTAAAACATTAACATGTCACCGCATGTGACTGATAATAAGAGCAAGTATGGACTTCCATGTTTTCAATATGTTTACAACAGCTTTTAAAATGATAAAAAATATATAGTAAAATAAAGTAATTTGTTTTGTGTTACATCATACTCATTTGCTGCTTCTTCCTTTTTTTTGTTCTACATCCTGCTTTTGTACTAGCCTTGTGGCATTTTCATGCTTTTTACAGCATCATTTTATATTTAATGAAGGCAGCTTACACATTAAACAAATATACTGTAAATAGATGTAAGCACAGCATGTATATACACAAAAACTGCAAACCTCATATGCAACTACCAACTTCAACAACAGTCAAACAAGTCATCTATTTTACTGTGTGTACGTAGGAGACCTAATAAATTATATTTATTCTGTCAGTTGTTCTGCTCTATGGTATTAAAATTGTCAGAAACATCATAGGCTTATCCTTTGAAGACTCAGCCAAAGAGACTCTTGTGGTTTTACCCTTAAATAAATTGCTATTTCTTCCCAACATCTCTATTATATTTCATTGGCTTCTCTCTCACCCTCATTAGTTTCCCTTGTGATTGTTTTACGTTCCTTTATCTGTTTTTATGTACATTAATGGATGACTGTACAAACAAAATAATATATCATTAGCAATAAAAACTTAATGGATTGTGCTCTTATAAAAGCAGAATTGAAGGAAGCACGCTTTATCTTATAACTTGTAAGAAAAACGTTCTGAACGTACCTTTCTGTAGGTGGATAATGTCTGGAAAGTTGGACAGCAATCCTTGGTACAAAGACAGGGTATCAAGAAATCGAAACTGATCGTTCTTGGGCTGCTCAGCAAACATCTCCCCAACCTTTTCATAAGTTTGCCCTGTGTGAGCAATAGCACCAACAAGTGGTTCTGTGCCATATGGAGGGTCTAGCTGGAATGAATAACTAAGACCCTGAAGAGCATTTCCAAGTTTCTGAAACTCCTTACGAAAGCCACCCATGTGCTTACGTGCCAGTTCAGACACCACACCGGTTAACTGCATAACGCTCTCATCCATCTTTTTTGAGAAGGCTTTGAAGGCATCCACACGCTCTTCCACATCCTGCAGGTCCTGGTGTTCAGTAGGTATCTGCAGAGTCAGCAGGAAACTGGCACCCACCATCTCATCTTTCTCTGCCCGACGTTTGCCCGCTTTCCATTGCTTCTCATCTTGGCAGGTTAAGAAGTGCTGAAAACCATCATACTGAGAAAGAACCGGGTGACTGGTCATATGATCCATCCACAGGATCAAACGACGTTTGCGCTTTTGGATGAAGTCCTCCTCAAAGCGTCCTGTAGCTTGCTTTTCGGGCAAGTGTGGAATGGAGATTACTGTAAACTTATGCAGAAGTCGGTTGTACAACCAGTCAAAATGCTTGTATCTTCGGTAAACTTGAGAATTGGTGTGCCCTGGTGTAAGCCTGACAAAATAATAAAAATAAATCAATAAATAAAAAAATAAAAAAAGGTAAAGAAAGGAGATAAATAGGAAACAAATAGTAAAAATGACTAATATAAAAAAAAAAAAAAAAAAAAAACACAAGCCTGACAACTGTAAAGAGCAAAGGTTCGGTGCTACTCAGCACCCTGATGCATTTCTATCCATCCACCGTGGCTTAGCAGACCCTATGACTAAGCACCAGTGGGGGGAGAAATGCATTACAATGTGTGGTTTGGAGGAGACATGTAGGCTGAGGCCACTCATTATTCATTCGCCTGGGCTGGTTGGGAGTAGCAATGATCCTTTCCGATTTATATTCACTAGACGTCTGGATTGGTATCAGGACAACCCCGCACCCCATGCTCTAGGACAGTGGTAGTCAATCTTTCGGACCTTACAGACCACTAAAAACAATTTGGAATTCCACTGACCACTAAAATAAATTTGACATGCCTTATACATGCAACACTCTGGCTTTCTGCCCTCCTCCCCCTGGATCAGACTGGTGCCTTATACATGCAATGCTCTCAGCCCCCCCCCCCTCCCCCCACACAAACACACACACACACACACACACACACACACTCTGCATCACACTTCTGCTCTATACAAACTCATTGAATCTCATCTCCTTATCCAGCCATGTGCTCAAGCTCCATGCTCCCTTTCACAGTTTGTGATCAGAGCTGCCATTGAAAGTCCCCTCCTCCTTCCACTCCACTACTCCCGGTTCCTCAAGTCAAGTCAACTCAAACCTTATTGTCATTCTACTACAGGTAAGAACATACAGTAGAATGAAATGTTGTATCTCACAGGGCCACGGTGCTACATACAAATTAAACATAATTATAAAAAAATATACAGAGAATAAAAACACCCTCTGGGTTCACAGGAGCCAGAACTACAGAGGAGGCATCGGGTACCCATGCAGTATTGACTGTCAGCGTGCATTGAGAACAAAATTATAAACAACATTGGGCAGTATACATTCGCCACAATGTTGCAGCAGAATCCTTGGGGACCTTTAAAATGTTACCACTGTTTGGCCATCGCTGCTCTAGGACACAGGGATGTGCTTTTACCTCTACTTTGAGCAGCGCCAAAAACAATATAACAGGTTGCAATGAGGCTGACAATTGTTGAGAATATTACTGTAACCAAGCATGTCTTCATAAACTGAATCTCCCTGGAAGAGATTATTACTGTACCCTCATGTATGCCATCATAAACGCTACATCCCTGAAAGAGGAGGAAAGAATATGCTCCTGCACAGCTCATAAAAGTTCTCATTGTATTAGGGATACTCGGCTATCCCAGGATCCTGTTAATAATTTCACTCCGGGATTAAACAATAATTTCCCTTTGGGATTAAAGTATTCTGAATCTGAAAATGCTGAATGTCATCACCCTTGCCTAGCAGCCATGCTGCAAACTGGAGTGTAAGGTGATTGATTACTTTTTTCACCTTTAACCTAGCATTTTCTTTTTTATTTAGAGTTAGGATGGCGAATAGCTAATTGGTGGACCTGCATTTTCATGCAAAGTCCGCTTTTATGAGCACAAATTGATATGTGCAAACAAAATATGTATTATGATAGGACTGTCTTAAAAAGGTAAAGTTCAGAAATATATAAGGAATACTGTATTTAAGCCCCCCCCCATTACACTCTGCTGTGCCACCTTAAGCCCCGTACACACGACCGGACTTTTCAACATCCAAAGTCTGACGGAATGATTCCGGCAGACTATTCGATCGTGTGTGGGCTGCAACGGACTTTTGATTCGCAAAAGTCTGACAGACTTTAGAAATGGAACATGCTTCAAATTTTTCCGCCAGAACTCTGCCGGACCCAGTTCCTACCGAAACATTCGCTCGTGTGTATGCTATTCCGACGGACTAAAACCGACGCTAGGGCAGCTATTGGCTACTGGCTATGAACTTCCTTATTCGAGTCCAGTCGTACGTCATCACGTTCGAATCCGTGGGAGTTTGGTGTGATTGTGTGTGGCCAAGTCTGCTCATTCGGAAAGTCCGTCAGAATTCTGCCAGAACTCAGTCAGAACTCCTTCGAAAGTCTGTCGGACTTAATCCCTCGAAAAGTCTGGTCGTGTGTACGCGGCATTACATGTCTTCACTTACCTACTCCAACAGCTGTGGCAGGCTGCACCACAGCACCAGCATCTTGTAGATTTGAAAGGGTTGTACCCATACTGCAGGAGCAATTCATTCTATGAGATGTTAGCGAGCAGGCCTGGTACTACATTTTTACCAGCTGGACTGCACACAGTGTGGAAAGGTCACAGTCATTGGAATGAATAAATATGTACATGCAGGGATGTCACAATTAAAGTGGATGTAAACCCCATTCATGAAATCTGACCTGGGCACGTATATCTGTAGCGTTTTCTTATCTCTCTCCATAGCTCTAAGTCCTGTGTCTTTCTGTTGCTCCATTCCTCTGTTATCAGAATGATAACTTCTGACAAGCTCTCCGACACAGGAGATAAAAGAAGATGAAAATTTGTGTCGGGGAGGTAACTTAGACACAGATAAGCAGATAGCTTGTCTATTCACAGCACAGCTCTGCAAGTTTCTTTGTTCCTCTGCCTATGTAGAGGGTGGTGTGCGCCTTTCCTCCAATCAGCTCACACACAGTGTATGCCCAGACTCCACACCCACTGCTGAAACATTTATAAACACGATGTTCACTTTCTAAAGAATATAGATAAAGCAGATATACATGTAAAACTTATGTAGGGAGATCTGTTTCATCTTAGTGTATCAGTGTATCATCTGAGGCTGTTCACTTCACTGGGTATAGGAGAGAGTTTACAACCACTTAAAAAAAAAAAAAAAAAACTCTGCCCCTGCCCGGGTCACTCATTCACAGTTTTCTGTGAATTGGAAAACTACAAGTCCTGATTCCCTTGGCAGCTTCCGGCTTGTGCACTGTGGTAGTTCATTGATTCTTCCTGTCAGAGTGTATTGGCTTACCCATACAAGATAGGAGCAAGCAGATACACTGACAGGTCTGCAGGAGACTTGCATGACAATAGCAATCTGCTTGTGCAATGCTTTACAGGCTCCTGCAACATTAACCAGTTGCCGACCGCCGCACGCCGATGTACGTCGGTACAATGGCACGGGCAGGCATAAGGACATACATGTACGTCCCTTGCCTCCCGCGGGTCGGGGGCCCGATCGGGCCCCCGCCCGGTGCCTGCGGCGGTCGGTTTTCGTCCGGGAGCGATCCGGGACGAGGGGGCGGCCATTCATTCATGGCCACCCCCTCGCGATCGCTCCCGACGAATAGAAATCCCCGGTGACATCACTTCCTCTCCTGTAATGTAAACACAGGAGAGGAAGTGATGTATTCTCTCCTCCGTGTCGGTATTTTCCGTTCCGACACGGAGGAGAGCGGATCGGTGAGTTGCACCAACACTCTACACACACAGTAGAACATGCCAGGCACACTCACACCCCCCCCTTTACCCCCCGATCACCCCCCCAATTACCCCTGCCCCCCAGTCACAGTGACACCAATGTCATTTTTTTTTTTTTTTTTTTGCATTGGTGTCATTTGTGACTGTAATAACTGTTAGGGCAGTTAGAGTTAGCCCCCTTTAGTTCTAATGTACCCCCCTAACCCCCCCAATAAAGGTTTAACCCCGTGATCACCCCCCGTCGCCAGTGTCACTAAGGCTGGGTTCACATTGCAGCGGTTTATGAGAACGAATGTGATTCGCACCGCACTGCAGTGCAAATCACATCCGATCTCTGTGCGATTCGAGTTCAGCCATTCGCCGCACCCGCCGCACCCGCCACACCCGCCGCACCCGCCGCAAATTCGCACGGGACCCTTTTTTTGGCCCGCAGCAGAATCGGATCGCATGGGTGTTCACACCATGCGATCCGAGTTTGCAGATCGCACTGCGATATGCGAACTGATCTGGGGGTGTCAGTAACATTTCACTGACACTCCCAGCAGTTCGCATAGGGCAGTGTGAACTGCCGCCGGGAGGCATGCGATGCGGGAACCCGCCGCGGATTCGTGCGTTCCTGCATCGCTCCAGTGTGAACCCAGCCTAATAAGCGATAATTTTTCTGATCGCCGTATTAGTGTCACAGGTGACGCTAGTTAGGCAGGTAGGTATTTAGGTTCGCCGCAGCTTTTTATAGCGCCAGGGACCCCCATATACTACCGCATAAAGCCCCCTGATTGCCCCCTAGTTAACCCTTTCACCAGTGATCACCATATAACTGTTACAGGTGACGCTGGTTGGTTAGTTATTTTTTTATAGTTTCAGGGCACCCGCCATTTATTACCTAATAAAGGTTTAACCCCCTGATCACCCGGCGGGTGTCATTTGTGACTAATAACTGTTAGGGCAGTTAGGGTTAGCCCCCTTTAGTTCTAAGGTACCCCCCTAACCCCCCCAATAAAGGTTTAACCCCGTGATCACCCCCCGTCGCCAGTGTCACTAAGGCTGGGTTCACATTGCAGCGGTTTATGAGAACGGATGTGATTCGCACCGCACTGCAGTGCAAATCACATCCGATCTCTGTGCGATTCGAGTTCAGCCATTCGCCGCACCCGCCGCAAATTCGCACGGGACCCTTTTTTTGGCCCGCAGCAGAATCGGATCGCATGGGTGTTCACACCATGCGATCCGAGTTTGCAGATCGCACTGCGATATGCGAACTGATCTGGGGGTGTCAGTAACATTTCACTGACACTCCCAGCAGTTCGCATAGGGCAGTGTGAACTGCCGCCGGGAGGCATGCGATGCGGGAACCCGCCGCGCATTCGTGGCGTTCCCGCATCGCTCCAGTGTGAACCCAGCCTAATAAGCGATCGTTTTTCTGATCGCTGTATTAGTGTCACAGGTGACGCTAGTTAGGCAGGTAGGTATTTAGGTTCGCTGCAGCTTTTTATAGCGCCAGGGACCCCCATATACTACCGCATAAAGCCCCCTGATTGCCCCCTAGTTAACCCTTTCACCAGTGATCACCATATAACTGTTACAGGTGACGCTGGTTGGTTAGTTATTTTTTTTATAGTTTCAGGGCACCCGCCATTTATTACCTAGTCTCACTAGTGTACCCCTAAATTTAGGGGTGTCTACTTTCCAAAATGGGGTCATTTGGGGGGGGTTTGTGCCATCTTGGCATTTTATGGCCTTCAAAACTGTAACGCCCTTAGAAAGCCTGAAGGCGGTGCTTGGTTTTCGGGGCCCCGTACGCGGCTAGGCTCCCAAAAAGTCCCACATATGTGGTATCCCCGTACTCAGGAGAAGCAGCAGAATTTATTTTGGGGTGTCATTTCACATATGCCCATGGCATGCGTGAGCAATATATCATTTAGTGACAACTTTGTGAAAAAAAAAAAAAAAAAAAAAAAAGTTTGTAATTTTCCCGCAACTTGTGGCAAAATATAAAATATTCCATGGACTCAACATGCCTCTCAGCAAATAGCTTGGGGTGTCTACTTTCTAAAATGGGGTCATTTGTGGGGGTTTTGTGCCATCTTGGCATTTTATGGCCTTCAAAACTGTAATAGGTAGTGAGAAGTGAACTCAAAAATTTACGCCCTTAGAAAGCCTGAAGGCGGTGCTTGGTTTTCGGGGCCCCGTACGCGGCTAGGCTCCCAAAAAGTCCCACATATGTGGTATCCCCGTACTCAGGAGAAGCAGCAGAATTTATTTTGGGGTGTCATTTCACATATGCCCATGGCATGCATGAGCAATATATCATTTAGTGACAACTTTGTTAAAAAAAAAAAAAAATTTTTTTTTTTGTCATTATTCAATCGCTTGAGGCAAAAAAATAAAATATTCAATGGGCTCAACATGCCTCTTATCAATTTCCTTAGGGGGTCTACTTTCCAAAATGGGGTCATTTGGGGGGGTTTTGTACTGCCCTGCCATTTTAGCACCTCAAGAAATGAGATAGGCAGTCGTAAACTAAAAGCTGCGTAAATTCCAGAAAACGTACCTTAGTTTGTAGATGTGACAACTTTTGCGCAAACCAATAAATATACAATTATTGACTTTTTTTTTACCAAAGACATGTGGCTGAATACATTTTGGCCTAAATGTATGACTAAAATTGAGTTTATTGGATTTTTCTAATAACAAAAAGTAGAAAATATCATTTTTTTTCAAAATTTGCGGTCTTTTTACGTTTATATCGCAAAAAATAAAAATCGCAGAGGCAATCAAATACCATCAAAAGAAAGCTCTATTTGTGGGAAGAAAAGGACGCAAATTTTGTTTGGGTACAACATTGCATGACCGCGCAATTACCAGTTAAAGCAGCGCAGTGCCAAAGTGTAAAAAGACCTCTGGTCATTTACCAGCAAAATGGTCCGGTCTGAAAGTGGTTAAAAAAAAAAAAAAAAAAAAAATGTGCAAAAAAACGTGCATTTATTTTTTGTCAAAAGGTGAACTTATCCTTTAAAGCAGAACTAGAGGCAAAATTATTATTTTTTTTTTTTCATTTTGGATAGAGAAATAAAGGGCTAGAACCCCTGTAAGGTATATTTTTGCTATCTCTGTCCCATTGGGGAGAGTTCCCTTCACTTCCTGTCCCACAGACAAAACAGGAAGCACGAAAAAATCCCTGCAAATTAAGGGAATCTCTTAATTGCTCACCTGAACTAGTGTTCCCTTTGGAAGATTTCCCCTCCATTATTTTTCCAGGGACAACCGAAAATTTGGAATTTTTCTTTCACTTCACTTTTTACTTTCACTTTTAATGATAATGTTAAACAGGACACATAGAAAAAGTAAATCTCTCTAAGGCTGATTTCACACTGGGGTGTCAGCGGTAAAGCACCGTTATTTTTAGCGGCGATTTACCGTCGTTTTTGCGGAGGTTTTCAAAAAAGGGTTAAAGCGACCGGAAAAGCACCGCCCATTCATTTCAATGGGCAGGAGTGCTGGAGGAGCGGTGTACACACTGCTCCTTCGCCACTCCTTAGATGCTGCTTGCAGGAGTTTTTTTTTTTTTTTAACGTCCTGCCAGGGGATCGCCTCAGTGTGAAAGCACTCGGACTTTCACACAGACTGCAGGGGAGCCGTTTTTCAGGTGCTAATTTTTAGCCCGAAAGCTCCTGAAAAATGCCTCAGTGTGAAAGGGGTCTAACGTGGACACAGACAGCAATAAAAACGGACAGGTGTTCTAATCCCTCTCTACTCTATTCAAAATTGAAAAAAAGTTTTGCCTTTAGTTATACTTTAATCCATGCAGTGCAGGCACAGCCCTACCACAAAGGATTTTTTTTTAGGTATCCTGGATTTAGCTTTAAAGGGGTTATAAAGGTAAAGGTTTTTTCACCTTAAAGCGGGAGTCCGCCGGGACTCCGCGTTTTTTTTTTTTTTTTAAAAGCCAGCAGCTACAAATACTGCAGCTGCTGACTTTTAAAATAGTGACACTTACCTGTCCAGCGCGCCCGCGATGTCAGCACCCGAAGCCGATCGCTAGGTCGTCTGTCGGGTCCTGCCGCCGACATCTTGGGTATGGGAATCAGGAAATGGAGCCTTTCGGCTTCATTTCCCGGTTCCCTACTGCGCATGCGCGAATTGCGCTGCGCAATAAGGACGCTCCCCGCTGCCTCTGGGAGCTGTGTGTTTCCCAGCAGGCAGCGGGGCACTTGCGGGAAGGGGCGGGCACTTGCGGAAAGGGGCGTAAGTTACGCCCCTTTCCGCAGAGAGCTGTCCCGGAAGTGGGTGCAGTTACCTGGATTATCCAGGTAACTGCACCCCCCTCCCCCCTGAAAGGTGCCGATTGTGGCACCGGAGGGGGGGAGGGTTCCGATGAGCGGAAGGTCCACTTTAGGGTGGACCTCCACTTTAATGCATTCTATGCATTAAGGTGAAAAAACATCTGACAGTGCTTGCGCCCCCAGCCCCCCCGTTTTACTTACCTCACCCCTCGAAAGTCCCGTGCTCGTCCCCCGACGTCCTTTCCACCGTTCAGCCTGGCCGCTGATTGGCTGGAGTGGATGGAAAACAGCGCAGCCATTGGCTCGCGCTGCTGTCAATCACATCCACTGATGCGGAGCGCCGGTGTTCTGGCATATTCAGTCCGGCCATCATATAGCGTCCGTCCCGCACTGCGCATGCGCAGTACGGGGCAGAAGAAGCTTCGTAAAATTTCCGAAGCTGAACGGTGCCTGCACCGTGAGTGGAGGTGGTAGCCCCACCATCCAAGCGGACATAGGGTTGTGAAAATTAGACAGCCCCTCGCGGGCGAGCTTCGCTCGCCACGCTTCGGGCTCGGCCTCGCTGCGCTCGGCTCTTTTTTGTTCCTACTCTGTGTCCACTTGGATGGTGGGGCTAGAACCTGGACTCAGTACGCAGGCGCCGTTCATCCTCAGATATTTTCGGAATCTGTGTTGCTGTGTACTGTGCATGCGGACGCTATCTGATGGGGGACCTTATATGATAAGACACCGGGGGGCAGTGCCGCGTGATACAGCGAGCAGCTATAGCCGCCGGCTGTATCACGGGAGCGCGCCCGCAGGTGCTTCTCACCATGCGAGGGAGCTCGCATGTACGTTAGAAGTACCTGCGGGAGGAAGCAGAGACAGCCGCCGAGGGACCCCAGAAGAGCAGGTTTGGGGTCACTCTGTGCAAAACGAGCTGCACAGTGGAGGCAAGTATAACATGTTTGTTATTTTAAAAAAAAAAATCACTTTACAATCCCTTTAAGTTTTTGGTAAATTTCAACCACCTGAAAGCTTTTAAATCTATTGGACACTGTCGGATTTGTCAGATGTCTGACTTTTTTATTTTATATTACACAGGACACACACACAAAGGTGGACAGAAACACCCCAAAACTGCCATCTGGATAGGAACAGGATCAAGAACTATGGCAGGTAGCTTTACTGCAGTATCAACAAAATGCACAAAGCTAGGGGCTGACAGAGCCCACCAGTTTTCGTCTACAATCAAAATATGAATTTTTGGTGGAATGATCCTGTAAAAGTATTCTAGTAAAGCTGCTCAATCGCCCGAATAAACAAAAACAGATGGAGTTTGTTACTGAGGGTGCAGGGTAACAGAGAACCTATTCTGTTTTTCTTGGAATCACACCCTCCCACACCCTTTGTTCACTCTCCCTAATGACAGAGTGACCTGACGGCACAAATTCCACACAAGCAAATTGCAGTTCATTGTTTACCGCACATACTAGTATACATTACTGTAGTGTACACGGACACATCCTGACTCCTCTTACTAAGAACTGATGACACGCTTTTTCCTTAGTTACACAAAGCGACAAGACACAGTATGCCACTTTTGTAAATTCCAGACATTGTTCAGTAAATGCATGGATATAAATAGTTGATTCAGAGTAAACACTGGTTTGAGCACTTTCCTTAAATACACATAGACCTTTACCAACACTATAAAGACTTCACTGACTGTATTTTTGAAGGCTGTTCTACCTCCGTATAAAGAACACAGTTTCTTACCTGTAGGAAATGTAACTTTTGATTCCTTTGAACTTTGTCTGTTTGGTGGGTGCCTCCACAGAGCAACTGAATGGATTACGATCCTCCTGCCACTGTGGACCCATGGGTCCCATTTCAATACCATGAGTTTCAGGCACTCTGCCCAGCTGGGGAACATCACCAAGTATAAAGGCTTCGACACCTGACCTTACAAAGCTAGAAAATCTGTTTAAGTTCCTCCCCACAACACTTCCCCTCTTTGAACTTGCCACACTGTCCTGACGTTCTAGTCGTGGTCTGTGGGTATATTCAGGTCTTGGGTAATGGGGCCGTGGGGGCTGATTGTATGGAACACCATTTGGACCACTAGGTTCTTCTGCAACAGACTGTCCATCATCCCATTCATCCCAGTCATCATCATCCTCCTCGTCATCATCGTAGCTCCCATGATGTGTATTATCTGGGTAGTTTTGATGGTGTGCTGGGTAGTCTACTTGTACAGATCCAGAACGAGGCGGGTGAATGATTTCAACATATGATGCTGGAAACAGTCCAGTCTGACCATGGCTATTTGTGCCCTGAAGCCACCCATCTAGCGAAACATCACTGAGTAGACGTAGCTCTTCATTCTCCAGGATGTCTATTTCCTCTTTGTTCTCGCTCTGGAAGGTGTACAGAGCTCGTGCTTTCAGTGCCATGATGAAGACGGGACCAAAATCCTGCAATGGTAATAAGCAATATGATGAAGTGATCCAGCAACATTTAAATCACATAATATATAACATTAAAGTGGCTCTAAAGGCAGATAGTTTTTACCTTAATGCATTCTTATACATGTAGTTCAATGCCCCCCCCCCCCAGCATCCCCTTATACTTACCTGAGTCCAATCTTAATTCAGCGATGTGCACAAGAACACAGGTTCTCTTTGCTCTCTCCCTCCCAATTGGCTCAGAGACAGCAGCGAGAGCCATTGGCTCTCGCTGCTGGCTCTCTCATTGCGGTCAATCATAGCCAGTGACAAGGAAGTGGAGGGCAGGGCCGAGTCCCATTGTCTGTGTAAATAGAAGTAGAAAGCAAGGCTCAGGAGTGAGCCTGCACGAGTGCCCTCTTAGCAAGTAGGAGGAGCCAGGAGCGCTGGTGGGGGACCTGAAAATCAGGGCTCCTCTGTGCAAAACTATTGCACAGAGCAGGTAAGTATAACAAAAAAAAAATTATATTAAGAATCAAGTTAAAAACCAAAGATCTCTTTCTTTTTAGTGTTTTTTTTTTCATTTTGGGAGGATTCAACCCCTGTCATTTTTTCTTTTGTCATCAGTGTCTCATGGGGGAGATTTCCCTTTCATTCCTGTCCCGTAGTCAAAGTCAAAGCAGGAAGTGAGAGGAAATCACTCCAAAGTGAGTGAATCCCTAATTGTCACCAGAACTAGAAACCTCATTGGAAGATGTCCCCTCTTACTTTCGGTTTCCACGGTAACGGTCAGCAGGACAAATAGAGAGGCAGAATCTCTCTAGCAGGGGTAGTGACAGCAATAAAAACTGAAAGGAGTTCTAATCCCTTTACACTCTGTCCAAAACTAAAAAATAATTTGTGCCTTTAGTTATACTTTAAAGTGGTTGTACACCCACCTTTACCTACAGATAAGCCTATATTAAGGCTTACCTGTAGGTGCTTGCTAAAAAGTCAAGTGCCAATGACTGTGGCGCATGCACCCTTTAGAAAGGGCACATTGTGGCGTTTCTAATGGGGGTCATTCCGGGACTGGCGGCTCCTGTGTGCACACAGGGGAGTGACGTCACATGACTCCGGCCAGTCACAGAGCTGGATGAAGATGGATGCTCCCTGCGAGTGGGGACAACAGAGACGTCGTGGGCTTCAGTTTCAGGTAAGTGACACATAATGGGCTACTATGCCATGCATTGTAGCCCATTATGCTTTACCTTTGCAGGGAAATAAAGAGGAAGTAAAAGCCACCAGGGTTTACTTCCTCTTTAAAGTATTTTAATACAGTCAAGCTGCAAAACTGGCAATTATAATGCCTTTGGTATTTGTTTAACATTGCTCACGGTCTAGGACAGGGGTAGGCAACCTCAGTACTCCAGGTGTGTTGAAACTACACACTGTAAGACTAACAGCCATGGGGAATACTCTCAAAAACATGATGGGATTTGAAGTTTCACCACAGCTGGAAGGCCGACGTTGGCTACCCCAGGTCTAGGATAACATAGCAGTTTGACACGGTTATAGAAAATTGGTCAATGACCAGTTTCCACCACCAAAATAAATACAGTGCTTCGTGTTATGATCAGAGAAGATTGAGAGGCATAAAGGATAACCTTAGGTTATTTTTAATACAGTTGCTCTGCCTGAAATCCTGCAGCCAATGAGATGACTTTCTATGGTTATAGCTTGAGAAGTATTCTTTATGTATAGCCAAAACTTTGTATTTGTTAGAATACTAAAAGGTTTAGAACGCCTATCAAGTTTTTCTTATTCAAAAGTTTTATTACAGGTTTAAAAGTAACTAGGGCAATGCATTTGGAGTTATATGCAAGCACCGACATGCTCTCCGCGCAGGGAGTAACAATGGATGAAATATAAGAATACATAACAATCACAGCTCTATGAGATCAAAGAGCAATGCAGATTAGGGAATCTGAATAAAATAGGTTTAAAAAAAAAGGTAGTAAAAGGGGGAGTTGGGGGGGGGGGGAAAGGGAAGGGGTCAGGGTCTTGGTAAGGGAAGAGGAACCCCAGAAGTCACCAGGACCCTGCCAGCCGGCGCATTTTGGAGCATGCTTCCTCCCAAATTGGGTGGAAGGAAATATTTCACCCAAGGGTGCCAAATCCTAGTATATTTTGGGATTCTGTCTTGTAGGGTCACATCAATCTTTGTGTGTGTCATGGCTTGAGTTATTCTTTGTTTAGTGGCCAGAAGCGTAGGCATTTTCCAGGCTTTAGCAATCATTTGTTTAGATGAACTGGTGATTTGGAGTAAGAGCTTAAAGTGATTCTAAAGGCAATACCTGCTCTGTGCAATGGTTTTGCTCTTGTGCATATCGCTCAAGTTCGGGCTCAGGTTAATATTTAGGGGGTCTGTGGGGGCACTGCTTGCAGAAGGTTTTTTTACCTTAATGCAGAGATCTCCTAGGGATCACAGGAGTGGACTCTGTTCTGCACTCCTGTAACCCATTTTCAGCTGACTGTCGGCTGACATCACAGAGCCAGTCCAGGCTCTGGAGAGATCCCGATTTTAAAGTCAGGATCCACTCAGATGTCTGAACCTCTCAGTGAGCAGCTGACAGCCTGAGCAAGCCACTTCCACAGCTCAGTGCACTCCAGTGAGCTCTGGAAGGGCAGAGCAGAAATCTGACAGTCACTGCTCTCTGCTCACGGAAGGCCGAGAACTGAGCAGTCAGTGGTCTTTGATCCCTCAGTTTTTCATCTTAAAAGTGTCAGGGGACAGATTCAACATCAGACCCAGTGGCGTAACTAGTGTTCTGCCACTGGGGGGGGGGGGGGGGGGGGGGGGGGTCCCAAGACCCGGCATCTCCCCCTACACCTCTGGCTGTCCGTTTTAGTATGCAGGAGTGGGGGGAGGTGGGAGGCAGCAATCGGCAGCTGTATGGTGCCCGCAAGCTGCAGGATCTCCCTGGGACTTGTAATTCTCTCTTCAAATGTATACAGTGGAGAGGGGAGGGGCCTCTGACCCAGGCATGTATCGGCTTCACTCTTCAGTGAGTCACTCTGCTTCTACACTCTTGCCGATATATGTCCGGGTCAGAGGCCCCTCCCCTCTCCACTGTATATATTCGGAGAGAGAACTACAAGCCCCTGGGAGATCCCACAGCCCTGATGTAAGGAGGGGGGCTCTCTGGGGCCCCGATGTAAGGAAGGGGCTCCCTGGGGACCCTAATGTGAGGAAGGGGCTCTCTGGGGACTCTAATGTTAGGAAGGAGCTCTCTGGAGACACTGATGTGAGGAGGGGCTCCCTGGAGACACTGATGTGAGGAGGGGCTCCCTGGAGACACTGATGTGAGGAGGGGCTCCCTGGAGACACTGATGTGGGGAGGGGCTCCCTGGAGACACTGATGTGAGGAGGGGCTCCCTGGAGACACTGATGTGAGGAGGGGCTCCCTGGGGACCCTGATGTGAGGAGGGGCTCCCTGGAGACCCTGATGTAAGGGAGGGGGCTCACTGGAGATCCTGATGTAAGGGAGGGGGCTCACTGGAGATCCTGATGTAAGGGAGGGGGCTCACTGGAGATCCTGATGTAAGGGAGGGGGCTCACTGGAGATCCTGAAGTAAGGGGAGGGGCTCTCTGGGGACCCTGATGTAAGGGGAGGGGCTCTCTGGGGACCCTGATGTAAAGGGAGGGGCTCTCTGGGGACCCTGATGTAAAGGGAGGGGCTCTCTGGGGACCCTGATGTAAAGGGAGGGGCTCTCTGGGGACCCTGATGTAAAGGGAGGGGCTCTCTGGGGACCCTGATGTAAAGGGAGGGGCTCTCTGGGGACCCTGATGTAAAGGGAGGGGCTCTCTGGGGACCCTGATGTAAGGGGAGGGGCTCCCCGGTGGACCCTGAAGGGGAGGGGCTCTCTGGGGACCCTGAAGTAAGGGGAGGGGCTCTCTGGGGACCCTGATGTAATGATTATAATATATATATATAAATATTATATACATGTGTATGCCCGTCCAAGCGTACAACTTTCTTTACTTCGCTGCTATGGGCTCTAGCCCGAGATATTTTGTAGACCTAGCAACTATTATTGTTTGTGGTAGCATGTTTATTGTAGTGTATTTTTTACAATTCCAAACTTCTCTTTTAGCCCTGGGTGACACTGATACAAATCTGATGCGATTCAGATGCATTCCAAAACTCAGAGTTGCATATCGAGGAATTGCATATCAAGTGAAATTACATTGCTTTCTATAAGGCTGTTTACATCTATGTGGTGAAATTCTGATGTGGTAAAAAAAAAAAAAAGTAATGTGCGTGTTTAGTGCAGTGCTCCATAAACTATTCGCATTACAAACGCAGCTGGTAAGCAGAAATCACACCACAAACTGCATTTAAAAAAAAATCACCTGTGTCGCACTGCAGCCAGAGTGAACCTAGGCTCAACCACTTGGAATTGAGCCAAGGTTAAATTAGGAGGGCACTAAGGCACTACTAGAAGGTCCAATACCAAAAAGCTGCGATAACATTTGCAAAACTTCAGATCAGAATGTCGCCAAGACTAGGGTTGTCACCTCATTCTTTTAAACCAACCACATATTAATTACACAGGTTTTGAGACTAATTGAATGCAGATAAGGCACTAAGTCAATTTAATTCAATTTAATTTAAGTGTTCAGGTTTAAAGGGATGAGGTGGCAACCCTAGCCCAGATTGGGGAGACCCACCAGATATGAAGGCGAGTTCCAAGGTTTCCACAACCCCAAAAACACAGTGAGGGATAATTTATATAGTATAATTTTTGCGTGTGAAACAGGCACCCTGCAAACATAGTCATCTGATTCCTGTCTGTATGTACACTGATGTGTGTGGTATGAAAAAACTTTTAAATTTGGAGGTAGCGAAATACCTCTGAGTGTGGCAGTTTATTTTCCTCGTGTAACACAGGGAATGCTTTTATGGAGGTCGAAGTAGCAAGTTGGTGCAGTCTAATTCGATTTAATTGGGATCAAATTCGGAAGACGGATGGAGAAACATAGGCTGCATGAGTCATTATTGCATTTCATTATTTTTGTAATAAACATATCATTAAATTAAATGCTGGTTTTTCATATCCTCTTGGCGTTCAGCTTTAAAGTATAACTGTTCTAAGATTATTACTGTTGAACTGCTATTTGTGCTGAAAAGAGGTCACACAATGTTACCTGTATGAACTTTTTATTATGTTCATGAGCAACCCGAGATTCCTAAAAAACCGCACTATGCAAATTTGGGCTCTGGCTCTCCCATCTGTCACACTACACTGCAGTCAGTGGGACTGTCTATCACAGTGAGGAATATTTATATACCGGAGACAGAAAGGGGCAAGTCTCAGCATAAACCTTTCAGTCATTTATACCCCTTTCACACTGAGGCGTTTTTCATCCACTTTAGCGTTAAAAAAAACGCCTGTAAAGCGCTTGAAAGAAGCCTCATCTGCAATCCCAATGTGAAAGCCCAAGTGCTTTAAGAGCCCTTTCACGCTGCCAGTGCCCGAAAAAGCGCTTGTAAATCGCTGCTTAAACTAGCATTTACTTACCAGCATTTTTCTAGCGCATTTAACCCTTGCTAGTGGCCAAATAAAGGGTTAAAAGTGCCCACAAAGCGCCGCTGCCAAAAGCGCTATGCAGGCTCTTCCCATTGATTTCAATGGGAAAGGGCGCTTTAGGAGCGGTGTATTCACCGCTCCAAAAGTGCGGCAAAGAAGCTGCTTGCAGGACTTTTTTGGATGCCCTGCCAGCGCAGCGCCTCAGTGTGAAAGCACTCGGGCTTTCACATTGGGATTGCAGTTGCAGCTTCTTTCAGGCGCTTTACAGTCGCTTATTTTAACGCTAAAGCGCCTGAAAAACACCATAGTATGAAAGGGGTCTCAGTGTGAAAGCACTCAAGCTTTCACATTGGGATTGCAGATGAGGCTTCTTTCAGGCACTTTACATGCGCTTTTTTTAACGCTAAAGCGCATGAAAAACGCCTGAAAAACGCCCCAGTGTGAAAGGGGTCTTAAAGGGTATGTCAGAACAAAAAAAAAAAAAAAACATATTCAGTACATTTCTTTTTGTTTCATCTGTTTAAAGACTTTGCAAGTACAGAAAAATGCCTTTTGATCTAGAAATGCACTTAGGATTCCTGTTGTGAGCTGACAACACACATCATTTTTGTGGACTGAATGGTGTCAGCCCTATTAAGGAATCAGGTGGCATGGGTGTGAGGGGTGCGGTGCGGGGGGTAAGGTTCCAATGCGGGGGTGTTAGGGGGCAAATCCAATGCGAGTTCAGCCATACAACTGTATGGCTGAATTCGCATTGCACAGACATTGCGTGTGATTGGCACAGCAATGCAGTGCGAGTCACATTCAATGTCTAAGTTCGGAATAGTGTGAACCTAAAATATGCAAATCAGCAAGATACGGGAAGAAAGGTGACAAGTTGGGTCACTATTCTGGCTGAGGTACATAAGTGACAAAAGTGTCTGGATAAATGACAGATATTTTGGCAGATAAGACAGTTAATGTGTCCATTTCATATGTGTAGATGTCTCTCTGGAGAGCAGCATAATGTCTGTTGCCTGCAATTACTATATGTTGATGTTTTTTTTTCTTTTTTAACCAATCGGGCATGGAAGGAGCTACCTATCAATATTACAGTTGTGCATCATGTGAAATTACTGTTCCAGTGTTATACAGAACGAGCCATCTGTGTGAGTCAACATTCTTCCAGGGAAATTTCTATTTCGCCATCGTACTTAAAATAATCATGTTCCTGAGACTGCAAAAGTGATAAGGGATTAAGAATATATGCAGAAATACATTTATAAACTTGCCATTTAAAAAGGCCCATGAGCACCTATACTAAAATCTTTGGTGCAGGTTACCCCGGTAGCATTAATACTGTGCTGCACTAAGTAAACGGTTCATATGGGATCCTCAATGTGCTTCCCTTTATGAGCAGCAAACTGCGCCTTTCAGATGAGCACCTTTCACAAGCTAAGGTCACAGGCCTTATGTTAATTCCTACATTTCAATACATTAATATTCCTAACTTTCTATTACAGTATAGTGCTTTTTTAGTGGTTATGATAAACACTTTAAATATAGTGTAATTTGAATACACAAGCTCGTGATTAGCAACAAGGCGGAGGTAATTTAATATGAGCTGCAGGCTTTTGTATAGCTAACAGGTGCCGCACCTGCTCAAGGTAACAAGGGTTCTAGTGAGTAAATTATTTGAAAGTATAATAAACATGATCTAAAGAAAATCTAAAGAAAATCATCAACATGAACTGATGTATATCTAAAGGAATTTGAAGGAATTTAAATATTAGGAGCGCCCATTGCTGATATGTTTTTAAAGGTGCAGGCTCCAGGACTGAGTTTTAGCTGACTGACCTCCCATTTGATGGTGCCTGAATAACTCCATGTTACTTGGCAGAGCTAGCTGAATGATACAAATTACTTTTTTAGCTGTGGGTAAGGCCTCGTTCACATTGGCAGCAAAATACCTACAAATTTACATTGTAGCCTCTCAGGTATGTCCACATTGCCTTGGCGTGTTGCCTGTGGGACCCTGCTGTAACCACATGCCAACTCCTTAGCACGTGATTGCGGTGCTTTATTGCAACATATAATTGTCATTGGGATAAAAACAATAATAGGCATCTAGGAGGTGGCCTCACAAACACCTTCAAACCCCCACTCAACTACCTCTGAAAAATGACCCTCTATGGATCACATTCAGAGGGTTGGTAAATGCCACTGACAGTGTAGACTTTGCCTGAAGGGCGTCATTCCAACCACCACTGAAAAGGGGCATTTCTGACACGGCCAACAGTGTAAGGGGCCTTTTTCCTATCGACTGTCATTGAATTGGTTTTTGCAGGGATTTCTTAAGACCTGAAAATTATTTTAAGGGTTCCACTGGGGCAAAAAGGTTGGGAAAGACTGACCTAGGAGGCCACTGGCCTATAAAAATGATACAGGCTTTAAACTGTAGACTCAACTGGCTGCATACGTGTTCTGGGGAACTGACTCAACTGGTAGTGAAGCCAGGATGAAGAGGACAGCCCTGAAGCCTGTATCTTTTAAAACAAAATAGTAATAACAGTTTAAGTGACTAAGCCACCATTTAAACCAAAAAATCCACCCTGTATCTAGTTACACAATGTGTATTTTTATAGATGCACTTTTGCATACAAACAGCTTATTTAAGTAGTTCACCTGGCCACATAGCATAGGCAGTAATGAGCCATTGGGAAGCCTTCTGATGGCTGAATGTTTTCAACTCATTGATCTTCTCCCTTGTCATATTAACATGCATACACATATCCTGTAAGTGTGAAGGTTTGTATGAATTGTAGCCATCCATAAACCTAGTTTTATCTCAGGGGCTCAATAAGCTATCAGTTAAAGTGGTTGTATAGTGAAATTTGTAACTTTTACCTACAGGTATGCCTATAATAAGGATTACCTATAGGTAAAAAAAAAATTCCTAAACCTGTATGGTTTAGGAGATATTCCCCTTGCAATGAGCCTCTGACTGCAGTGGTGCATGTGTGCAGGGGATTCTCGGCTGAAAGCCTGGTGTTCTGCCAAGAAAGGTACCCCCATCGGATAGTGTCTACCTCCTACTGCGCGGGTGCAGCGCTTGCGCAGTATGAAGGACAAGGAGACGCTGAAAGTTTCCGAAGTTGAACAGCTGACCATGAGCTGTACACGGCGCCTGCACACTTAATAGTCACCGCTTTGTAAGAGGGCCGCTCGCGGGATCGCTTCGCTCGCCACGCTTCAGGCACAGCCTTGCTGCACTCAGCATATTTTTATTCTAACTCTATGTCCACTTGGATGGTGGGACTTGAACCTGGACTTAGTGTGCTGGCGCCATGTAGAGCTGACGATCAGCTGTTCATCTTTGGAGACTTTCGGCGTCTCCTTTGTCCTCCATACAGCGCAAACGCAGTATAGGGCGGACACTATCCAATGGGGGACAGTATTCGACAAGACACCAGCAGGCGCCATACCTTGCTGGAAAGAAGTCTCCCGCATGCAGCACCGGAGCCCCAAGGGAACATGTCAGCTCCCTCAGTGTGGATCGAGTGAGATGCCGGAACCTCGTTCTAAGGTAAGTATTTCATAATGAGCTAGTATGCGGTGCATACTAGCTCATTATGCCTTTTGCCTTACAGGGGTATAAAAAACAAAAACGTGTCAGTGGGTAGTCAACCGCTTTAAAAAAAAAGAAATTGCAGTCAGGATTCTGGAATGCTGAGGCTGAGGGCACCTCAGTAGAAAAAGTACTTATGAGGTAGCAGGATACAATGAAAAACATTGAACGTATGTCAAATTTGTACTACAGGAAAACCCTTTCACATGGGGTGGACTGATCCGGTCTGCCTGTCCATTGACACCCTTCAATACCCAATCCGATCGGATGGCGGTTGGGTGTAAAGGGACTGGTGGCCTTGTTTTCAACCAACCGCCCATAGAGTAGAGCAGGCTATGTCTGTACATAAGTGGAGCGAAACACGGACCAGCCATCTGCCTGTTTAGCGGGGATCAGCAGACAGACTCCCCCGCTGAGTAAGCGGACACAAGTGGAGCCCGCCCTGTGTGAAAGGGATAGAAAACTTAAAGTCCCCTCTTGTGGTGGGGCTTCCCTTTAACTGTAGACATTAATTGCTCATTTATGTCTTGGGGGGGGGAAATCAGGTACAGCAATTTTAACTTGCCTGATCCCCTGCTCCCACAGGCCCCTCTCCATGCTGCTGGTTGTGAGAACACAGAGGAACAGTCCACCGTCAGATTATAGACAAGTGTCTTCTGCTGGGGGAAGCTTAGGACCAGGGACGCAAAAGTGCTTTTCCCGCCCCATAGGAAAAAAACAAGCAGTTAACCCAAGGGAGGATTTTTAATCTTACCATAGATGGGCTTTAAAGTGGTTGTAAACCCAAGTTTTTTTTTATCTTAATGCAGTCTATGCATTAAGATAAAAAGCCTTCTGCGTGAGTTCTGCGTTACCAGAGCCCATCTCTATCCTGCGATGTCCATGAGTGCCTCAGCCACCCCGGACTCTCCCTCCTGATTGATTGACAGCAGCGGGAGCTGTGTCTCAACCAAACTCAGTTAGCCTATCAGGAAAGAGAGGGGGCGGGGCAGAACCGCAGCTCCCTATCTGAATGGATACACGGAGCTGCAGCTTGGCTCCGGTGCCCCCATAGCAAGCTGCTTGCTGTGGGGACATTCAACATAAAGGAGGGGCCAGGAGCTCCAGCCAGGAACCAGAAAAGAGGAGGATCTGGGCTGTTCTGTGCAAAACCACTGCATAGAGCAGGTAAGTATAACAGGTTTGTTATTTTATAATAGAAGAAAAATCATTTTAAAGCGTATGTAAACCCTAACAATAAATGTTTTATTTGCTCCCTTTTGGTGTGTTATATTTATGAGCAAATAATACCCATGGACCAGAAATTCAGAGATGTGCTGTGCACCTTGTGTTTATCTCAGAAAATATTTAGCCTTCCTGTTTTCTTATTATGGAAAACAAAAACTCTAGTCCCTATACCGTGGATAACAAGACATTTATATTGGTTGAATAGTCTAACAAAATGCACTGGGAGGGTTGACAACACTCATTTTACAAAACTGTGCGTGTTGTCAGTCCACAACAGGAAATTAGGAGGTCAACGGATTTCTGGCAGATCAAAAAATAGTTTTCTGTACTTGCAGAACCTTTAAAAGTTTAAAAGACAGGGAAATATGCATATATGGCATGTGCCTTTTTTTTTTTTTTATTCTACCTTGAGATACACTTTAAAATTAAATTATACAAATACAAGGTTCTTACAGTAGCTTCCCTGTGCTGTTTTTCCTTTGGCATGATACGTAAAGTTTAGAAACAAAATTAAAGGGGTTGGAAAAGGAAGCCAATGAAACACATTGTAACAATTGTGACCTTACTTCTATTAAATTTTAATATTTTGCAAAAATATTCCATAAAAAGTCCACAAACATGTAATTTAATGTCCCCTTATCACATCACACCAACTCTGAGCTTTTTAATCAATAGGTCTGTGCCACTTTTATGTGCAAGAAGATTTTAAATAAATTGTAAATGAGGGTACTTCTGTGAATGTGCTGGTGGTGTGTTTTATTTGTACAGTCTCAGACGGTACAGACTGGGGGCTGCCCTAGTGATCTCTCTGGCAGTGAACTGGATTTAATATGCTGAAAGAAAAGGCATTCCATAACAGAGGGTTGCTCTCTGATGGACACATTTCAAAATCATGTCTATAGCATTTGGCCTAACATATGTAGCTCATTCTAGGCCAAATATGATCAGTCACATAGCACTACATGGAGGGAAGGGGAGATTTAAAATGGGCCCCCAAATAGACCTCCCCCACTCCAACCCCCTTCCCCAGACACAAAGCACAGTCACAGACATCACAGGAATGGGAAAGCAGAGGAAGTGAGTGGAGGGAAGGGTACATTCACACCAGCTGTGTTGGTCAGCTTTGCTTAATGCAGTCCAAACGCAAGAAGAAGGCAATTTGCCTTATGCACTATGGCTTCAGTTCACATTAAAGCACTGCGTTGGTGTGTGTTAAAAAAAAAAAATAAGCATTTTTGTGCAGCATCTTACGCAGTGCAAAATAATTAAATACGCTTGGGGGGAGAAGCATACACTGCAATGCACTTTAAACAATGTAGTGCAAAACAGCATGCATTCACAACGCACACACATTATGCGGTGTAAATGAAAACGTAGGATGTGGCTGAGAGTTGGAAGCATGGCTACCCATGTACATTCTGACAGTTATTTGGTGAGGATTTTAGACTTGCAAACTATAACTCATTTGGAAGTGGTTATATTTTAAAATGCAAAAACAATGCACCCCAAGTTGGGCTTAAACATCAATGCCATGAGTGTAATATCAATAAATTAACAGTACCCAGGTGGTTGAGAGGTTTGTCATGGCAGGTATTGAATCATTCAGTACTTGTCACAATAAGCTTCCTGACCTCACCAGCCAACTGCTGCTATTTACCAGCAAGGACACTGTACATAGGGAGGTAAATGAATACTATCTAATGTACATCAAGCTGTATGCCAATATCATTTTCCAACTCTTACCTTACAAAAAGCAATGTAATTTAGAAACGCTCTCCTTTTTTTTCTTCTTGTGTCAGAAGCTCCACAACACAGTAACTGCACAGTAATTAGCTTATTTAATGGCATACTACAAAAAGTAATGAAGCACACTAATTTATGACAACCAGTCCAAAATCAACAATCAGCTTTCAGCAGTTTAGAGGTGTGCAGACTAATGAATAATTATCACATAGGTTACTGCACTATGAAACAGTTTTGTGTTTTATTATTATTGTTATTATTATTTGAACTCTAAAAAATTAAAAGATACTGGGGATAATTTACTAAAGGCAAATAGACTGTGCAGTTGCTCCAGAGCTTGGTAAATGAGGTAAAGCTTCACTTTGCAAAGAATACCCAATCACATGCAAGGAAAGTAGGTGCATTGGGCTATACAATCCTTTCCGGTTCTGGTGCCAGAAGTCACAGGGAATCTGTGTTCAGGTAGTTCCACTAATTGACTGCTCAAACAAAGGTGGCCAATCAGTGCCTACACACAAATAATTCCAGGTCTAACCCATCACCATAACAGTCCAACGACACCAGTCCATTACAGTTATTGTGCGCTGTGCTAAGGCAGCCTGTTAATGTAATTGGGTTACCCAATGCACCACTACATACCAAAAATCATGCATTTAGCATTTTCAGCAGTGTAGCACCTGGTAGTATTTTGCCGTGCATTGCAAAGTACTACAACACAGGTGCACTGGGAAGGCACCATTTAAAATGAATGGCACCACATTGCACCAACAGGTGTTACATGTGTTACCTACCTCAGCACACTGGTGTGAATGGGCCCTTACTTGGTAGCAGCCCAAACCCGCACACAGGTAAATATATCAGAAATGTAAGCAGAAGCTTACAGTTTATGGCTGAAAGGGAATAGCTTAGGTGTGGTACAGAGTTTAGGTCTGCTTTAAACTATAGCTTCAGCGAAAACGTTATTTCTTAAGTAGTGGATAGAATGAAAAAAAAACACGTTAGAATCGCTGGAGGTTTATGCCCTCGCTTGGATGATTTATCATCACTTCCTGTCCCAGAAACCAAACAAGAAATATGTAGCCGTTTCTGTAAAATGAGGGAAAATCCCACCTTTGACAGCAGTTACTTTGAAAAAAGGTGTCAGTGTTGTAGGGCATCCTCACTATTACTGTTCTGGTGACAACATTTGATATTTTCTTCCAGTGACAATGGTCACCAAGGCAAGAAGTGCTGTATATCTCCTCCAATGGGACACAGCAAGAAAAACCTTACTAAGGCCGCCACACTTTCCCAGTCTTTCGGAAACTAGCAAAAATAGTGTTTGGAGATATTAAACCCATTTTTTTTCTGTATTGGATGCTGAGGGTAGGACTTGAATTGTCTTCAGCTTCTTTGGCATGGTACTTTTTTTTTTTTTTTTTAACACTGTCCCCAAACTGCTGCCTCAGGCTACTATTGCAAAGGTGGCCCCCTCTGCTCCATAGCCACCCTTTTTGTGCATACGTTCACCCGAAGCCTGCACATGCACAGGCAGTCCAGATGATTGTTTCTCAGAGATCAATCAAAAGTCATTTGTCTAGATTAAGGCTACATTCATACCTGGGAATGGGTCCAACTCCGTTTTGGACAGTCTGCATCCAGGGCCAATCGCTCACAGGTGATCGCTGCATGACCAATGACATGCGAACGTCCGCGATTAGCTGCAGGTGCTGGCAACCTCCCATTGGTTTTAACCACTGGGGTTCTCGCATGTAAATGTAAATGGAGATGGACCTATTCACTGGCCTGAATGCAGCCTTAGAATGCTCTCCCCCCCCCCCCCACCCTGAAGTTCAGGAACCCCTGCTGTCTCTTTTTGAAAACAAAGTTGCTGTGTGGAGCTCCGCCCACACCGCCGTGGCATTCATTCACAGATATCAGTGAATGAAAAGTTACAAATTCCATCTGTCACCAGATTCGTCCAGGAGAGCTGGTCTTTAAGTGGTTAAAAAAAAAAATTAATAAATGCAAGATTTTGCAATGAAAAAAATGTGCATCTATTTATATTTTATAGGAGTCTGCAGAGCATTCACCACGGCACCTGTAGCTTGAATGGGCTTGCAACTGAACTGATCAGCATGCTGGTAGTTTATTCATTCTTCCTCTAGCTTTGTAGCAGAAAAATTATACAGGGATACAAGCACAAAGCTGGAGGAAGACTGTGCAGGAGCCTGAAACTGCACCCATGATCTGCTAAATATAGGTGGAATGCTCTGCAGACTCCTATAAAATAAAAATAGATGCACATTTTTTTCATTGCAAAATCTTGCATTTATTAATTTTTTTTTAACCACTTAAAGACCAGCTCTCCTGGACGAATCGCCGTCCTTGTACGTCGGCCGCTATAAGACCTCTAGGGGGCGCGAGCGCAGCATGACGCCGGAGCTGATGCGCCTGGCCAGCACCCGCGATGTCCGCCAGCCACCTGCGATCGCTTCTGAGAGAGACAGAACGGGGATCTGCCAATGTAAACAGACAGATCCATGTTCTGTCAGTGTTTAGGAACAGCGATCTGTCGACTCTTTCAGTCACTACACTCCTCCCACAGTTAGAAATACCTCCCGAGGGTGCACTTAACCCTTTGATCGCCCCCTAGTGTTAACCCCTTCCCTGCCAGTGGCATTTATACAGTAATCAGTGACTATTTTTAGCACCGATTGCTGTATAAATGTCACTGGTCCCAAAAAAAGTGTCAAAAGTGTCTGATCTGTGTGCCACAATGTTGCAGTCCAGCAAAAAAAAAAAAATATATAATAATGATAAATAAAAATGTCATAAATGAATCCCCTATTTTGTAGACGTTATAAGTTTTGTGCAAACCAATCTTTTTTTCTACCATAAATATATAGAAGAATACATATCGGCCTAAATTGAAGAAATTCGTTTTTTTTATATTTTTTTGGGGGGGGGTGGATATTTTATATAGCAAGAAGACATTTATTTTTTATTTTTTTTCAAAATTGTCGGCCTTTTTTTGTTTATAGCACAAAAAAAAAAAAAAAACATATGCAGAGGTGATCAAATACCACCAAAAGAAAGCTCTGTCTGGGTAAAAAAAAGACATAAATTTTTTAGACTACAGCATCGCATGACCGCAAAATTGTCAGTTAAAGTGACACAGTACCATATCGCAAAAAATGGTCTGGTCATTAAGGGGTAAATCCTTCCGGTCCTTAAGTGGTTGAAAGGGAAACTTAGCCTTTAAAGTTTTTTTTTTTTTTTTTTTTTGCTTTGGATTTTTTAGTTTTGGATAGAGTTCAGATGGATTAGAAACCCTGTCAGATTTTACTGCTATGCCCCCCATTATGGAGCTTCCTCCTATTTTGTCCTGTTTTCCATTAACATCAAAAGTGAAAGTAAAATAAAATCCCAAATTTTGGGTTGCCACCAAGAGTAACAGAGGGGAAATCCTCCAATGGAGACATTAGTTTGGTGACACACTGGGATTCCCTCACTTTACAGGGATTTCCTCTCACTTTCTGTTTTGGTTATGTGACAGGAAATGAAGAGAAATCTACCCAATGGGACACAGATAGCAAAAAAAAAAAAAAACCTGAAAAGAGGTTTTAACCCTTCCTTACCATATCCTAAATGGAAAAAAAAAGGAGTTTTGCCTTTAGTTACAGTTCGTTAATTATCATTACTTGTGCAGTATAAGGTTTTTAATGTAATTTAATAAGCAGAGGCTTTAGTACTACTTTAACACTTGAGTATAGAATCCCTTTAGATAAAGACAATTATATAACAGCACAGACCAAAGCGTTATAATATGCAATCCAGCAAATTCTAATTGGTCAGTGTGTACTACTGTGACATTATTTACACCAAATTAATAAACTAAAACACCAAAACATATGATTGTTCTTCTGTTAATCATTTGGGATTTTTGAAATATTTTCTGCAGCAAGATTATGACCTCAACCAGAGAAAATAATCTTTTTGGCTCTGCAAAAAAAAAAAGAAAAAAAAAGGATGATTTGCTTACAATACAGCCACACATTGGACTGATCTAATCATTTAGCCAAAAGAGAAAGAACACTAATTAAACAGCACAGTGGCTTATGGTCAGCACTTCTGTTTTGCAGCACTGAAATTCTTGGTTCAAATGCTAGTCAGTATGCTACAGTATCTCACGAAAGTGAGTACACCCCTCACATTTTTGTAAATATTTTATTATATCTTTTCATGTGACAACACTGAGGAAATTACACTTTTCTACAATGTAAAGTAGTGAGTGTGCAGCTTGTATAACAGTGTAAATTTGCTGTCCCCTAAAAATAACTCAACAAACAGCCATTAATGTCTAAACCACTGGCAACAAAAGTGGAGTACACTCCTAAGTGAAAATGTCCAAATTGGGCCCAAAGTGTCAATATTTTGAGTGGCCACCATTATTTTCAAGCACTGCCTTAACCCTCTTGGGCATGGTGTTCACCAGAGCTTCACAGCTTGCCACTGGAGTCCTCTTCCCCTCCTCCATGACGACATCATGGGGCTGGTGGATGTTAGAGATCTTACGCTCTTCCACCTTCTGTTTGAGGATGCCCCACAGATGCTCAATAGGGTTTAGGACTGGAGACATGCTTGGCCAGTCCATCACATTTACCCTCAGATTCTTTAGCAAGGCAGTGGTCATCTTGGAGGTGTGTTTGGGGTCGTTATGTTGGAATACTGCCCTGCGGCCAGTCTCTGAAAGGAGGGGATCATGCTCAGCTTCAGTATGTCACAGTATATGTTGGCATTCATGGTTCCCTCAATGAACTGTAACTTCCAGTGCCAGCAGCTCCCCACTCGTGCAGCCCCAGACCATGACACTCCCACCACCATGCTTGACTGTAGGCAATACACACTTGTCTTTGTACTCCTCACCTGGTTGCCACTACACACGCTTGATCCCATCTGAACCAAATAAGTTTATCTTGATCTCATCAGACCACAGGACATGGTTCCAGTAATCCATGTCCTTAGTCTGCTTGTCTTCAGCAAACTGTTTGCAGGCTTTCTTGTGCATCATCTTTAGAAGAGGCTTCCTTCTGGGATGACAGCCATGCCGACCAATTTGAAGCAGTGTGCGCGTATGGTCTGAGCACTGACAGGCTGAACCACCAGCTCTTCAACCTCTGCAGCAATGCTGGCAGCACTTATACATCAATTTCCCAAAGACAACCTCTGGATATGACACTGAGCATGTGCACTCAACTTCTTTGGTCGACCATGGCACGGCGGCCTGTTCAGAGTGGAACCTGTCCTGTTAAACCGCTGAATGGTCCTGGCCACTGTGCTGCAGCTCAGTTTCAGGGTCTTGACCATATTTATGTAGGGCAATAATTCTTTTTTTCAGATCCTCAGAGATTTCTTTGCCATGAGGTGCCATGTTAAACTTCCAGTGACCAGTATGAGAGAGTGAGAGTGATAACACCAAATTTAACACACCTGCTCCCCATTCCCACCCGAGACCTTGTAACACCAACAAGTCATATGACACCGGGGGGGGAAAATGGCTAATTGAAACTTTGGGCCCAATTTGGACATTTTCACTTAGGGGTGTACTCACTTTTGTTGCCAACGGTTTAGACATTAATGGCTGTATGTTGAGTTATTTTGAGGGGACAGCAAATTTACACTGTTACACTGTTATACAAGCTGTACACTCACTACTTTACATTGTAGCAAAGTGTAATTTCTTCAGTGTTGTCACATGAAAAGATATAATAAAATATTTACAAAAATGTGAGGAGTGTACTCACTTATGTGAGATACTGTATATGCTGCTGGTGGGTTAAAAGGCTCCTAAAGGCAGGTACAAAACAGGCCGAATATTGGCCGGTTCAACAGAAACCGTCTACGCTAGGCCCTCGTGTACAAAAGCCTGTCTGACAGAAACCGATCTAACAACCGGCTTTTATCGAATGAGCATGCTGGAAGATCAGCATTCGATTAGTGCATGCAGCCAATGGCTGATTAGTGTGTTCTGGCAGTGGCACTAACATCGCAGTACGGCGAAGTCTCGTTTTCTTTCACCGGGCCTGTTAGGCTGAACAAAAATGAACTCCGCATGTGTACCCAGCCCAAGTGGTATGTCCAGGTGAAATAGGGACCTTTATTCATATTGTTAATCGATTTACTGTCTGAAAGATCGACTAAAAAGATGAATGATACTATTAATCTACCTACGATCAGATTTTCTGTCTAGAGAGATCAGAATAACTGAAATGAAATTAATTGATTTTGAGCAAAAACAATAACACTCTGGGGGAGATTTACTAAAACTGGTGCACATAGAATCTTGTGCAGGTCTGCATAGGAACCAATCAGCTTCTAGGTTTTATTTGCTTAATTGAGAACAAGCTGAAGTTAGATGCCGATTAGTTACTATGCACAACTGCACCAGAAATCTCCCCCACTATGTCCCTTTTTGAAGATTCAATCAATAATGTCTGTCAATCACATTGTTACATTTAAAGTGGTTGTATACTCGATTTTTTAACTTTTACCTACAGGAAAGCCTATAATAAGGCTTACCTGTAGGTAAAAAAAATATCTCCTAAACCTGTACGGTTTAGGAGATACCCCCCTCGGTATGCGCCGCTGAATGCAGCGGCGCATGCGCACAAGGGGATTCTCGGCCTGAAAATCCGGCAGTGGCCGGTGGCCGGAATGAAATCTCCCGCGCGCACGCGCGGGAGTGACGATATCGCGGCTCTGGCCACTCACAGCGCCGGAGCCGCGATACCCCGGAAGAAACGCAGAGGGAGCATGTCAGCTCCCTCGGCGTGCATCGGGGCAGATGTCGGGGCCTCGTTCTAAGGTAAGTATTTCATAATGAGCTAGTATGCGGTGCATACTAGCTCATTATGCCTTTTGCTTTGCAGGTTTAAAAAAAAAAAAAAAATAATAATGTGCAGGTTTACTACCGCTTTAAGGCCACCATAAGGGTTACCACACTTTCCTTCAAACAAATTTTACATCCAGATAAATTGAGAGTTTAGGCCCCCTTTCACATGGTGTTGTCTGTTTTGATGGACTCCGCTTGTTTATTATTATTATATAGGATTTATATAGCGCCGACAGTTTATGCAGCGCTTTATTGCTTAGCGGGGATCGATCCGTTGAGCTCTTGCTCAGCGGAGCACAACGGATGACAGATCCTCTCCGCTCACTGTCCTCTATGGGAGATCGGATGAAAACAGATCCGCCTGTCCGTTTTCATCCAATTCGCATTATGGATGGAAAATAGGGTCTCCGCCTGTCTGAATTTGGCAGACCGGATCGGATAGTGGCGGATTTCAGAAGACATGCCACCGCTGACATCCGTCACTCCATAGAGGCGAATGGAGCATCCAATCAGGTCTGCCTGAGAAACGGACAGGCGGACCTGATCGGACAGCATGTGTGAAAGGGGCCTTAGATAAAATCAATAATGTTTTGCTCAAAATTGATCAATAACTTTGTACGTTTCTTTTTGAGTGTTCATAGATGAAAATCATAATGTCGGATTCTGTGACGAATCAATCAGATTGTTACGTTTATGGCCACCATAAAAGTTACAATCCAGCTGTACAATCAACTTTAGATTTACGAAAACTTTGCAATATGAAGACCTACCCAATCGATATAAAATCGGGCAGGATATGCACTACATAGTAGTTGGCAGATCTAAAGAAGATTGTACAAACCATAATGTGCCTGGTGAGTTTTTTTCTTTTAGATTGTAAGCTCCTTGAAGGCAGGGACTGATGTGAATGTAAAGCACTGGGTAAACTGTCGACGCTATATAAATACCTGTAATAAATAAATAATGATTGGCCCACGGTGCCTATGGGAACGCTAACGCAAACATATAATTACCCCTAAACAGGGAGGCAGACATTTGTTTTGAACATTATATAACATCCGTCTATGAGCTCCAGGCTCATATAAATGTGCTGAACAATGACGTGCACTAAGCATACTTACCACTTAGCATTAAGCATACTTACTAGCGAGCTTTTCCAAGCCTATCCGACAAACAGGTATGGCGTGAATTTCAGCTCTACACAGCGATTGTGTTTAACAGATCCTACACAAACAAATGCAAACAACACATGAACTCACCCCAGCAGTGATCTGCCTGAAGAATCAACGCTGACCGCACTGTGCCAATATTCCAATATTTCCGCTCACATTTTCTACATCCCTCTGTAAAGATAATGCAACATCCAAATGTGAAAACTTTGCGTTTCTGAAAATCCAAAGTTGGGCTGCAGCTGGAATAGGATCAAGATGCACAGGAAACAAGTAAAAACCCTACTTTGCTGATTACAGATAAAAACATGTCAAACTTCCCCTGTGATGTAAGAAGTCAGAACCTCAGGAATCCAGTCCCAAAAAAAAAATCTATTTCCGTTTGTAGGGAAAAAAAACAAGGCAGAAAAGGGAACATCCATGTGCCATCAGGAGAAGAAGTGCAGTGGGATTTCACATCACTTCTAGGCGATCATTAGTGCAGGGAAGGTTTAGGATCCAGTGGATTCACAAAAGAGAGAGTTTGGAGGAGGAATAAAAAGAATTCCTGTGTGCAGAGTCCCAGGCAGGAGAGCAGTTGCTACATGTTGCAGCCAGTTCCTTCCCAGCACACAGAAAAGGGATGTGTTACCTTCAGCCTGGAGGTGGACAGAGGGTGTGACAACACCAAGCCTGCAGCCAAGGGGGATGGGAGATCTCTTTAATAATAGATCTTTTGGGATCTTAGGAACCCCACAACAGCTCCCCCCCTGAGTCTTCTTACCCCTGTGTTATGTTAAACTCCTCCTTTTGTTCACCCTCCTTTCCAGAGGAGGTGCCAGCAGCATTTGTGGAGTGTTTTCACCCTGCTCTTCCACCTTTGACTTCTTTTTTTATAGGCACACCAAATACAATGCAGCTAGCTCACTTCTATAGTTTCTGCTATGTGGCTCACCAGGTTTCATCATGCTTCCTGGCTTACCATTCTTATTTTATGGAACATTAATGTAATAGATTTTGAAATAACTTTTTTTATATATATATATATATATATATATATATATATATATATATATATATATATATATATATATAATAGCTCTTCTGATTTTAATTCTGCTGTCTGTTTTGCATCATACCATAGACAGTACATTGTCGCCGGTCGTATTCAATTCACTTCATCATTTTTTTTTTCCGTGATGTCAGGAATGGGATATAGATACAAAAGGGCTTGAAGGAGAAGCTAGGGCTCTGGGAGAGAAGAAGACAGAACTGCCCCATGTGCCCTCTGCAGGGAAAGCATGAAAGCACAATCACCAGCTTGGCACACTCAGAGCAAGTTGCTGTCAAATGTAGGTAAAAATGAATTACATCTCAGCCATTTTTTAAACCTTTTAAAGTGGAACTTTACCCATAACAACTTAATAAAAAAAAATAAGGTTCTTTAGCAAGGAACATGCATTCCATATGGTATTTTTTTTAATACAAAAGTAGTGCCACTTCAGCCCCTTCCTGAGCAGACCACTTTTTGCGATTTGGCACTGCGTCGCTTTAACTTACAATTGCGCGGTCGTGCGGCGTGGCTCCTAAACAAAATTGGTGTCCTTTTTTCCCCACAAATAGAGCGTTCTTTTGGTGGTATTTGTTCACCCCTGCGGTTTTTATTTTTTGCGCTATAAATTTAGCAAAAAACGCATTATTTTTTACCTTTTGCTATAATAAACCTCCCTAAAAAAAAAAAAAAAAAAAAATATATATGTAAGAAGGCCAGTGTGGTGGCCTGAATTTATGGGAGGAGCCCGGAGGGTATTTAACCAGCCCGCTCGCCTGTGGTCTTTGTCGGTTTCCGGTGCGCGGCACTACGTCACTAGGCCGACGGCTCGTGTTTCGTTTCCATTCGGACAAAACGTCTCTCTCGTGGTTTTCTTTCCCGTTCGTTTGTACAACGTCGCCGGCTCTGTACAATGTCGCCAGCTCGACTGCCGCAGGTAAGGGTCTCGATTGACCTTCCTGTACTATTTTTAGTGTCGTTAAAACCTGAAATATCGAATCGTTTGTTGTGATACCGGTTGTTATCACTCAATACGCTCCAATTTCGCAGCGCCCTTCATTTCACGGGCGTCATTTCGGTAGATATTGCTGGTAGGAAAAATTGCTCTGTTTTAGTACTTGTTATAGTCTCGTTACCGTGTTCCACAGTCAAAATCGTTGCCAGTCGCGTCTCACGGCACAACGACTCCTACCTCTGCCATGGCTGGCTCACGTAGGTCATTTCATCATTTCACTCATTTTGTTACGCACGGCGCTCCGATTCGAATCCAGTCGCATCCGCTAAATGCGCAGATTCATTCCGGTGTGCCCCTAACTGCTTGGCCACATTTCAGTACATGCTCCAGAGCTCGTTCGTGGCTAATCGATCGGGTCTCTGTCATGGGAATTCATTTCACTGTCACCTAGTACGTTCGAATCGAAACCAGTCGCAGTTCTCGAACGCACAGGTTCGATCGACGTGTCCCAGTTACGTTGGCCTCATTTTGGTACATGCTCCAGAGCTCGTTCGTGGCTAATCGATCGGGTCTCTGTCATGGGAATCATTTCACTGTCACCTAGTACGTTCGAGTCGAAACCAGTCACATTTCTCAAGAAAACGCACAGGTTCGATCAACGTGTCCCAGTTACGTTGGCCTCATTTCGGTACATGCTCCAGAGCTCGCTCGTGGCTAATCGATCGGGTCTCTGTCATGGGAATCATTTCACTGTCACCTAGTACGTTCGAGTCGAAACCAGTCGCATTCCTCAGGAAAAACGCACAGGTTCGATCGACGTGTCCCAGTTGTGTTGGCCTCATTTCGGTACATGCTCCAGAGCCCGCTCGTTGCTAAGCGATCGGGTCTCTGTCATGGGATCATTTCACTGTCACATATCACGTTCCGATACGAATCCAGTCGCGTCTACGATGCACCAATTCGTCCCGGCGTGCCCCAGGTATTTTCGGCCTCATTTCTGTACATGCTCCGGAGTCCCGTTCGTCGTCAGTCGCAATCGCGGCACGACCGATTCGGGCCTCTGTCATGGCATACTTTTGTCACTCATTTCACTGTCACTTACCGCGCTCCGATTCGAATCTAGTCGCATCTGTGATGCACCGATTCGTTTCGGTGTGCCCCAGTTGGTTACGGCCTCATTTCAGTACATGCTCCAGAGTCAGGATTCATTGTTGGTTGCAGGTTTCGGTTCTCTGATTCATGACTCTGTCATGGGAAATCAATTTCACTGTCACGTAGGACGTCCGATACGAATCCAGTCGCATCTACGACGCACCGATTCGTCCCGGCGCCCCAGGTATTTCAGCCACATTCCAGTACTTGCTTTACAGCATGCACGATTAACGGATAGTCGCAACAGCGGCACGACCAACTCATGCCTCTGTCATGGCAATCAAAAAAAAAAAAAAATAAATAAAATTTTCACCGCCACGTACCGCGCTCCGTTTCGAATCCAGTTGCATACATGCACCGATTCGTTACGGTGTGCCCCAGTGCTTTAGCCTCATTTCAGTGCATGCTCCAGAGTCCGGTTCATCATCAGTCACAATCACGGCATGACCGGCTTATGCCTCTGTCATAACAGGTTTTTATTAAATGGACCGTAGTATACAGTGCCCGGTTTCGAGTCGGTCGCATCTGACATGCAAACACATCCCCAGGCACAGACTTCTGGCAATCGTTGCAAGCACGCATTCAAGCATAGACTTCTTGCAATCTTTGCATACACGCATCCAAGCATGGACGCACACAAGCGTAGACTTCTTGCGATCGTTGCAAACACGCATCCAAGCGTAGACTTCTAGCAATCGTTGCAAGCACGCATCCTAGCATAGACCTCTTGCAATCGTTGCTAGTACGCAGTCAAGCATGGACGTCTTGCGGTTGGTGCGAGTACGCATACAAGCCTGGACTTCTCGCAAGCGTTGCAAGCTCGCATTCAAGTGTAGACTTCTTGCAACCGTTGCGAGCACGCATTCAAGCATGGACGTCGTACAGTCGTTGCAAGTTCGCATTCAAGCGTAGACTTTTTCAATCGTTGCAAGCACGAATCCAAGCATAGACTTCTTGCAAATCATTGCAAGCATGCATCAAGCATAAATCTTCGTGCAATCGTTGCGAGCACGCATTCAAGTATGGAAATCTGGCAGTCGTTGCAAGCACGCATACAAGAATAGACTTCTTGCAATCATTGCAAACACGCATCCATGCGTAGACTTCTTGCAGTCATTGCAAGCATGCATCCAAGCGTAGATTTCTTGCAATCGTTGCAGGCACGCATCCAAACATAGACTTCTTGCAATCATTGCAAGCACACATTCAGGCATAGACCTCTGGCAAATCATTGCTAGCACGCATTCGAGCATAAGACCTCTTGCAATCATTGCGAGCAGATGTCCAGGCACAAACTTGTTACAATCATTGCTAGCAGGCAGTTCCGGCTGGCTCAATAGATTGCTTTGGGAAAAACCTGGATACCTTCCTAAATGTACATTGTAACGGGGTACTTATTTTATAGGTAAAGTTGATCCAGGGAAAATCCGATTGCCTCTCGGGGGATCAGGAAGGAATTTTTTCCCTGCTGTAGCAAATTGGGCCATGCTCTGCTGGGGTTTTTTGCCTTCCTCTGGATCAGCTGTGGGTGTAGAATTGGGTGTGTCGGGTTGTGCGATATTTATTTGTTTGATTTGTGGTTAGGACTGGATGGACTTCTGTCTTTTCCGACCTGGCTACCCATGTATCTTACCATAACTTCTTGCAATCGTTGCAGGCACGCATCCTGGCATAACTCCTTGAAATCGTTGCAGGCACGCATCCTGGCATAACTTCTTGCAATCATTGCACACACGCATCCTAGCATAACATCTTGCAATCATGGCAAGCACGCATCCTGGTGTAACTCCTTGCAATCGTTGCAGGCACGCATCCTAGCATAACATCTTGCAATCGTTGCAAGCACCCATCTTGGCATAACATCTTGCAATCGTTGCAAGCACGCATCTTGGCATAACATCTTGCAATCGTTGCAAGCACGCATCTTGGCATAACATCTTGCAATCGTTGCAAGCACGCACCCAAACACATGTTCAAGCACAACTCCTGCAGTTTTCGCAAAGCACATGCGATAACACGAATTTCTCACAGTCACTATGAACACATTTCCAGTGACAAACTCCCACGCAATTGTCGCAAGCACACGTTTAAACACTACTTTTGCAATCGTGCCAAGGCTCGCGACTTAGCATAACGTCTTGCAATCATTCTTTTGCAAGCACACATTCTCAGTGGCACACAAACTGGCTACACGTCGTTTTCAGCAGCACTTAGTTGGCCACTTGTCTCCTGTGGCTTTTCTTACAAGCCACTCACCGTTTCCTGTCTGTCGGTCTCTCCCTTAGGATAGTTGAGTTCAACTTCCATCCAGCACCTGGATCGTGTTGACACACGCAACTGGCTTCTTCCTGTAACACGCTCAGGCTATACCTAGCCAGCGCTCAGCATTTCTCATCCTTACAGGGCCCGGAGAGCCACCTGTCTTTATGGCTTATACAGCAAGATCCCCACTTCGAGGCATCCAGAGGCATCACCCATAGCCAACGGAAAACGCTCGCCCATCACAACTGCCATCTTTAGGGACATGAAATCCTCGCATATTCTCCAGTCTAGTCATCCAAGCGGCCATCTACCTGGCCCTTTGTGATTTTCCATGGCCTAGCCAATTTATTGTTGGTAGCACTGGCAGCCAGGTTCTACACAGACACTACTTGACGAATGTTCAAATCTGCAATACGGGCCATTCCCCAGGATCGATCTTTATGTCACGCCTCCTAGTCCTCCTCTCACGGACACAGGACCCTTCTTAGATCCTTAATTTGGATGCCATGGCAATAGCAGACCTGTCAATGTCGGAAGGTTCCTTACTGCATGGATTGATGTATCGGTGTTTAGACCGTCTACGATGCCCCTGTCGCCCCTGGTAGTGACAGATGCCACAGCCTACACAGGCTTCGCCTGGTTTACAGGACCATGGCATCAGGGATACTCCTAAAACCCCGGTTTACCTGGACTTCCTCCCTCTTCAGGCTATACCCGGTCATGACAGCCTCTCGTATCTGGGGTCATGTCAGGACAGGACAGGCTGTGGCTTTCACCACCGACAACTGGGCCGAGGCTCATCTTGTTATTGAAGCCAGGTCTGGACCGCTCTCGGTTGTGTCCTTCCTGCGCAGACCGCTGCAGTTAGCCCGGTGGCACCAGTTTAATGTCCATTGTATGTTCATTCCAGGCCTTCAGCAATCCCGCAGGCCAAGTTCTGCATAGTCGTTACTTGGCTCGCTACCAACTTCATTTCATCCTCCTCCTTGCAGTGACTAAAACCCAGAAATCTGACTCCAGGATGGACGTCCATTTCTATAGAGAAGCAGGGCTTGGTATCAAGTAACCGTACTTGACTACCTACTGTCACTCCTACCGGAACGCGTAGACTCTAGTTCCCTATTGCTTTCGTGCCAACACTTGTGTACCTGCCAGTTTCCCAAACACATGGGGTTCTTCTACACAGCCTACACCTCGTCCCCGGTCCATACCGTGGACACTCTTTAGTATTTGAGCACCCTTGGCAGCATGTTGGCGTGGGTCCCAAGTCACGTCATTGAAAGACTAAGCAGTTGGGACCCTGCCTACCTCGCCCGGTACATTCCCAATCCTCGGGTGGAAATGGCACAAGCGTTCACCAAACTCGCTCAACTAATTAAGCTAAAACTAATAAAACTGCACCCCTACCTGAATGTTTTGCCCCCTTATTTTGGTATACCGACCATCAGACCAGGGCACACTTCAGGTCCATTTCATGTGGTTAATCTTATGGTAGAGGCTACTTGATCATATCCGTATCGGCCATAGGGCTTTGACCATAAGTAAGAAGGCCAGTGTGGTGGCCTGAATTTATGGGAGGAGCCCGGAGGGTATTTAACCAGCCCGCTCGCCTGTGGTCTTTGTCGGTTTCCGGTGCGCGGCACCCACCCTCCCTTCCCCTTTTCAGGGCATTTCTCAAATTCATTTCTCTTCACATACATTAATTTCTAATCTAGGGTATGCCCCCTTATTTTGGTATACCGACCATCAGACCAGGGCACACTTCAGGTCCATTTCATGTGGTTAATCTTATGGTAGAGGCTACTTGATCATATCCGTATCGGCCATAGGGCTTTGACCATAAATATATATATATATATATATATATATATATATATATATATATATATATATATATATATATATATATATATATATATAAAAATTTCCCTCACTTTAGGCCGATACGTATTCAACATATTGTTGGTAAAAAAACAAAAAACAAAATCGCAATAAGCGTTTATTGATTGGTTTGTGCAAAAGTTATAGCGTCTACAAAATAGGGGATAGTTTTATGGTATTTTTATTAATCATTTTATTTTACTAGTAATGGCAGTGATCAGCGATTTTTATCCTGACTGCGACATTATGGCGGACACATCCGACAATTTTGACACATTTTTGGGACCATTGGCATTAATACAGCGATCAATGCTTTAAAATTGCATTGATTACTGTAAAAATGTCACTGGTAGTGAAGGGGTTACCCACTAGGGGGCGGGGAGCGGTTAAGTGTGTCCTAGGGGAGTGTTTCTAACTGTCTGGGGGATGGGCTTGTATGACGTGGACACTGATCGCTGCTCCCGATGACAGGGAGCAGACGATCGGTATCCTGTCATTAGGCAGAACAGGGAGATGCTGTTTACATCAGCATCTCCCCGTTCTTGGGCTTTGGCGATCGAGTCCGCAGGTATCGTGGGCACGGTCACGGAGCTTGCGGCAGGCACGTGTGCATGCACAGCAGGAATTTCAAAAGTAACGTACGTTACTTTGCCCAGTCATGCCCTTCTGCCGACGTATATATGCCGACAGCGGTCGGCAAGTGGTTAAATATGCCAAATGAGAACAAAATCAGAATAAAAATCTATATCAATTTTATTACACATAAAAAATTGTGTAATTACAAATTACACTTTTCTACAATGTAAAGTAAAGTAGTGAGTTAGGATTTCCTATGGTCATAAACACAATATTAAAACCTAGATATGCATAAAGAAACTGTGCGAAAAGGCCCCTTTCACACTGGGGCAGGAGCGGCGTTGCCGGTAAAATGGCACTATTTTTAGCACCGCTTTACTGTTGTTTTAGCAGTGATAGTCAGCCGCTAGCGGGGCGGTTTTACCCCACTGCTGGCGGCCGAGAAAGGGTTAAAACCACCCCGAAGCGCTGCTGCAGCAGCGATTTGCTGGCGGTATAGCCGCACTGCCCCATTGATTTCAATGGACAGAAGCTGTGAAGGAGTGGTGTATACACCGCTCCAAAGATGCTGCTAGCAGGACTTTTTTTTTTAACACCCTGCCAGCGCACCGCTCCAGTGTGAAAGCCCTCGGGACTTTCACACTAGGTACACAGCAGCGGCTCTTTACAGGTGTTTTTAGCGCTGTATCGCCTGCAAAGCGCCCCAGTGTGAAAGGGGTCTAAATACAAAAATATGTAAATCTAATGGATACATGTACTTGTAACTGACCAGTTATGCCACGTGCACACGACCACACTTTCCGGCAGACTAGGTCCAACGGAATCAGTCCGTCGGACAATCCAATCATATGTGGGCCAATACGATCGTTTTTTTTTTTTTTTTTTTTTTTAAAAGCCGACGGACCTAGAAATAGAACATGTTTCAAATCTGTCCGACGGACTCAATTCCTATCGGGAAAACAGTACGCAAGGGAAGCTATTGGCTACTGGCTATTGAACTTCCTTTACATCCCGTTGTACGTCATCAAGTTCAAAACGAACGGACTTAGTCCGTTCGTGTGTGTCCAAGTCCAACTCCGCTGAAAAGTCAGTCGAGAAGACCGTCGGACATAATCTGCTGGAAAGTCCGGTCGTGTGTACGTGGCATTACAAGTACATGTATCCATTCGATTTACATATTTTTGGATTTATCGCAGTTTCTTTATGCATATTTAGGTTTTTAATATTGTGTTTATGGCAATGTTTTATATAGATTTTTTTTGTGACTTTGTACTCATTTGGCATATTTAAAGCCCCACTACTTTTGTTTTAAAAAATACCATATTCATTTATGGTATGATGCCAATGTGAATTTGAGATTAGTCCTGCTAAAAACACTAATCACCGCCATTACTCGCAAAAAAAAAATTATAAGGAAAATGCCATAAATATATCCCCTAATTTGTAAACGCTATATATTTTGCACAAACCAATCAATATATGCTTATTGCAATTTTTTTTACCAAAAATAAGTAGAAGAATACATATTGGCCTAAACTGATGAAGAAAACTTTTTTTTTCATTTTGTTTTGGATATTTATTATTAAAAAAAAGTAAAAAATATCTTTTTTTTTTCAAAATTGTAGCTGTTTTTTGTTTATAGCACAAAAATTAAAAAACGCAGAGGTGATCAAATACCACCAAAAGAAAGCTCTATTTGTGGGGAAAAAAGGACATACATTTTGTTTGTGTACAACGTTGCATGACTGCACAATTGTCAGATAAAGCAAAGCAAAGCTGTATCGCACAAAATGCCCTGGTCATTAAGAGGGTAAATCCTTCCGGAGCTGAAGTGGTTAAACTCGACGGTACCTAAAAATGGAGAGCAACTGGGCATGTGCAGAGCAGGGCGAGACAGCACATTACTGGATTTTAAACAGTATAGACACTTATTTTTAATGTTTTACATACCTCACATTTTTGTAAATATTTTATTATATATCTTTTCATGTAACAACACCATAGAAATGACACTTTGCTACAATGGAAAGTAGTGAGTGTACAGCTTGTATAACAGTGCAAATTTGCTGTCCTCTCAAAATCAATCAACACACAGCCATTAATGTCTAAACCGCTGGCAACAAAAGAGAGTACACTCCTAAGTGAAAATGTCCAAATTGGGCCCAATTAGACATTTTTCCTCCCTGGTGTCTTGTGACTTGTTACAAGGTCCCAGGTGTGTTAAATTTGGTGTTATCTCTCATACTGGTCACTGGAAGTTCAACATGGCACCTCATAGCAAAGAATATTCTGAGGATCTAAAAAAAAAGAATTGTTGCTCTATATAAAGATGGCCTAGGCTATAAGAAGATTGCCAAGACCCTGAAACTGAGCTGCAGCACGGGGGCCAAGACCATACAGCGGTTTAATAGGACAGGTTCCACTCAGAACAGACCTCGCCATGGTCGACCCAAAGAAGTTGAGTTCACGTGCTCAGCATCATATCCAGAGGCTATCTTTGGAAATAGACATAGGAGTGCTGCCAGCATTGCTGCGGAGGTTGAAGGGGTGGGGGGTCAGCCTGTCAGTGCTCAGACCATACGCTGCATGCTGCATCAAATTGGTCTGCATGGCTGTCATCCCAGAAGGAAGCCTCTTCTAAACATGATGCACAAGAAAGCCTGCAAACAGTTTGCTGAAGACAAGCAGACTAAGGACATAGATTACTGGAACCATGCGTGTGTGGCAACAACCAGGTGATGAGTACAAAGACAAGTGTGTCTTCTCTACAGTCAAGCATGGTGGTGGGAGTGTCATGGTCTGGGGCTGCACGAGTGGAGAGCTGCTGGCACTGGAAGTTACAGTTCATTGAGGGAACCATGAATGCCAACATATACTGTGACATACTGAAGCTGAGCATGATCCCCTCCCTTCAGAGACTGGCCGCAGGGCAGTATTCCAACATAACGACCCCAAACACACCTCCAAGATGACCACTGCCTTGCTAAAAAAGCTGAGGGTAAAGGTGATGGACTTGCCAAGCATGTCTCCAGACCTAAACTCTATTGAACATCTGTGGGGCATCCTCAAACAGAAGGTGGAGGAGCGTAAGATCTCTAACATCCACCAACTCCATGATGTCGTCATGGAGGAGTGGAAGAGGACTCCAGTGGCAACCTGTGAAGCTCTGGTGGGTTAAAGCAGTGCTGGAAAATAATGGTGGCCACACAAAATATTGAAACTTTGGGCCCAATTTGGACATTTTCACTTAGGGGTGTACTCCCTTTTGTTGCCAGCAGTTTAGACATTAATGGCTGTGTGTTGCCGTGACGTAACGCGTAGGATCCGAGGCTAATCAGATACCGGAACAGACGCTCAGACATTGAGACACGAGCTCGGCACTCGTTTTTACAACGCCAGCATAACCCCACAGAAATGTGAGTTTTTTAATATATGCAAATAAAAGTTTTATTTTCATTTAAAAATACTACACCATGGTGGGCCTCTTTTATCTTTTTTAAATGTACATTGAGAATGCTATGATCTGAGGCACCCAGTGAAAGAGAGGAAGAAAAGGATCATCCCTACCTCTTCCCCCCCCCCCCCCCCATTCCCCTGGCTCCACTTAAAAGTGGACGAACGCCTAAGAAAAGATCGAGTTGAAGGGACCCCCCTCCTACTAAGATTACTCTGCTACATGCTGTTTACCTTACAGCAGTGAGGTAATCATTTATTTCTACCATGGGTGTCAGTGACACTGAAGATCTATCCTATTTTCTGCACTTAAAGGCACAGTGTCACTTTAATGCCAAGACCGCTATACACAGTGTTCCAGTGAAACACTTTGCACGTTTGCACTAATATTTGCACATTGGATTAAGGATCAAAAATCCAATACCGCACTGAATATTTGTTTAGTTAGATGATTTAAAATATTTTTGTATACGCTATTTATATATTTTGAACCACATTTTGTTTTTTGCTTTATTCGTTTGCATACTAGTCACTGTATGAACCATTCACCTATGTTCTATATATATTGCACAGTGATATAGCCACCTTTAGCTAAAAAATTTTTTTGCTGATATTATTTATATCACTTAGATATTGTTTATTTTGTCTTTTGTTGTTTTTAAAACTATTATGCTTCTTTAACACACTTGTTAAGTAATTTTAGATTATCTATTGATTTTGCACCTATGCACCTTACCGTCAATTGTGATAAAGAACAGTCGGGCATATAACTGATACTTTGGCAATATCGTGGTAACACACCACAAGAGAAAAATATATTAGAAGGAGCGCAACACCACCCCCCTCTCTCCACAAATTTCTTTTGGTGGTATTTGATCACCTCTGCGTTTTTTATTTTTTGTGCTATAAAAAAAAAAAATTTGAAAAAAAAAACACAATATTACTTTTTGCTATATAATAAATATACAATTTTTTTAACAAAAAAAACCTTTTTTCCCCTCAGTTTAGGCTGATATGTATTCTATATATTTTTGGTAAAAATAAAATAAAAATATATATAGCAATAAGTGAATATTGATTGGTTTGCGCAAAAATTATAGCGTCTACAAAATACGGGATAGATTTATGTCATTTTGTTATTATTTATTTTTTCCTACTAATGGTGGTGATCTGCAATTTTTATTGTGACCGTGACATTGCAGCAGACAGATCGGACACTTTCGACACTGTTTTGAGACCATTGACATTTATAAAGCGATCAGTGCTATAAAAATGCACTAATTTATTGTATAAATGTCACTGGCAGGAAAGGGGTTAACACTAGGGGGCGCTGAAGGGGTTAAATGTGTGTCCTAGGGAGTGATTCTAACTGTGGGGGGAGGGGACAGATGAGGGAAGGAGACCAATCGGTGTTCCTATATATAAAAAGGTACATACGATCAGTTCACCTCTCCCCTGACAGAACGAGGATCTGTTTACACACATAGATCCACGTCCCTGCTCTGTGATGAGCAATCGCGGGTGCCCGGCGGACATCGCGGCCCCTGGGCGCGCGCATCAGGTCCCCAGTGATGCAGCTAGCGTGCGCTCTCCACAATTCCGGGAAGCTGGGGACATTATATGATGTCCACCCAGAGCGAGGAAGGGTTCCTGTGGGCGTCATTTTACTATGGCCCAGTATGGAAGTGATTAATGCTCAAGGAGCATGATATGAACAAGCCCTTAATGAGGTTCTTCCTCGGACACCTGTAGAAAAAAATAGCCAGCAGCTAAAAATCGCGGCTGCTGACTTTTAGGACTAATACACACTATATGTGCTGACAGACATTTTACTGCATGTTAAAATGTCTGTCACTGCAGGGACTCACAGGAAACAATTATTTCCTATGTGTTCCATTCACACTGCAACGCAGCCTAGTGCCGTGGTGAAATGCAGACACGGTGCATTTTACCGCAGTGCACCAAATCACACTGTAATATAAGGCAGCACAATGTGCTGTCTTACATTGCAGTGAACAGAGTGTACATTTTGTACATTTCACATAAAGATTATTCAAAACAAAAAAAAGGGACCCATAGGATGTGCTGAATCACGCATCACACTGCCCCCTACTGCAGCCGACAGCGCAGAGCAGCCGGATCGGTGAATTGCTTTGGCTGATCTGAGTTGCAGTGCGGATTCAGCTTTAAACATTCACCTGTCCCAGGATTCAACGCTGTCTTCACACTGTCGATTTCTTCACTGGTCTTCAGTCTCCGGAGTCGGCAGTCGTGGGCAGTTAGCTGTAACTGCTTGCAGCTTTCCATACGGCTGCTCGCTGCGCATGCGTGAGCTGAGCTGCAAAACCTGAATTGTTCCTAAGCTTTCTGGGACCTGTGACATGTCCCAGAAGGCTGCAGGGGAGGGGCGATCTAAACAGTAATGGGAGCGGGTACCTGTCAAAACCAGTTACCCACTTCTCCTCCAAAAAAAGAATGCCAAATGTGAAGGGTGGGAGGAGCTTCCCCTTTTAGGTAAAGTTCCACTCTAAGTGGAACTAAAGCCACAAATAGTCACCTCCGCTCCAACATCCACAAGGTTCTTCACTGATGCCAACATCTTCTCCTGGGTGCCAGGTCTCGATTGGCCGATACAGGATGACGTAAGTTTCACGCATACGCAGAAGATTGCTCATGCTGGCACACAGGCCCTGTGCCCTGAATACAGACACTTTAAGGCGCATTGGTGGTAGGCTGACAAGGCCACTTTTAACTGTAAGGCAATGGCTTAGTCTTGTCATCCTGCAACAAGAAGCCCCTTTCACATTGCTGCAATTGATAGGATCACCAGGTAAAAATGCAAAAAATAAAAAAAATGGCCAAGAAATCATAAATTCTGCCAGGGTATATAAACTTATGAGCACAACTATATCTAGCAGGTCAAAATTGGGCTGGTACATTGCTTTTCTCATAAAAGTCACTGACTAGATCACTTTTACTTAAAAGCCAGGACTTGGCTGACAAAAGAAAAAAAAAAAAAAACAACAAAAAAAAGATTTTTCTTGACCTTTCTTGAACAATTCAGTTTACCATGAGCAACTAGCACATGCCACTTCAATGATTTCAACTTCTGCACTACTTTTGCACTGTAAAGACAACATGATTGATTCCATTCTGTTCAGGTCTATTCAGAAGATAAACAGCTAAGTAAGAGAAAGTATACATCCCCCATCTTAGTCTCCATTTCATAAGGCTCTGCATAGTGTACAAATAATAGTGAGACAATCTAAAAATGAGAAGCTGCTGCTGTGCTGCCTGAATAGCAGATGCAGAATGCTCTGTGAACAGTGTCATGAAAGCAGCCTGTAAATGTTTGTTTAACCACTTGGGATCCGCGCTATTGCCGAATGACGGCATTAGCGCGGACCTAGATTGCCGGGACTACGTCTATTGACGTCGTCCCGGTTACGAGCGGCCTGCGCGCCCCCTGAGGGGCGCGCGCGGCGCGCTCTGTCATTGGCGAGTCCGTGAGACTCGCCTGATCACCGATCCGTGTAAGGGGTCGATCCCGACCCCTTATCACGTGATCAGCTGTCAGCCAATGACAGCTGATCATGTGATAAAACGGAGCCGGTAATCAGCTAGTATTCCTCCTCGCGCTGACAGCGCGAGGAGAAAAAAAAAAAGCCGATCGCCGGCGGCCGTGTTCGGGACATCAGTCCCGATCACGGCCAGCAATTCAAGCGGACACCTGCCCCCTGCCAGTGCCCACCTGCCACCCGCAGTGCCATCCTGAAATAAAGTAAGTGCCCCCCTGTCAGTGCCACCCAGCAGTGCCCATAGTGCCCACAGTGCCACTCAGCAGTGCCCAGTGCCACCCAGCAGTGCCCACAGTGCCACCCACAGTGCCACCCAGCAGTGCCACCCACAGTGCCACCCAAAATCTGCCTCAAAGGTGCTGCACCCCAGTGCCGCCCATCAGTGCCCAGCAGTGCCGCCCATCAGTGCCCAGCAGTGCCGCCCATCAGTGCCCAGCAGTGCCACCTATCAGAGCCACCTATCAGTGCCACCTATCAGTGCCCATCAGTCCCATCTATCTGTGGTACCTATCAGTGCCCATCCGTGCCACTTATCCGTGCCACCCATCCGTGCCATCTTATCTGTGCCCATCAGTGCCGCCTTATCTGTGCCCATCGGTGCCGCCTTATCTGTGCCTATTAGTGCCGCCTTAACTATGCCTATCAGTGCCCACCAGTGCAGCCTATCAGTGCCCACCAATGCAGCCCATCAGTGCCCACCAATGCAGCCCATCAGTGCCCACCAATGCAGCCTATCAGTGCCGCCTAATCAGCGCACTTCAATGAAGGAGAAAAATGACCCGTTTGCAAAATTTTATAACAAACTATTAAAACATGATTTTTTTTTTATTTTTTTTTGCATCTTTTTTTGTTTGTTTAGCAAAAAATAAAACTCCGAGCTGTAACTAAATACCACCAAAAGAAAGCTCTATTTGTGGGAAAAAAATGATAAAAATTTAATTTGGGTACAGTGTTGTATGACCGCGTAATTGTCACTCAAAGTGCATCAGCGCTGAAAGCTGAAAATTGGTCTGGGACTGAGGGGGGTTTAAGTGCCCAGTAAGCAAGTGGTTAAAAAAACTTTTCTAGTAGTAAAAAAGTGACTTAAAAGGCTACTTTTAAACCTGCAAATATGAGAAATAAATGAAAATCACAAACAAAAGTTATAGTTTCCATATACATTTTTTAGCTTCCTTATAAAGTTTTCTTGGTGGCTCAAGGGACAATGCAGGTATGTTCTGGGCCCTGCAAGATCCCTGTCCCTGGCATTCCTGTGCCCATACATACCCTCTTTTTTAAACCACTTACTGCTCACAGACAAGCTTCCTGTCTCCCTGTGACATCACCAAGGCACTTCCTGTTCAAGATCACAAATGCTGTTTCTAGTTTCCAATCTATCTACTTTGCTGTACCAGTTACTCCTCATCAACTCTAATTTCTGTTCACATTTCCAGCTGTTGCTGGTGACATTTTAAACTCAGTAGTTGGGACATATACCAGGGTTTTAAAGAGGTGATTAGACTAAAATTATGATAAGGAATCAATAATCATTGACCATATATTATTACAGGATGTATAGTGTGCAGGGTAGGCTCTTAAAGTTAAATTCCAGGATGACTCAAAGCAGTTAGATCCTTGCATACAAAGCTAGAATAACTCGTTTTTAATGTTCTTCTTGTCTCTATTAGGTACAATTAGCCTCTCTTCTGTAGTGGAATTGGTCCCAAACACACCCCCTGGAGCCTAAACATCAGCAGTCATCTAAGAATGTGGGTATTACCTGGGACATGGCTCTAGGTACACACTGCCTATTACTGACAAAGCCCATAGAAAGTCTACAGAATGAGAACAGAAACCCCCCAAACATGCCTCTACTGTAGTGGTCACCAGGAGCAGTAGAAGAGTCCGGTGAGCTCCATCATTGACTAATAGCAACTGATGCAGCTCCACCATTTTCATCTGCCCCTATGCCTGCCCTTAGATTGTATGGATCATTCTGGTCAGATGACCTGGACTTTGGGATAAGATTTCAGATAATATGACTGTTGGGTGGTATGGAAAGACCACTTTATGGTTTATTAATGTTTAGTTGTCTAGAAAACCACATGAATTTTGTTTTATGTTTTTATTTGCTAGATCCAATTGTACGTAAAGGCAAAACATTAGTTTTGGATAAAGTGGCCAAGTGTTAGACCCTCTGTTGGGTTTTTACTGCTGTGGGAGATTCAAACTCTGTCTGTCCTGGTGTGACTGATATAGAAAGTGAGGAGAAATGCAACATTTTACTGTTGTCACCAGAGCAAGAAGTAAGGGTAACTCATCCAGTGGGGACAAATGTTCTGGTAACAACTTTCTGGGATGGAAATTCCCTGCACTTTTGGGAGCAATTTTCTCATTTCCTGTTGCGTCTGATGTAAAATGTTTTCAGCGGGACTCAGACAGCAAAAATGTACCTGATGGGGCTGTCAATCCCCCCTATTCTATACAAAGAAGGTTTGTACATACTTGATTTATGAAATAATGTAAGGATATAGTAATTTTGGACATTTATGGGAACATCTTCCATACCCTCTTTGTGGCTATAGATTAACGTATTATGTATTATATAAACTTATATGCAATCAGGACTGTTTTTTTAGACTGTTTCTGAATATGTTTTATATGCTTTGTTATTGTGGCATACAAACATCCATGATTTAACATTTGCAACTTATTACAGTGAGACAAGAATAAGCATTATAAGAATGAGAACTTCCTCCACTGCTAATTGAGGCTGGGTTCACACCGCTGCGGGTGTGAGACCCGGATGTGATTCGCACCGCACTGCAGTGCAAATCACATCCGATCTCTGTAGCGATGCGAGTTCAGCCATACAGATAGTATGGCTGAATTCGCATCGCACCCGCCGCAAACTCGCACGGGACCCTTTTTTTGGTCCGCAGCAGAATCGGATCGCATGGGTGTTCACACCATGCGATCCGACTCCTGTCCGAGTTTGCAGATCGCACTGCGATATGCCGACTGATCTGGGGGTGTCATTAAGATTTCATTGACACTCCCAGCAGTCCGCATAGGGCAGTGTGAACTGCCGGCGGGAGGCATGTGATGCGGGAAAACGCCCGCGGATTTGCGGCGTTCCCGCATCACTACGGTGTGAACCTAGCCTGAAAGTCTAATTTTGGAACACTGTAGTAGATAATATTTGTTTCCTCTGGATAAGTTTGTCGTTGTGATTATTTTGTTTTTAATGAGGGGTATTAGGAATCTTTATCTTCTTTGTTAGGCCAAAATAGTGTAATTTGCAGTCTACAGTTTTAAAATTTGATGTTTACACTAGATTGAGACTGTAGTCTGTATTCTATTCCAGTGATTAGAACAGGATACATAAATAACACTGGTGATACAGTATATGCGATTTCCTGACTCCCACACAAACAGAAATGTGGGGGAAAAACACAAAAAAATCTTGCTGGCAATGCCTCAATCATAGGAATTCCTGAGAATATAAACAATTTATTGAAAAGGAAATAACCACAACAGTATTTCCCAATAAATTCCTAGGATGGCCTTCCCTACCCATTTCCCAAAACACTTCATTGTGAATATCCGTTCAGGCAGGAAGATATCCTGGAGATCACTTCTAAAGACAAAAGACAAGAATGTCCACATCCAATATGACACAATATATAATATGAGTACAGAAAAATAAACTAAAACTATTATATAATTATAATCTAGTCTACTAAATAGGACAAGGGAAAAAACAATTAGGTTCACGACAGCAAAATTAATACTCAGCATTTGAGTCACAAGTCAAGGAATGCATATTAAGCTGTGTTTGGACAGTGACATTGACGTGGCAGGTACCATGCCAATACGATCTCATGACATATGTCAGTGGTAATGCCTATCGATATTAAATTAACTCAGATACCACCAATTTCAAAGCGAAGCAAGAATCAATATATACAAACTCTAATTTAGGATAATTTTCAATAAATTTATATAATACATTCTTATAACCAGGGTTGGCAGATTGTTCATCATCTGTAGTAAAGGCCAACGTGGCATTGTTTAACTAAATATAATTGGACAATATGTCCTTACGTGTCGGAAATACAAAAATTATGCATAGGAGGTATTCTAGAATTAAATCTATAAGATTTTATAATTGACAATTTTATTAGATTTTCCCTTATAAAACAAAGAGAATATAGGCATAACAAACAAAGGACATGGTATAATGTCAACAGCTGACCAAAATTCTAATTAAATAAAGATCTGGAAATGTTTACGTCTTGTACCCACAAACTGGCAGAAAATAACAGTTGCAATATATTCTGTAAACCATATAAAGAAAAACAAACAAACAGTCTAGAGTTATGAGCAATATCCATTGAACCCAACCCCATAGGGACCATCTAAAATAGAACAAGGCGCAGGGATAAAGTTCAGGACCTAGAATGATGCCTTTGTATAGAAATCAAAGAAAAATAAAAAACGAAAAGGGGAAAGTAATTAAAAAAAAATAAGGGGGGGGGAAGAGACCTGAGCTCATCACTCCTGGGGGAGGTAGAGAGCGCCGGAACTATGACCAACAAGAGATAATAGAACCTCACGGGGGGGAGTCCTCTCACAAATGCCACGGTTCCCATATTGAATTATGACGCTCTACCGTATCGGCAAGCCATGTTGTGAGGGACTCCATAACCTCCACATCCTTAATCCTAGTGTATAACTCTAAGGAGGCCGGTGGTGTTTGCCGCATCCACTGAAGAGCTGCCAGACATCTAGCAATTTTATATATATATATATATATATATATATATATATATATATATATATATATATATATATATGTATATGTGTGTGTCAATATATGAGAAGTCAATTTATTAGCCAATTAGCCAGCCTGGGTAGCCTAAGGGGAAGTAGCCCTAACAGGAAGGTTTTGGGGCAAGAAGGAAAGTTTACATCAAAACAGGCAGAGGAGGAGATCATGCACTGTCCCCCCAATATGGTCACAGATGTGGGCAGTGCCAATAAATATGAAGCAAAATGCAGCGATCCCTATGGCAGCACCAGCAGCGATCAGTGGCAGCGATCAGTGGCAGAAGGATATATGGTATTCAAGTGGGTAGGGGTCATATACCAAAAGAATAATACAATCTATAAGATCCACTGTACATTGATATACTGACAGCTCAACAGGAGCTTTTCAACGCAATCCTATACTACAATAAAGCAGTTGGAGGGGGTCACAAAAGGGATTCAGAAAGGACTCTAATCCTTGCTTCCCTAGAGAATGGTGTACTCTTTTCATTGTGCAACTTCCTCTACCTCCAATGTCTGAAAAGGAAAAAAAAAAAAAGAAAAAGTATACCCTTATCTAAATTTGAACAGCAATTTGACATACTAATAAGACACAATTATAGCTATGCCTCATCTGTTCTGCCAACTGAAGGATTTTTTTTACTGGGAAAATGTTTCTTTCACAGCAACCTATACTCAATATTGGTTCTAATATGTGAAAGTAGATTTCTCAACCAGGACTTTGACTGTAGAAAATGCCTGCCAAGATCCAGACATGACAAAAGCATTGCACACCCTATACTGGCTACAGAAAGCTCAGGAAACACAATCTGACTTGTAATCTGCTACACCTATTCAAACTTGCAAACTTGCCAACGTTAGTAACATGGAAATTGGAAAAATGGATCATTTGGAAACGCAGCACATTAAAAGAGCGTCACTATTTGCTGAAATAACACAGGTTCATTTTGACGCAAATGTTACATCCCAGGAATCTGACAATCTACTTCTAAACTTAGTGTACTAAGAACTATTAATTTGTAAAATAGGGGCCCATTTCCAAAAAAGACCTTACTGTTCTGGTCACATAAGCTATATCCTCAGTCAAACTTGTAAACGCTGCATTGTTTTGTGAAAAACTGGGCTTGTTTTTTTAATTACGAAATACATATTTCCATACTCAGATTACAAAGAGTATTTAGAACAAAACTGTGTGTTTTGACTACATACATTACTGTTTTAGGCCAAGGAGCTAAATATTTAAAACTATTCTCTGTGTACTAAAGACCTTTAAAAAAATGATGGAGCTGCACTGCTGGGCACTGATGAGGCTGCACTGATAAGGCAGCACTGATGGGCTCGGATGAGCCTGCACCAATGGGTACTGATATGCTGCACTGATGGGCACTGATAGGTTGCACTGACAGGTACTGATGAGGCTGCACTGATATGCTGCACTGATGGGGCTACACTGACAGGCACTGATGAGGCTGCACTGATGGGCACAGATAGGCCGCATTGATGGGCACCAATGAGACTGCACGTATGGGCACTGATAGAAGCGGATGGGCACTGATAAGCACAGATATGCTGCACTGATAGGCTTCACTGATGGGCACTGATATGCTTTATGTTAATATTGTTAAAGTTGTTGTTAAAGTGATACTAAAGTCTAGTTTTTTTTTGTTTTTTTTAAATAACAAACAAATTATACTTACCTGCTCTGTGCAGTGGTTTTGCACAGAGCAGTCTGGATCCTCTTCTTTTTGGGTCCCTGGCCAAAGCTCCTGGCCCCTCCCTCCTGTTGAGTGTCCCCACAGCATGTAGCTTTCTATGGGGCACCCGAGCCGCAGCTCCGTGTACATTCAGACACGGAGCTGCAGTTTGGCCTCGCCCCCTCTCTCTCTCCTCATTGGCTAACTGACTTTGATTGACAGCAGCGGGTGCCAATGGCACCGCTGCTGTGTCTCAGCCTATCAGGAGGGAGACGGCCGAGGCACCCGTGGACATTATTGGATCAAGATGGAGTTTAGGGAAGCATTAGGGGGGCCAAGGGGGGGCTGCTGCACACAGAAGGTTTTTTTTTTTAAGATAAAAAACCTTCTGCCTTTACAACCACTTAGGATGCATTAAGGTGAAAAAACCCTTGTCAGTGACCGTCCCCCAGCACCCTCCTGTTTTACTTACCTGAACCCTCAAACTTGTCCCATGGGGGCGTGCCGTCTCTCTGCCTGGGGTTCTCGGCTGATGAGTGTATAGATTGGTAGCAGCATAGCCATTGGTTCCTGCTGCTGTCAATCAAATCCAATGACGCGGCCGCTGGGGGGGCGGAGCCGAGCCCTGCATTCGGCGCCAATGGATGCCGAATGCTGGACTCAGGAGCACACCCGCAAGGTAACCCCCGGGAGAGCGCTTCTCCTAGGAGGTTATCTGATGCAGGGAGGAACCCAGAGAGCCGCAGGGGTACCCCAAAAGACGAGGATCGGGGCCACTCTGTGCAAAACAAGCTGCACAGTGGAGGTAAGTACGACATGTTTGTTCTTTAACAAAAAATAAATAAAAATAATTTACTTTAGTGTCACTTTAATATTTATTTTCGGAACTTAAAGTGGTGTTCCTCTTAATAAAAAAATTATAAGTCAGCAGCTACAAATACTGCAGCTGCTGACTTTTAATAACTTTAGTACCTGTGGGCGCCTGGCTGTGGCTTCAGAGCCGGGCACCCACTGCGCATGCGTGATTGGCCGCGCAATCATCTGGGACCTGAGACGTGTCCCAGATGACTGACAAGAAGGAGAGGGCAGAGCTGATCTCCCTTCCTGCGTCGAGGTGAAGTGACGTCAAGAGCCCAGGCACTGAAGGAGGCAGACTACGAGGGACCCCCTAGCAACAGGCATTTAGAGGTAAGTAGAAAAAAAAATTCTCCAAATTGTTTTTTTTTAATGCACATAAATGACAGTTTTTTTTTTTTCTTAGGGTGGAACTCCACTTTAATTCTGCATATAACATTTAAAAGTGTAATTTTATGAGATGATTTACGAGTGCATGTTTAGGGGCATAATTAGGGGCGGGGCGGTATAGAGGTTGGGTGGGGCAACTGGTGGCGAGTAACTCTTAAGGCCTGGCTGGTAGCTCAGGACTTGACATTTTTGAGCCCTGAGTTAGTATACCAATTAGGTGTAACTTTTTGCTGATATGGAACTGCAGTAAATCCTGCTACAGAATCTACTTCTCGGTGTGCTGGTTTTCTCTTCATTGCAGGTCCATGAATCGGGTGAAAGCACCAACACGTTTAGGGTGCAGCGGCCGACAGAATTCTAAAGGAGGTCAATGACACCCTTTATGAATTCCCCTGAAGTTTTTTTTTCTTCTGGGGAGGTAGCAATTTTCAAACACAACTTAGTAAAAAAGTCACTATTTGAAAAGCAAATATTTGTGGTCTATTGCAAAACTCAGCGAGGGGAATTTACTAAGACTGGAGCTGACAGAATCTGGAGCAGCTGTACATGGCAAACCGATTAGATTCTAGCTTTCATTTTGTAATTTAGCCCTCATTGAATAAGGCTTTGAAATCGTGAAACTTCACCTGAAATTGCACTTGCAATTTCAAAGCTGCATGTCAGTGCGACTTCAGGTACAATTTTGAAAACATCGGTGCATCTTCATGCACAGATGTCTATGCAAGTTGCAGCCAAAATCGGCAACAGCAGTGCAGGAAGTAACTTTTCAAATCAATGCGGAACCGCAAAGTCAGCGTCTCATCGATTTGAACATGGCCATTGCTGACAACAGCCAAAACGGTCATCACACATCTCCTGTAATAAGGGCTACTTCTAGAAAGAGTGCTACTTCTGTATAGCACATGTATGCAGCAATACTCACATCGAGGAGCCCGTCTGAGGTTACCACTGCCTCAAAAAAGCAGCAATGACAACCTCCAGCACTAGATGAAAGTGTCCGCTAGTGACAGCTAGCTGTCCTGACAGGTTTCCTTTAACGGAGAGGACTATGAGCCCAAAACATGGGAAAACTTGGCAGAAGCAGCCTTTCACTCACTTGGATTTAGTATTCAGTAAGTCAGGAAATAGCTGAATCCATCAGAGCCATCTGACAGATTTCCTTTAACAACTTGGATGTAGTGTATGTATCCCACATTCAAGTCATAGGTTAGCGGTAGTAAATCAAAAACAACTGGATTAACTGAATGTTCTTTATAACATTTCAACACTCAAGGAAATAGCCCATTTACAATTTTAGGAGTAAACCAAATACTCCCATTCATGTTTAAAATGTGTTTAATTTAAAAAAAAAATAAGAAATAATTAAAACATCTCTCAGGTTAATGTTTTGCTGTGAATCCTGCTAGATTGCCCTTCATTTACTGTCCTGGAGAGTAAAAAAAAAATGGAAATGAGAGGAAATCCATGCAAAAATGTGAAATGAATTGCCATCACAAACTTATCTCTTTGACAGTGGTCTCCAGGACAAATATAGAGGGTGTATCTTCCCAAAAGGAACACAGACAGCAATACAAACTTGAATAAGTTGGAACCCATCCTAACTCTATCCAAAACAAATATAAAGCTTGGCCTTTACATAGACTATGTCAACGCCACTGTTCGTTTACAGAAGCATGGTTGATTATGTTGGTGTTTATTGCGTGGAAGGATCTTGTATTACCCACCTTGCGCTCTTGTCACCGCATACTGCATGCCACACTTGGGACATTCTGGAATGCTTGAGAAAAGATAAGCAGGTATGTGGGTCCAAAGTGGGTCTGCAGGTTCACCTGCCCACTCACCATGCATGGTTCAAAGCACAGTGGGTTTGTTCATGATCTCCCCTTCACATGCCCAGGTTGCCAACCTCTGCTCCATAGGATGGGTAGGCTAATCACCATAATCCAGTTATCATTAGTGTCATGTACATAAGAATAGTAAGAAGAGCCAGCAAGACTGTAATCCTTGAAGTGTTGTTTATTGGTACATCAGAGTGACAATAAAACAATAAATCTGACGCATTTCGGCAATAGCCTTAGTCTTAGCTATGAGTAAGGCTATTGTCAAAACACATCAGCTTTACCAATGACACTTCAAGGATTACAGTCTTGCCGGCTCTTTGTTGCATTGGAATGTGTTGGGATACATCGAGCCTCGGCACCTGTGAGTGGACCTGGTGTATGGATTGGGTTGCCCCTGCAGAGAACGCTGTTTCCTTTTTCTTTGTCATGCACACAAAGTAGCTGATAGTTGGAGTATGACTCTAGAGGCCGAATTCTCAAACAGGCTCACAGGAATAAGGACAGTTTTTTCATCTGAGTCCAATGAGGTTCAAAATTTACTTTGACATTTATCTACAGTGTGGGCCGGCTGTGCAGAATCGCATATATATGAGCGTATACGTGATTCTGCATTTCGGGGTAGGGAGTGCACACGCCCACTGACACTGGCTGTGCTGTCGCTGGCTCTAGCACATGGCGATTAGCGGGTGCCGACCAATGATTCATGGCCGGAACCTGCCGATCAGCGGGGTGGATGACAGGAGAGAGATCTGTGTATGTAAACAACGTGGATGTTTCAACTGACAGTGGGGATGTGCTGGTTTTTGCCTCCCTGCAAGTCAGGAAATAAAATCCATCACATCCCTAAGCAGCACACAGGCTAGGCACACAGTTAACCCTTTAATTGCCCCATATGTTAACCCGTTTCCAGCCAGTGTCATTAGTACAGAAACCATGCATATTATTATCACTCATCACCGTATTAGTGTAATTGGAGATGTCAGCGGTAGTAGGTCAGTTCCCACTTAGTGTAATTTAGTCCACTTCACTATCACAGTCCCACTATAAGTCACTGATCGCCGCCACTAGTATAAAAAATAATAATACAAATACCAGAATATATACCATTGTTTGTAGACACTAAAACCTGCATGCAAACCAATTAATATACACTTATTGGGATTTTTTTTTTTATTTTTTACCAAAGACATATACCGTATATACTCGAGTATAAGCCGAGATTTTCAGCCTCTTTTTTGAGGCTGAAAGTGCCCCCTCGGCTTATACTCGAGTCACCGCTGTCTGACTGCTCGATCAGCGTATCGAGCAGACAGACGGCGGACATTAAAATTCAAAAGCCGCGCCTCCTTCTCCGCCTCCGCCTGTGATAGGCGGAACACTGAATTTCCCAGCAGTCAGTGTTCCGCCTATCACGGACATCCGCTCATTCTCATACTACGGACGAGTATGAGAGGATGTCCGTGATAGGCGGAACACAGGCTGCTGGGAAATTGAGTGTTCCGCCTATCACAGGCGGAGGCGCGGCTTTTGAATTGTAGAATGGCCGCCGAGAAGAGCGGCGATCCTGGAGCGGCGATCCATCGGCACGGCACGGGACGGAGGAGGCACGGGACGGAGGAGGCACGGCACGGGACGGAGGAGGCTCGGGACGACGGCGGCTCGGGACGGAGGCTTGGGACACAGGTAGGCTGGACACACACACAAGGCTGCACGGACACACACACACACACAGATGGATGGATACACACACACACACACACACACACACACACACAGGGATGGATGGATGGATGGATGGATACACACACACACACACACACACAGGGATGGATGGATGGATACACACACACACACACACACACACACACAGGGATGGATGGATGGATGAATACACACACACACACACAGGGATGGATGGATGGATGAATACACACACACACACACACACACACACACACACACACACACACAGGGATGGATGGATGGATGGATACACACACAGGAATGGATGGACGGACACACACACAGGGATGGATGGATGGATGGATGGATGGACACACACACAGGGATGGATGGACGGACACACACACAGGGATGGACGGACACACAGGGATGGACAGCCATGTCTCACCCTCGGCTTATACACGAGTCAATAAGTTTTCCAGTTTTTTGGGGGTAAATTGGGGGCCTCGGCTTATATTCGGGTCGGCCTATACTCGAGTATATACGATAGTAGAATACATTTTGGCCTAAATTTATGAAGAATTATTTTTTTATTTTTTTGGATATGTTTTATAGCAGAAAGTAAACAAAATGGTTTTCTTTTTTTACATTTTGGGTCTTTTTTAGTTTTTTATAGCAAAAAATAAAAAACCCAATGGTGAGCAAATACCACCAAAAGAAAACTATTTCTGTGAAGAAAATGATATAAATGTTGTTTGTGTACAGCAGGGGTGCCCAACCTTTTGAAGAGCAAGGGCCACTTAAGCGACTTGGCAACCCGGTCGCGGGCCACAATAAGCGGAGCGGGCGGATTGGATTGGAGATATGCGTTTGTAAAAAGACACAAGTCCATTTACATCTTCCACTCCTTAGACCCCATTCACACCTGAGCGTTTTGTAGCTTGAAGCCTGAAGCTACAAAACGCTAGCGGGGAAAAATTCTATTATTCTCAATGGAGATGGTTCACATCTCCACTACATGTTGCCTGAAGCCAAACGCCTGAAGCTCAAACAAGTTCCGGACCCTTTTTTGTCGCTCGAATTGAGCAGATTTGGGCGTTTTTCTTCTTTTAACATTGGTGACCTTTTGCCCTGCACAAAATCGCGGTAAAAAACGCTGCAAAAAAAACTCCGCAAAAAACGCTTGAAAACGCTACGCTCAGGTGTGAATGCAGCCTTAGAGGTGAATGGAGGGTCTGATTGAGTTGGACTGACCATGTGAAAGGGGCCTAAGGCTGCATACACACCGATGCACTGTTGTTTACCCATATCACGGGTGCAGCACAGTTCACCTGTGGCTTAGCTGCACTTTGCCATAGATTTCTATTATATTCTGTAGGTCTGGTGCACTTTCAGAAAGCACACCAAACTCACAGGTGATAGAGGTCTATGGCTCAGTGCAGGTAACCCACAGGTGCACTTCTCTGCACCTGCGGATCAGTTTGAAAGCAGCCCAGTAACTACTGCACAACAGATATGCCCAAATATACACTGTGATTTTAGTAATAAACCTACCTTTAATAACAGTATTTTATTTTATTCCATCCCAGAGCAGGGGGCCGCGGGCCACATCAGAGGGCTCCGCGGGCCACTGGTTGAGCACATCTGGTGTACCGCCTTACATGACCACGCAGTCGCCAGTTAAAGTAGCGCAGTGCCGAACTGCAAAAAAAATTGCCCGGTCATGAAGGGGGGTAAAATCTTTAGAAGCTCAAGTGGGTAAAATAAAGATCCTTTTTGTTGTTGTTTTTTTTTTTGCCTGGATATTGACCTAAGTTACAGTGGTATTAAAATCAAAAGCATTTTTTTTCTTTTATTTTCACCTGGTGATCCAGCCAGTTAGTTTGTTGTTTTTCAAAAGAACAAGCAGAATGTATCAGTTTCAGAGATGAGACAAAACATTTAACACTAGTAGGGGTGCTTACAATGATTTGCTTTTTACTGATTTATGTAAACCTTTATCCCAAAAGGAAAATAAATGTTTGCTTTAACGTCCTATAAAGTATTAGCCATTTGTTAGTGTATCTAAATCTGCTAGTACATCTAATACTCCTCTTCCCCCATGCTGACAACACTGCTTTCCAAAGGTGCCCCTGAGGGGGCGAGGAATGCACTATGATACGGGATATATTCTACTGGCCAGATCAACAGGTGAAAACAGAGGGGAAAAAAGACTAAGTAAATAAAATTGATGCAGCCATCACAGCTAATGATTGGTAAGCTGCAGTATATTACATTTTTGGTTTTGTGTTTAAGACCCCTTTAAGGTATTTCATAAAACCTCAAGGCCCCACTTCCCAATCCATTACCAAAGAAGTTTCACATAAAGGGATGACCAACACTGCCTGCTTGTTTCCCTCTCTAACAGATATAAACAAAGCAATCACAAAGGTCTCTTTCTTTAAGTTTTTGAATTGAGTCCAAGATTTGCTTTGCCATAACCCATAAATCTCAGATTTCTCCAAAATAAGATTTCAAAGGGTTTTAAAGGTTAGCTCTATTGCCTACACTTCAGGGCCAAATTAAGAGTATCATGGGCCTGATGCTGAGGATTTTGATAGGCCTTTTTATGGAAATAAATAAAATGAAAAATTCACACTGTATGCGCAAGAGAACCCATGTGAATGAGCCCTTATTTTTTTTTAATTATTTATTACATTTTTGAATTATTTTCTTCATTTATTATTATTTGTTGGAGTTTTTTTTTATATTTTTTACATTTTTATCACAATACTTTTTTTGGGAGAATGGAGCAGTGGAAAGTGTCAGTACTGCATACACATGGGGGGCCCAGAGCAGGGGGAATATAATGGACAGTCTGGGGTGATCAGTACGGGGGGTGCAATTACAAGCACCGATCTCCCTCTAGAGGAGGTGGAGTGACTTTCAGCTGCTTCATGGAGAGTCATAGATGGAGTGGTGATGGTGCTTGCGATTGCCCACCGCACTGATCACCCCCGACTTTCAGATTCCCCTTGCTGCAGGAGGTACAAGGAGCATCTCAGGCAGTGCAGTATCCAAATGGTCAGTCCGTCCCTGCTGGGCCTATATTAAGGTAGGGGCCTGGAGCTGCATCTCCAATAGCCCCAACATTAATCTGGCCCTGCTAAACTTGAACTGTGCATTATCAAGCCCGCCCAATTTACTGAGCATTTCATACTAAATGACCTCTGCACTCTACATTACTTACTCCTGAGCCCTACACTCTGCATTATATACTACTGACCTCTGCATTTATATTTTTACAGTGTCATTTGTATTATATTTTTTTTAAGTTTTCAAACCTTACTTCTTAAAGATGCCTTGCTAGGTTATCGCCTTAAAAAAAAAAAAAAGTTCTCCATCCTGGTGATCTTTGATCTCTTCCATATTGCTCAGGTAGATCTCCACATCTCCAAAGTAGCTAATCCTCCTATAGAGTATATAAATGATAGAACTGTGATTACTGGCAGGGTTTTCGTCATTCTGCAAATGTACCAAATATGGCAGGTAAGAAAACAATGCTCCGCACAAGCATCTCCTCCCCACTGCATCTGGCATTCTGCCAACTGCTGTCTGTGTGCTTCTCACTCACCTACACCCACGCACACACAATATGCAAATTCTTCCTGTCAGCTTGGACTAAGGCCCAATTCACACCTATGCAGGTTGCAGTTTGCATATTCCAGGTGCATTTTGCATTTTTCAATACACATTTTTGATCCATTGAAGTCTATGGAACCAAAAACCAGAAAAAAAATCCCTGGCCCTTTCTACAAAATGCATAGATGTGAACTACATCCATAGGAAATCATCTTAAATAGACTGCAGTGTGTTTCTGCAAAACTGAAAACACATTAAAAAATGCATAGGTGTGAACCAGGGCTAAAAGCTTTTACTTACAATGAAGAACCTCTTGCTACATGAGGCATGAACAACTTTTGTGCAGCCTCACATACAGTGGTAGCTGGTCACTACCTCTTTGGTAGCTCTGCATTGCTACTGTTTACTCTGCAACTACTATAGGTCACTGCGAAAAATTGCTTGTGTGACATAGCACTTAAAGCAAAATTATGCTCCACTAAAAATTAAATTCTAAATGGGCCTCAGAAGTAAATGAAAGAGACAAGTACAACCTCCATAGTGTAGTAAACAAGGTGAACAATATTTATTAATGATTAAAGCGGAGGTCCACCCTAAAATGGACCTCCGCTCATCGGAATCCCCCCCTCCTCCGGCGCCACAATCGGCACCTTTCAGGGGGGAGGGGGGTGCAGTTGCCTGGATAATCCAGGTAACTGCACCCACTTCCGGGCTAGCTCTCTGCGGAACGAGCGTAGGTTACGCCCCCGTTCCGCAAGCGCCCGCCCCCTTCAGCAAGTGCCCCGCTGCCTGCTGGGAAACACACAGCTCCCAGAGGCAGCGGGGACCGTCCGGATTGCGCCGCGCGGCTCGCGCATGCGCAGTAGGGAACCGGGAAATGAAGCCGAAAGGCTCCATTTCCTGATTCCCATACCCAAGATGGCGGCGGGACCCGGCAGCCGAGCGAGCGATCGGCTTCGGGTGCCGACATCGCGGGCGCGCTGGACAGGTAAGTGTCACTATTTAAAAGTCAGCAGCTGCAGTATTTGTAGCTGCTGGCTTTTAAAAAAAAAAAAAAAAAAAAACGCGGAGTCCCGGTGGACTCCCGCTTTAAAAACATACTCACAAAAGGGGAGCTTGTGCATAGCAGTAAAAGTCAAAGCTGCTGCCTGCGGAGCCCGGAGCTGCTGTGGAATTACCCTGCTTCGGCTGTGAGCATGGAGAGGAGAGCACAGGCAAGAGGGAGCTGCTGTTGCATTGAGACAACCTGACCAGGGATAGAAGCCGGAGCCTGGATGGAGAGGATCTTCAGCCTATCTAAAAGCAAAATTCAAAGAGAAGTATGAGGATTGATTTTTTTTGTAGACTCATACTTACTAGACTGATGCTGCATCTGCCCCCCTCTCTGCTCTGCAAACCCCCCCCCCCCCCCACATTCACTGGGGCATTGGGCTGTGGAAGAATTGGGAGCAGTCGGCTCAGGCTCTCCCAACCGCTTTACTGAGAGGCTGAGACGGGTGCCAGTCCAGGTACGTGGGCAGATCCTCACCATATGGTCGCAATCTTTCCCGAGCCTGGACCAGATATGTGACGTCAGCCAACAGAGGGCTTTAGGTTGCTCTCTGCTGAAAACGGGGTAACAGGAGTGCAAAATGAGCTGCACTTCTGTGATCCACAGGAGAAGAACAGCCAAACAATCTTTGGCTGTACTTCTCCTGTAAGCTCCACTAAAAAATAATTGTAAATGGGCTCCAGAAGTAAAAAGCCATAATGTGTTAATATGCACCACATACTAGCACATTATGGCAGACATACCTGTCAAAGGAAGTCCTCCAGCACTGCATTATCAGTGCTCAGGTGCTTCCATCTTCTCCGGGTCTTCCTTCAGGGTATGTGCTGTACAGCTGCATGACTGGCCTGGCTGTGACGACCTCACTCCTGTGCATATGCATGGGAGTAACTTCATCACGGCACACAGTGGGTGTCGTAAATGTACTCTGAGCTGCGCATGAGTACATTAAGATAAAAAAACTTCTGTATGTAGCAGCCCCCCTCAATACTTACCTGAGCCCCATCTTTATCCAGCGATGTTGCACAAGAGCCTCGGCTGTCTGGGGACCCTTTCTCATTGACTGAGACAGCAGCAGGCACCATTGGCTCCCGGTGCTGTCAATCAAAGTTGGAGTACCAATAAGGAGAGCAAAGGGGCACGGCCTAGCTGCAGCTCCGTGTCTGCATAGACACAGAAAGCAGTGGCCTTTGTCCTCATAGCAAGCTGCTTGCTGTGGAAGGACTCGAAAGGCGGGAGGAGACACGGGTGCCGGCAGGGGGCTCAAGAAGAGGAGGATCTGGGCTGCTCTGTGCAAAGCCACTGCACAGAGCAGGCAAGTATAACATATTTGTTATTTTTAAACAAAAAAAGAGAAATTAATATCACTTTAAGACCACTTTAAAGTCGCTGTTAAAAAAAATTGCAAAATAAAAGGTTAACCTGCAAAGTAGAAATCATTCCCAAGACCGCTCCAGTGAAAAGTAATCTCCCTGTCTGAGAGTGTTGACCTCCTGAGTCCTCTGCGGTGCTTAAAAGGTTTCTCCTGCTAACACCCACGTCACTACAGAACACTGTAGCCACAGAAGGGTCTGTAGTAGAAACCACAGAAAGCAGTGGGGGACACAAGTGATTGACACTCCCAGTGGTGTCAGTTGCAGAGATTTCGGGGGACCATTTTCCATGATTTGAGTGTTGTTCAGCAACACACACACAGCATTATATGTAAGCATTTTGTTTCTTTTTTGCAGGTAAACCTTTTACCAATGAAGCACTGCAGCATTGTTGCCGCAACTTCATAGCAAGCTTTAACATTAGGTGAACTTCACTGGCAGGATCAACAGGTATTCATGAGACTGCAGCAGATGAAGGAAAAAGTGTAGATGAACCTAGAATTAAAGCAAAGCTTTAAGTCAAAAATGAACTGTGCAATATGGACGCTCTATGTTTCTTCTGAAATCACCTTCCTTCTCACAGACTCTTTAGAGTGTATACTGAACTGCATAGTTAAGAGTAGAATCCAACCATAAACCAGGAGTTGGGATGGAATTCCCATGTGCAAGCACAGGAGTTATATCATCCCAGGGTGGCCTATTAAGATGGCTGAACATCAGAACCCAAAACAAGTCTGTGAGAAGATGCTAGTGCTGGAGGGAGAACTTGTGGCTGCCGCATTGGTGAAGTGGAAGTACAGTTTCACTTTAAGTGCTGCAGCATATATTTTTTAGTGGGGGGCTACAGTTCTTTTTCAAAAATTCGCAAAAAATGTTTTATATACATGTAAAGAAAAAAAAAAAAATTAACCACTTCGCCTTTCACACTTGTTCACAATCCTTAAACAATTAAAAATGCAAACAAAACTAAATAAAATGCACTTTATTTTTAAACAAACACTGGTCAAAAAAAAAAGAAAAAAAAAATGCATTTTGTTTGGTTTTGTTGTGTATGATTTTCTAAGAATGGTGAAAAAAAACGATTGAAAAAGTGCACAATTTATTCTATAATTTGTACTGTTTACAATGACGCTAAATTGTTATTCTGGTACAAAGCATTACTAAATTATTTACAAATTAAATAAACTGGGGTTTCTTTTAATTCTGCACTTTTTAAAATATGAAACTTGTAAACATACATTTAACCACTTCAGACCCAGAAGGATTTACCCCTTGATGACCAGGCCATTTTTTTAGCGATACGGCACTGCTTCGTTTTAACTGACAATTGCACGGTCATGCAAAGCTGTACCCAAATAAAATTGATGTCTTTTTTTTTTCCCACAAATTGAGCTTTCTTTTGGTGGTATTTGATCACTTCTGCATCTTTTATTTTTTGTACTATAAACAAAAAATGTGACAATTTTGAAAAAAAAACATTTTTTTGTACTTTCTGCTATAAAACATTTCCAAAAAAACTAATAAAAAACAAAAACAAAATGTATTTATCAGTTTAGGCCGATATGCATTCTGCTACTTTTTTTTTAAACAAAAATATTGCAATAAGGATATATTGATTGGTTTGCGCAAAAGTTATTGCGTCCACAAAATAAGGGATAGATTTATGGCATTTTTATTTTTTTTACTAGTAATGGCAGTGATCAGTGATTTTTTGCGGGACTGAGACATTGCGGCAAACAAATCGGACACCTAAGACCCCTTTCACACTGGGGTGCTTTACAGGCGCTACAGCGCTAAAAATAGCACCTGCAAAGCGCCCTGAGATAGCCGCTGCTGTGTCTCCAATTTGAAAGCTCAAGAGCTTTCACCCTGGATTGGTGCTCTTGCAGGACGGTCAAAAAAGTCCTGCAAGCCGCATCTTTGGAACGCTGTAGGAGCGGTGTATTTACCGCTCCTAAAGTGCCCCTTCCCATAGAAAACAATAGGGCAGTGCTGAAAAGGCTTAAAGCCGCCCGCAAATCGCGGCTTCAGCGGCTCTTTGCAGGCGGCTTTAACCCTTTTTCGGCCGCTAGCGGGAGTTAAAACTGCCTCGCTAGTGGCCGAATAGCGCAGCTAAAACGATGGTAAAACGCCACTAAATAAAGCGCGGCTTTACCGCCAGTGCCCACAAGGCCCCAGTGTGAAAATAGCCTAACTGACGTTTTTTACACTTTTTTGGGAACCAGTGACATTATTACAGTGATCAGTGCTAAAAATATGCACTGTTATTGTACTCACACTGGCAGGGAAGGGGTTAACATCAGGGGCAGTAAAGGGGTTAAACGTGTTCCCTGTTTGTGTTTTCTAACTGTATGGGGGACTGTGTGACTGGGGAAAAACACAGATCCATCTTCCTGCATAGCAGAAAGACAGGATCTGTGTGATCTCCCCTTTCAGAACGGAGATCTGCCTCGTTTACACAGGCAGATCCCCATTCTGTCACTGCGAGGAATGATCGCGGGTGGCTGATGGCCACTTTACCGCAGTATAATGATGGCGGCTGGTCGGGAAGTGGTTAATGTGTAAAAATTATTATTAATGAACACAACAAACAAAGTATAGATAATAAAAGTTAATAAAATAGAAAAATAAATAAATAAATCAGCAGAAAAAAAGAATTGAATGGATAAGGAGAATAAGGACTTAAAGCGGAGGTCCACCCTAAAGTGGACCTTCCGCTCATCGGAACCCTCCCCCCCTCCGGCGCCACAATTGGCACCTTTCAGGGGGGAGAGGGGTGCAGGTACCTGTACAGTACAGGTATCTGCACCCACTTCCGGGATGGCTCTCTGCGGAAAGGGGCGTACATTACGCCCCTTTCCGAAAGTCCCCCGCTGCCTGCTGGGAAACACACAGTTCCCAGAGGCAGCGGGTCCATCCTTATTGCGCAGCGCGACTCGCGTATGCGCAGTAGGGAACCGGGAAATGAAGCCGAAAGGCTCCACTTCCTGATTCCCATACCCAAGATGGCGGCGGAAGCACCCGAGAGACTATCGAGAGATCGGCTTCGGGTGCCGACATCGCGGGCGTGCTGGACAGGTAAGTGTCACTATTTTAAAAGTCAGCAGCTGCAGTATTTGTAGCTGCTGGCTTTTAAAAAAAAAAAAAAAAAAAAAAACGCGGATTCCCGGCGGACTCCCGCTTTAATTAGGGCTAATTAGCCCTAATTACTTATTAGGTTGCTTTAACTGACATCATCTACAGGTGGAGTCCATCCTTTTGATCTGCATATGAATCAACAGAATAGATACAAGAGTAACAAAATGTTACTTTGTATCTTTTTTCAAGCTTGACAAGATTGAAACTAAATGAAAACTCTAAATAAAGTAGTGAATGTGAGGAACTAGAGAGAGAATCTGCTACAATAGGCAATAACCCAGGAACACGATAGGCAATAACCACAGAAGACAACCAGTGGGACACCGGATATCCGCTGGCACCCACTGATCATCAACCAAAGACGCAGAGTAGAGATCCACACATGTAAACAAGGCAAATCTCTGCTCCCCCTCTCTAATATTCCTCATTCATTACCATGCTAGTAAATGATCCATTTCATATGCATACAGGGGACATTTTGTAAGCCAACATGTATATTAAAAGTGTAGCTGCATTTATATAGTTAAAGACTACATTGTATCTTGTCTGAGCAGGTTGCTGATAAATATTTCCAATTTTTTTTTTTTTTTTGACAGCTGCAGGTTCTCAGATCTTCTCTGTGTACACATTAATCGGCTTTGATTAATCAGAGCCAAATTTCTGTGTACTAGGAGGGGGGAGGCGGGCAGAAAGACTAGGCGTGCTACATGCATCCTGTGTACAATGATGACCTTTTTAATCACATACAAAGTCTGGAACTAGTTTAAAAACATTAAGGGCCAGTTCACACCAGACATAGTTCCGTTCAGTTCCGTGTGCTTTTTTTTCTGCACTAAAAATGCATGCACAGTGTTTTCCGTGTATTCCAATGGCTCTAGTTTCACACCGTGCAGTCAGTTTCTGGTCAGTTTACGGTCAGTTTCTGGTGCAGAAACATTACGCTCCACCCACTGTTAACAGGCTCTTAACAACGAGTGATGCTAACAGTGGGTGGAGCCTAATGTGGAATTATAGACACTAGTTCCCCATCAGGTCAGCTTTCTCCTTGTTATTGGCAGTGGGCGGGTTCCATTGCCAACATCAAGCTGTCTATTGGCTATGGATCTGCTCATCGCCTGCTTTCAATCACAAAGAGAGCGGACCTGATGGGGAACTAGTGTCTATAATTCCACATTAGGCCCCACCCACTGTTAACATCACTAGATGCTAGGAGCCTGTTAAGCTTACAGTGTATCTGACTACCAACTGTAGGTAGGGAAGGGGTGGCGGCAACAAAAAGGCTGCTCTCCAACACAGCATACAGGTCAGGCACTCTGCCTTTCTCTGTACGCAACTTATGCCCCGTACACCTGATCGGAAACTCCACCAGCAAAAGTCTGATGTGAGCTTTTAGTCAGAAATTCTGACTGTGTGTATGCTTCATCGGACTTTTGCTGGCGGAATTCCCTCCAGCAAAAGATTGAGAGCAGGTTCTCTATTTTTGGGTCGGAAAAAGTTCCAAACGTCTGTACGAATTCCAAGGCGCAAAATTCCTACACATGTTCAGAAACAGTTCGACACATGCTCTGAAGCATTGAACTTAGTTTTCTTGGCTCGTTGTAGTGTTGTACGTCACTGCGTTCTTGACGGTCGAAAGTTCAGAGAACTTTTGTGTGACTGTGTGTATACAAGCCAAGCTTGAGTGGAATTCCACGTTCACGGGCATTAGAGTTGATCTTAAAGTACAACTAAAGGCAGCCAGCATATTTATTTATTTTTTAACTCCGTTTTTTATTAACAACAATTGGCACAGACATGTACAATACGATAGATTGTATACAGCTTTGTGTAATGTAAACAAGACCTCATAAACAGTAGCATGTTTAACAACAGTAATTTCTTTGTACCTCATTTATACAAAAATCGTATACTGATTCTATTTTTATTTTTATTTCCCCCTTCCCCCCCACCCCCCAACAACAATAAACAACCCCGCAAGTAACCAATGCACGCATAAGGATGACAGCTAGGTGGTCATAAGGTCTAAAACATCAAATCTTTCCTTCAAGGTCACAGTACACCGATGGCAACGTTTTCACCTTACCATTGGTTATAGATCAGCAGAACCACACGTTTCTATTTTATCTACCCAGTCTCCCCATATTTTACAAAATTTTCCTGGCCTACCCCTTGTTTCATACATTATTTTATATATTGGTATGTCCTGGTTAATCAAGGCTTTCCATCTGTTCAAGGAGACCAATGAGGTGTGCGTCCAATGTAATAGGACAGTCTTCCTAGCATAATATAGTAGAAAACGCAAAAATTGTTTCCGAAAGTTACTAATGTCTACCTCCTCAAAAACCGAGAGGAGACACCATTTAGGGCTACATATATTGGGGAGGTCAAAGGTAATCGCCACAAAGTGGGACACTTGCGACCAAAACGGTCTTATCCGCTCACATTCCCACAACATATGTAACAGGTTACTCTCTTCTCTGCCACACTTATGACACAGTGGAGTAGATATTTTCCGCATACGGAAAAGGCGCAGAGGGGTATAGTATATCCTATGAAATATGTGTAACTGAATCATTTTATCTCTGGCGGAAATAGCAGTACTAAAATAAGTATCCATAAGCTCCTCCCAATTATCGTCTGACAGCCCAGGTATATCCCTCGTCCATTGTTGTTTCAGAATTTGCAATCTAGTAATTTTAGGTTCATTCAATAACTTGTAATAATCGGAAACCAGTTTAACATGTTCCGGTTGGGCAAGCGCCCCTTCCAAAGTAGAGTTCTGAAAGACAACATCCCGGAGCCCTAATTGGGACTCGGATGCATGCTTTAACTGTAAATACCTAAACCTCCAGGACTCAGGTATACCCAGCTCCTGTCGTAACATTGGAAATGTTTTGAATCTACCCTCCTCGTATAATTGGTGGACATATTTCAAACCCTTTTCAGCCCAATTGCCAGCGGAAGGGAGATCTCTAAAGTGTGGGAAGAACGGATTATTCCATATGGGTTGATTAGGTGAAATCGTGGGGTGGGCTTCAGGTATCAGCGTCTTACATATCTTAAAGATTTTGAGAGAGACTTTAATCATATCTGTGCCCCTCCTCTCAGAAACCGTTCCCCTAAAGATCACATTGGACAGCGCCTCATAGGAGGAGAGCAATGCTGCCTCTGCCGCAGTAGCAGCATTATTCAGTTGCGGAAACAGCCACCAATGTACATATACCAACTGTGAGGCGTAATAGTACAGTCTCAGATTTGGTATTGCCAATCCCCCTTTATGTACAGGTAATTGTAAAGTAGTCAATGTAATCCGTGGGTTTTTAGGAGACCATAAAAATGTAGATACCAGAGAGTCAATCTCATGAAAGATCTGCTTGGGCACATATACCGGGCAGTTCGCCAGGACGTATAACAATTTGGGGAAAAACACCATTTTAAATAAATTAGCCCTCCCCATCAATGTAAGAGGCAAGCCAACCCAGTTATTAAGTTTCACCTTAAGGGAAGCTATACAGGGCAGGAGATTATCCTGGATGTATGCCAAAATTGGTAGGCGAACCACCACCCCCAAGTATTTAAACGACGAGGCAGATTGTAGAGGACAGTGCTGTGGTAAGTGAGCAGGGGAATCAGAATCCAAGGGGAATACAGTGGACTTAGTCCAATTAATCTTCAGCCCTGAATATGCGCCAAAAGCAGTGATCAGCTGCAGCATTTTGGGGATCGTATATTTGGGGTTTGACAAATAAAGCAGCATATCATCACCATATAGTGATATACGCTCCTCCAATGACCCAAGCCACATGCCCTGTAGTTCCGAGGAACTCCTCAACATCCTCGCCAGAGGTTCCACTGCCAGAGCATATAGCAGGGGTGACAAAGGGCAACCTTGTCTGGTTCCTCTATGGATTCGAAAGGGTTTAGAAATAATACCATTAAGCCTAAGGCGGGCAATGGGTTGGTCATACAATATCTTAATCCAGGTGATAACATTATGTCCGAAACCGAATTTCTCCATAATGTATATGAGGTACGGCCATTCCACGGAATCAAATGCCTTGTGGGCATCCAAAGACACAATAGCCCTGGGAACAGTCAATGAGTTGGGGGTCTGTAGATTAGTGTATAATCTGCGAATATTACTATAGGTGGACCTACCAGGGATAAAGCCGGTTTGGTCTGGGCTAATGAGGGTGCCAATGATGGCATTTATTCGGGTTGCTAGAATTTTAGATAAAATTTTTAAGTCCGTATTAATTAAGGAGATGGGCCTGTATGATTCACAGTATTGTGGGTCTTTATTGGGTTTGGGGATTAATACAATTAGGGCTTCTTTCATGGATGGAGGTAAGCAGCCTTGTGTAAAAATGGTCGAGAAAAGTTTTCTTAATCTAGGGACTAGGATATCCTGATATTCTAAATACCATTCTATAGGGAAGCCATCTGGGCCAGGGGTTTTGTGTTTAGCAAAACTTTTAATGGTGAGCGTTATCTCCTCTGTGGAAATGGGTGACTCCAGAGACATCTTTTGTTCTAAGGTTAACCCCGGGAAGTCAATCCTATCCACATAGTCATATAATTCGGGAATGGTGTAATGGGCTTGGGAGCGGTACAAGTTTGTGTAAAAACTGTAAAAAGTCTCCATAATCTCATCTTGAGTATCCTTAAGTGTGTTTGAGGTATCATAGACACAGGGGATGAAAATAGGGTCAGGGAGCGGGGCAGCTAAAAACGCCAGCAATTTTCCGCTCCTGTCCCCCATCTCAAAAATCCGCTGACGTTGGTATAGAGTCTTTTTTTGGGTCTTTGAGAGCAGTGCAAGTTCATATTCCCTACTAATACTCTGCAAATTCTGATAATGAAGAGGAGAGGGATCCCTGACATAAAAATCCTCTGCCTCCTGTAACTAGGAGGCCAACTTTTGTAAACAGTCCCCATTCGCTCTTTTAAGATCAAATACTCCCCGCATGTATGCCCCTCTAGAGACTGCTTTAAAAGCATCCCAAGTTATCAGTTCGGGGACCTCCTCCCTGTTTTCCTGCCAAAATCGTGTCACTGCATCCCTACAAGTAGATGTCACCATGGTCTCCTGCAACCAATACGAGCTCATCCTCCATACACGGTCACCCAGGACACTACCCGCTCTCATAGTCAATTGCAGAGGTGAATGATCCGATATTGCCCTGGGTAAATAGGAGATGTCCTCCACTCCGGGCAGCGCAGCCCCAGAGAGAAAAACATGTCCAGTCTAGAAAGCGATCTATAGGATGCCGATGCACAAGAGAATTCTCTCGCTGCCGGGTGCTTCCAACGCCATACCTCCTTGAGGTCATAGGACGCGGCCCAGTCACTTAACACTGCAGTCGATGGTCTAGTGCAACGTAGCCTATCCTGATCAGCATTCATGACCTGATTGAAGTCTCCTCCTATAAGATGACCACGTAACATAGGGAGTACCACCGCCATACAGGCCCCCAATCTTTGTAAATCAAACGGTGGCGGCATATAAAGATTTACCAAAGTATATAACACACCCAGGTATTGCAATATAACCACAACATAGCATCCCTGTGGATCAGTTTTGACCTCCAATATCTGGACAGGCAAGGATCGTAGTATAAGTATAGATACCCCTCTAGAGTAGGTCGAATAAGTAGCATGGAAAGCATGAGCAATATATCTCTTTTTTAGGGCCATGACCCTCGATCCCACTAGGTGAGTTTCTTGGAGCATAAGTATTTGCGCCTTAGTACGTTTCAAATAATCAAAGACCAGTGACCTCTTAATCTTTGAGTTCAGCCCCCTGACATTCCAAGTAATACAGTTAAAACTCATTAATATAATACAGGAGCCATACCACGGGGAAGAGGAGAGAGGATAGGCCAATAAAAGGGACCCATTTCCCGTCTCCCCCCCCTACCGACATATTACTTACAGTATACATAGAATATAAAAATCGAGCCTCCCACCAATACTTTCGGTGCAAGTGCGTGCGTGCATCACTTATTCTAGAAAAAAAAGAACAAAAACAAACATCCCTCCCTCAACCCTCCCCGTTCCCCCCTCCCCCCTCCCTGCTCATTACCCCCAACCATAACTAGCTTCATCCCGAAAAGAACCAAAAAAGGAAAACAGTTCAGTCCAGGGAGTGACCAAACGTAGCTCCCAGATTCAGATGGGTAAGAAAAAAAAAACTTTTTCAAATCAGTAAAGGGGAATCTTAGGCATCCCCCGGCAAAACATGTCACATATTAGGCACTTGAGGTAGTAACCAAAGAAAAAGATGCGCATCTCAGACTGAGCGTAGGCGCCAAGTCCAGGTCCACCAGCAGGACATAATGGCAGTACAGCAAAAATCATGGTGCTCGGGCGGGACAACTCCAAAAAAGAAACAAAAACAAAAAGTACAACAGGAAAATTCCTTATAGAGTGTTCGTCCTCCCCCCTATGTAGGGATTCCAGCTATAAGAGTTAGGAAAAGTAAGCACCGTGACAGTCACATGAAACTAAAGAGGAATGGAATTGTTACAGTCCATCCAACCATTCCGAAGCCTCGGTGGGTGAAAGGAAAAATTGTACTCTGCCGTCATTAACAACTCGTAGTTTGGCCGGATACATCATACTATAGGGAAGATGTTTCTCCCGGAGGCGTTTCTTAACATGGAGGAAGGCTGCTCTTTGCCTTTGGGTAGTAGCAGAAAAATCAGGGAAAATGGAGATCTTCTTTCCGTTATATTGTATATCTTGCAAGTTCCGTGCGGTGCGCATAATGCATTCCTTATCTCGAAAGTGAAGTAGCTTGGCCAAAATGGGGCGCGGAGGGGCTCCAGGGGGCATAGGGCGCATGGGCACCCTATGAGCCCGTTCAATCGCAAACAAGGGTGATAGGGCTTCCCGTCCCAACAAGGTACTCAGCCACTGCTCCAGGAACTGCTCCGCTTCCTTGCCCTCTGCGCCCTCAGGGAATCCCACAAAACGGAGATTGTTCCTGCGCATCCGGTCTTCAAGGTCCCCCAACTTAGCAGCGTGTTCAGTAATCTCCTGTTGATGTGTGCGGATAGTAGCAGACATAGGTTGCATATTGTCCTCCACCTCACTGATTCTTTGCTCTGCAGTGGAGATCCTAGAGCGAATCTTCTGCATGTCATGTTTGACAATGGAGAGATCCAGCCTAACTGTTTCAATCTGTGTGGTCAGTGTGGTCTGGCATTGATGGATAGCTTCCATAACATGCTTCAGAGTGAGTTCTTCACCCTCCGTCACCCTCTCCTCTTCCCTCTCCTGGTCTACCCGTGGAGTGGGATCTCCAGGTTCACTGTCCCTCTCCCATGCCTCGTCTCCCTCCCAGGGGTCCACGGCCTGCTCCGCATGTGGGGACACCGGCGGGGGGGTATGCTGCCCGAGCGGAGAATCCGCAAAGTGTTCTCTAATGGTCGTTGGAGGCTTAGGCTTACTAGAATTACCGGAGGAGACCTGTGTACTGGCCGAGGGTCCGGACTCAGATTTTGCCTGCGACTTGCCTTTAGAGGACTTCCCCATGGAGTAGGACGCGCCGGCACCATCTTTGGCCTTGTTCCCCGCCAGCGTGGCCACCTGGTCTGCGGCGGATTTCTGGCTCGCTGGGCCGTTCCGACCCATTCCAGCGGTTCCTCGTGTAGGCAGCGGGAGTTCCGGTGGCGTCTGCGGGGTCGGGATCGTGCTAATGAGAACGGATGCTGTGAAGGATGATTCGGTGCCGGAGGAGCTCACACAGAGTGCTGCTTACATGTCCGTCGCTGGCCACGCCCCCCCTCCAGCCAGCATATTTTAGTTAACCCCAAATTAAACACCTGAAAGTTACAAAAGATAATAAATATAATAGATTAAATTATTATTACCTTAGCACAGGGGTGTCAAACTCAATCTCATTGCGGGCCGTAGTAGCATTATGGTTGCCCTCAAAAGGGCTGATTCTATCTCTAAGACTATATAGAAGTTTATCCAAGGCTTTTTTTTCTCAGAGAATAGGTGCAGGAACTCCATCACACCCACACAAATCACCCTCCCCGCTCCCCAAATCGTATGGAACGGTGGGTATGGATGAACTAAACAGTGAGAGGATCTTTAAGGGGGAATAAATACCAGGAGTGCGTTATGTGTGGAGTTCCGGGATGCGATGTACAGAGTTCAGTTTCAGGGGTGTCCCATGCACAGAGTGCAGAGTTTAAGAGTGCACTACGTAAAGAGTGCAGGGTTGAGGGGTGTGTTATGTACAGTGTGCAGGGATTTCACATCTCACTTCCAACCCTCCTCAGCTCTGACCTCTGCACCACTCTCCCCCATCCCTCACCTCAGCCCACATCTCCCTCCACAGCCATCATCGACCGCCAACCCCCCCCCCCCCTCAAAGCTACCTCGCTTGTCACCTACTCATCTCTAGTACCACAGTGTAGGCGGCTCTGGTCCTCTCACTTGCAGACAGGTCATTGGTGGCAGCTTACCACGTGATGCCCCAATGATGTCATGACTATACACAATAAAAGTTCTTGAGCTCACCCAAATACAAAATATAATGTGCAATAGTGAAGCTAAAAGCTGCTGTGCTGCAAAGAAAAATCTTGCTCAAAATGTGTTTATAGAGGGAGGTACCAGGCCGAGATACACAGAGAAACTATATATTCAAAGGGCTCACAATGCACAAAATCAAAACATGAGTGAAAAAAAAATCTAAAAAAATAAATAAATAAATAAAAAAGTGCTTGTAGTACCCTACAGGCTGAAAGCTGAAGGGCATGTCTGCAGAAGCCTGACATTGCACCCCTGATCCACTGATCAGGGGTGCAATGCTCTGCAGACTCCGACAGGAAAGAATAATAAATACACTTTTTTTCAGCAAGAATACAGTTTGTGCATTTATTAAAAGATGATCTTATCCTTTAAAAGAAGTGGACATGAGAGGGAGATGAAGCTCCCAGCATGGATGGATCGGGGGTTGGGGGCCAGTATGGGGGGTGATCAGAGTGATTGGGGGACACATCTGGACCACCCCCCCAAACCCCATGCAGCACCTGAAGCCGGCGGGAATGCCAGAGTGATGCCGGCTTATGATGATAGCTGCAGGGGATCCAATTTGCCAGGGGGAGGGCAGATTTTAACCCTTTTTTGCCCGTTAGCAGGGGTTAAAAGTGCTCTGCTAGTGGCCGAAAAATACAGCAAAAATGACGGTAAAGCGGCGCTAAAAATAGTGCCGCTTTACCGCTGGCGCTCGGCACTGCTCAGTGTGAAAGTACCCTTGGAGTGACAGGAGAGGCGCTTTACAGACGCTACTTTTAGCGCTATAGCATTTCATAGTACCCAAACAATGTTTATGGAATCGCTCTATAAACCGGATATGTTATATTATTTTATTGTACTACTGCTTGTCTTATTTGAATGGACTCTATACTAGTGTCAGAGATCGTCACTGTGTTCTTTGTATTTCACTATGTTTTCTGTTCTGGTAATGATGACACTATAAATAAAAAAAAAAAGTATAAAAACAATAGTCAGGAATATGCAGATTTCCCACTGATATCCTCTGTACTCATTCCCTAACACCATCTGTGTTATAAGTCCATAAATTTGGAACTAAAGTTGTAGGCCTCCTTCACACAGACATTTTCAGGCTAGTGGATGAGTCACAATTTACCTCTTCCATGGCTACCCACTCGAACTGTCACAATACAGCCGGAGTGAGTGGCACAGGTGTTGTGGCCACAGCATTTTTTTTAAGCAGGGTGCAAAGTTCTACAAGCTGTACTACTTTTTATACTCGTACATTGAGTTCAATGGAGTCAAGCCACAACCACGGCAATGCACGTGATTGCCACAGTTAAATGAACCGGTGAGGATGTGATATAATGCCCCCTCACCATTTGCCAAAACGCTTCTGAAAAGCAATCTGAACATGGACAACCTTTCAGAGGGCACCACAAATGTGAATGAGCCCTTACATACTTACACCTGATTCCAGCAGCTGGAATGACAGGTATATGGGAACAGTGGTGGCTGCTCAGCCTGCACCGAGTAATGACAGGTTCAGTGGCTGGCGCTGATCACATACACCTGTCATCCTAGACACAAGAATCTGCTGATTCTTGTTGCTGGAATGCAGGGTATGAGCGTAATCACTTGTGTGAAGGCTATTACAAGAGCAATATGAAGTCTGCCACTGCTGACCTCTTTTATCACCCAGGAAGTGGAACACATTCTCTACCATGTGACTGGCTCTTACAGGGGTTGCATGATCGGAACCCATCCCACTGGGTCCCAATCAGAAGTCGCAAATGCTCGGTCAGTGTGCTGAAAAAACGCTCCCAGCACACAACCTCGGGCTGCTGTTGATGGGTGTTAGAACCCACCTTTCCTTCCACTGCTTATACAGTGCATCCAGAAAATATTCACAGCACTTCACTTTTTCCACATTTCGTTATGTTACAGCCTTACTCCAAAATTTAGTAAATTCATTATTTTCCTCAAAATTCTACAAACACAACCCCATAATGATGTGAAAGAAGTTTGTCTGAAATCTTAGCAAATTTACATATAAAAAAAAAAAAAAAAAAAAAATCACATGTACAGAAGAATTTACAGCCTTTGCCATGACACTCAAAATTATGCTCAGGTGTAGCCTGTTTCCACTGATCATCCTGGAGATGTTTCTACAATTTGATTAAAGTAAATTCAGTTGGTTGGACATGATTTGGAAAGGCACACACCTCTCTATATAAGGTCCCACAGTTAAAGTGGTTGTAAACCCTTACAAACCACTTTGACCTACAGGTAAGCCTAGATTAAGGCTTACCTGTAGGTCCAACCAATATCTCCTTAACCTATATGATTTAGGAGATATTTGCCCGAAAACGGGCACCGCTGTCTACGGCGCATGCGCCGTAGACAGCGGCGCGCAGGCGCACTGAACGCGGCAGTTCCAAAAATGGAGCTGCCGCATTTGTCGACTGCCGTGCGCATGCGCGGGAGTGATGTCATCGCGGCTTCGCCGAATGACAGCGGCGGAGCTGCGAGATGCCACCAGCAAGATGGATGCGGCGGACTACAGGGGACAGCGTGACTTCGCTGGCTCCTGTGTCAGGTAAGTGACACATAATGGGCTACTATGCGATGCATAGTAGTCCATTATGCTTTACCTTTGCAGGGAAAAAAAGAGGAAGTAAACTCATCAGGGTTTACTTCCTCTTTAAAACTGCATGTCAGAGCACAAACCAAGCCATGAAGTACAAGCAACTGTCTGTAGACCTCTGAGACAGGATTGTATCAAGGCACAGATCTGGGGAAAGGTACAGAAACATTTCTGTAGCATTGAAGGGCCCAATGAGCACAGTTGCCTCCATCATCCATAAATGGGAGTTTGGAACCACTAGGCTTCTTCCTAGAGCGGGCCACATGGCCAAACAAAGCGATCAGGGGAGAAGGGCCTTAGTCAGGGAGGTGACCAAGAACCTGATGGTCACTCTGACAGATCTCCAGCATTTCTCTGTGGAGAGGGGAGAACCTTCCAGAAAAACAACCATCTCTGCAGCACTCCACCAATCAGGCCTGTATGGCAGAATGGCCAGACGGAAGCCGATCCTCAGTAAAAGCCACATGACAGCTGGCCTAGAGTTTGCCAAAAGGCACCTGAAGGAATCTCAGACCATGAGAAACAAAATTCTCTGGTCTGATGAAATAAAGATTGAGCTCTTTGGCCTGAACGGCAAGCGTCATGTCTGGAGGAAACCAGGCACCGCTCATCACCTGGCCAATACCATCCTTACAGTGAAGCATGGTGGTGGCAGCATCATGCTGTGGGGATGTTTTTCATCGGCAGAATTTGGGAGACTAGTCAGGATCGAGGGAAAGATAAATGCAGCAATGTAGAGACATCCTTGATGAAAACCTGCTCCAGAGCGCTCTGGAACTGAGACTGGGGCGAAGGTTCATCTTCCAACAGGACAACGACCCTAAGCATGCAGCCAAGATAACAAAGGAGTGGCTACGGGACAACTCTGAATGACCTTGAGTGGCCCATCCAGAGCCCAGACTTTAACACGATTGAACATATCTCGAGAGATCTGAAAATAGCTGTACACCAACGCTCCCCATACAACCTGATGGAGCTAAAGAGGTCCTGCAAAGAAGCATGGGATTAACTGTCCAAAAATAGGTGTTCCAAGCTTGTAGCATCATACTCAAAAAGACTTGAGGCTGTAATTGGTGCCAAAGATGCTTCAACAAAATATTGAGCAAAGGCTGTGAATACATGTGATTTTTTCATATTTATTTTTATTAAATTTGCAAAGATTTCAAACAAACGTCTTTCACGTTGTCATTATGAAGTATTGTTTGAATTACGAGGAAAATAAATGAATGTAATCCATTTTGGAATAAGGCTATAACATAACAAAATGTAGAAAAAAATTAAGTGCTGTCAATACTTTTCAGATGCATTGTACATGGCTGGCAAGTCAAGATTATTATTATACAGGATTTATATAGTGCCAGCAAATAAAAATGTAGCACTAACCCCCGAAGGAGCTGCTGGTTTGATTGGGCTTACCGTTACCTTCTTCACCTCGATTTACGTCTAGGGGTTTCCCGTGGTAGATGGCCCAATAACTTTAGAGACTGAAGACAGATCTGCATAAAGGGATTTTTATTTGCAAAAACGGTAGTTAACGAACAGTCTCTTAACCACTTAAGGACTGCCGCATGGCAATGTACGTCGGCGCAATGGCACAGACAGGCACAAGCATGTACATGTACGTGCTCGCCTTCCAGCGAGTGGGGGGTCCGATCGGACCCCCTCCCGCTGGCTGCGGCGGTCCGTTTCACTTCAGGTGCGATCCGGGATGAGGGGATTGCCGTTGGTTTCTGGCCATCCCCTCTCGATCGCTCCTGGCGAATGAGAAGCTTCCCCCGCTGTGTATAGTAAACACAGGCAGGGAGGAAGTAATGTCATTCTCCTCGGGGCGGTCTTTTTGACCGGACTGCGAGGAGAACAGAGAAAGTAAGTGTGCACCAACACTACACTGACATGTAGGTACACATAGGCACACAACCCCCCCCCCCCCCCCCAGTCACAGTGTCACTGATTGCAGTGATCATTTATTTACTAATCACTGCATTTAGTGTCAGTTGTGACAGTAAAAACTGTCAGGGCAGTTAGAGTTAGGTCCAGGGTAGCCCCCCCCCCATAAAGGTTTAACCCCCTGATTGCCCCTAGAGTTAACCCTTTCACCCCCTTTTGCCAGTGTCACTAAGCGATCGTTTTTCTGATCGCTGCATTAGTGTCACTGGTGCCGCTCGGTAGTTAGTTATTTTTTTAGGTTCACCGCCAGGTTTTTATAGTGCTAGATACCCCCATACACTACCCAATAATGGTTTTAACCCCCTGATTGACCCTAGTTAACCCTTTCACCAGCGATCACTGTATACAGTGGTGTGAAAAAGTGTTTGCCCCCTTCCTCATTTCCTGTACCTTTGCATGTTTGTCACACTTAAGTGTTTCGGAACATCAAACCAATTTAAACAATAGTCAAGGACAACACAAGTAAACACAAAATGCAATTTGTAAATGAAGGTGTTTATTATTAAAGGTGAAAAAAAATCCAAACCATCATGGCCCTGTGTGAAAAAGTGATTGCCCCCCTCGTTAAAACATACTATAACTGTGGTTGTCCACACCTGAGTTCAATTTCTATAGCCACACCCAGGCCTGATTATTGCCACACCTGTTCACAATCAAGGCATCACTTAAATAGGAGCTGCTTGACACAGTAAGGTCCACCAGAAGATCCTTAAAAGCTACACATCATGCCGAGACCCAAAGAAATTCAGGAACAATTGAGAAAGAAAGTAATTGAGATCTATCAGTCTGGAAAGGGTTATAAAGCCATTTCCAAAGCTTTGGGAATCCAGCGAACCACAGTGAGAGCCATTATCCACAAATGGCGAAGACATGGAACAGTGGTGAACCTTCCCAGGAGTGGCCGGCCGCCCAAAATTACCCCAAGAGCGCAGCGACGACTCATCCAAGAGGTCACAAAAGACCCCACAACAACGTCCAAGGAACTGCAGGCCTCACTTGCCTCAGTTAAGGTCAGCGTTCATGCCTCCACCATCAGGAAAAGACTGGGCAAAAATGGCCTGCATGGCAGAGTTCCAAGGAGAAAACCACTGCTGAGCAAAAAGAACATCAAAGCTCGTCTCAATTTCTCCACAACACATCTTGATGATTCCCAAGACTTTTGGGACAACATTCTGTGGACCGATGAGACAAAAGTGGAACTCTTTGGAAGGTGTGTGTCCAAGTATATCTGGCGTAGAAGGAACACTGCATTTCATAAAAAGAACATTATACCAACAGTAAAATATGGTGGTGGTAGTGTGATGGTCTGGGGCTGTTTTGCTGCTTCAGGACCTGGAAGACTTGCCGTGATAAAAGGAACTATGAATTCTGCTGTCTACCAAGAGATCCTGAAGGAGAATGTCCGACCATCTGTTCGTGTACTCAAGCTGAAACGAACTTGGGTTCTGCAGTAGGACAATGATCCTAAACACACCAGCAAGTCCACCACCGAATGGCTGAAGAAAAACAAAATGAAGACTTTGGAGTGGCCTAGCCAAAGTCCTGACCTGAATCCTATTGAGATGTTGTGGTATGACCTTAAAAAGGCCGTTCATGCTCGAAAACCCTCTAATGTAACTGAATTAGGACAATTCTGCAAAGATGAGTGGGCCAAAATTCCTCCAGGACGCTGTAAAAGCCTCATTGCATGTTATCGCAAACGCTTGGTTGCAGTTGTTGCTGCTAAGGGTGGCCCAACCAGTTATTAGGTTTAGGGGGCAATCACTTTTTCACACAGGGCCATGATGGTTTGGATTTTTTTTCACCTTTAATAATAAACACCTTCATTTACAAATTGCATTTTGTGTTTACTTGTGTTGTCCTTGACTATTGTTTAAATTGGTTTGATGTTCCGAAACACTTAAGTGTGACAAACATGCAAAGGAACAGGAAATGAGGAAGGGGGCAAACACTTTTTCACACCACTGTAAGTGCCACTGGTGACGCTGGCTAGCCAGTTAGTTATTTAGGTTCCCCATCAGGTTTTTATATAGCGCCAGGGACCCCCATATACTACCTAATAAAGATTTTAACCCCCTGATTGCACCTAGTTAACCCTTTCACCAGTGATCACTGTATAAGTGTTACGGGCGACTCTGGTTAGTTAGTTTGCTTTTTATAGCATCAGGGCACCCACCATTTATTACCCAATAAAGATTTAACCCCCTGATCACCCGGCGGGTGATAATAATTAGGTTTTGGGGTCAGGGTCTGCGTCGCCCCAGGCAGCGCTAGATTAGTGCTAGTACCGCGAACTCCCACGCGCAAAGCATAAACCTCCCGTAGTGGTATAGAATCTGAACATATCAATATCTGATCTGATCAGATCTATACTAGAGTCCCCAGCAGTTTAGGGTTCCAAATAAACGCATTGTTAGCGGGATGAGCCCAGATACCTGCTGGCACCTGCGTTTTGCCCCTCCGCCCAGCCCACCCAAGTGCAGTATCGATCGATCACTGTCACTTACAAAACACTAAACACATAACTGCAGTGTTCGCAGAGTCAGGCCTGATCCCTGCGATCGCTAACAGTTTTTTTTGGTAGCGTTTTATATTTAAATCCGGAAGGCAGTACTTGGTTTTCGGGGTCCCGTACGTGGCTAGGCTCCCAAAAAGTCCCCCACATGTGGTATCCCCATACTCGGGAGAAGCAGCAGAATTTATTTTGGGGTGTAATTTCACTTATGCCCATAGCATGTGTGAGCAATATATAATTTAGTGACAACTTTGTGCAAAAAAAAATTGTAACATTCCTGCAACTTGTGGCAAAATAGAAAATATTTCATGGACTCAACATGCCTCTCAGTAAATAGCTTGGGGTGTCTACTTTCCAAAATGGGGTCATTTGGGGGGGTTTTGTGCTATTTTGGCATTTTATGGCCTTCGAAACTGTGATAGGTAGTGAGGAGTGAAATCAAAAATTTGCACCCTTAGAAATCCTGAAGGCAGTGATTGGTTTTCGGGGTCCCGTACGCGGCTAGACTCCCAAAAAGTCCCACATATGTGGTATCCCCGTACTCAGGAGAAGCAGCAGAATATATTTTGGGGTGCAATTCCACATATAACTATGGCATGTGTGAGCAATATATCATTTAGTGACAACTTTTTGTAAACTTTTTTTTTTTAATCACTTGGGACAAAAAAAAAATATTCAATGGGCTCAACATGCCCCTCTGCAATTTCCTTGGGGTGTCTAATTTCCAAAATGGGGTCATTTGGGGGGGGTTTGTACTGCCCTGCCATTTTATCACCTCAAGAAATGAGATAGGCAGTCATAAATTAAAAGCTGTGTAAATTCCAGAAAATGTACTCTAGTTTGTAGACGCTATAACTTTATTGGTTTGCGCAAAATATACGCTTATTGACTTTTTTTTACTAAAGACATGTGGCTGAATAAATTGTGCCCTAAATGTATGACTAAAATTGAGTTTATTCGATTTTTCTTATAACAAAAAGTAGAAAATATATTTTTTTTCTCGAAATTTTTGGTCTTTTTCCATTTATATCGCAAAAAATAAAAATCACAGAGGCAATCAAATACCATCAAAAGAAAGCTCTACTTGTGGGAAGAAAAGGACGCAAATTTTGTTTGGGTACAACATTGCATGACCGCACAATTACCAGTTAAAGCAGTGCAGTGCGAAATTGTAAAAAGACCTCTGGTCCTTAGGCTGACAATTGGTCCGGGGCTGAAGTGGTTAAAATGGGATAAAAGGGTTAGGAGGAAAGTTCAGGTACTCTTAGCCCTTGTACACACGGTCGGAGAATCCGTCGGAATGTGTCCTATCGAACCGTGTCGTCGGATAATCCGACTGTGTGTGGTATGCATCGGATTGATTCCGTCTGACCCAATTTTCCAACATGTCGGAAATATTTCCCGACCAACTGGGCCGGTCGGACATACTCCGATCATGTGTAGAGAAATTTGATCGGACCAAGTGCCACGCATGCTCAGATCAAATTCCTACATCAAAGCTATTGGCTACTAGCCTGAATGTAGTCCCATCGTAACGAAATTACGTCATCACGTTCTGAAATATCGGATTTTTTGCCAACTTTGTCCGACCGTGTGTATGCAACAGTTTCGGACAAGATCCGACTGACAAAATCCGACGGGCAAAATCCGACGGATTTGGTTGTGGAAATCTCCGACCGTGTGTACAGGGGCTAAGTGCCAAAGCCAATAAGGAAGAACTCTCTTAAGCCTCATACACACGGTCGGACTTGTACAAACTTTTCCGTGGACTTTTGTACAAAGGGCGTGGTCCACAAGTTTGTATTGCATACACACGGTCGGACTTTTTGACAACAAACACGAACGTGGTGACGTCACAACGTACGGACGCCACTTCAAAAGAGGACGTTCAATGACTCCAGCGCCACCTTTGGTCAACTTCTGTATTGTAGTCTGATCGTTTGCATAGGTTCTGAGCATGCGTGTTTGTACCTTGTACAAAAGTCCGATGCTTTTGCGTACACACGGTCGGACTTTGCTCCATCAGACTTTTGTTGCCAGAAAGTTTGTCCGTTCGCACAGCCAACAAAAGTCCGATGAAAACAGAAAAAGTTTGTCCGATGGAGCGTACACACAGTCGGATGTTGCTCCAAAACAGCTAATTTGCATGTTTGTTGTCAAAAAGTCCGACCGTGTGTACGGGCCTTTACTTTGACTAAATGCAGAGAATAGCCATTCACAGCTGGATGTTCACTCAAGTTGGATAGTCCCTCTCTCACAAGGCCTAGCAGCCAACAAGATGCTTAACTCAGGGACAAGTCTCTGCCACAGACGTTGTTGTAGAATATGTAGGAAACTAGAATTTGTAGAAAACTCGTGCGATACCTGGATCTTTCAGCCGGTTTGGTGATATCCACGAGATTGGATTCACTTAAGTACTTTAGCCTTACCAGGCTCTTGCTAAGAAGCCAACCCGTACGTGGCCTTCTTCTGAAGAGTACTCCCCTGGATAGCTACGAAGTTGCTGGGCCTCTCCACGACCAGAGACGGCACCGGGCCACCTCGGAATCCTTCCTTTAGTTTCCTTGCCTCGGGCTAGCCAGCCCCGAGACAAAGTCAGGTGGATCTGCACCCCAGGCCATAGCCTTCCTGGGGGCTGGTCAGGAGGACCATGGAGTCAGAACATACTTCTGGACCGGAACCCCCTAACCACGTGACATCCGCATCTTAATTACCCTCTCCCAGAAAGCACAGCAAACGTGACACTCCCACTGGGCTGGCTCCGAGAGAAAGTAACCTTAAAGCAGGGCTCGACAAACCCCAGGCGCCAGGTCGCCAATGCGACCAGAAATCGCGACCTGGCGCCTAAGCTGCCACCAGCCCACTCACTATCGATGCCCCAGACATGCAGCAGCATTAACACTGACTGCCGTCCTCCTCCCTCCTTCACACTCTGCAGCACCGCGCTGTGTGTGAAACTGACACACAATGGAGAGAGGAGGATCTGTCAGCCTGATGTCGGGGTGGGCGGTACCCGGCCGGGGTGGGGGCGGGACCCAGCAAGCTATCAAACACCAGCCAATGGGATCTGGGCGGGCCGCTACGTGTATGTGGCCCGCCCCTTTTCTTAAGCAGCCCAATCGTTGGCTGGTGTTTGATAGCTGCTGAGTCCCGCCCACCCCGGCCAGGTCCCGCCCACCCCGGCCGGGTCCCGCCCACCCCGACATCAGGCTGTAATCTGACATATCCACCTCTCTGTTACTTGTCAGTTTCACACCCCGGCAGGGTCCCGCCAGCTCCTCTGTTACATTTCAGTAACAGAGTGCTCCGTGTGAAACCTGCCAGTGCCAATCAGTGCCACCTCCAATCAATACCACCTGCAACCAACCAGTGCCACCTGCCAGCGCCAACCAGTGCCAGTGCCAACCAGTGCCACCTGCCAGCGCCAACCAGTGCCACCGCCAACCAGTGCCACCGCCAACCAGTGCCACCTGCCACCGCCAATCAGTGCCACCTGCCACCGCCAATCAGTGCCACCTGCCACCGCCAATCAGTGCCATCTGCCACCGCCAATCAGTGCCACCTGCCACCACAAATCAGTGCCACCTGCTAGTGCCAACCAGTGCCACCGCCAATCAATACCACCTGCAACCACCACCCAGTGCCACCTGCCACCACCCAGTGCCAGTGACAATCAGTGCCACCTGTCAGTGCCACCGCCAGTCAGTGCCACCTGCCACCGCCAATCAGTGCCACCGCCAACCAGTGCCACCGGCCAACACCAACCAGTGCCATCTGCCAGTGACAACTAGTGCCATCGCCAACCAGGGCCACCTGCCATCGCCAACCAGGGCCACCTGCCATCGCCAACCAGGGCCACCTGCCATCACCAACCAGGGCCACCTGCCAGTTCCAAACCAGTGTCACCTGCCAGTTCCAAACCAGTGTCACCTGCCAGTTCCAAACCAGTGTCACCTGTCGGTGCCATCTGGCAGTTCCACGTGCCTTCCAGTGGCAACCAGTGCCACCTGCCAGTGCCAGCCAGTTCCATCTGTTGCAAGCCTTACTCTTTCTGGTCAGCCCATACCCCTGATGTAACAGCGTTTCAATGGAGTTATTGACTGGGTGCTCCATTGTGAGTTAGGGATAGGGGGTGAAAATGAGTGGCCTTACCCCGGGAGCTGAAAAAAAAACTGGCTCCTAACTTTTTTAACTGGCTCCTAAATTCAAAGCAAATTTGTCAACCCCTGCCTTAAAGCACCCAACCAGGCTGTGGTTCCATGCCTGCCAGAAGAGACAGTGCCCCCTATGGCCAGGCCGAACACCCTATAGTCCAGTTAGACTGATGCTGAGGTCCAAATTTGGAACAACTATACCCAAACCAAACTGCAGTTCAGGTGTAACATTAACTTTCAAAACATATAGCGCATGCTCTTCAGGAGCCGGCGCTACAACAATATAAAGGGAGACAAAACAATTCGATACAGGTCAGTTAGGAGGGCCCTGCTCCTGGGAGGGGGAAGTGGAACAAAAGGTAATAACTGTATAGGATGAACTGATGGGAGAAATCAAATATTCAGATGTCAGCTGAAAACAGGATAGTTACTCACCTCCAGCTTCCATGTGGTCATTAACCCAAAAAAAAGGCCCCTTGCACATGGGGCAGTCTAGGAGAAGTGCATCCCTTCTGGTGTTTTAGTGTGCCCGGGAGAGACAGGAGCAGCATCCAGACCTGTGGCAGGCAGCCTACCAAAGTCACCGACAGGCTGCAGCTGGATGCTATGCCAAGTGGTAGTGGTGTTCAGAACTAAAGGCCTGCAATGCAGAAGACCTGTGTTCTGGATCTTGGTCCCTGAACGTCGGTACAACATTCAGCCAGACATTGATAGGCTGCCTCCCGTGGGGCTGGAGAACGCCCCCCCCCCCATCCCGAGGCACACTGAAATGCAAGGAGGGAAGCATTGCTCTTAGACCACATAGGCATACTACTGTGTACACCTATGTGAACATATGGGGACGCACAAGTATTCCATGCAGCCAATCCGGTAGCTGTCAATTAGAACGCAGTGGATGCACCAACACAGCTGCTGCTCCCAATCTTGCAGCCATGCAAATCCACTGCCCTTAACACACACACAGTCTGCTTTCGGGGCTGTGTATAAAATCAGGAGCAGCAGCCATACCCCAACTAACATGAATGGTCCTCCTCTACAGCACATCCGGGTGAATGAGCCCTTATACAGCCCCATGGGCAAGGGGCCTGAGCACACATGGAAAGTCAGGTAGAACAATCTCATACCTCCCAATATTTTGAGATGGGAATGAGGGACACCTACTGGCAAATGTATGTAGACATAGGACATGCCCCCACCACACCCCCTTAAAGGAGAATTAACAAAAAAAATTGTTAATTAAATCCACAAGGGATTTTTTTTTTACCACTACTATTCCTTTATCTTGGCTTTTACAATGTACAAATGCAGCAACTTAGAAATTGGATGAAAAGTTTAGCACTGGGAAGCACTTTTTGAAAGATAAAAAGTTCATTTTATATACAACTATATAGATCAGACCAAAAAGAAGGACAAATGAGGAGGAAAGAGGGACAGGGATACATTGCTCCAAATCAGGGACAGTTGGGGGGACATACTAAAAGGAATGACAGAATGGAATGCCCATAGACTTTAACAGGGAGATGGAATGCCCATAGAGAATAATGGAACAAAGTGGAATGCCCATAGAGAATAATGGAAAAAAAAATTCAGTTTGTGACACTCTTTTGACATATAAATGCTTTTTTTTTTTTAAAGACCTACTTTTAAATATCAGTGGCCATGTTTAATATTAGATTAGATGGGATTAATGTTGTTTTTTATGGCATAACAAAGGTAAATGACAGAGTGGAATGCCCATAGAGTATAATAGGAAGTAAAATATAAACTCATTTGCAAGCAAATCTGAGTGACATAGCAATTTATCCTTTACCACAGCTGTTCCTCAAGTAGAGTAGCAGATTGTAAGATTGGGATTATTTGGGATTACGGCTGTTTTCTATGGAATGACAAACATATGACAGAATGGAATGCCCATAGAGTATAATGGGGAGCAAGGTGTGACCTGGAGTCAGAACCATTGGTCATATCAGATCATTCTTTAGCAGACATACTCTCTATGTTCAGCAGTGATGTCAAAATTTCAAATTAAACGGGATTATTATTGTTTTATATGGAATGACAAGACATATGACAGAGTGGAATGCCCATAGAGTATAATGGGAAATAAAATCTAAACTCATTTTCAGGCAAATCTGAGAGACATAGCAATTTATCCTTTGCCACAGCTGTTCCTCAAGTAGAGTAGCAGATTGTAAGGTTGAGATTATTTGGGATTACAGCTGTTTTCTATGGAATGACAAACATATGACAGAATGGAATGCCCATAGAGTATAATGGGAAGGAAGATGTGACCCGGAGTCAAAACCATTGGTCATATCGGATCATTCTTTAGCAGACATACTCTCTATGTCCAGTTGTGATGCCCAAAATTCACATTAAGTGGGATTATTATTGGTTTCTATGGAATGACATACATATGACAGAGTGGAATGCCCATAGAGTATAATGGGAAGCAAGATGTGTCCTGAAGTCAGAACCATTGGTCATATCAGATCAATCTTTAGCAGACATACTCTCTATGTTTGTAAGTGATGTCCAAATTAGACATTAAGTGGGATTATTATTTTTTTCTATGGAATGGCAGATAAATAATAAAAAGGAATGCCCATAGAGTATCATGGGGAGCAAGATGTGACCTGGAGTCAGAACCATTGGTCATGTCAGATCAATCTTTAGCAGACATACCCTCTATGTCCAGTGGTGATGTCCAAAATTCACATTAAGTGGGATTATTATTGGTTTCTATGGAATGACAGATAAATAATAGAAAGGAATGCCCATAGAGTATAATGGGAAGCAAGATGTGTCCTGGAGTCAAAACGATTGGTTCTATCAGATCAATCTTTAGCAGACATATTCTCTATGTCCAGTGGTGATGCCCAAAATTCACATTAAGTGGGATTATTATTGGTTTCTATGGAATTACATACATATGACAGAGTGGAATGCCCATGGAGTATAATGGGAATTAAAATATAATCTCATTTGCAGGCAAATCTGAGTGACATAGCAATTTATCCTTTACCACAGCTGTTCCTCAAGTAGAGTAGCAGATTGTAAGATTGAGATAATTTGGGATTACAGCTGTTTTCTATGGAATGACAAACATATGACAGGGTGGAATGCCCATAGAGTATCATGGGGAGCAAGATGTGACCTGGAGTCCGAACCATTGGTCATATCAGATCATTCTTTAGCAGACATACTCTCTATGTTCAGCAGTGATGTCCAAATTTGAAATTAAATGGGATTATTTTTGTTTTCTATGGAATGACAAGACATATGACAGAGTGGAATGCCCATAGAATATAATGGGAAGTAAAATATAAACTCATTTGCAGGCAAATCTGAGTGACATAGCAATTTATCCTTTACCACAGCTGTTCCTCAAGTAGAGTAGCAGATTGTAAGGTTGAGATTATTTGGGATTACAGCTGTTTTCTATGGAATGGCAGATAAATAATAGAAAGGAATCCCCATAGAGTATAATGGGAAGCAAGATGTGACCTGGAGTCAAAACCATTGGTCATATCAGATCAGTCTTTAGCAGACATACTCTCTATGTCCAGTGGTGATGTCCAAAATTCAGATTAAGTGGGATTATTATTGGTTTCTATGGAATGACATACATATGACAGAGTGGAATGCCCATAGAGAATAATGGGAAGCAAGATGTGACCTGGAGTCAGAACCATTGGTCATATCAGATCAATCTTTAGCAGACATACTCTCTATGTTCAGCAGTGATGTCCAAATTTCAAATTAAACGGTATTATTATTGTTTTATATGGAATGACAAGACATATGACAGAGTGGAATGCCCATAGAGTATAATGGGAAATAAAATCTAAACTCATTTTCAGGCAAATCTGAGTGACATAGCAATTTATCCTTTACCACAGCTGTTCCTTAAGTAGAGTAGCAGATTGTAAGGTTGAGATTATTTCAGATTACAGCTGTTTTCTATGGAATGACAGATAAATAATAGAAAGGAATGCCCATAGAGTATAATGGGAAGCAAGATGTGACCTGGAGTCAGAACCATTGGTCATATCAGATCAATCTTTAGCAGACATACTCTCTATGTTCAGCAGTGATGTCCAAATTTCAAATTAAACGGTATTATTATTGTTTTATATGGAATGACAAGACATATGACAGAGTGGAATGCCCATAGAGTATAATGGGAAATAAAATCTAAACTCATTTTCAGGCAAATCTGAGTGACATAGCAATTTATCCTTTACCACAGCTGTTCCTTAAGTAGAGTAGCAGATTGTAAGGTTGAGATTATTTCAGATTACAGCTGTTTTCTATGGAATGACAGATAAATAATAGAAAGGAATTCCCATAGAGTATAATGGGAAGCAAGATGTGACCTGGAGTCAAAACCATTGGTCATATCAGATCATTCTTTAGCAGACATACTCTCTATGTCCAGTGGTGTTGTCCAAAATTCACATTAAGTGGGATTATTATCGGTTTCTATGGAATGACAGATAAATAATAGAAAGGAATGCCCATAGAGTATAATGGGAAGCAAGGTGTGACCTGGAGTCAGAACCATTGGTCATATCACATCAATCTTTAGCAGACATACCCTCTGTGTCCAGTGGTGATGTCCAAAATTCACATTAAGTGGGATTATTATTGGTTTCTATGGAATGACAGATAAATAATAGAAAGGAATGCCCATAGAGTATAATGGGAAGCAAGGTGTGACCTGGAGTCAGAACCATTGGTCATATCACATCAATCTTTAGCAGACATACTCTCTATGTCCAGTGGTGATGTCCAAAATTCACATTAAGTGGGATTATTATTGGTTTCTATGGAATGACATACATATGACAGAGTGGAATGCCCATAGAATATAATGGGAAGTAAGGTGTGACCTGGAGTCAGAACCATTGGTCATATCAGATCAATCTTTAGCAGACATACTCTCTACGTTCAGCAGTGATGTCCAAATTTGACATTAAACGAGATTATTATTGTTTTATATGGAATGACAAGACATTTGACAGAGTGGAATGCCCATAGAATATAATGGGAAGTAAAATATAATCTCATTTGCAGGCAAATCTGAGAGACATAGCATTTTCACCTTTCCCACAGCTGTTCCTCAAGTAGAGTAGCAGTTTGTAAGGTTGAGATTATTTGGGATTACGGCTGTTTTCTATGGAATGATAGATAAATGATGGAAAGGAATGCCCATAGAGTAGAATGGGAACCAAGATGTGACCTGGAGTCAAAATCTTTCAGCATACCAAATAAATCCTTAGCAGATATAGTATCCAAGTTTAGTGGCACGATTTTAAATCGAGTGTGTATGGATTTTAATTGTTTTATAAGGAATGAAAGAAGAAAATGCCCACAGAGCAGCCCTCAAAAATTACACTCGCCTGCTCACATTTTGCGAGTGGATTTTGAGGGCTGGCAGATGTGGGCTGCCTGGGGGGCCAGCACCACCAGTGCTGGCCCCCCACCACCACCCCACCACCCCACCACCACCCCCCCATAGGGGGCGCCCGGGCGCCGCCCCCCTCCCCCTAGGTGTAAGAAAGAAATAAAGTAAAAAAAAAAAAAAAAAAAGTAAAAAAAAAGTAAAAAAAAAAAAACGGGCCCTTTAAGACATTTAAAAAAAAAAATGTCATTTAACAATTTAACATAGTGTACTGTGGCGCCGGTCACAGTGCACTATGAGAAGCGCCACGTCGATGCAATCACAAGATTGCATCCATGGCGCTTCATTTGCGGGTTAAAAACCCGCCTTGCGGCGCACAGCAGAACGCTGACTAGCTTCCGCCCGTAAAATCATTGTGATTCTACGGGCGGGAGCATTGTCAATCTTAGACAGGCAGGTCAGTTCCGGCTTTCGGCTGCTTCACGAAACCCGGAAGTGACGTCGGCAGCTCCGTTCCTCAGCCCGAGCGGAGCTGCAAGACAGTGAGGCAGGAGGTGAGTCACCGCATAAAGGCTTTCTAGTTTCTACTTTGTGGAGAATGTTCGTGCATTTAGCTGAATGAATGGAAAAAAAGCTTTCACAGCCAGAAAGCTTTCCCCAGGCCAGGCGACTTTTGCCGTGGCCAATCAGAGAATGAGCTCTGAAGGGGGAACTCCACGCCAAAAAAAATTTGACGTGGGTTCCCCCTCCGAGAGCATACCAGGCCCTTAGGTCTGGTATGGATTCCAAGGGGAACCCCCTACGCCGAAAAAACGGCGTGGGGGACCCCCCAGATCCACACCAGACCCTTGTCCGAGCACACTACCCGGCCGGCCAGGAAAGGGGGTGGGGACGAGCGGGCGCCCCCCCCCTCCTGAGCCGTACCAGGCCGCGTGCCCTCAACATGGGGGGGTGCCTTGGGGGAGGGGGGGGGGCGGGCGGCCCCCCCACCCCAAAGCACCTTGTCCCCATGTTGATGAGGACAAGGGCCTCTTCCCGACAACCCTGGCCGTTGGTTGTCGGGGTCTGCGGGCGGGGGCTTATCGGAATCCGGGAGCCCCCTTTAATAAGGGGGCCCAGATACCGCCCCCCCACCCTATGTGAATGAGTATGGGGTACAATGTACCCCTACCCATTCACCTGTGAAAAAAAGTACAAAAAAAACACAACACAGGGTTAAAATATTTTATTGCACAGTTCCGGGGGTCTTCCGTCTTCGGGGGTCTTCTCGCCGGACTCCTCCGCTATCTTCTTGTAGCTCTTTTGCTAGCGGAGGAGCCCGGCTTTCTTCCTCGCCGCCGGCCTCTTCTTCCGACTTCGGGGGTCTTGTCGGGTAGCGTGTTCGGATAAGGGTCTGGTGTGGATCTGGGGGGGACCCCCACGCCGCTTTTTCGGCGTAGGGGGTTCCCCTTGGAATCCATACCAGACCTAAGGGCCTGGTATGCTCTCGGAGGGGGAACCCACGTCAAATTTTTTTTCAGAAATTTGGCGTGGAGTTCCCCCTTCAGAGCTCATTCTCTGATTGGCCACGGCAAAAGTTGCCTTGCCTGGGGAAAGCTTTCTGGCTGTGAAAGCTTTTTTTCCATTCATTCAGCTAAATGCATGAACATTCACAACAAAGTAGAAACTAGAAAGCCTTTATGCGGTGACTCACCTCCTGCCTCACTGTCTTGCAGCTCCGCTCGGGCGGAACGAAGCTGCCGACGTCACTTCCGGGTTTCGTGAAGCAGCCGAAAGCCGGAAGTGACCTGCCTGTCTAAGATTGACAATGCTCCCGTCCGTAGAAACACAATGATTTTACGGGCGGAAGCTAGTCGGCGTTCTGCAGAGCGCCGCAAGGCGGGTTTTTAACCCGCAAATGAAGCGCCATGGATGCAATCTTGTGATTGCATCGACGTGGCGCTTCTCATAGTGCACTGTGACCGGCGCCACAGTACACTATGTTAAATTGTTAAATGACATTTTTTTTTTTTAAATGTCTTAAAGGGCCCGTTTTTTTTATTTTATTTTTTTTTTACTTTTTTTTTTTTACACCTAGGGGGAGGGGGGGCGGCGCCCGGGCGCCCCCTATGGGCGGGCCGCCAGTGGTGGTGCTGCCCCCCCCAGGCAGCCCACATCTGCCAGCCCTCAAAATCCACAAGCAAAATGTGAGCAGGCGAGTGTAATTTTTGAGGGCTGCTCTGTGGGCATTTTCTTCTTTCATTCCTTATAAAACAATTAAAATCCATACACACTCGATTTAAAATCGTGCCACTAAACTTGGATACTATATCTGCTAAGGATTTATTTGGTATGCTGAAAGATTTTGACTCCAGGTCACATCTTGGTTCCCATTCTACTCTATGGGCATTCCTTTCCATCATTTATCTGCCATTCCATAGAAAACAGCTGTAATCCCAAATAATCTCAACCTTACAAACTGCTACTCTACTTGAGGAACAGCTGTGGTAAAGGTGAAAATGCTATGTCTCTCAGATTTGCCTGCAAATGAGATTATATTTTACTTCCCATTATATTCTATGGGCATTCCACTCTGTCATATGTCTTGTCATTCCATATAAAACAATAATAATCTCGTTTAATGTCAAATTTGGACATCACTGCTGAACGTAGAGAGTATGTCTGCTAAAGATTGATCTGATATGACCAATGGTTTTGACTCCAGGTCACACCTTGCTTCCCATTATACTCTATGGGCATTCCACTCTGTCATATGTTTGTCATTCCATAGAAACCAATAATAATCCCACTTAATGTGAATTTTGGACATCACCACTGGACATAGAGAGTATGTCTGCTAAAGAATGATCTGATATGACCAATGGTGTTGACTCCAGGTCACATCTTGCTTCCCATTATACTCTATGGGCATTCCACTCTGTCATATGTATGTCATTCCATAGAAAACAGCTGTAATCCCAAATAATCTCAACCTTACAATCTGCTACTCTACTTAAGGAACAGCTGTAGTAAAGGATAAATTGCTATGTCACTCAGATTTGCCTGCAAATGAGTTTAGATTTTACTTCCCATTATACTCTATGGGCATTCCACTCTGTCATATGTCTTGTCATTCCATATAAAACATAAATAATCCAGTTTAATTTGAAATTTGGACATCACTGCTGAACATAGAGAGTATGTCTGCTAAAGATTGATCTGATATGACCAATGGTTCTGACTCGAGGTCACATCTTGCTCCCCATGATACTCTATGGGCATTCCTTTCTATTATTTATCTGTCATTCCATAGAAACCAATAATAATCCCACTTAATCAGAATTTTGGACATCACCATTGGACATAGAGAGTATGTCTGCTAAAGACTGATCTGATATGACCAATGGTTTTGACTCCAGGTCACATCTTGCTTCCCATTATACTCTATGGGCATTCCTTTCTATGATTTATCTGTCATTCCATAGAAACCAATAATAATCCCACTTAATGTGAATTTTGGACATCACCACTGGACATAGAGGGCATGTCTGCTAAAGATTGATGTGATATGACCAATGGTTCTGACTCCAGGTCACACCTTGCTTCCCATTATACTCTATGGGCATTCCACTCTGTCATATGTTTGTCATTCCATAGAAACCAATAATAATCCAACTTAATGTGAATTTTGGACATCACCACTGGACATAGAGAGTATGTCTGCTAAAGATTGATCTGATATGACCAATGGTTTTGACTCCAGGTCACATCTTGCTACCCATGATACTCTATGGGCATTCCACCCTGTCATATGTTTGTCATTCCATAGAAACCAATAATAATCCCACTTAATGTGAATTTTGGACATCACCACTGGACATAGAGAGTATGTCTGCTAAAGATTGATCTGATATGACCAATGGTTCTGACTCCAGGTCACACCTTGCTTCCCATTATACTCTATGGGCATTCCACTCTGTCATATGTTTGTCATTCCATAGAAACCAATAATAATCCAACTTAATGTGAATTTTGGACATCGCCACTGGACATAGAGAGTATGTCTGCTAAAGATTGATCTGATATGACCAATGGTTTTGACTCCAGGTCACATCTTGCTACCCATGATACTCTATGGGCATTCCTTTTTATAATTTATCTGTCATTCTATAGAAAAAAATAATAATCCCACTTAATGTCTAATTTGGACATCACTAACAAACATAGAGAGTATGTCTGCTAAAGATTGATCTGATATGACCAATGGTTTTGACTCCAGGACACATCTTGCTTCCCATTATACTCTATGGGCATTCTACTCTGTCATATGTATGTCATTCCATAGAAACCAATAATAATCCCACTTAATCTGAATTTTGGGCATCACAACTGGACATAGAGAATATGTCTGCTAAAGACTGATCTGATATGACCAATGGTTTTGACTCCAGGTCACATCTTGCTTCCCATTATACTCTATGGGCATTCCTTTCTATTATTTATCTGCCATTCCATAGAAAACAGCTGTAATCCCAAATAATCTCAACCTTACAATCTGCTACTCTACTTGAAGAACAGCTGTGGTAAAAGATAAATTGCTATGTCACTCAGATTTGCCTGAAAATGAGTTTAGATTTTATTTCCCATTATACTCTATGGGCATTCCACTCTGTCATATGTCTTGTCATTCCATATAAAACAATAATAATCCCGTTTAATTAGAAATTTGGACATCACTGCTGAACATAGAGAGTATGTCTGCTAAAGATTGATCTGATATGACCAATGGTTTTGACTCCAGGACACACCTTGCTTCCCATTTTACTCTATGGGCATTCCACTCTGTCATATGTTTGTAATTCAATATAAAACAGCCGTAATCCCAAATAATCCCAATCTTACAATCTTCTACTCTACTTGAGGAACAGCTGTGGTAAAGGATAAATTGCTATGTCACTCAGATTTGCTTGCAAATGAGTTTATATTTTACTTCCCATTATACTCTATGGGCATTCCACTCTGTCATTTACCTTTGTTATGCCATAAAAAACAACATTAATCCCATCTAATCTCAATATTAAACATGGCCACTGATATTTAAAAGTAGGTCTTTAAAAAAAAAAAAATTTATATGTCAAAAGAGTCTGTCACAAACTGAATTTTTTTTCCATTATTCTCTATGGGCATTCCACTTTGTTCCATTATTCTCTATGGGCATTCCATCTCCCTGTTAAAGTCTATGGGCATTCCATTCTGTCATTCCTTTTAGTATGTCCCACAGTTGGGAGCTATGCGATCTGCATACTTATTCCAGGGACTGGGAAAGTAGCAAAGCCAGGCCACAAGCATTTTCAGACGTCAGCAATGTAAGCCTTCGTATTTGTTCTCTATAGCCTGTCAGTGAGCGCCTTCCATCCCCTAAGTAAACAAATAACTGGGACTCGCCGATTTCATAAGAAGAGCTCCACGGACAGGCTATGATGGAGAGCCCAGGCCCGTGTAGGACATGGACGGTGTCACGTCACCTCTACACACAGCAGTGACAGCACAGCCACAAACCACAACGCCCACCCACAACACGGCACAGAAGCCCCACCCCCTCCTGCTCACATGACCGCACGGAGAGACTTCCGGTATGGCGCGTCCTGGTCTCTAGGTTCCGGCTTGTGTCGCATCTGTGGTGACGTCACGAGGTAAGCGGCATGTTGGTGGAAAGGATGTGGCTGGCGGGAGGGATGAATGGGGCTGTAGCACAATATAGCGAGACAGGTGACAGTTTATAAGGCAACATCACAGGGTGCTTCATTTATTCCTGGTCTCATTACTAGTATATCAGTCTATGCTCAGCACATGTCAGTGAGATCTTGTAGGAGGTAGGCATGGAAAGGAATGCAGTTAAAGGTGAAATGCAGGCATGCTTATAAATCAATCCTTGCTACGTATTGTGCTTGCATAGAGAGGAGCTCCAGCCAAAAAAAGACAAGTTGGCAGCTACAAACACTGTATCTGCTTAATTTTAATATTAGCACCCTTACCTGTCCAGGCCAACAAATAATATAAACCATGAAAAAAAAAAATGCACCGTATTAGCCAAAATTCCCTGGGTCCTGTGAGATATCCATTTGGCTTTACCATCTAGAGCGAGGCTTGCACAGCCATATCTACACATACATGCCGGTGTGCTATCGAGAAATGCCCTCTGTTGAAAATGCCCCCAATGGTTTTGCGCATGCGCCGTATGTCCATGCGCAGATGGTTGGAGGCATTATCTATGCAAACAGCGGGGGAACATAGTTGTCAGGCATAACCTGACAAGTACGGTCTCCCTCCACTGTTTGCATTGTTTTGAATACTGTCTCCTGTCGAAAAATGTCTCAGACGATCTACAAATGCGATGTGTTGATGTCACGCCAGCTGGTCAACATGAGCTGGAGTACCCAATGGAGGGCATTTCTTGATAGAACATCGGGAAACAGGCACATATACATATGAGTGCAATATTTACCTATTGCTTTTATACCAATAAATAAACTTACTACACTATGTGATTTTTTTTATGTCTCCTGTGGAGTCATTTTTACATCCTAGTTCTATCCTAGGGTAGCATTGGTGTAGAGTGGTATCAGCAGTGGCACCAATCTGGCTTTCCAAATGCATTTTTGACCATCCTGTAAAAATGGGTTAAATACCTCTGAGTTGCCACCTTTCCATCGAGCACCTGTGATGAAAGAACTAGAAGTTATCCACATATAGGAGCAAACCATTCGTTTGCTGTTGGTATCTATCGCTTATGGACTACATGTTTGCATATGATGTTATTGAATCTTATTCATGATTTCTGTTACGTCTTCACAATTTTAGTTAATTTATTTCATGGTTTATATTATTTGAGCACAAAAGCGCCCCTACCTTTTACATTTGTACTACTAACACCAGGTTATCTATTCACTCTTAAAGGGGCAGCTACAGCATCGGTCACTATTTTACATGGGGCGCCAATTAGGGCCGAAACAACTAATCGATTACTATTTTATTAATAGGCCACTAACATAATGGGGTTAAAAAAAAACCGAAAATTAGCCCTTTATAGTACAAAAAGAGCAAATCGCTACTGTAAATATTTAAAACTTTCACTGTCCCATAGTAAAAAATGAACCCCTTACAGTAGCGATTATTTGCTCTTTTTCATCTCAGGCCTGGGTCACACCTCTGTGTTTTTTGGTGCTTTTTGCAGAAACACACTACAGTTAATTTACATGGTTTCCTATGGGACACGTTCACATCCATGATTTTTTTCAGCTGCTGCATATTTGGAAAAGACAAGGACTTTTTTTTAATGCAAAACGGTGCTATTTTGGTTCTTTGGTTCAATATACTTCAATGGAGAAGCTGCAGAAAAGCATGTAATAACACAATTTGTGTTTTTTAATCTGCCCAACAACAAATTGGCCAAATAAAAATGTAAAAATGCAAATCGCAGCAAAATTACTTTTTTTGTTTAAAAGGTTATTAACCGATTAATTGGCCAACGAATCGATTACGAAAATAATCGTTAGTTGCAGCCCTAGTGGCAATCTTTGGTTATTGACACATACAAGAAGAAAAAAATAGTCAGTGAAAGGATAATGTCTGGTGTTTTTTTTTTTTTTTTTGTCCTGCAGGGGATCTTTCTGCTAGATGGTGAATACATAGAACTGGAGCTGTTTGCTGGACCTCAGAAATGTGTTAAACACTCAGGATAGTCCCGTGAAATCTAGGATGGTTGGGGAAAATTCTTGCACTAATTGCATGTAATATTTTTTGTTAGTGAATGCCCATTTTCATTTTTGGTTGTTTTTTTATTTTATATATCTGTCTGGAGCTCCGCTTTTTCCTTCCAAAAAATAAAAATTAAAAAATATAATTAAGTACTTGTGAAAGAACAAAGTCAATACTTACCTGTCTTGCTTCCTGTACCATTGATCATTACTCTCTTGTAGGGATTTCACTGCCTGTGGCATCTATTATAACACAGGGCACAGTATTGATTTAGAGGCTGATGGATGGAACTGCAGGGCACAGCGGGGGATTAGGCATAGGACATTTGTGGAACTGTTGGGTGCTGAAGATCCTTTAAATGTAACTTTAGTACCTGCGAACAGGTAGGATTTTTAATGCAGCATTGTTTTTTTTTTTTTTTCTTGCTTGCCTTCATTGTGCACTGAGCTGCGCATGCACAGCTCAGTGTACAATTTCTGCAATGCCAAATAAATGACCAACCGTGCATGTGGCCCAGCTAATCAAAACGTCTGGAGTTCAGTAGCCGGAAGAAGACCAGCCTAAGACGTCAGTGGCTGGTGAAGGGAGGTCTGGGATACCGCAGAGCTGGAGTGAAGGTGAGTATAGTTGCTCTGTTAGGCAGGGATATCTCTTCAATACCGCCAAGATCAATGGCACAGCAGCAGTGGGCAGGTAGGTATTAACATTTCTTTTTTTTTTTTGTGGTGTTAGGGGCTGGAGTCACTTTAAAATTACCATGTTGCTAAACTAGAAGAAATAAACACTGTCTACTTTAAAAATAAAAATTCAGCACTGAAGGAGTATAGACTTCATGCAGCCTTATGTCACCACCTACTGATCATGTGATGCAAGCAGCGAGCTAAAAGAATTTGTTTTATCGGGTTGTAACATGGATGAACATAACAGCAAAAAGACCATTAGTCTGCACGGATGTCGCTAATAGTGACAACACTATTTATTCCATGTATACTGGGCAGTTGTCCTCGCTGGCAATGAGTTTTTCTGTCGGCCCTAAATCTTAAGTTTTCTTAAATAGTTTTTTTTAATTTATCACCAGGAGGATGCTTACATTGAATGAAACGTGTCCCTTTTGCTGGTGACTGAGCTTTAAAGTGTTTCATTTCTGAGAAAATGAAAAGGTGAACTAACATCCTACAGTAAATTTTGTGCCCTTTTTATATCTGGTGTGTCCAATAAAGATCTGCAGGAGTTGGCTATTCTATCAGCATCTAAGCGACGCTTACATTTCATAATTCGTATATGGTGTTCCATGTCTTTACAGGGCTGCCTGTGTTTCCCAGCCAGTTAAACCTTGGGAATGGACACTCTCACAGAAGCCCTCGCTGGAAGCTTCTCGGTTTCTTCACAACTTAACAGCCCATCTGCTCCCCACCCGCGACTGGCACAATACAAGGGCAAATACAGCTCTCTAGAACAGAGTGAACGCCGGAGGAAACTTCTGGAACTACAAAAAGCGTGAGCTATAGGACATTTTTGACTGAAATGTTGAAATTTGGATAGTTAGGGGTATGGATTATTTCAACATCACCATGCTAATTATTGGTTTACTGAAAAAATAGAATTCTCAAGGTGCTGGCAATGTGTAACACTAATCAATAAAGAAAGCGCATTAGTTAAAGTGTATCTAAATCCAAAAGTGTAATATGATGCCGGTTCACCAGTTCTTAGATGTGGTGGATGCTTTTGTATACTTGCGGCTGAGGAGTGGGGTAGGAGGGGGGCTAAAAATACTCAGTTAGGACAAAGTTTTACTGACCCCAACCACCCACCTACCTCAACATAACATGGTGACCAGAGGAGGTAGTACACATGCCGCGTCAAATTCATACTACAGAAACCTCTCCCTCTCTCCCCTGTAGTCCCCTAAGATAACTGGGAATACTGTAACTAATAAGAGTGCAGGATACACAGGAAGTCATCAGCTCACACGATTTTTGGCTGGACCAACAGGTATATTTTGCACCTACATAACATATAAACAAAATGTTCCCATGGTTTTTAAAGGACCAAAAGGGAGCAAATTTCATTGTAAGTGCCCGTTCACACTACCGCGACTGGTCAGGCGACTTAGCCGCCTGACAAGTCGCGTTCCATTCTGTACTATGGAACCGTTCTAATAGGAGCGACTCAAGTCGCTCCGACTTAGAAAAAGGTTCCTGTACTATTTTTGGGGCGACTTCAGGCGACTTGCATTGACTTCTATACAGAAGTCATTTTGCAAGTCGCCGCTGAAGTCGTGTGCAGGTCGCGTCTGTGAGTCGCGCTTGCAAGTCGCGTCGCCCCTGTGTGAACGGGCACTTAGGATTTACATAAAGATAAAGTAAGGAAAATAAGTAATAGCAATCAATCAGGATCTAAATTTAGCAAACTGAATTCCAATCGGTTGCTTGGGGTACTGCGCCTAAATAGAATCTCCCCCCCCCCCAAAAAAAAACCTTTCCTCCTCCATTCTACTACACTAAAAAAAATTATTTTCCTTTTTTTTAAACAAAAAATGTTTGATCCCACCCTCCATGGACGTCACTCACCTAAGCGAATGATGTGCACTGTGCACGTTACATCCCAGAAGGCATAGATGTTTATTCACAAGGTGGAAGGGCACAGCAGTGCATCATCGGGAGGCCCGCTGGCTGAGCCTGAAAGAGCTTGCAGCCTTCCAATGAAGTCACACAAGAACATGGTGATGCCACCACACCAGAGGTGGCAGAAGAGGATCTTGGCAGGATAACGATGGCTGGGTAAGTATCTTAAATGTGCAGAACCCCAAACCTAGGAAGCAGGGGGTTTAGAAAAAAAGGAAGGGGGGTGGGGAAATCCGCTTTAAAGTAGGTTTCAGAACCGGAGCGGCGGTAAATGACTACCACTTAGACTTTAATGTTCTTTGCTTAATTTTTTATGTATTGGAGAAAATATTAGTTCTTTGATGCTTAGATGTAACCTTTTTAGGAAACGGTTAGACTATGTAAACCATGCCCGTCGACTGGCTGAAGGAGACTGGACAGAGAAAGAGGAAGAGAAGATAGATGACAAACAAGAAAAAGAAGATGGAGTGGGGGGTGAAGAGGAGGAGATGGATGTGGATCCTGGCAAGAAGCTCCCAAGGCATTATGCTAACCAGGTCATTTACATGTAGAGCCCATTATTTCATTCATTCATTTATTTTTTATTTATTTTTATTTAGTACTTTGCCATTATGCGTTGGTTTCATATTACATGCATAGCTTATGTTTTTTCCATCATTTATTTATGTATTGTCTTCTTAACCCTCCAGATAATGCTCTCTGAGTGGTTAATAGAAATCCCTCCAGATCTGGCTGATCTCTGGCTCCTTGTAGTTTGCCCGACTGGGAAGCGCTCCTTGATTGTGGCATCTAAGGTGAGCTATTTGTATTTATAACATGACATCTGCATTAGATAGCTCCTGAATTCGTCCTTCTTATACATTTAAAGAAACGTTTTCTATATAGGAGTGGTAGATGTGTTGTTGGGTTAATGTGTCATTGGTATTGCTTGTAATTATGGTTCCGCTGTTTTTAATGAATCGAATGCTGATTAGTGTGCAGAGCTGAACAATAATTACAGGTGTTCTGCCGCTCAGCTTACTAGCATTTGATGAATCCATAAAGCTGCTCGGGTGGATTTTTTTAAAACTAGAGGGGGAGGATTGCAAGAACAAACTTGTTGTAGCTATTTTTCTGCTCAGTGGCATTATGAAGTCTTCTATAAAACCATATATGGAACTGAAATAAGCTGCGTTCAGGTATATGTATTGTACATGAAACTATTTATAGAGAGAAGGAGAATTCCAAACTTTAAGCTCATATTTCAATTTAGCAGTATATCACATGCCTCATTAGGCTAAATTTGGCTATGTGGAAAGCATTGCAATAATTTATCAAGACAATTTAGATCATTCTTTTCAGCAATTTTCAAACTTATTATTTAACCCTTTATTTTATCAAAGCTTGCTCTTTTGTCTTCTTTGGGGATGACGAATGTGGGCTGGTATAGCTTTGCTTGAAAGTTACTCACCAGCCCTTAATAATTGAATTGATTGCCTGGAGAAAGTGATGGTTTAGACGTTTCTAAAACACTTATTAAGAAGAAGCTATCAGGGCTAGGAGCCTTTAGCATCTGTGTGGAGAAAATGGCAATTTTTACTTCCTCAGGTTTAAAGGGTGCTTGCAGCATGTTCCTCTTTTCTTCCTGGGGAAAAGTAGGTAGATTAGAGCCCTGGAGGTATGCTAAATGTCCTTTTGTGCAAAGCTGGCTATTTGCCTGCCTAAAAGAAAACTGGTCTTAAAATAATTATGCAGACGACTGTTGCTGACCTCTTCTTCTAAAATGCTATTCATCCAGCTGTTATAATAATGATTTTGATTCAGTACCTAAGCAATTGAGCAGCAGTAGATACAGTCATGGCCGAAATTGTTGGTACCCCAGAAATTTTTCCAGAAAATAAAGTATTTCTCACAGAAAAGTATTGCAGTTACACATGTTTATCCCCTTTGTGTGTATTGGAACGGAGGAAAAAAAAGCAAATTGGACATAATGTCACATAACTCCAAAAATGGGATGGCCAAAATTCTTGGCACCCTTAACTTAATATTTGGTTGCACACCCTTTGGAAAAAATAACTAAAATCGGTCACTTCCTATAACCATCAATAAGCTTCTTACACCTCTCATCCGGAATTTTGGACCACTCTTCCTTGGCAAACGACTTCAGATCTCTCTTATTGGAAAGGCAGCAGAAATTTTAAGATCTCTCCACAGTTGTTCAATGGGATTTAGATCTGCACTAATTTCTGGCAACTTTGGAACTCTCCAGCGCTTTGTTGCCATCCACTTCTGGGTGCTTTTTGATGTATGTTTGGGTCATTGTCCTGCTGGAAGACCCAAAATCTCGGACGCACACTCAGCTTTCTGACACTGGGCTCTACAGTGTGACCCAAAATCCTCTGGTAATCCTCTGGTAATCCTCAGATTTCATGATGCCTTGCACACATTCAAGGCACCCAGTGCCAGAGGCAGCAAGACAACTCCAAAAGATCATTGAACCTCCACCATATTTACTGTGATCTTTTCTTTGTAGACCTCATTCTGTTTTTGGTAAACAGTAGAAAGCTTTTTGGTAAAGCGCAATCTTGGTCTCATCTGTCCACAAGACATTTTCCCAGAAGGATTTTGGCTTACTCCAAGTAAATTTTAGCAAACTGTAGTCTTGCTTTTTTATGTCTCTGTGTCAGCAGTGGGGTCCTCCTGGGTCTCCTGCCATAGCGTTTCATTTAAATGTCGACGGATAGTTTGCGCTGACACTGATGCACCCTTAGCCTGCAGCACAGCTTGAATTTCTTTGGAACTTGTTTGGGGCTGCTTATCCACCATCCAAACTATCCTGCGTTACAACCTTTCATCAATTTATCTCTTCTGTCCACACTCAGAGAGATTAGTTACAGTGCCATGGGTTGCAAACTTCTTGATAATGTGGTGCACTGTGGATAAAGGCACATCTAGATCTCTGGAGATGGACTTGAAACCTTGAGCTTGTTGATATTTTTCCACAATTTTGGTTCTCAAGTCCTTCCAGTTCTTTTCTCCTTTCTGTTGTCCATGCTTAGGGTGGCACACACAATGCAAAGACTAAGGCTGCTTTCACACTGGGGCGGGAGCAGCGTCGGCGGTAAAGCGCCGCTATTTTTAGCGGCGCTTTACCGTCGTTTTAGCGGCGGTGTGCGGGCGCTAGCGGGGTGGTTTTAACCCCCGCTAGCGGCCGAAAAGTGGTTAAACCCGCCCGCAAAGCGCCGCTGCAGCAGGGGTATTGCCGCGGTGTCCCATTGATTTCAATGGGTAGGAGCGGTATAGGAGCGGTGAATACACCGCTCCTTCACCGCTGCAAAGATGCGGCTAGCAGGACTTTTTTCACCGTCCTGCCAGCGCATCGCTCCAGTGTGAAAGCCCTCTGGCTTTCACACTGGAGTTAAAGGGGCCGGTTTTTTTCAGGCGTTACACAGGCGCTATTTTTAGCGCTGTAACGCCTGAATACCGCCCCAGTGTGAAAGCAGCCTAAGTGAACTTCTCTCCTTTTTATCTGCTTTCAGGTGTGATTTTTTTTTTTTTTTTTTATTTTTTTTTTTTATTATATTGCCCACACCTTTTACTTGCCCCAGGTGAGTTTAAAGGAGCATTACATGCTTGAAACAATCTTATTTATTCACAATTTTGAAAGGGTGCCAAGAATTTTGACCACCCCATTTTTGTAATTTTGTGTGACGTTATGTCCTATTTGCTTTTTTTCCTCCCTTTTTTTTGTTTTGTTCCAATACACACAAAGGGAATAAACGTGCATCTGCAATAAAACCCTATGGTAGCACAGATCTATGGAAATGCACTCGCCATACAAACATGATTAGCGAAAAAGATTTGATATCAAAGGTAAAAAAATACAAAGCAGAGGTCCACCCTAAAAAAAAAAATCTGCCACTTCCTATTCCGCGGTAGTGTTCTTTTCCTGGTGCTGTCTTCTGGGACCTGTGTGTCCCCCAGAACACAGCCGGCCATTCACAAAGCGCAGCGCGACTTGCGCATGCAGAGTAGGAAACGGGCAGTGAAGCCGCAAGGTCAGAGCCGGCTGCAGAGTAAAAAAAAATATTAAAAGTACATTTTTGTACCTGAAAAAAGATGTGCATTAATTTATTTGTAAAAGCTGAACTTGGCCTTTAACCCTTTCCCAACCTTACTATAGCCGAATGACTACAACACGTGCTTACTTTGCCGGGAGGGCTTCTACTTAGATTCTCCTGTAAACGCGCTGCCCACGCACCCCCTGTGGTGCACGGGCGACGTGCCCTGTGATCGCTGAGTCCTTTGAACTCGGCTGATCGCAGATCGGGGTAAAGGGCCAATCACAGCGTCCCTTTACCACGTAATCAGCGGTGTCCAATGACAGCTCATCAGATGTAAACACAAGCAAGTTATTGGCTTTTTATTTTTCCCTCATGCTGACAGAAGAGAGCCGATAACCGGCTTGTGTTAAAAGGACATCGGCACTGATAATCGGAGCACTGATTATCAGTGCAGTCCCAACAGTGCCCACCAGGGCTGCCAATCAGTGCCTTCTCATCAGCGCAGCCTCAACAGTGCATATCCGTGAAGGAGAATTTTTTTTTATTACAAACCATGAAAAAAGGTGTGTTTTTTTTTTTTTTTTTTTTTTTTTAACTTTGTCTCTTTTCGTTTGTTTAGCAAAAAATAAACACAGTGGCGATTTAAAGGGGAGTTCCAGGCTTTTTTATGTTTGTTAAAAGTCAGCAGCTACAAAAAGTGTAGTTGCTGACTTTTAATAAACAGACACTTACCTGTTCCACAGTCCAGTGATGAGGCTGAATGGGGTGTCGCTCCTCTCCGCCAGCGCCTCCATTGCCACTCTGGGCACCCGGCCATGACAGCTTTCAGCTTCACGTGCAGGCACACACAGCGCATGCACGAGTCGCGCTGCGCTCCCGGAGTGGACAGGCAATCTCCTGGGACCTGTCACGTGTCCCAGGAGATCGCCTAGAGGGAGGGGCCGCCTAAAGCGAAAGGAGGAGTCGCCTTTGCGGTCCCTGGGCGGAAGGAGGAAGTGGGACAGGAAGTCCCCCTCCTAATAAAACCCCCACCCCCCCACCAAAAAAATGACATGCTAAATGTGGCATGGAAGGGGGTGAGGAGTGCTTAAAGCAGAAGTTAAATTTTTGGGTGGAACTCCGCTTTAAATACCACCTAAATAAAGCTCTGTTTGTGTGAAAAAAAATGATAAAAATTTAATTTGGGTATGGTGCTGCATGACCGCGCAATTATCATTCAAAATGTGATGGCGCTGAAAGCCAAAAATTGGCCTAGGCAGGATGGGGGTGAAAGTGCCCAGTAGGCAAGTGGTTAAAAGGGATTTATTCCTCTTTTTTTGGATAGAGAGCGGAAGCCTACAAACCATTCTTTTATGCCCCTTGTGGCAACTGCAAATAGAACTGTTGGTTTATAATAAGGATACAGCCTGTTATAGGGCCATTTATCCCAAACTGCATTTCAGGCTAGTTGACCATCATCAGTGAAGTGTATGGAAACCACAATTCCTATGGAATAGGGCTTATAGACCAACGCAATGAAACAACCAGACATATTATAGTGAGGATGTTCCAAAAGCCCTACCCCATAGTTCATGGTTTCCACGTGCGCTGCACTGATAATGGTCTGCTTGCCTGAAACAGCTGTGTATAGTTTGTAATAAATTGCTGTATCTGTACTATAAATCTGTGATTCTGCCGAAACTCCTGCGGGAATTTAAGCTATAGGGGGCCATCTCCCACCTGAAGATAAGCTTTGCTAAATCTGAGGCTATGAGTGTAGCAGTCCCACCCCATACTCCTATCTGACTTTACAAACTAACTTTAGCTTTAAGTGGACCGACACTGCCTTGACATACCTGGGTACGAAGATCCCCTCTGACATATCTCAGACGTTCGACCTTAACTTTCCACCCCTATTGACCAAGACCCGATTACTGCTGGAGAAGTGGCACACGGGCTTCCGTTCTTGGTTTGGAAGGTGCAACCTCCTTAAAATTAGTATTCTACCCAAATTCATTTACCTCATTCAAGCCTTGCCTATCCATGTACCGCCCTTATTTTTTAAACAAGTGCAGGCCCTCTTTATCAGATTAGTTTGGATGCATAAGAAACCCAGGTTACGCCGTTCGCAACTGACACTCCCCAAGCACTATGGAGGCCTAGCACTGCCTGACATACTCCATTACTACCTAGCGTCCCATCTTGGGCGAATAGTTGGCTGGAGACGGAATAAGACTTCAAAATTATGGGTACAAATTGAACAGTCCCAATCTCGCATACCTTTTAAAAAGCTCACTGTGGTGCTACCGGAATGTCCCTACAGGTCTGAAGACACACCCCCTAATAGGTACTACCTTAAGACATAGCCACCACGCTACCGCCCACGCATCCCTCATATCAAAAACCTTGCTTCTCCTAATTTTGGGCCACCCAAAATTTGAACAGGGTCTACACCCTGCGGAATACACATTTCTCAGAGACTCTGACCTCAATCACGCAGCCAAATTTATCACCGAAGGGAGGTAGCCATCCATCTCAGAGCTCACTGACTCCTCAGGAGCGTACCAACTCCCCTTTTGGAAAGCAATACAATTACGCCATTTCCTTCACTCCCTCCCGAGACCCCAAGATTTTGCATGCCAGCAGACTTCATTTGAAGTCCTATGCTTAGGAACAGACCCGTTTAGCTCACATACTATCCCAAACTTATGCACTATTAATCACTCAAAAAGAACCACCACACTTATCTGTCTGATAACATGGGAAAGAGACCTGAACTATTCGTTTTCAGTAATGCAAAAACAGCGTATTATCACTCTGGCCCTTAAGTCCTTTCTCTGTACTAAAATACAAGAAACTAATTTCAAACTACTCAACCGCTGGTATTTGACGCCTTCCAGGTTGCAGAGATGCTTTCCCTCATCCTCGAGCCGGTGATGGCGCTGTGCCGAGGATGAGGGAAACTTGATCCACATTTTTTGGTCTTGCCCCAGACTACAGGAATTTTGGGGAGAGGTCCATCGCATCACTCAGAAGTTCACGGACTATGTCGTTCCGGATGATGCTGCATTTTTTCTGCTGCATCACTCTTAAGATCCCCATTAAAAAATATAGGCGGTCACTTGTTTGCCACCTTAATGCATCCCCCTCTGCTGGAAACAACACTCTCCCCCAGCCATTGTACATTGGCTGCGGAAGGTGGAGGAGGTGAGGAAACTGGAGGATTTATTCCTCACCGCACAACATAAACACAACATAAACAAGAGGCCTATAAGAAAACCTGGAATATCTGGAACATGTTTGTATTCTCAGATGAAGGTCAACGCTTGATGGGGACATAACCCTTCCCCATCTTCTCTGGGAAGATGCTAACCCTGGTCACCGCCATGTCTTCCTTAATTTTCTTTCTTCTTTCTCTCTCTGTCCCCCCACCCCCCTTCCCCTTCTTTTCCTTTCCTTACCCCCCCTCCCTTTCCGGGCCCCACCCCAATGACTCTGGGTCCCCTCCTCATGGTGGGTGTAAGGAGTGGGAGGAGAGTGCCCCGTTTCTGCAACACCTGAGTGAGCCTTGGCTTGAGCGAATACCTTTCCTTCCAGAGACAGTCACTGGATATAACACTGTTTGTCACCACATGAACTGTGAACTGCTCTGTATGTTTCCATTACCTGCTTAATCTATGTAGTCATGGCTCTATTTACTTTTATACTTGTAATGTGGAGCCCCGCCCTATTTAGAGTTGCATAAAATTCATATTTGAATAAAAAACTGATTCTGGATTTGCAGTTGGCCACATGAGCATAAAGAAATAAGCAAAACAGTTGCTTATTGGTTAGCACTTCTGTCTTACAGCACTGGGGTCCTCGATTTGAATCCCAGTCAGAACACTACCTGCATAGAGTTTGTATGTTCTCTCTGTGCTTTCATGGATTTCCTCCAGGTAATCCAGTTTCCTCCTACACTCCAAAGGCATGCCGGTAAGTTATTTTGGCTTCTGTCAAAATTGGCCTAATAAGAATGTAAGAGAGGGACCTTGGGTTGTGAGCTCATTGATGGCAGAGACTAATATGAATGTGTAAATTGTGGGCATTTTTTATATAAATACCTGTAATAAATACATTTGCATGGCTCGATCCACTATCCTAAAAGGAGGGGAAAAAAACAAATGTTTGGCTCTTTCGTGGAAGGTATACCTACAAGAAAATTCTGTTTCAAGTAGGCTGTACTGTGTTTATGACTTCCTTGACATTCATTGCTGCATACTTGTTATAGGTCAGTGACCCAAGTACTGAAGCTAGATACAGCCAAACATTCAAAAGAATACCAGGAACAGCAGCCCCCATATTTTTCTCATGATAGGGGTACTTGTAAATAAAGGTACAGCTGTTATGACTGGACACAAGTTATTCACAGGTCAGCCTTTTTAATTCTACCACTCTTAATCCTGTTTTAGGGATCCACTGCAGTTTATACTAAGAGCGGGTATTGTGTAAACCGATTTCCTTCACTGTTACCTGGTGGAAACAGACACAACAGTTCCAGTGGCAAAGGTGAGGGATCTGTTGTATAAGCAATTGGAAGAGTAACTGTTATATTGTGTACTTTTTAGTAATGGTAATCATACAATTAAGCATAGAATTGACAAATAAAAGTTTCAGTACACGTATAAACCACAACACACGCTACATACACGCGCTGTGTACCACAAACCCTGCGCTCCACAAACCCTGCGCTCTTCACAGTATGATCATTCACCATAAAATCTGTACTGCAAATGAGCTAGATAAATATATAAATAATGACAAACAATAATTGGGGTATGTAACATTGAAAAAATGAAAGCTGAACTCCATCTTTTATTACTCTTTACACCAAGCTGGCCCAAGCAAACCATGTCCCTCACTAACGTGAGGCTGCTGGGTATGCAGTATAAACGCTATATAGCTGAAGCAGCATACAGCACTGTGTTCCGGGTGCAAGCGGATACTTCCTGTCTCATACTAGGGACACATTAGAGTCTATCTGATTGGTACCCAGCCATTCACATAAAGCAATGTATTCTAGCAGTGAAAGCAAAGCTTCCTCTGTTTGGCTGAGTCAGACAGGTGGGCTGATGGCGTCGAAAGTTTGCACCAGAAAGGAGTAATCAAAAAGCCTTATTAATGCCTCGTTCAGTTGGTTCTCTATACAGGTATACCAGGGATTTGCCTAGCAGATGCAGCAATATTCTTTTCATATGCCTCTACCATTTACCATTCTTTGATTCTCATGAAAAAAAACGACTATCATTGCGCAATATTTATTTATTCTTTAAAAATATTAATCAGATTGTTCACTCGCATTTACTTGTGCCTTTAGACAGGCACCAAGTCTATCCAGCTTTCCAAACAAAGCCTGTGCTCGCCGTTCTGTCTCAGGAAGCTGGCGCGTGGTTCAAGCCTCGGTTTCAGTGCGGGTTAGGGCCAGATGTGATGTCAGCGTCGCTCAACTAGCCTTAACGCGTTTTGCATAGGATTATGCATCATCAGGGAGCTTCCCTTAGTCCGGGGTGACTAATAAGTCTTATTTGACCAAACTTAAGTGTGAGGTGAGCACTGAGGTGAATAGACACAAAGCACAGATTTTTGGGGATTTGTGAAGACTCAAGTTAAAAAATTTTCCTAACATTTTTATTAATTAAATGTTTGCACTCAAGCACAGGATTTATATTATCACAAGAAGAAATACACATGAATGTATTATATTGTATATTCACACGTTATGTTGGCACTCATATTTGCACAGGAGAATTGATGCACTAAGTGGTTGGATAAATTTTATTATCGCTAGCACAGTATTATTTGTTTTGAGTTTATTTGCACATTTATATTGGGAGTGTGTTGCTTGCATATATTACTCAGATTGTATTCTAGTTGCTTGCAAGGCTGCCTACTTTATGATTATATTACCTTGCAGGGGGAAAAAAATATAATTATTCTTATTTTTTTGGAAGCATTACTACCGATTTAACTCCTTGATTGCCCCTAGATGTTAACTCCTCCCTAGCCAGTGTCAGTAGTATAGTATTAGCACTGTATTAGTGTCACTATTGATGTCAGTTATTGTAAAATATGCATAATTTAGAATCGCTGAAAACTGCGATCTGAATACTTTGAAGTGCAAAGGAGGGATCGGGGGAGTACCTGTTGCCACCTATCACTGTCACAAGGGATGTTTACATTCCTTGTGACAGCAATAAGTGATCAAAAATGATTATTTTTTTTTAAATTCATTGTGTATTTTTTCCCAAAAAATTGCGTTTGAAAGACCGCTGGGCAAATACCGTGTGACATAAAATATTGCAACAGTCGCCATTTTATTCTCTAGATTCTCTGCAAAAAAAAAAAGTGTGTATGTGTATATATATATATATATATATATATGTATGTGTGCGTGCGTGCATGTATGTGTGTGTGTGTGTGTGTGTGTGTGTGTATATATATATATATATATACTGTTTGGGGGCTCGCCGTAATTTTCTAACAAAAAATATGGATTTTAAGTTGTAAACACCAAATGTCAGAAATAGGCTTAGTCATGAAAGGGTTAAAAAAAATAAAAATACATCTCTTGTAAGGAGATCATCAAATGACAATGTAGCAATTGGAGGTTGCAATAGATCTGTACATACAGATAAATCGGCACACTGACACTACTCTAAAACACCTTCAACCCTTGTAACTTCCACTTTTGCTGGACAACTTGGCCTGTTAAAGGAGGTGGAAAAATAACAGGCCTGGTAACAGGATAAACAAGTAATAAAACCATGTCACAGATGGGTCTCAGAAAAACTCCTCTGTGAATGACATACTACATCCTGTGTTACATTTGGCACATTTCAGGGGGAGCGCAGTCTTCCGTAAGTGGGGGATGGGTACCTGTCAAACACATCCGGAAGACTGCGCCGCGGTGACCTTGGCCCGCCTCCTCCTTCCTCTGCTGCCAGGTCAGTTAGAAAGTGATGCATGCTTCACGCATGCGCAGTAGGGAACCGAATGTGAAGCCGAAAGGCTTCACTGCTGGTTACCCGTACCACGAATGGCAGCACTCTAGAGCCGGTCGGAAAACCGGATGGGGTGTCGAAATTGTGTGTGTATGTATGTATGTATGTATGTATGTATGTGTGTGTGTGTGTGTGTGTGTATATATATATATATATATATATATATATATATATATATATATATATATATATATATATATATATATATATATATATATATATATATATATATATATATTTCTCCTAATATTAAAAGTCAGCAGCTACAGTATTTGTGGGGGCGGCGGCGGCAAACTCCTCCATTTAATAATGTTTTAAAAAAAAAATAAAATCGAGCTTCCATTTTCTAACTTGTCCAAAAAATGACATTGTACTCTGATTTGTTGCTTTGGGCAATATATTTTTCTGTCTTACAGCTGTATAAGAGCAACCCACCTGTCTGGTCACTTTTGCAGGTCTGCTCCTGGCCATATGTAATTTCACTGTTAACATGATGCTTCTTAATTTGTGTGTCCAGAGAAGCAGGATATGATTGTATATTTTTGGCTCAGTGTAAGGCTGCTTTCACACTGGGGCGGCAGGCCAGTTAGCGGCACTTTACCACTGTTTAGGTGGTGCTTTTCAGCACGCTAGCATGGCACTTTTAACCCCCGCTATCGGCTGAACAAGGGATTAAAAGCGCCCATGTTGCAGTGCTTTCCAGGTGCTTTGGAAACTACCCATTCTATCCAAAGGGAAGGGGCAGTGTAGGAGTGCTGTGTACGGCGCTCCTACACCGTCCCAAAGATGCTGCTTGCCGGACTTTTTTTTTCCCCCTCATCCTGCAATCGCACGCAATCTGACTTTCACACTGGGGAGGTATGAGAGGTGCCATTTTTAGTGCCAAAACGCCTGAAAACTGCCTCAGTGCGAAATGTATTTGCGTTGCTATTGCCTTTCCATGTTCTTTAAATTTTATTTCCTCAATTTTGTTAATTTTGTTGTGCAGGAAATAGTACCAGAACCTAAATCTCTGTATCTCCTCTGCAGATTATACCATTTTGGACTGTATATACAATGAAGCATCTCGAACCTATTATGTGTTAGATGTCATGTGTTGGAGGGGACATCCAGTTTATGATTGCCAGGTAATTTTATATTTTAACTTGTAAGTGTTGTAATATGTTACATCAAAGTTTGGCTGAACTATCTGAAACCTCTGTTCACATCCCAATTTTACTCTCAGCTAAATCTGTTGCTGGTTTGTGCATATCTGTTTTCTCCATTATAGCATATAAGAATGAATGTGTTATTGTGGCCATTCACAACAGGAAAGCTTCTTTCCCATGGGTTTAGAGATGCAGAAAAAAACAAGCAATATAGCTGCATTTTTAACTCTCCTGTAGTGCCTGCCAATGCACTAAGGCCCCTTTCACACTGGGGTGGTGCGGGCGTCGGCGGTAAAGCGCCGCTATTTTTAGCGGCGCTTTACCGTCGTTTTAGCGGTGGTCTGTGGGCGCTAGCGGGGTGGTTTTAACCCCCGCTAGCGGCCGAAAAAGGGTTAAAACCGCCGGCGGTATTGCTGCGCTGTCCCATTGATTTCAATGGGTAGGAGCGGTGAATACACCGCTCCTTCACCGCTCCAAAGATGTGGCTAGCAGGACTTTTTTCACTGTCCTGCCAGCGCACCGCTCCAGTGTGAAAGCCCTCTGGCTTTCACACTGGAGTGAAAGGAGCCGGTTTTTTTCAGGCGCTATTTTTAGCGCTGTAACGCCTGAAAACCGCCCCAGTGTGAAAGGGGCCTAAGTAATTAAAAACAATGGCATGACGACCATTTTGCTTTGTATCTCAAACATTTTAGGGCATGTTTAGGCTTTACAACAACCTGCTGCCTTCGTTTATATCAATTGCAGCCTTCCAAAATGCACCTGTAGCGTTTTTGATGTGTTTAGCACACACTTTTAAGGCTATCGTTGATTACTTCCCCTTATGAAAAACACTGAACTGGCTCACTCTGGGGCTGTGTTTTACGGTGTACAGACACCAGCAGCACAGGGTGTCATGGCTGCTATGTACAACAGGGTCTAGAGGTGTGGCCAGGATATTTGGGGTTCACCTTTTCATTTATTAAAGGATGAACTTGCCCTTTAAACCGGGGTGTCCAACCTTTTGACCTTCCTGAGCCACAATCGAAGAAGAGAAAATGTCCTCGGCCGCACATAAAATACATTAACAATAAAAATAGCTGATGAGCCCAAGAAGTCAGGCAGATAACAAGGTAATGATCAGTGATATAGATAATGTACGTATTTGAGTAATAAAACTTAATTTTCTAGTAAGAGGGCAACATAAAGTTGGTGTGATATTTAACACTGTTTTTGGTAAAGAACAATAAGGGGACCTGATGAACCATTCCTCCTGTGGCTCTCAGTGGGTAGGTGTGGCCACCATCCCCTTTCACTATAATGATAGTGCGGCAGCCGCACTATTTGTGGCCCTTTGCGCAGACAGAAATTAATTGCAGCTGCGCAGTGATACAAAGCGCGTCCAGCAGTGATCACAGCAGGTAATTGCTGGCTGTACAAAGAGCTGCAAAGAAGCATTGGAAAACTCATTATAGTGAGCGGGCTGGCAGCCGCACCTACCTGCTGAGAGCCGCAGGAGGAAGCTACAGTTTTCACCTGCTCTTAATCGCTTGTGTGAATGTGGTCTATGTATGTGCCGTGTAAGGATAAAGCCCTCCCCTGCGCCCTCCTAGATTTGGCCTGCATTCACTGCTACTGGTGCTGAAGCAAACATGGCAGCCCTGGCATCCCTCCAGGTGTGCATTGGCCTGGCTTGTCAATGCACACTGCCATTTGGCAAGGCTGCTGCTGCTGAGCAGGGGTGGGCAACCACGGCACTCGGCTGTGGTGAAACTACGGATCCCATCATGCCTCTGCCTCTAGGGGTCACGCCTGTGATTGGCAGGGTCTTGCAATGTCTCATGGGACTTGTAATTTCACCAAGGCTGGAGAGTCGAGGTTGCCTACCCCTGCCACAGAATATCATAGGCTGCCTACGTACAGTTCCCAACGGCTCCAGCCACGTGAGTAAGTGGTTCATTCATGCTGTATGGACCTCAATGATTGTGTGAATGAGGCTTAAAGCGGGAGTCCACCGGGACTCCGCGTTTTTTTTTTTTTTTAAAGCCAGCAGCTACAAATATTGCAGCTGCTGACTTTTAAAATAGTGACACTTACCTGTCCAGCGCGCCCGTGATGTCGGCACCCGAAGCCGATCTCTAGGTCGCCTGTCGGGTCCTGCCGCCGCCATCTTGGGTATGGGAATCAGGAAATGGAGCCTTTCGGCTTCATTTCCCGGTTCCCTACTGCGCATGCGCGAATCTGTGTTTCCCAGCAGGCAGCGGGGCACTTGCGGAAAGGGGCGTAAGTTACGCCCCTTTCCGCAGAGAGCTATCCCGGAAGTGGGTGCAGTTACCTGGATTATCCAGGTAACTGCACCCCCCTCCCCCCTGAAAGGTGCCGATTGTGGCACCGGAGGGGGGGAGGGTTCCGATGAGCGGAAGGTCCACTTTAGGGTGGACCTCCGCTTTAAGTGGGGTCATCCACCTGGCTTTGCTTTGTGGCCAAGCTGTGTTACTATTAGGACTGGATAAACGGAAATACAAAACTTTTGGCCGGTAAACAGTTGCCTTAATATGTATTTAATTTTGTGTGTTTAGCAAAGTTCAGCTTCAGTCATTAGCTACAATCTAAAATCTATTTTATTTTTACCTAGACTGATTTTCGCTTTTATTGGCTTGACTCAAAACTTCAGGAACAGGAAGGACTTGGCGATATTTCCAAACGGAACCCAGTAAGTAGCCTGGGAATGGGTCATAAATCATGCAGCTGAAGCAGATTTTTTTTCCTGGGTATTTATCAGTCTTATACTTATTTTCTTTTAAAGTTCAAGTTTATTGGATTGCAGAACTTCCCCTGCTCCCTGGATTCCATACAGAACGTTCTAATGCAAACATTTCCTTACCAGGTATGGTGTGTACTGTATTGTAGTTTATCATTAACTATAGGCCTTTTATTACATTGTCTGCAATAAGAATTTTCTGTGTTGCCACAAACTGACCAATAAGGTTAAAGTGGTTGTAAAGGCAGATTTTTTTTTATTTTTTATCTTAAAGCATTCTATGCTTTAAGATAAAAAGCCTGCTGTGTGCAGAAGCCCCCCTAATAGTTACTTGTGCTCCCTCTAGATCCAGTGATATTGCACTAGTGTCTCGGCTGCCCGAGACTCCCCTCCTCATTGGCTGAGACAGCAGCGTGGCGCCATTGGCTCCCACTGCTGTCAAAGTCAGTCAGCCACTGAGGAGAGAAAGGGGGCAGGTCCGGGCAGCTGCTTCGTATCTGAATGGACACAAAGCTGGGACTTGGCTTGGGTGCCCCCGTAGAAAGCTGCTTGCTGTGGGGGAACTCAACAGGAGGGAGGGACCAGGAGCACCGAAGAGGGACCAGAGAAGATGAGGATCAGGGCTGCTCTGTGCAAAACCATTGTACAGAGGAGGTATGACATGTTTGTTATTTTTAACAAAAAAAAAAGAAATTAGACTTTACAATTATTTTTAACATATTGACTTAAAAATACTGTTTGATTCTAATGGGCTACTGTGGTTCAGGAGACCATTTCTTATTCTGTTGAAGACAGGTTAACATTATCTGTTTTTTGTAACCTTATACCCTATACTTCCAAGTATATTTATCAAAAATGGAAAGGAATAAAGGTGCTGTAGTATTTAACCCCAGGAAAATACACATGCAAGACCAAGTAAAATTGCAAATTTTATTGCAAAGCATCTTAAAAAGGGAGTGAACAGATCCCTCAAGATAACAGCTTCAGATGGCACATACCCTGTTTCCCCAAAAATAAGACCTAGCGTGATTGTCGGTGATGGCTGCAATATAAGCCTTACCCTGAAAATAAGACCTACAAGGACTTTAACTTGAGCTTATTTGGGGGGTAGGGCTTATATTGCAGCCATCACCGACAATCACGCTAGGTCTTATTCTTGGGGAAACAGGGTAATCAGCAAAACCCCATATACCTTCCCCAATATAAAATGTCATTAATAGATCTATACAGTGCATCCGGAAAGTATTCACAGCGCTTCACTTTTTCCACATTATGTTACAGCCTTATCCCAAAATGGATTAAATTCATTTTTTTTTTTTTGAAATTCTACAAACGGTACCCCATAATGACAAGGTGAAAGAAATTTGTTTGACATCTTTGCATATTTGTTCAAAATAAGAAAGGAAAAAAGTCCCAAGTATATAAGTATTCACAGCCTTTGCTCAATACTTTGGTGAAGCACCTTTGGCACCAATTACAACCTGGAGTCTTTTTTGAGTATGATGCTACAAGCGTGGCACACCAATTTTTGGGCAGTTTCTCCCATTCTTCTTTAGCCTTATCGGGTTGGATGGGGAGCGTTGGTGCACAGCCATTTTCAGATCTTTCCAGAGATGTTCAATCGGGTTCTGGGCTCTGGATGGGCCACTCAAGGACATTCAGAGTTGTCCCGTAGCCACTCCTTTGTTATCTTGGCTATGTGCTTGGGGTTGTTTTCCTGTTGGAAGATGAACCTTTGCCTCAGTCTGAGGTCCAGAGCACTCTGGAGCAGGTTTACATCAAGGATGTTTCTGTACATTGCTGCATTTTTAATTCCCTCGATCCTGACTAGTCTCCCAGTTCCTGACGCTGAAAAACATCCTCACAGCATGATGCTGCCCCCACCATGCTTCACAGTAGGGATAGTATTGGCCAGATTATGAGCAGTGGCTGGTTTACTCCAGACATGACGCTTGCCATTGAGGCCAAAGAGTTCAATCTTTGTTTCAGCAGACATGAGAATTTTGTTTATATTGGTCTGAGAGTCCTTTAGGTGCATTTTGGCAAACTCAGGGGGGCTGTCATGTGGCTTTTACTGTCTGGCCTTTCAAATTTTGATCCTTCATTCCGTAAAGATGGGCCAAATGTTTAACTTCATAGCAAAGTCTTATAAAGGTTTTATTCCTCATTGTATGAAAAACTCTGTAGATGGTCAAAAACATGACTGTTGTAGCCTTGGTTATGTTTTGGGATTATTAGTGTCAGATCTATAATGATAAATTATTTGGGTATAAAAGCCTGTACTAAGCATACATTTTAAAAGTAAGGGCTCATTTACACTTGCTTTGATGTTTTCAAGCGTGACTTGTGTTTTGAAACGCTTTTCAGACAGCAAAAGACAAGCGGTGAGGAAGCATTGTATTGCCTCCTCATTGCCTAGTTTAAAAACCTGACAAAACACAGCATGCGGTGTAGTGTGCCTAGTGTGACGGGGCATAATTCCTGTCACGACATGTATACACCCACAGCTGCTGCCTTTGCAGCAAAAGGTGGAGCAGTTGAGGGGCGATGAAAACGCTGTTCAACTGTGGGGTTTTACCCCCTCGCAATCACAAGTGTAAACAAGGCCTAAAACTTTTAAAGCGTTAACCCCCCAAAAAAAAGAAAAAAAAAGTTCCTGTTCCCTTAAAGCATGTTGTACAGCACAGAAGAGAGCCAGCGGACAGCTGAGCGCTGGGAGCCACGCTCACATGGGTACAATCGGGCAGATTTTTTACAGAGCACAGGGACAATTATTATAATGGTACAAAGAGGATGGGAGCATTTAGTAGAAGAGGGTTAACAACCACTTTAAATAGGATGAGACACCACAAGCTGCCTGCTTGTTACCTTTTATTGGTTAAACAATTCTCTTCCTTCGTTTTCCCCTGACATCATGATTAAACCCTACCCTAAACAGGGTCATGTCCGTTGATGGAACTTGGCTTTGAAGTCATTGGATCTCCAGTAAAAAAAAGTGAAATTGAGGAGGAAACCGAACAAGTTGAGGGTAATATCAGTCCATGGGAGTATTGAGGTATTAAAGCAGAGTTCCACCCAAAAGTGGAACTTCCACTCATTTGTCTCCTCTCCCCCTCCGGTGCCACAATTTGCACCTTTCGGGGGGAGGGGGGGACAGGATACCTGTCTTTGTCAGGTATCCTGTTCCCACTTCCAGGCGTCCGGTCCGCAAAATGACCGCGGGGCTCCCTCCTCCTCTCCCTGTCGTCGGGCCAGTAGGAGAGAGGAGTGGGTGCCTCATGCACGCACTGTAAGGTTCCCAGCGTGAAGCCGTAAGGCTACACTGCCAGGTACCTTTGCCCGCAATGGCGGCAGCAGCACCAGACAGCTGATGGAAACATTAGCTGTGGTGCCGACATCGCTGGACTCCAGGACAGGTAAGTGGCCTATTGTTAAAAGCCAGCAGCCGCAGTGTGAAGCTGCTGGCTTTTAACTTTTTTCTTTTTTGGGCGGAACACCGCTTTAAAAGATATGCGGAGACTTCTTACAGCTCAATGGGGGTTGATTTACTAAAACTGGAGAGTGCCAGTGATTATTACAGTGCCTAATACCACAATACCTCAAACCAAAAGGGCGATTGAAATTATAGATGCTTTATAGACTCCCATCAGCATCCACTTAGAAATTTGGAGTTGGTCCCCCTCAGTTCGAGCCTCCATCTGCAAGATATCATAGTGTCTAGGGAGCTTGGAGGTACACAATCCAGGGGTTCCACACCTTTTCAAACCTAGCTTGTTTATCTTTATGGATGATGGTCAGTTTTTCATTAATCATAATCCATGACCTTGATCACAAACGATTTCTACTGTAACCTTTTTTTTGCATAAAGATACTTGACAAAAAAGGTGTAAGCAGACCTATTCCAAGGCAGTTGTAACAAAACCATGTCAAATTCATATGTTATAGTTTGAATCTCTGTCATGTTTTTGCTCAATTTCAGGTGGATGGACTTCTTTTTTATCACAAGCACACCCACTACACTCCAGGTAGCACTCCATTGGTAGGGTGGCTGCGTCCATACATGGCTCCTGACATACTGGGCTTCCCTCCCCCACCAGGACCACTTACAGAGAAGCCAGCATATGCAAAGGAGCAAATGAGGCAGATCCTAGAACACAAGAAAGAAGGGAAGGGAACAGCAGAAGGTGGACGATATGAATTGGAACATCTCTCCACGCTCCCTTCAGCTCCATCAGTAATAAGTGAGGGGCTAGAAGGAGAGGATGGATCAAAGACTTGTGTAAGCCAAAATGCATTCAGTTCCACTGGAATGGATTCGTCTTGAGTTGTGATGCCCACTTATAGAAATGTATCTCTACTGTGGCATGGCTGATTGCATTTCCTCCAGTGGACTGTCTTTTTGTCTTGTATGGATATCATTTTCTCTGTCACAAGAAAAATTTATTTAAACTTGCCAATGCAGTAACCGTCTGTACAGTGTTTAAGGGATTTCTAATAAATTTGTTTTAATAAGAAAACATATCCTGTTGTTCGTGATAGCAATGTGTCTTTTTGTCAACTGATACTTTAAAGTGTCTTCTAATATTGTTAGAACAGCTTGATAGCTTACAGATCATAGATGAATGACTTCTATTCAAACTGTTATAATTTTTTGTTTTAATATTCTATACTGCCCTTTCTCAACTATGGTTCCATCAGAGATTCCTTGTGCAATACCACATGGTCTAAGTTGTGGTCTAAGACACTGTCCATAGTCATGTGCCTCCATCCCTAATTATACTGTATATAGCAAATATAAATACAAAGACCTCAGACTTTAAATTAAGCAAACAGCCTTTAATATTGTAAAATAATCACTAACATGATTGTATGTTTATTACCGTAATTCATACATATACAAGTTTCATCATAGCAAAATCCAATTAAAAATGGTAATATGATGTTGTTGAGCTGATTTGTAGTATATATAATTTATAAAGCCACATAGACAAATTACATTAACAATACATTCATGATTATAAACAATAAAATGTACACCTGTTATTGTGATAAATCTGAATCAAAAAATCTCAACAAGTATCGTGGAATTCCTCAGGAGCAGATGCAAGGTTTGTATAAGTCGGCTATGATATCATTATGTGAAAATGAAGACTGAGGGTTACTGGGGGACGTCTATCCCAGGAGCTGTTGCAGTATGACCTGTGGAAAACAAGAGTGCAAATAAACCAACTTCCAGAGGAATACAAATCCACATAACCTGGCCAATAGTGATGCCAATAATAACCCCCATAATCCAAAGTGTGATCCACAGTGTCCCAGTGGGAAAAGAAAAAATCGTCCTTGTATTTATATTAAATTCTTCGCCTCCAGCCCTCACAGGGAAGAATTATATAACTTGATGGCCACAGGCAATAATGATTTCATGTGTCACTCTGTGGCGTATCATGGTTGTAACAATCTGTCACTGATGGTACTTTGCAGACTGACCAGTGTATTGTGCAGTGGGTTGAACAACATTCTCCTCTCCAACACTGTTAAAGACTCCAGTCCAACAACATCACTGGCCTTGTGAATCAGTTTGTTGAGTCTGTTGGTGTCAGCCACCCTAAGCCTGCTTCCCTAGCATGCCACTGCATACAGGAAAGCCTGGCTACCACAGTTTTAACATGCACTGCTGACAAAAATTTAGGGTCGGTTCACACTGGTCCAACACGCACTCTGAGTTCGAGAGCACAAGTCGCATGACATGTCAAAATGAATGGTCAGACTTCCTGCACTACTTTGGTCTGACCATGGGCATGATTTCAGCCCACTGATTTGAATGGAAGTCGCATCCAAGTCAGATCTTAACTGATCCAACTTGTGCTCTGAGATCAGAGTGTATGCAATGTTAGCAATGTAAAATCCCCTAAAGAAAACTGTGTCCCCCCCCCCCCCCCTCAAATCCATACTAGGCCCATTGAGTCTAGTATGGATCTTGAGGGGGAATCCCATGCCAAAATGTAAATAAACACAGTGTGGGGTCCCCCCCCCAATACCAGACCCTTATCCTAACATGCAGCCTGGCAGGTCAAGAAAGGGGGAGGGGTGAGCGAGTCCCCCCCCCTCCCCCTTATTCCTGAAGCATACCAGGCCACATTCTCTCAACATGGGGGGGTGCTTTTGTGTTAATTTTGATGTCAAATTTTGATTAATTTTTAGTCAGTCTTTCTGACTTAAATGCCATTTCAGCTTTAGTCGTATTTTAGTCATCTGAATTGTTTTAGTATTAGTTGGCTAAAATAGTGTTAATTTGGGCAATGAAAATATTTTAGTAGCCAAACTTAACACTGCTAGTAAGAATTGAAAAATCAAAAAATAAAATGTTATGCACTCTAGTAATGTTCTCCATTCACAGTGCAACTGCCTCTTGGAACCCCATTTAGTCATGCTGTGTACTGGAGAGGTCCTGGAAGCAAAGGCCTGGGGTGACCCGGATTAGCGGTAGTTCAACAGCAGTACCAGCGTGAAAGGAGCATGCCATCTAGGAGGGAAAGTTCCTGTCTGTTCATCACCTAGCCTTAAGCGGGACTTCCCATTTACCAGTAACTTTTTCTACTTGCCATGGGGACCTGGCGACTGGGATTTGGCCAGCCCTGCTGTATGTGTGCTCAGAGTCAGATTCTAACAAAACCAATGAAAATTACCAGCCAGCCTGCAACCAACCGAATTATCCTGTCTAACAGTTTGCGTTAAAAAGAGGTTTACTTTGCACACATTTGCACATACATGCGTAAGCTGCAGAGCCACTTCATGGCACCCCAATATTATCTGCAGTCCTAAGTATACATTTTTGAGAGCCTCCATAGTAGAAGCACATGCATAATAGATAGAGGGCAGGTGAGCCTGGAAGGAGCCCACCCCTCGTTAAAGGCACATGGTTGCACTGGCACTGGACATCCAGCATATAGCACAATGGCAGCAAAGACGTACAGTGCGCTCCCTGCAGGCTGGTTGTTAAGTTGAGCATGGAATTTTCTTTGGTTTTGTTTGACTGCTGCGCACTAGTTAAATTTTTTATTTTTTTTTACCTTAATGCATTTACTGAGCTTGGAAAAAATGCTCTCAAGCTCAGTAACTGCTTCCTAAGCTTGGGGGGCAAAAAAATGCTTTCTGAGCTTGGAAAAAAGCCAGATTTATACATCGTACACTCCTAATGAGCCTGGATGCATGAAGCCAGTTTTTTAATCTTTGCTTACTCCTAAAATAATTGTTTCAACTGCTTTTTGATTTTCTGGTATATTCACACTTATATCTGTCCCATACCCTGTTGTTGGGTTGGAAGAGTAAATTATCCTTTATTTTATTTTTTTTTTTTTTTTTTTTTTTTTTTTTTACATATTTAATCATAATCTTAAAAAATGTATATTCAGGTGTTATTGCCCAGAGCCATCAATCCTTCTCAAATGTTCATATTTTTATTTCATATTTTATTAACTGTCATAAAAGGAGAATCTTACTTTGGCCAAGACACCTCCTATTATATCTGTGTGGTTAAATGAGGTTTTATCTGACAATAACCAAAAAACTGCCTATGAAGGTAAGGGAAACCTGAGAATAAAATAAAAAAACTGTGCTGCTTTGACCATAGTTAAATAATGATCTTACTATAGGTGTAGAGTAGACCATTTATGTACCTCCCAAAGTCTGGCTAAAAAAAACTCCTTGAGATGGCATCATCTTGTCCTGTCTTTACTAAGACCACTACCAGCTGTTCCAAACCCCCTTGCATGCGCTCTCTCTCCCCTGCTACAGTATCTCAGATCGCAGTAATGTTGCAACAGAGGAGATGGTGTACAGGGGTTGTGCGCTCACTCCTATGGTGTTGGGGTGAGCTGTAGTGGCTGAGAGTGTCTTAGCAACAAGGAAGGGTAGGATGATGCCACCCCCTGGGAGTTTTTTTGGCCATGCTGAGGTACACAAATGGCTTACGCCTATAGCAAGGGCATTATCCAACTTTAGTCAAATCTGCACAGTTTATTTTTTATCTACAGACATCCCTTACCTGCATAGGCAGTTTTTTGGTAAATATTGAAGAAGAACTTTTTAGATCGTGTAAGTGAGCGTTATAACGCCTTTCAGTTTTTTTGCATCTGTGTCCCATTGGGGAAATCTCCCTTTACTTTTTGTTCTATAGCCAAAATGGGAAGTGAGAGAAAATTGCTCCAATGTAAGGCAATCCCTCTCCCTGGTTGTTGCCAAAACTTTCGTCCTCTTTGGAAGATTTCCCCTCTATGACTGTTCTGGGAAGAACCCAAATGTCGGGATTTTCTTTTACTTTCATTCTCGGTGGTAACGCAAACAGAACATGTAGCGTGAATCTCCCTAATACCCGTTACACCCATACCGAAATTCAGTCGAATTCAGGTCAGTACTGACCAGTTAACGACTGGCTTCTGTCGAATGGTCATGCTGGAATACCAGCATTCAATCAATGCCAATGGCTGCTAGTGCTGATCTGTGTTTGTGTAAATGTATGTACTCCTTTGGATTGAATAAAGGATGATTTTATTGATACTCACATGGTTGTTGACTTCAGTTTACATTGGAGGGTTTTGTGTGCAGATTGTAGACCGCTTGTTAGGCACAGTAAGTGAAGAGAGCTCTTGTGTTTGTTGCCCTCCGGGCACTGTATCTATACTGACTGATATGGCACAATTCGAATTCTACATCTATGTCATTTTGGTCTGTAACGTTTTTTTTTTTTTTGCTTTTTCTGTTTGCTTTATTTTCAGTTTTATAAACAGAAAAAGAACACCTTTAAAAAAAAGTGAAGAGAGCTCTAGCCTATCCTATACTTGCAATTGGGTTGTAGTGCCATTACCTTACATGATTAAAAAAAAAAAACATTTTGCACTTAAATGTTCTGTGCAATGGTGATTTCCTCTTCTTGGGTCCCCCAAGGCGCTCTAGGCTTCTGCTGCATGTGCCACCATAGGAAGCCGCTTCCTATGGTGACACACATGTCTGGGCTTGATCTAGGGTTGTCATCTCATCCCTTTTTAAACCAAAAACATTAATTGCACAGGTTCTGTGGCTGATTAAGGTGGTAATTTAAACTCACTTGGTGCATTATCTGCATTAAATTAGCCTCAGGTTTAAGGCCTGATTCACACCTATGCATTTTTAGTGCTTTTTGCATTTTCCAGATTTGAACTGCAAAATGTGTTCCATAGGAAATCATGTTAAATGGACTGTAGTGTGTTTCTGCAAAATGAAAAAAGCACTAAAAATGCATAGGTGTGAATTGAGCCGAAAGAGATAGGGTGGCAACCCCAGGCTTTGATCCTGAGCCAGGCTATTTGCATCTATTGACACAGACAGCGTGGCTCAGCCCTGCTCCCCGCCACTCTCTGCTCACTGTATTTGACTGACAGCAGTAGGCACCAATGGCTCCCGCTGCTCTCAGCCAAACCTGTGAGAGCGGACAAAGGAGAGAAGACCTGCAGGCGAGCACAGCGCTGGATCAATACAGGAGTCAGGTAAGTATTGGAGGGTAAGGGGAGAAACAGGCATGGAAAGTTTTTTTTTTTATCTTATTGCATAGAATGCATTGAGGTAAAACACCTTATGGCTTAAAACTTCCTTAATAGGGCCCCTGACAGTTGTTATAATTCCTCTCTACTCTATTCAAAACAAAAAAAAAAAAATGATTTTATTTATGTTTTGAATTTAAAGGGTTAGCTTACCTTTTACCAAAAAAATAAATAAAAATAAATAAAACTGCCTATGCAGGTAAGGCGTGCTTTTTAAACAAAAGTTTGCAGCTTTGACCAAAGTTGAATAATGGCCTTGCTATAGGTGTAGGTCATTTATAGAGATGGGCTGGGGTGTGTTTCGAAACCCCATGTGCCTATGGTTGCAACCTTTTTGATCCCTTTAAACACATATTAATTACACAGGTTCTGTGGCTGATTAAGGTGGTAATTAAACTCACTTGGTGCTTTATCTGCTTTTAATTAGCCTCAGAACCTGTGTAATTCAAAGGTGTTAGGGTTTAACGGGATGAGGTGGCTACTCTAGGTATCGGGAACATGTAGAGTTGCCACTTCATCCCTTTAAACCCTAACACCTTTGAATTACACAGGTTCTGAGGCTAATTAAAAGCAGATAAGGCACCAATGAGTGTAATTACCACCTTAATCAGCCACAGAACCTGTGTAATTAATATGTGTTCGGGTTTAAAGGTATGAGGTGGCAACCATACCGATACCACCAGGAAGCCGACACTGCTAATCACAGGCAGTGAGACATTTCCCGATTTGTGCAGCCGCAAACCGGGAAATGTCTCACTGCCTCTGATTAGCGTTGTGCAGTGTCAGTTTCCTGGCGGGATCGGACCTGTGGGGTTTTGAACAAGCCCAAGCCCATCTCTAGTCATTTAGATACCTCCTGATGCCTGACTGGAATACTCCCAGGCCTTGGCCTAGTCGTTACTGCTCACTTCCACCATCACATGAGCCAACTCTTCTCTGATTCGGTCCCCTGATGCAGTAACTCTGAGTTCAGTGTTTGTGAATTCGCTCCTGTGATGGTGGAGGTGAGCAGTAATGACTAGGCCTCAATTAGCAACATCCTGGGAGTATTCCAGTCTGGCATCAGGAAGTACATAAATGGCCTACACCTATAGAAACTTTAGTCAGAGCTGCACAGTTTGCTTTTATCTATAGTAGCCTTTACCTGCATAGGCATTTTTTTTTTTTTTGGTAAATGTAATTTATTCATAAAAATTTACAAAAAATAGCAACTTTTGCTTCTGCGTTCAAATAATCTCATGAAGTGTGTAAGGGAGCCTGCATATGATGTGTTGCTTTTCATTAACTTGCAAGATTAATGTTTGCCACTAGAGGGAGTGTCTGGATTTCTTTTGGATCTCTGTTTCTATTTTTATGACTGCTTCCTTTTCCCACACCCCTGTCAAGAAAATGCCTCGTTTATATTAAATCTTCTCTGAGACTTTTCTTTCTTTCTTTTATTTCTGTGTGTTGTACTTGCAGCAGGCCACCCTCCCAAGCCTCTGTTTTCCCCATCTCCAGGCATTTGTATCCTTGTGGCAGAGAGGCCTAGCCATCCCCAGCAAGGCCCTGCAGGATCCCCAGCCTGTAGTAGGAAGTGAGGAGAGACAGTCAACAAGGCATGGCACAGGCACTGACCCAGGAAGAGGAGCAGGTAATCCTACCAAATGTTTTATGCATGTGTATGGAATGTATAATATGTTGGGGTGCACACATGGAATGTATAATATGTTGGGGTGCACAGAGAGAATTGCTGCTTCTTATGTAATTCATATATGACTACAGCTGTGCAGTCAGACTAAAAGAATCAAATGTTCCTGGACAGTGAAGCGTGTTGTCCTAATTCCGTATTATGTCCGGGGACCATAAAGTCATTGTGTAACCATACCGGTCACCATGTACCTATAGAAACAACATTCATTGTCACTTTAGCAGAGGAATCGGAATGGATTTCCATTTAAATGTAGGCCATGTTTGTGTGAGTGTCTATATAAGTCTTTATCAACCTTTTTAACTTAGAGGAGCCCTTGAAATAATATTTACAGCTCCCTATACATTAGCAAGACGGTCATTGGGAAGCATGCTGCTTACATTGCTGGTCAGTAGGAAGAATCGCCCCCCAGTTTATAGATCGCTAAAAAGGTCATTGGTGTCAGTGGCTACATACCAGAGCTTTGGAAATTGCTCACTTCTCGTAGAACCCCTAGAAACTTCTGCAAGAACCGCCATCGTTCCACAGAACCCTGCTTGAGAAAGGTAGTGCTATGCACTGAAAGTAGTTGTAAAGCTTCAATGTTTTGTTTTTGACTGAAAATAACAAACATGTTATATTTAAGCCCATTATACGGAAAATACCGCTTTCAAAAAGATCGTACGATGATCAGATTGTTAGTACTACAGAGCTTTTCGAGAGCCGATCATGACAGTTCATCTGATATTATTCTATTGGACATGCACGGAAGTTTTTTTCGTACAATGCCAGATCATATGATTTTCATTTAATCAGTACAGCTATCATTCGAAAAAGCAATACAAATGAATTACAACACATTACATCGCTTATGAATTTTTATTCTGTCGTACGGAAATTTTCGTGACTTTGGTAAGCTCCTCAGATTCGATCTAAGATTAGCATGCAAAACAAACAAAAAACTGACAATTGTTCATCCAATAATCTCATCATGTGGCATTACCTGCTGTGTGCAATGGTTTTGCACAGAGCAGCCCCGATCCTCCTCCTTCTGGTGTGCCCCACTGGCACTCCAGACTCTTTCTCTTCATTTGGTGCCCCCACGAAAAAATGCTTCCGAGTTCAGCTGCTGAGTCCAGCTGCGTCCATTGACACAGCCAGCAGGACTCAGCCCTGCCTCCTGCTCCTGTGTAACCGCTTTGGAATGACAGCAGCAGGAGCCATTCTATCAATCTGTCCAGTGAGGAGAGCGACAGCGGCTGGAGCTGCTACGCTCGTGCACATTGCTGGATTGGGCTCAGGTAAGGAAAAGGGGGGGTCTGGGGGGGAGCTGCAGCATAGAAGGTTTTTCACCTTCAAGTAGTTGTAAACCCTGTTATACCACTTGTACCTACAGGTAAGCCTATAATAAGGCTTACCTGTAGGTACTGTTAATCTCTCCTAAACCTGCACGGCTTAGGAGAGATTGACCATATACGCTTGTGGCGCTTCATTGGCGCATGCGCACTAAGGAAACGGCTCGATCATGCCATTTCTAAAGGGTTTGTGCCACCACTGGAGGCTTCCGCACGCACACATGGGAGTGACGTAATCGTGCCTCAGGCTAATCACAGCACCTGGAGCCCACGAACCCAGGAATAACTCCGGGAGGCATGTTGCCGGTCACAGTAGTGTGCTGGGACCGCTGCAACAGCTTCAATCTAAGGTAAGTATTTCATAATGAGCTAGTATGTGATGCATACTAGTTCATTATGCCTTTGTCTTGCAGTTTTTTTTTTTTATATGGGTTTACAACAACTTTCATCCATAGAATGCATTAAGGTGAAAAATCTTGAGACTTTATAACCACTTTAATTAACAATGTCCAGGGCTTTTTTTTTCCCTCAAACAGTAGGTGCTGTGATAGGGATACTTTGAGAACATGGTGAGAAATGGCCAGCAGGCCTTACTTCCACCCATGGCACCCAGTTGTTTCTGCAAGCGCTCCCGTGTACTTGTTAAAGCGGAGCTTCAGTCATTTTTTTTTCAACTTTCCATCTATTGCCCTTGTTGTTTTAACTTTGGATAGTAAAAAAAAAAAATTCTGTCAGTAAATACCACTTCCTGTTTCTTATGTAATAAAAAGCCTAGACTTATGACATCATGCACAGCTCTCTCTCTCTCCTGAGAGTTTTCCAGGAAGGGAGGGGGGAGGAGTCATAAGAGGGCCAATGAGAGCTGGAGGTGTGCTTCTGTGTAAATCCAGGAAGTAAACAGACAGCAGCTTCAGCTGCCCACGGTTAAAATGGATGCAGCCAGACTCAGTGGAGGGAGATTTCTGCAGCATATTTGGCAAGTACAGAATCACAGTATATATAAAATATGTAAAGTGGTTGAAGGGGAGCTTCAGAATGGCAAAGATGTTTTTATTACTAATGTCAGCAGACTGCAGTTTCTCGTTAGGCTGCTTTCACACTGTAGCGGGAGCGGCGTCAGCGGTAAAGTGCCGCTATTTTTAGCGGCGCTTTACCGTCGTTTTAGCGGCGGTGTGCGGGCGCTAGCGGGGTGGTTTTAACCCCCGCTAGCGGCCGAAAAGGGGTTAAACCCGCCCGCAAAGCGCCGCTGCAGCGGCGCTTTGCCGGCGGTATTGCCGCGGTGTCCCATTGATTTCAATGGGTAGGAGCGGTATAGGAGCGGTGAATACACCGCTCCTTCACCGCTGCAAAGATGCGGCTAGCAGGACTTTTTTCACCGTCCTGCCAGCGCATCGCTCCAGTGTGAAAGCCCTCCGGCTTTCACACTGGAGTTAAAGGGGCCGGTTTTTTTCAGGCGTTACACAGACGCGATTTTTAGCGCTGTAACGCCTGAATACCGCCCCAGTGTGAAAGCAGCCTTAATGTTACTTCAGTGCATATTGCTAGTTGTTCATTTTATTTATTATCTCATGTGGTCCTCCTGTGATTTTTTTATTTTTTTAACTACATCTCTTTTTTTTAGCACAGGGCAATGCCTCTATGTTGTGGTGTGCTAAATCTCATGTTTGTTACAGTGCATTTCAGATGTGTGTTGGGGTTCAATTCATTTTGCATTACTACACATCACAACATACAGTTGCACAACTGCACAACTAATGGCAGTGCTTTTGGCAGATTCATTAAAACATAAGTAGGCCAAAGCTCTTTTGGCCATACTTCTCCTGTAGGTCACAGGAGTGCACTTGCTTCTGCTCTCCTGTGAACACATCCACATTCAGCATCTGATGAAGAGGGTTTACCCTCGAAATGTGTCAGCCACCACGGATGCCTCCTGGTCTTCCCAATCTATTGGTAGACTACAGTGAGATTGGTCTCACTTGCTTTGATATGCGTACATTTTATCTGTGTTTGTGAGTACGGTATAATAATTGTTATTCTATTTTCAAATAAAATGTATTGTGGTAATGCACTAGGTTGGTGGGCCCTTCTCTTGTCGTTGCTTCTTAGTTCTGCTCTCCTGTGACCCAGACTCAGCTCACAGCAGGCAAAAGCTCACTGTTGGCTGACCTCACACAGCCAGTTTCGGCTCTGCAGGGATCACAACAATAATTTCGGGATCCGCCAGGATGCCTGACTGGCAGCTGGTTCAGCCTCTCAGTGCGCTGCTGGGAGCCTGAGCCAGCCACTCCCACCCCCTCCACAGCCCAGTGCTCCAGTGAGTGCTGGAGGGACAGATAGGTGGCAATTACTGATTAGAGTGGACACGAGAACTGAGCGATCAGTGGTCTTTGATCACTCAGTTCTCAGTGTAGAGCTGGCTGGGCACAACTCAGATCAATGCTGCAGCCACCTAGGTGAGAAGGTATGTTTAATTCTTTAGGATCCTGCACTTTTTAAAAATTTGTCAAAGGAGACATGGTGGGGGAGGGTGACCTTGAGGCCAGGGCATTCATAGTGGATCTGCCCTACCTCTGCACCTGTCACACAGGCTCAGCAGCCAAGGAGCTAAATTGTTGGGTGGGTGGAGCCTGATGGGGGTGGTGAGAGACTAGTCACCATTAGAGCTGCCTCCCTTAGATTGAAAAAAGACTGCGGCTGTAGAATCTGCCCACTGTGCCTGCTGTGAATCATAAAGGAGATGGAGATGAAGTAGAACTCTGAAAAACTAGTTTCACATCAGGTCCGCCATCCTTGAGGTTGACAGAATGCTTCTGTGGGCAGATTTAATAGCCTGTAGCGGGCTTTGTTTCGGCTACGATAGCCACCCACTGCCATCCACTTTCAATCATAAGGCGTGTAGACTTGATAAGGAACTAGGCTCTCAGAATCCCCTTTAGGCTCTGCCCAATGTCAATGTTCAGCCCTGTGTCACTGGTTGCTAGGACACTGGCGGCTTGGGTCCTAGCAACCAATAAACAACACAATACTAAAATTAATACACTGCAGCTCCGCTCTGAGAACTCTGGCCCATCTCTGTATGCCAGTTAGTTGATCCTTCTAATTAGAAGTACTTCTAATTTCCTTATCAACGAAGTGGCAGTAATTCTTTTTTTTTTATTTGCAGCCGTAGCAAGACATTGTGAAAGTGGTGCAAATAAGAACTACCCGAATCTGTTGCACATGTCGAAACTCTTTACAAAAACTGTTGCAAGGCTTTTATGATTAGGCACAGTACTTTCTAAAAGGACCATACTGCCAAAAAAAAAAAAAGTTGCAAATGCTTAATGGAATTCCCCTGAATGTGTTGCCATGCAGTATAACGTGGGTCATGATGCTTGTTGGTGTGATTAAGCCCACAATGAAGCCTTAACTTGACATTCCTTTTTACAGGGGGAGTAAATGTTGTGTTTGCACAAGCCTTTGAAGGCATAGTACTGCCTATGCAAATAAAGGACATCTGTAGATAAAAACAAACTGTGCAGCTTTGACCATTTATTTCATGTATTCATTTATTACAGGTTCTTCTATAGCGCCATCAATTTACGCAGAATTTTACATACAGTTGGGAAAATCATAGGTTTATTTTCAATAATAGAGACAGAATATCGACCAAAAATTCCAGAAAAAAACACATGATACAAATGTTATAAATTGAGATGCAGTTCAATGAGTAAAATAAGTATTTGATCCCCAAGCAAATGGATCCAAAAAACGGTGCGCTCTTCCTTTAAGTCATATATCAACCAGTGATATACCAATTGTGAGAAAATAAAGTACAAGTGCTAATACACTGAAACACGTGCAATACAATATAGAATTGAGAAATGAAATATAAAAAAATGCAATATTAGTAATTAAAAGTCCACTATCATAATGAATAAAGTGCTCAGTGCTATTAATCCAATGTCACGTTTCAAAGGTGCTCCACTGCTGCCAAAATGTGCATCTTTAGTATGAAAAAGATAGCCTCTTACTGGAAAACATGGATCTCGATTACACAGATCAAAACCAGCCCACAATCAGTCTCTACAATGGAAGCTCCAATCTCATAGGGATCTCGACCGTGCTTTAAACTGAAAGTTGCTTACCATGCAGACATGTATGAAATGCAAACAAGGAGAAGCCGCATAGCGTAAAACAGGTAGGTAGGTAAATAAAGGAATACACTTACAATGAGGCTGCAAAATCCAAGCAGTATCATAAAATCAAGCTGGACGCGGTGTCACCCGTCACAAGTGCACTCCACCTGGTACTCACTCCACTGAGTACTTTACTCATCAACACATGCTAGTGGACTTTTCATTACCATTATTGCATTTTTATAGTTCATTTCTATGCTATATTGTATTGCACATTATTCAGTGTATTTTTATTTTGCAGTGGTTCATGAGATTATAGAGGCTCAGCGCAAAAATATTATTTTTCCTTTTTTGATCCCCAAGCAAAACATGACTCAGTACTTGGTGGAGCAAGTACAGAGGAAAGATGTTTCTAGTAGTTGGTTGCCAGGTTTGCACACATCTTAGGAGGGATTTTGGTCCATTCTTTTTTCCAGATCTTCTCTAAATCCTTAAAAGGGTATCCTATGCATTAAGGTGAAAAAATATCTGGCAGTGACCGGCCTCCCAGCCCTCCCCCATTTTACTTACCTGAGCCCTGGAACATGACCCGGCGGACACGCTGTCTCTCTGTCAGGGGTTCTCAGCTCTTGATTGGATAGATTGATAGCAGCACAACCATTGGCTCCCGATGCTGTCAATCAAACCCGATGATGTGGGGGCGGGGCCATGTCATACATTCAGCAGCTATGAACGCCGAATGCTGGACTTGGGAGCACGCCCGCAAGATAACCCCCTCGGGAATGCACTTCTCCTAGGGGGTTATCTGATGTGGGGAGGAGAGCCACTGGGGGCCCCCAGAAGAGGATGACCAGGGCCACTCTGTGCAAAACGAGCTGCACAGTGGAGGTAAGTATGATATGTTTGTTATTTTAAAAAAAAGATGAACTCATACAATCACTTTAACCACTAGGCATCCGCTCTATAGCTGAAAGAAGGGAGGGGGTCCCTGGACGTCCTCCTGTTTACTTCCCCTCTGCGCTCTGCCGCAGGTGCACATTGGGGAAATTCTGTGTTAGTCGTGTCCCTTGGACACAGCCAATTGTCCCCAGTGCCACCTATCACTGCCATCAGTCCACAGTGCCACCTGTCCCCAGTGTCACCTATCAGTGCCATCTGTCTCCAGTGCCACCTGTCCCCAGTGCTCCTTGTCAGTGTCACATGCCATCTGTTATCAGTGTCACATGTCATCAGTGCCACGTATAAGTGCCATCTGTCGTCCATGTCATGTGTCATCAGTGCCACATATTAGTGCCATCTGTCATCAGTGCCACGTATTAGTGCTATCTGTCATCAGTGCCACGTATTAGTGCCACATGTTATCAGTGTCACATATCAGTGTCACGTGCCATCAGTGCCACATTCGTGTCACATGCCATTGTCCTGGTGCTCCAGGGCCTTCAAAAGTGTAATAGGTAGTCAACAAGTTAGATGTGTAATTTATGCTCCTAGAGCACGGATGTGCTCCCTGCATGTTGGGCCTCTTTAAGTGGCTAGGCTGTGAAAAAGTCCCACACATGTGGTATCGTAATACTCAGGAGGAGTAGCAGAATGTATTTTGGGTCATTTGTGGTATACACATGCCATGTGAGAGAAATAACCTATTACAATGACAATTTTGGGGGGAAAAAAAAAACATAAAACATTTTGCAAAGAATTGTGGGAAAAAAAATGACAACATCAAAAACTGTACCATGCATCTTACTAAATAACTTGGAATGTCTACTTTAAAAAAAAGGGGGTCATTTGGGGGGTATTTGTACTTTCCTGGCTTGTTGGTCGCAAGAAATAAGATAGGCCGTCAGTACATCAGGTGTGATCAATTTTTTATGATTTGCACCACAGCTTGTAGACTCTCTAACTATCACAAAGACCAAATAATGTACACTAATTTGGGTTATTTTTACCAAAGATATGTAGCAGTATAAATCAAGGCCAAAATGTATGAAGAAAAATTAATAATTTTCAAAATCTTATCACAGAAACTAAGAAAAATGCATATTTTTTTCAAAATGTTTGGTCTTTTTTCAAAATTTTGGGTCTTTTTTCATTTATAGCGCAAAAAATAAAAAACCAAGAGGTTATGAAATGCCACCAAAAGAAAGCTCTATATGTATGAAAAAAAGGACAAAAAATTAATTTGGGTACAGTATTACATGACTTTGGTCTGGTCATGAGGGGGTTTTAAGTGCCCAGTAGGCAAGTGGTTAAGGTTTCATGGCTGTCGCTTGGCAACTCAAAGTTTCAGCTCCCTAAATACATTTCTATAAGATTAAAGGGGGTTGTAAACCCTCATGTTTTTTCACCTAAATGCATCCTATGTATTTAGGTGAAAAAACACCTTGACAGTCACCGTCCCCCCACCCCCCGTTTTACTTACCTGAGCCCCTTCATCTCCTCCGCAGGGACTCTCTCCACGGGGCCTGGGTTTTGATTGGATAGATTCATAGCAGCGCAGCCATCAAATTCAATGACGCAGGCGCCAGGGGGGCAGAACCGAGTCCGACATTCATGTCTGTGGATGCAAATGCTGGGCTCGGGAGTGTACCGGCAAGGTAACCCCCTCGGGAGAGCGCTTCTTCTAGGGGGTTATCTGATGCGGGAAGGAGCCACACCGGGGGACCCCAGAAGAGAATGTTAGGGGCACTCTGTGCAAAATGAGCTGCACAGCAGAGGTAAGTGTGATATGTTTGTTATTTAAAAAAAATTAAAAACAATCCTTTACAATCACTTTAAGGTCTGGATACATGCTAGCCTACTCCATGCCCTTAATGTGCTTCTTCTTAAGCCACTCCTTTGTTGCCTTGGTGGTATGTTTTGGGTCATTGTCATGCTGGAAGACCCATCTACGACCCATCTTCAGTGTTCTGACTGAGAGAAGAAGGTTCTTATCCAAGATTTTATAATACATGGGCCCCGTCCGTTGGTCTCTCAATGCGGCAAAGTTGGCCTGTACCTTTAGTAGAGAAACAGCCCCAAAGCATAATATTTCCACTTCCGTGCAAGACTGTAGGGATGGTGTTCTTAGGGTCATAGTCCTCTTTTTTTCTTCCTCCAAATGCGGCAAGTCTAGTTAATGCCAAAGAGCTAAATTCTGGTCTCATCTGACCACAGCACTTTCTCCCAATCCTTCTCTGAATCATGTAGATGTTAATTGGCAAACTTCAGATGGGCCTGTACATGTGACTTCTTGAAGAGGGGGACCTTGCGGGTGCTGCAAGGATTTCAATCCATGGTGGCGTATTTTGTTACCAATGGTTTGTTTGGTGACTGTGGTCCCAAACTGCCTTAAAATCATTCACAAGCTCCTCCCATGTAGTTCTGGGCTGATCCCTCACTTTTCTAATGATCATCTATGCCCCTTGGGGCGACATTTTGCATGGAGCTCCAGACTGAGGGCAATTGATGGTTATTTTTGTATTTTTTCCATTTGTGAATTATCTCTCCAACAGTTGTCTCCTTCTTGCTGATGGTCTTGTAGCAATTGTACAGGTCTACAATCTTGTCCCGGATGTACTTTGGTCTTGCCCTTGATGGTGAAGTTTGAATGGAAGAAAGAGATTCTGTGGACAGGTGTCTTTTGTATACATAACAAGTTGTCTTTAGGATCACCTTCTTGAATTGACAGGACTAATCTGTGTACCGCATGAGCACATATTGTAGCCAGTCTGTGGGAGCCAGAATTATTGTTGTTTGGTAGGGGATCAAATACTTTTTTATTCACTGAACTGCAACTCCATTTATAACATTTGTATTGTGTTTTTTCTTAATTTTTGGTTGCTATTCTGTCTTTATCATTTAAAATACACCTATAATAAGGCAAACTTACAAAATTTGCAGGGGATCAAATAATAATTTTCCCCACTGTATATGTTGTACGTTTAGATCAGTCTCTGCCCACAAGGTGCTTACAATCTAAGGCCGCGTACACACGGGCGGATTGTCTGCCCAACTTAGTCCGCTGAAACACAATCCGCTCGTGTGTGGGCTTCAGCGGACTTTTTCAGCGGACAGTCTGACGGACTAAGTCTTTCGGAATTTCCGTAATTTTGTCCGTCCAAACTTGGTTTTGTCCGTCCAAACTTGGTTTCAGCGGACAGTCCGCTCGTGTGTAGGCAAGTTGGACAGAATAAGTATGGCGCATGCTCAGAAAGGATTTACACGGCCGAAGGTTGCATTGCAGTGTATTGGACGTCGTTTTTCTAGTCCCGTCGTACGTGCTGTACACGTCATCGCGCAAGCTTTCAGCGGACTGTCTGTTCATCGTGTGTGGTCAAGTCCGTTCATTCAAATGTTGGACGGACTGTCTGTCGGATTGTCTGACGAACTTAGTTGGGCAGACAATCCGCCCGTGTGTACGCGGCCTAAGGTCCCTAACTCCCATTCATACATACACATACTAGGGCCAGTTTAGACAGGAGAAAATGAACGTATCAACATGTCTTTGGCGTGTGGGAGGAACGTTAAATAATGCTCCTTCTATAGATGTTGGTCATTTACGTATGTCATGAAGCCTGACTATCCACTTCGGCCCTTGACCATTTTGCTGGTCAAAGACCAGACCACTTTTTGCGATTCGGCACTGCGTCGCTTTAACTGACAATTGCGCGGTGGTGCGACGTGGATCCCACACAAAATTGACGTCCTTTTTTTCCCACAAATAGAGCTTTCTTTTGGTGGTATTTGATCACCTCTGCGATTTTTATTTTTTACGCTATAAACAAAAATAGAGCGACAATTTTGAAAAAAAACACATTATTTTTTACTTTTTGTTATAATAAAGATCCCCAAAAATATATAAAAAAACATTTTTTTCCCTCAGTTTAGGCCGATACGTATTCTTCTACATATTTGTGGTAAAAAAAAAACACAATAAGCGATTATTGATTGGTTTGCGCAAATGTTATAGCGTTTACAAAATATGGGATAGTTTTATGGCATTTTTATTAATATTTTTTTTTTTACTAGTAATGGCGGTGGTCAGTGATTTTTATTGTGACTGTGACATTATGGCGGACACATCGGACATTTTTGACACATTTTTGGGACCATTGTCATTTATACAGCAATCACTGCTATATTAACTGGCACTGGCAGGGAAGGGGTTAACCAGTGGGTGGAAGTGTAGGGGTTAAGTGTTCCTAGGGGTGTGTTACTAACTGTTGGGGGCTGGGCTTTAATTTGGTGAACATTGATCTCTGCTCCAATCACATGGAGCAGAGATCAGCGTCACTAGTTGCTAGGCAGAACGGGGAAATGCTATTTACATCAGCATTTTCTCGTTCAGCCGCCCAGTGAGACGATCGTGGGTATGCCTACGGCGATCGAGTCCGCGGGCTCGCGACCGGACTCACGGGGGTCCCGACCAGCACGCGAATGCTCGCGATGGCAGGGCGGCATTAAAGATTGGACGTATCTGTACGCTAATATGCCTGCCCGTGCCATTCTGCCGACATACATCGGTGTGCGCTGGTCAGGAACCGGCTATAAAACAACCAGGACATTGCTTAGAGGCCTAGCTGTTACTGTTTACCTCCATCATCAAAGGAATCGGCTTTTTCTCAAATTCGCATGCTCTTTCTCTCCCCTTATACAGTAGCTCTGAGCTCAGCATTTGAAAGCTTGCTCCTCTGATGATGAAGGTGAACGGTAAGGCCGCGTACACACGGGCGGACTGTTCGCCCAACCTTGTCCGTTGAACAGTGTTTGGGCGGACAGTCCGCTCGTGTGTGGGCTTTCAGCGGACAGTTTCAGCGGACAGTTGGACGGACAAAGTCTTTCGGAAATTCCGAAAAACTGTCCGCTGAAACTGTGTTTGAGCGAACAGTCCGCCCGTGTGTGGGCTTGTCCGCTGTACTTTCGTAATGAGCGGACTGTTCCCGCTCGGAAAGTCCGCCCATTTCGAGCGCGTGTACAGGTAGGCGGGGCCCGCGAAGGAGACGTCGCGGGCTCCGCCGCCTGGAATGGGCTTAAAGGGGAACCCCAACGCCGAAAAAAATCGGCGTGGGGGTTCCCCCCAAGTCCAGACCAGACCCTTGTCCGAGCACGCTACCCGGCCGGCCAGGAAAGGGGGGCGAGCGAGCGCGCCCCCCCTCCTGAGCCGTACCAGGCCGCGTGCCCTCAACATGGGGGGTGCCTTGGGGAAGGGGGGGCCGCGCGGCCCCCCCACCCCAAAGCACCTTGTCCCCATGTTGATGAGGACAAGGGCCTCTTCCCGACAACCCTGGCCGTTGGTTGTCGGGGTCTGCGGGCGGGGGGCTTATCGGAATCCGGGAGCCCCCTTTAAGAAGGGGGCCCCGGATACCGGCCTCCCACCCTATGTGAATGAGTATGGGGTACAATGTACCCCTACCCATTCACCTGTGAACTAAAGTACAATAAAAAACACAACACAGAGAAAAAATATTTTATTGCACAGCTCCGGGGGTCTTCTCGCCGGACTCCTCCGCTATGTGTGTGTAGCTCTTTTGCTAGCGGAGGAGTCCGGCTTTCTTCCTCCCCGCCGCCGGCCTCTTCTCCCGACTTCGGGGGTCTTGTCCCCCTCTTCGGTTCTTCTGCCGGGCCACCGCGCCTGGTCCGGTGGCCCGGTCTTCTGTCGCCGTCTTCCGTTCTTCTGTCGCCGCCTTCGGTTCTTCTGCCGGGCCACCGCGCCTTCTTGTAGCTCTTTTACAGGCGGTGGCCCGGTCTTCTGTCGCCGCTGTCGTCGCCGCCGCCGCCGCCGCCTTCCGTTCTTGTTCTTGTTCTTCTTCTTCTCCTGGAGATGTTGACTCGACGAGCTCTCCGGCCGGAATGCCAGGGACACGCTCCGCTGCCACTTATATAGTGACAATGGGGCGGTGTCACATGGTATATGTCACATGGGTTGGTCACATGGGTTGATGTCACATGGGGACTATGACATCGTAAGGGGGCGGGGTCACCATGTGACCAACCCATGTGACATATACCATGTGACACCGCCCCATTGTCACTATATAAGTGACCGCACAGCGCGGCTCTGGCATTCCGGCCGGAGAGCTCGTCGAGTCAACATCTCCAGGAGAAGAAGAAGAAGAACAAGAAGAAGAACAAGAACGGAAGGCGGCGGCGGCGGCGGCGGCGACAGAAGACCGGGCCACCGCCTGTAAAAGAGCTACAAGAAGGCGCGGTGGCCCGGCAGAAGAACCGAAGGCGGCGACAGAAGAACGGAAGACGGCGACAGAAGACCGGGCCACCAGACCAGGCGCGGTGGCCCGGCAGAAGAACCGAAGAGGGGGACAAGACCCCCGAAGTCGGGAGAAGAGGCCGGCGGCGGGGAGGAAGAAAGCCGGACTCCTCCGCTAGCAAAAGAGCTACACACACATAGCGGAGGAGTCCGGCGAGAAGACCCCCGGAGCTGTGCAATAAAATATTTTTTCTCTGTGTTGTGTTTTTTATTGTACTTTAGTTCACAGGTGAATGGGTAGGGGTACATTGTACCCCATACTCATTCACATAGGGTGGGAGGCCGGTATCCGGGGCCCCCTTCTTAAAGGGGGCTCCCGGATTCCGATAAGCCCCCCGCCCGCAGACCCCGACAACCAACGGCCAGGGTTGTCGGGAAGAGGCCCTTGTCCTCATCAACATGGGGACAAGGTGCTTTGGGGTGGGGGGGCCGCGCGGCCCCCCCTTCCCCAAGGCACCCCCCATGTTGAGGGCACGCGGCCTGGTACGGCTCAGGAGGGGGGGCGCGCTCGCTCGCCCCCCCTTCCTGGCCGGCCGGGTAGCGTGCTCGGACAAGGGTCTGGTCTGGACTTGGGGGGAACCCCCACGCCGATTTTTTTCGGCGTTGGGGTTCCCCTTTAAGCCCATTCCAGGCGGCGGAGCCCGCGACGTCTCCTTCGCGGGCCCCGCCTACCTGTACACGCGCTCGAAATGGGCGGATTTGCCTCCGCCTTACGTGGGCGAGTCCGTTCATTTCAAAAGTTGAGCGAACTGTTTGCCCAACCTTGTTCGTCAAACAGTCCGCTCGTGTGTGGGCAAGTCCGCTCATGCAAATTTTGAGCGGACTGTTTGATGAAACTGTTTGCCGAACAAGGTTGGGCGAACAGTCCGCCCGTGTGTACGCGGCCTAAGAGCTTGGGTCTCTCTTTGCAACGTCCTAGGAGTTTTTCAGTCGGGCTTCATGAGGAGCATAAATGGCCTATACCTACAGTAAGGATGATATTCAACTTCAGTCAAAGCTTCACAATTTGTTTTTATCTACCCTTATCTGCATAGGCAGTTTTTTGGTAAATGCTACATGGTTGTATATTAATGGATGGCATTTGACGGGCACTGACCACAACAGGCGTTATAATACTTGCTGGAACAACTAAAGCATTGAAGGCACTGTAAGTATACAACCCTGTCTGGCTGCCTTTGCAGCTAAAAGGGGGCTTTTGGTAAAAAATGTTGCTTAACTGCCATGTTTATCTCCACCAAGCGCACTTGTAAAGTTGGCTTAAGATAAGAAGGCAGATGGGCTCGTATAAGGCTCCATGCACACTGAAGCTCAAAAAAGCTATTTCTGGACGCCAGATTGCTGGCAGAAAACGCTGGTTGAAAAACCTGCTTTTAACAGCGTTTTATACTAGCATTAATGAGCGTTAATGAGCGTTTTACAGCGTTAGCGTTAAAGGGGCGTTTTTTATAAAAATACACAGAGGACACTCCAAAAATCCCACAATGCATTGAAAAATAGAATGCCGAACACTAATGAACGAGCGTTAATGAGCGTTTGTCGTTTTTTGCCGCTGAAAAACTGCACTTTGAACGCGAATTTCTGGCGTTCAGAAAAAAGCCCATAAACTCCACTGCTCATTAAAGCTGAAAAACGTCCATGTGTGCATGGACACATAGGCTAACATAGAGTGGAGTTTATGGGCTTTTACAAAAAATGCCCAAACTCCAATAAACTGCAGTTTATCAGCTTCAGTGTGCATGGAGCCTTAGTATGTGCTTGGTGGGTCTGTGGCAGGAACGAGGACTGCAAGCTTCCGTTTTCTGAGAAGTGATTTCAACAATTTAATATTTCCTGTAAAAGCATTTGGACTTTTTTTGACTGAACTAAAATAATTTAAAAAGTTAAAATTATTATTTAAAAATAACCTTGATATACAGATGAGAGGGTGGCACATGACTGATTTATGGATTATTTTGGTGAGCAAAATATACGTTTTACTTAACTTTCAGAGGCTGTTTTTTAAAAACTGGAGCTAATGAAAATTGTGAACTGTAATTCTGAAATTTACAGTAGAAAAACAATCCTGGGAAGTGATTGGTTATTAGAGGAAACCATTCTATTTGTCTTTACATTAGTTATGTTTTTGTATACTGTAAATACTGTATATCAGTTCTGCAGATCTTAACATTGAACAGTACTCCTTTCCCTGGCCTCTCTGATATTTTTACTTACTTACTTATATTTCGGTCCTCAGGCTACTCGGCGGTTCCTGCAGGAGATGAATTCCTGGACTTCCTTCCACTCCGTTCCTCCTCTCTCCTGGGATGTTGCTGTGAAATTTCTCATGGCTAGAAAATTTGATGTTGTTAGAGCCATAGAACTCTTCCACTCATACAGAGTAAGGGAGACATGCATAACGTTCATCATCGGTGCTTTCCATCTTTCTCTGTGTCTCTGTATTATCAGTTTGCATCTGAGAGATATAATACATTTTCCAGCCATCAGAGTTCTCTGAAAATTTTCACCATTAAGTACAGTTTTAGGCATGCATAACAAATATAAAGGCCTAATAAATAACTTTGTTGCACTGGTCATTTATTAGACCTTTATATTCATATATGTATGTCTGTATAATGATTGAAGTGCAAGTAAAGGCAAAACCTTTTTTTTTTTTTTTTTTTGGGATAGAGATAAAAAGTTTTTTTTTTTTTTTCCATCTGTGTCCTATTAAGATTTTCTTTCACTTCCTGTCCCATAGCCAGAACCGGAAGTGAGAAGAAATCCCTCCAAAGTGAGGAAATCCAAGTGTGTCACCAGAACTAGTGTCCCATTGGAAGATTTCCCCAATTTGGCCCATTTCAGATGGGTTGGAACCAGTTTTGCTCAGCAGGGCATCTCTCCGCTGATCCCCTGCTGAGCTGAGCAGAGTTGCCAGATGATAGATCCATGTCCACTCTGTATAAGCCTGCTCTGCTGTATTGGCAGTCGGATGTAAATGGACCGGTGTTCTGGCGTATAGAGTCCGGGCATCACATAGTGTCCACTCCGTACTGCGCATGCGCAGTACGGAGCAGACGAAGCTTCGGAAAATCTCCGAAGCTGAACGGCGCCTGCGCCGTGAGTGGAGTTGGTAGCCCCACCATCCAAGCGGACATAGGGTTGTGAATTTTAGAGGGCCCCTCGCGGGCGAGCTTCGCTCGCCACGCTTCGGGCTCGGCCTCGCTGCGCTCGGCTCTTTTTTATTCTAACTCTATGTCCACTTGGATAGTGGGGATAGAACCTGGACTCACGACGCAGGCGCCGTTCATCCTCGGCAATTTTTGGAATCTGTGTTCCTGTGTACTGCGCATGCGCAGTACGCAGGGGACACTATCTGATGGAGGACGCTATTTGACAAGACACCGGCTGTCCTTTTACACTCGACTGCCCTCCCATCTGGCACGGATCCCCTTCCATTTGTTTTTGCCGGATAGACGGTAGCCAACACAAGTCTGTTTACCTGGGATTGCCAATAGAGAGGAATGGAGGTTCCGATCAGGCCTGCTTGAAAAATTGACAGGTGGACATCAGACAACCCCTGTGAAAGAGGCCTATAAATATTTTGATGCAAAATTTGGGATTTCCTTTTACTTTCACTTTCATTTACAAATACCATAATCAACAGGACAAATGAAGAGGGGGGAATCTCCCTATCAGGGGCACAAACAACAATAAAACTGACAGATGTTCCACTTCAGCTCCCCTCTGTCTAAAAAAGTTTTGCCTTTTAGTTGCATGTTAATCAGTACAAATATTCATGATTCAGTGGGAAGGAGCATATGTACTAGGGTTCTGAATTACAAAGAGACTGAAGACATTTCCCAGCATGCACTGTAGAATTTACATTGGTTAAGCTCAAACATTTTCTCTTTAGTGTCACTGTTCACATCATGCCATGTACAAATGACAGTGCTCGGGGCTGATTTTTCAGTTTAGCATGACAGGTCCCTTCTAACAAAATCATGTGCATTGCATTTAGGCTAGGGCTACACTGGTGATTTTAATCTCTTGCTGCTGAGAGATTTAACTCTTTATTGGCAGTTACCTGAACAGGCTAGAACCACACAGAGTTCATCTATCCTCCTGGAATGCTTGCAAGGATGACGAAAAAACAGTAATCATGGAACATTAATTGTGCCAAAATAGGGGTACTGCACACCGAATCAATAAAAATACAGAATCTTTATTACACTCATTAAAAAAACATTTCTAAACGTTTCCAATCGACTACACCATAAGCCATATCCAGACTATTTTGAAGAATATGCAATCAAACTATGAAAGCGTGTTAAATCAATGCATTTCACATCCGCACTCACATGTGTAGTCGATTGACTCACAATGCATGTACAGACAAAAGGAACAAGATGAAAGGAACCATCAACACAATCCTCTACATAACCACATAAATATCTGCCAAAATAAATCAGTTACAAATGTGATCAACATAATCCATGGCTGAAGATTTGCATTTGATATACTGCTGCGCAAAGATCATGAGACATAAAAGATATACTTTCGCACAAAGATCATGAGGCAAAAAATGCAAGAATACCCATATTATTCTCCAGCTCCTCTGCTTAAAAAAATTATATACTGTAAGTGTAGCCTAGTTCTAGGTGGAAAGGAGCAAGCCATGACATTTTCTGCAGTTGCCTGGATATTGAAAGTGAACAGACAAGTTGCTACCAACTCAACTGCCAGCAGTGGCAGTGCCCAATGGACTGTGAAGCTGACAGCAGTGGAAGATGGGAGTTGAGGTCAAAGCAGGGAAAATAACTGTGGACCTCTAATAGCCAATGGACTACAGCTCCAAGAGGAGGCCAGGACGGGGGCAGAGAGGAGCAGTATTTGCCCAGGCTGTCTTTGAATTGCATAGTCTTTCTGTAGCGGTAGGCTGAGGTGAACAAATCCCCCCGATAGATCTGCTTGTACCAAGAGCCGAGGTTTCAGTCATGCAATCAGAAGAGAGAGAAGTTCAGAAAGCATCTGGACTGAGACTGACCCTATCACTGGAAGAATACAAATACAAAGCATAGAAGGAGCTAAAGTTAAAGCACTGATTAAGGCACCATCCCCATCACAATACAAGAATTTGGGGATTTTAGTAGCTTAGTCTTCTAATAAAATTGCTAGCAATTTAATACTAGGTGTAGCAAATGAGCGCTAAGCAAATAGAACAAATGGGTGATCAATGGAGAAGGGATTTTTTTCCATGACTTTGCAATGCTCCATTCATATGCTATTGATTGCTACCAGATAATGCCACATGCTACTTGTGTAGCTTCATTCATAGAGATTTTTTTACTAGTAGCAGGATCTGCTGTGTAGCTCTAGCCTATTCAGGTGGCAGCAAATAGTTAAATCTCCTAGCAGCATGAAATTAAAATTGCAATTGTAACCCTAGCCTTAGATCCTTACATACCTTTCTTAGCTCTTGTACACGCGGTCGGAGAATCCGTCAGAATGTGTCCTATCGGACCGTGTCGTCGGATAATCCAACTTTGTGTGGTATGCATCGGACTGATTCCGTCTGACCCAATTTTCCAACATGTTGGAAATATTTCCCGACCAACTGGGCCGGTCGGACATACTCCGATCATGTGTAGAGAATTTTGATCGGACCAAGTGCCACGCATGCTCAGATTAAATTCCTACATCAAAGCTATTGGCTACTAGCCTGAATGTAGTCCCATCGTAACGAAATTACGTCATCACGTTCTGAAAGATCGGATTTTTCGACAACTTTGTCCGACCGTGTGTATGCAACAGTTTCGGGCAAGATCCGACGGGCAAAATCCGACGGATTTGGTTGTGGAAATCTCCGACCGTGTGTACAGGGGCTTAGAAATATGAACACAATTTTATGGTATGTTTTTAAAAAAAAAAAAATGTCATTATAAACGTGGTTTTAAATTGTTAAATTATAAAGCAAGGCATTGCCATTGTCAAGAGAATTATGTTCCATAATGATTAGAAAAATTACTACATTTCTTTATGGATGGGTTTGAAAGATAATATGCGAAGACCTTAAATTGTATAAACATAATTGAATCAGTGGCCATCAACGTTCATTTTTTGGACCCTAAAGCCCAAAACTGGGCACAGTACAAAAAAACCCTTGCTGGGCATAGATGGGGGAGTGGTTGCAGAAGAGGCATTATCCTGTCTTCCCGATTCTGTCCTCTTCTCCCTTTAGCTATGATCTGTGGGCGGAGCCTTGCGTCTTCGTACAGTACAGGGCTATTATTGTATGTGGGAAAGGCAGGAGTGCAACTGCAGAGCAGCTTATAGAGGGGACTGCAGGGGACCACTCCCACAGATTGAGGGAGCCTGCTGGAGCAAGGAGAAAGGGAAAGTAATAGAGCATCTTCTGCAACCCCCTTGACCTAAGGAGAATTTAACTCTTGCAGTGTGGGGGGCGCAACTGCAAGGGTTAATTTTTTGTTGTGCCTGGAGTTGGGCTTTAAAGAAAACCCATGATTTGCCCATGCAAAGAAAAGTGACTGGTTCATTTTGTCATCACTAGCAGCGCATTTTCACTATCCCTTTGATCTCCTACCGCCTTGGGTTATGGTGAAATATGTGACTCCCTCCCTTCCTTAGCATGTGATAGTGCTTTACTTGATGATTGGCCATACCCAGTGCTGTCACGTGGGAACAGGGAGGGATTTCTGAGCTCTGTGTAAGCTCCATGTTGCAACTAGAATGGTATACAGTGCTTGGGGAGCGAAGCGGAGGAAAAGTAAGAATATGGGGTTTGGGGGCTGTGCATTATAGTGCACCTTTATATTAAAGTCTGTGTAGCTGATATTGAAAAAAACATAAAAATGATATCAAGGGACATAACTTACAATCAGTAGGATGTGTCCCTTGTGCTGATTCCTTTTTTGTTAGTAGAAATCCTGCTCAGTCCAGGACTAGGTACTATGGGATTTGTCATGTTCTAAACAAGCAGAAGTGAGAGGGGGAAAAAAGAAAAGTTTGGGAGATCATGGAGGATGTTTCAATGAAGCAGAAAAACATAGAGGGAAACGATTTCATGAAAAAAAGACGACAGGGCCAATAAATTATAATTAAATGCAAAACTTGGTCAGGAATTTATTGCTACCCCTGCCCACTTTAGTGAAATTCACCCTCTCTATTTTTTCCTTTTACTGTTATCACTAAAAGTAAATCCCAAATTTTTGGATTTACCCAAATCAGTAATTGAGTGGAAATATTCCAATGGGGACACTAGTTCTGGGGAGCCACAATGGATTCCCTAATTTTCAGGGATTTCCACTTCTTGTTTCAGCTTTGGGACAGGAAGTGAAAAATCTCCCCAATGGGGCACAGATGGCAAAAAAAAAAAAACTTACAGGGGATATAATCCTCCCTTAATCCAAAATGAAAAAATAAATGCCTATAGTTCTAAGGAGTGGATGTGTATAGATTATTTTAGTAATATGACCTTTCAATATTAATCTACAGCCGGTATATTTTTCACTGACTAATTTCTCCACTATGCAATTATAAAAGTATTTAGTTCGTAAATAGAATCTTTATGTTATGGTCCATCCCACAACCTGTTTTATAAATTATATGTTCCATGGAAGTGCTTTTTGATTTGCTGCTTCATCAAGTTCCACATCTACTTGCTAGGAGACACGTCAGAGAGAAGGGATCGTGCGGCTGAATCCTCTGCAGGAGCCTTTACTGTCTGAACTGCTGAGTGGAAAGTTTACTGTGTTGGTGAGTGATCCTGTATGTTTAGTAAAAGGCTCTGTTCAATTGGCATAAAACCTTGTGAAAGAGCCATTAGCATCCTATTCCATTAATTCAACTGCAAGGGCAGTCACAATTTAGTTTTGGTTTCGAAACAGACATCTCATATTTACTGCATAGGTCTGCTACCTGGTAATTCCATTGCATAGAAAATGAACCCGTTTTCTGGAAAATTTCCCTGCAGTCAGTACCCGACCTTTCCTCTTTTATGGAGAGGAGTGAAGGATAGCATTACTGTTCATGTACTTCTATGAGGGTTGAGAGAATATTGCAGCAGATCCTGGCAACGGAATGTGGTGGATGGACAGTTATTTATCCGTCTCCACCCTAAGAATGTCATAAAATGTCATAAAGTCTGTGTTATACAATGAACTCCCCACCAGGATAAAGCACCTCAAAGGCTACTATTACGGTATAAAATATAACTTATTGGACATATTGGACACTTATTGGACATCAAAAGTACAAAAAAAAGAGGAGGATGGGGTTTTTTGAGGAGAGATTAGGGTTAGGGTCCTCTTTTGGGACACTGGAGTGGGGGGAGGGTTCTCTGGGAGGGAAGGGGGGGGTCGGGGATGTTTGGGGGCTGGGGTTTGCCCTCCATGGGTTAGCTGACTGACTTGGTTAATGGGTTTGTGTTGTTTTTTGTACTTTTGATGTCCAATAAATTATACTTTATACCACAATAGTAGCCTTTGAGGTGCTTTATCCTGGTGGGGTATTTCTATATGCATGGCTTTTTGGATGCACTTCTCCTAAAAGGGGTGTGGCACTAAGCAGGTATTTCCACTCACAGGACACTGTTTTGGTTAAGTTTTATTGCAACCTGTAGTTAACCACAAAAGATGTCACTCTGATGTGTATACTATGCCATTAATACTTTTAAGCCAGTAACTTTGTACATTCTCTTTTGTCAGAGTGTACGGGCTCCGACTGGAGCTTCCATTGCGATCTTTACCGCCAAACTTCACCACCCAGCAAGGAAAAACAGTAAGGAGGCTCAGCACACAGTGCTTCAGGCCCTCTTCTACCTCTTGGATCGTGCTGTGGAGAGGTGAGAGCCAAGTCAATTGAAAAGAGCAGATTTGATCCTGGGAGAGCTAGAATAGTTGAGCTATACATGGGAAATATAAAAAAAAATAAAAAAGCCAAATCTAGGTTAAAGATGAATCCAGCATAAAAAGATGGTATATCTAACATGCTTCCCATTTGTAAAATGATATTATTGTTATAGAGCAAGTAAGATTTTACCTTATGATAGTTAACAATGTAAACATTGCTTTTTGGCACTTATGGATATTTTAGTGTATTTTTGGAAGTGTTATTTTAAGACTTTACTTTTGCCTCCCATATAATTAATATTTCCCTTTTTACACATTGACAGCTGCTAGGAGCTGGAGGTGTATGTACACCCCAACAAAAAAAAACTTCTCTTGTTTGCACCCTTTTTGTGTCTAGTAAATATACCTTTAAAATAATTTTGGTTTATTTGTTCAACAAGTGCAAAAATACATGTCAATTCTACCAGAAATCTTGAGAGCAAAAAATTTGCTGTGTTCTCTGCATCTACCGCACTGTTACCGGTTACCTTGTTCTGGATATCCCTGCATACTAAAAAAAAATCTCCTGGGATGACAGTGCTGTCGCTCTAGAGCAGAAAGTGTGTTACTGGCAGGATCACTGGGTAAAAATAAAAGGGAAAAGGCTGATAAAATTAACCACCACATCTAAGGACTGGTAAGCTGCAATATATTACATTTATTTTCTTGAGGTTAGACACCACAATGGGAACGCTATAAGAGGCCCGCTTTCATAAAATAAAATTTAAAAAAATTTAATAAAAATAGTTTGTAATATTTTATACTTGTAGTGCAAATAAAAGACAACTCCAACTGGGTTTGGTGCTGCCTATAGTAAAACATTTGAGGGAGGGGGGGGGGGGGAGTTTGTACAAGGCATTTGGTAATTTTAATATTAACAAAACTGACATTTCCAATGTAATCATTAGCCTCTGTAATTTATAAAAAAAAAAAAAAAAAAAACCCTTAGCCCTTGTACACACGGAATCTCCGACAACCAAATCCGTTGGATTTTGTCAGACTGTTGCATACACACGGTCGGACAAAGTTGTCGGAAAATCCGACGTGATGACGTTATTTCGTTACAACGGGACTATGTTCACGCTAGTAGCCAATAGCTTTGGTGTAGGAATTTGATCTGAGCATGCGTGGCACTTTGTCCGATCGGAATTCTCTACACATGATCGGAGTATGTCCGATCGGAGCATTTTGTCTGAAAATTTTACCAACAAGTTGGAAAACTTGGTCCATCGGATACTCCGACGGAAACAGTCCGATGTAAACCACACACAGTTGGAATATCCAACAAAATGGTCCGATCGGACACATTCCATCTGAATCTCCAACCGTGTGTACAAGGGCTCAGGGTAACTAACACCCTCAAGAGCCCAAGATTCTTATTTTGTGCTTTTCTCACATACAAGTCAACTTTTAGGCATTTACTACATTAGGAAATTTTGTTGTTTGTGGTTGTATCCTGTTAAAAGGTGTGTTTTTTAACATTCCCATGTGGTATATTTTTTACAGCCCATTAATTTCCCAAATTTCAATGGGCTGCGCTTTTATGGCTGCAAATGCACACGCGTTTTGCGAGATGCGTGTGGGGGTGCTGTTAAGAATTAAAGGGTACCTATGCATTTCTGCATATAGCAGCATGTTCCCACGGGGAAAGGTGTGCATCCGTGTGCGTTCAAACACTGCAATTGGTGTGACCTGGCCCTAAGGCTGGGTTCACACTTGTGAGATCTTAAATATTGCATGTGATTTGCACCGCATTGCTTTGCAGATCACATGCAATGTCTGTGCAATGCCAATTCAGCCATACAAACTGTATGGCTGAAATTGCATCGCATTCACACCAAAATGGGCCCTTTTTTTGGTCCACACTGGAATCGGATCGCATGGATGTTCACACCTATGTGATCCGATTCCTACACAATTTCACAGTTCGCATTGCGATCTGCAAACCGATCTGGGGTGTCATTAACTTTACATTGACATCCGCAGCGGTTCGCAGATGTCAGTGTGAACAGCCAGCAATTCAGGTGCGATGCACAGGAATCGTGCTGGTTTCCGCATCGCACAAAGTGTGAATCCCGGCCTAAGCCCATGTTCACACTTATTGCGGGTTAGAAATCATGCGAGTTCAGCTGACGATTTCATACCCACATGTCAGTCCAACTTCGGGAGCGATTTCAGAGACATCTGTGCGGGTTCCTGCACAGATGTCTATTGAAATCTCCCTGAAGTTGCAAAAGTATGGCAGGAACTACTTTTGGGAATTGGTGCAGCCCTGCTAAGTCAGAGTCGCAGAGATTCGGACGGTGCTATTGCCGGCAATAGCTGCTGATTTGACAGGTCAAATTGTACGTCAAATCAGCCCGATGTAAACGTGGGCTAAAGCTCATCCACTTCTAAAGGGATCCAAACACTGCAGGTGAATATGCAGTATTGCAGGAGAAACAAGAGCAGACCCTTCCATTCAGAAATCAGTCTGAAAAGGGACAGAGTGAAACAATCGGCTATTTCTTCAGAACTGAACAAAATATTTTGTAACAAAGTTTGCTAAAATCCTTTCAACATTTATAGATCACCTAGATCAGTGTTTCTCAGCAGCCTTCCTCTTGCCAGACCTTTACTTGATAGTATTTTTTATTTTTTATTTGTACCAATTCTGACTGTTCATCCCTCTGAGCTGTGGCTTAACAGCATCATCTGTCACAATCTCTGCAGCTCAACACTGCTTGATTACATACTTTGTGCCCACCTTGTGGGCGAATTCTACCTCACAGGTTGGTACACTGTAAAGTGCCAGCCCTACTAAGTGGGCACAGGGTTGGTATATAGCAGTGCGGCACTGCAGAGACTGTGACAGCTGTCAGCTCTAGGACAGGAAAGACTAGCTGTCCTGTATTGGGCCCAGGTTGCCAAGTAAGTGCTGCACGCTCTATGCCCTGCATCTGATGCTTGGTGGTTCCCTGGGTCCACAAGTGAAAGGGGACACACTGACCACAATGGAAGGGAACCCATGAGCACTGACCAAAAGTGTAAGAGGGCAGTGTAAGTGAAGGTAGCACACTGACCATCATTATAAGGGGACACTTACTCCTGACCACTGCACTCTGCAAGCTGTTCTTTGCAATTATAAAAAACAGTGTTTGCGTTATAACCAATTACGTTGAATAACAGTGAGTTGTGACAGAATAAATCTATTAAACAAAATAAAATTGAAATAAGAAATCAAAAAAAATTTAAAGTCCACAAAAGTCTCAATATTTAGATCCAGTAACTCTGTGATGTAGTGCTCTTTAAATGAATTCAACAGCAACCAGTGTCACCAAAAGCCACCGTCACCCAGAATGTGATAATGTACCTGCTTACCAGTATTCCATGACCCTCTTTCTCAAGAGAAGTCATGTAACACATATAAGAACCAGTGGCGGCTCATGTTTTTTTGTTTGGGGGGGGGGGGGGGGGCAGAAAACAAACCCCCCCGTGGAACCTAGGCATCCAATAGGATAGCCTGTCCTTTCAGCCAATTTGGTGATGGGTACCAGACCAAAAATATGTATACATATTGGCCTAAACTGAGGAAGAAATTAGTTTTTTAAAACATTTTTTGGGATATTTATTATAGCAAAAAGTAACAAATATTGTTTTTGTTTTTCAAAATCGTCGCACTTCTTTGTTTATATCACAAAAAATAAAAATCGCAGAGGTGATCATTTACCACCAAAAGAAAGTTCTATTTGTGGGGAAAAGAGGGCATCAATTTGGTTTTTGTACAAAGTTGCACGCCCACGCAATTGTCAGTTAAAACGGCGCAGTGGCAAATCGCAAAAAATGGCCTGGTCATTAAGGGGGCAAACCTTTTGGGGCTGAAATGGTTAAAATACACATATGATAACAATTATGGATTTCTTGTAACATTTCTTTGTAAGTGGGCAAACTTACAAAATCTGCAGGGGATCATAATATTATTTTCCCCACTGTATATACAGTATATATGCTAATTGGGAGGGATACGTTCTCTTATGTGTTTGCAGCTTTACATTTTACTTTATTTTTACACATGGCAGCTGTTAGAAGTGGTTATCCTTTTTTGCTGTTGTACAACATGCAGTATATTGTACATTACATAATTATGACTGCTGCTATGTATACATAATCCTCGCCTATCCATCATAACCCTAGAATTAATGAATATAAACATTGTTTATACTATTGGGGAATGGAAGCTATTTGAAACAATTTACCAGGCCCTGATCTTACAAAAGTTGAGAACTACTGACAGAGAGGGAACTGTCTTTACCTACATAAAATTAGAGTTCTGCTTTAAAGCCCAATTAAACTTTCAGTTTAAATTGACTAAATACATTGTATCAAAACAAAATGTTACATGTTTTATAGTTTTTCTTTAGAAAACTGTCACATCCCTAAAAATGCCTGTGTTTGCCAGCATGCTACAGAGAAAGACCATTGTTCTGTGTGCAGAGCTTTAGGTCTGATGCATCACGGGGCTTGTCGAACCTCTGCAGAGAGACCACTGCCTCTCCACAGAGACCAAGGGTTGTACTCTACAGCTGCTGGCAGGAACAATGGGTAGTTCTACTGAGGCTGTAGCTACTTTACAAAGAAAACAAACTGTAACTTTTTTAAGCACTTATACTGTGACAGGTTGGCTCCCCTGCGCAAATTGCCATCCTTGTACATCAGCTCGCGCAGGCACAGTGGTGGGTGCGCACCACTGCCGGCACGCTCTTGTGTAGGCTGTGGGAGCGTGTTCGCACATTGGGCGGACTCAATGTCCGCTGGCAACCCGCGATCGCCTAGTACAGAGGCAGAATGGGGATCTGCCTTTGTAAACAAGGCGGATCCCCATTCTGTCAGATGACATGACAGATCTACTGTTCCCAGTCATTGGGAACAGTGTTCTGTGTCATGTCCGAGGCAGAGGTAGAACACACCTAGGGAACACAGTTAACCCCCTTGATCTCCCCCCCCCCCTAGTGTTAATCCTTTCCCTGCCAGTGCCCTTTATTAGTGCATTTCTATAGCACTGATCAATATAATAAGGTCACTGGTCAGATTTGTCTGCTGCAATGTCGCAGTCCCACAAAAATATTGCAGCCATTACAAGTAAAAACAATAGATAAAAATATAAATACCTAAATCTATCCCATCGTTTGTAGTCGCAATAACTTTTACGCAAACCAATCAATATACGCCTATTGCGATTTTTTTATTTTTTTATTACCAAAAATGTGTAGAAGAATATATATCAGCTTAAACTGATGAATAAATTCATTTTTTTTATATATATTTTTGGATATGTATTATAGCAAAAAGTAAAAAATACATTTTTATTTTTTTTTCAAAATTGTCACTCTTTGTTTATAGCACAAAAAATTTAAACCGCAGAGGTAGTCAACTACCACCAAAGAAAGCTCTATTTTTGGGGGAAAAAGGACGTCAATTTTATTTGTTTTTGTTTTGTTAGTCGCACAACTGCGTAATTGTCAGTTTATGCAATGCAGTGCCGTATCGCAAAAAATGACCTGGTCATTGGTGGGTAAATCTTTCTTGTCCTTAAGTGGTTAACATGTTTTATTTTGATGCACCTGAAATGTTTTTCGCTGAATTAATATGAAGGTTAAAGTGGGTTTTAAAGTATGTTATTTAATGGCAGTTGAGCCAGTCACAACTTGTTCATAATCCAGTGTCTCAATAGCATTAACACAACAGTCCCACCTGTAACGTAGCATTACTGGGTGATCCAACCAGTAAGTTTGATGTTTTTCACCTCCCTTTACCAGACCAAGCTGTCCAGCAAAAGTGTCAGTTAAAGTTGGTTGGTTGTAAAGGCTGAAGGTTTATACCTTCATGCATTCTATGCATGAAAGTAAAAAACCCCCAGCGTGCAGCTCCCCCCTCAGCCCCCCACCCCTCCCAATACTTAAGCCAGAATTTGATCCAGCAATGTGCACAAGGCTCTCTTGAATCTCTCCCACCTGATTGGCTGAGATACAGGAGCCATTGGCTCCAACTGCTGTCAATCACAGCCAGTGAGACGGGAGCGGGGGATGGGGCTGAGCTGCACTCTTTGTGTCTTATGGACGTAGAGGGCCAAAGCCGACACGGAATCAAGCATGCATGAGTGCCCCCGCAGCAAGTGGCTTGCTATGGGGCACTTGGCAAGGGGGAGGGGCCCAGAGCGCCAGCGGACGACCCGAGAAGAGGAGGATCGGGGCTGCTCTGTGCAAAACCACTGCACAAAGCAGGTAAGTATAACATGTTTGTTTTTCAATTATTTTATTTTTTTTACTTATCACTTTTAAGCCCCATACACACTATCCATTTTTATGCTGAGTTTTTCCTTTAGGTTTACCAAAACTATATAATGCAAAGGCCTGCCTGATTGCATACAAATTGAAACTCAATTTGACCTTATATTATATGGTTTTGGTAAATCTGAAAGAAAAACTCGTCAGAAAAACTGATACTGTGTATGGGGCTTTAAAGAGTTGAGAAAAAACATTTAACACTGACAGGGGTGCTTACAATGATCAGCTTTTATTCTTTTATGTAAAACCTTTATCCCTAAAGGAAAAAAATATATATATATATTGCTATAACTGCTTAATAGGTGTTAGTTACTTAAAGGGCAACACCACTTTCATGGGGGGGAAAAATAACAAATAAAGACAAAATAATATAGCGTATACAATTGCTACACAAGTCATATTGTAATTGAATGTTATTAAAAAATAGCTTTCCTTTTTAATCTGCAGCCGCTGTAAATTTCTGAAAATGCAATGCAATATGGCTACCTGGAGGGGTTCTGTACACAGGATGTGTACAGAATATCCCCCAGGAAACATGATTTCCTGCTTGTGTGATTGGCTCACTGATTTTCCCAGAAGTCTGTACTAAGTACAAGTCAGATTTCCGGCATCCCCTGCAATGAAAATGTAATTTCTGGTGAGATACTCCCAATAGGAACACTTCTAAAGGGATGCAGGCCCAGCAGCATTCCTCATTCAAGCTTTGCAGCTGGTTGATAACTATGAAACCACTCCCATTCGAATCACTGAGCACAGGGGCACAGAGGAATAAACAGGGATTTCTTCAGAATAACCAAAGGTAGGAATCTGCAGGTAATCCCTGCAATGTACATAAATCACCCAGAGGGGAAGTTTTTTTTACGTTTAGTTACATTTTAAGTAAAATCCATCAAAACAATACCCTCTCCACTGATTGACATGCTGCTTTCCACAAAGTCTGCATTTGCAAGCCTGTCATTGCAGACCCTTATTCTGTATGTAAAAGCATGGGGTTTGCTCCCCAATTCACAGCTATTGCTGATGTTCACAATGCATTTCTGTGGAATATCTATTGCAAAGAGCAGAACAAGGAGCCACTCCAGGTGGAGATCTTTAATTCACTCAGATTCATGAGAAATAGACTTTAAAAAAAAATGAAATGTTCATTCCAAGCAGAAGAATAACAATTAAATCCCTATTCATTATTTTTGCATATTTTTTTGCAAAAGTATCATGAGAAAAAAAAAATAGAAATGAAATAAGTTTGGCTTCAAACACTTCCAAGCCATGCTAAAATGTTCACAACTAAAAAGCCAATTAGCGTGTCTGCTATCACTAATAATCTTCAAAAAAGTACTGTTTTTTTTTTGTTTTGTGTTTTTGCTACATTTGGGGTGTGCATTATTTTTTATAACCTGGTTGTCCATCTCCCACCAGATAACAACTGCTTTGTGCTGTCAGTCGTTTAGATATGCTGAGCACAGAATCACTCTTGGGCTTTTGTATAAAAAGTGCGCAAAGGAAAACATTCTCACATACTACTCCCTAGATTTTTTTTAAACACCTTCTATAGCCATACCCAGAGCATATTCTCATTCATTGTTTGGTCAACCCATAACTGTTCAAAGACACTAGGATGGATGTTAACGGTGACCACATTGCAAAGTAACATCTATTTCTACTTTTTAATTCTTGTTTTCCACTGCTTATTTTACTATCTGTAAGAACCGATCCTTAATATTTCTTATCTTAACTCTCTATTATTCACAGTTTACTGGTTTATTTTTCCGGACGCTTTACTTTCCTCCTAACCTGCTTGATATAATCTGATATTTCATTTTCTATTTATTGTTCTGTATTTTGCTGTCTGATCTAGAAAAACACAGTGAAACAAAGTAAACTCTGTCATCTGTCTAAAGGAGAAGTACAGCGAAAGCTTGTTTGGCTGTAATTCTCCTGTGGATTACAGAAGTGCAGTTCGTTCTGCACTCCTGTGACCCATTTGCAGCCGACAGCGGGCTGGCTGCTCCCACCCTCTCCACAGCCCAGTGCTCCAGTTAGCATGGGGGTGGCAGAGAAGAGAGCTGCTGACTGACAGTCAGCATCTCTCTTCTCGGGGAGCCCTGAGAACTGAGCGATCGGCAGTGTTTGATCGCTCAGGTAGGCAGGGGATAGATGCAGCATGAGACTGATGCTGCATCTACCTAGGTAAGTATAAATCTGCAAAATTTTTTACTTCATACTTCTCTTTGAAGGCCCCTTTCACACATGCGGACCGTTCATTTCAGCAGTTCAGTCATCTTTTTTCAAAGAAAAAAATGGATGAAGTTTACATCAGTTTTCTTTTCCTACATCAGGGGACACAGAGCCATAGTAGTTACTATGTGGGCTATATGAACCACTGATAGGTGATAGACACTGGAACGCCTTAAGGCAAGAAGTGTACTCCCTATATAACCCCCCCCCCCCCCCCCCCCCCACTACTGGGAGTCCTCAGTTTTTTCGCTAGTGTCTAAGGTGTTGGTCACGAGTAAATGTGCTGTGCTGAGCTCCACTGGAAGCAATTCTTGCTGGGGTTGGCCATGCTGACCGGATCCGTTCTGATGTCTTTTCATGGGCTAAATGAATGGTACCGGGTCCTCGTGTCTGAAGAAACAAGGTTTTGCTTGTGAATGCGGATCCAGTACTTTTGGTAGTAAGGCCATAAAGTTTTTACTGGCAGGGTGCTGTCGCAGGTCCAGGATTGTGGGTAACACGAGGTTCCCCGGTTCCTGAAGGTTTTTTTAAAAGGTCTCGGAGTCCACCGTGAAGGGTGAAGATTTGGTCTTTATCTCTGATAAAACCCTGCTGCGAGGATAAGATAAGGGAGATTTTCTCAGGAATTTCTCCTTCTATGTATAATGTTGTCATGCCTATGTGTCACCACTGGGGGCTGTATTGAGCACTCACCGTCCTGACACTGGAAAGAGCACAGAAGCCTTCATTCTCCAGCCACAACACATCCTCCAGTAAGAAGGGGGGTCTGCTTCTCTTCCACTGCCCCCAAAATAGTTTTTTTTCCCTTTGGGGGATAAGATGCCAAATTAGTTTCCTTTTTTAACCACTTCCCTACCCGCCCATAGTAATATGACGCCCGCAGATGGGATCTTCCATCCTGGGCGGGCATCATATGATGTCCTCCCATTCGCGCGTGGCCCACAGTGTTGCTCGGGACCCGGTGCGCGTACCCGGTGGCCGCAATGTCCGGCAGGCACCCGCGATTGCACGGGAACACAACAGGACCGTGGATCTGTGTGTATAAACACACAGATCCACGTCCTGTCAGAGGAGAGGAGACCGATGGTGTGTTCCCAGTACAGAGGAACACTGATCGGTCTCCTCCCCTTGTGAGTCCCCCCCCCACAGTTAGAATCACTCCCAGGGAACATAATTAACCCCTGTAACGCCCCTAGTGTTAACCCCTTCCCTGCCAGTCACATTTACACAGTAATCAGTGCAATCTTGATGTCTATGAATGGTAATGGGACCAATAACTTCTCTAAAGAGGCCAATGGTCTGTTCACTATAAACTGAATCCATTTCCAAAAGAATGTCATCCTCCTCTGAGAGGGATATGGCTAGTCAGATTGAGCCGTCAGGGGAAACTGTTGCATAAAACACTTCAGTCCCTGTATATATCATACAAAAGTTTTTTTTTTTTTCTTCTACCATTTGTAAATTGGAAAGACGTTTAATGCTATGATGTCTCTCCATAGTGGGGCTAAGCATAGCAGATTCCCTTCTAGTCCTCTGGACCCTCTTGTTGAGGTGCAGGAGGCTGGGAATTTAGGTAGATCTTCCCAAAGATTTGGAAGATACTTATTTATCCTCTTCGGAGGATCCTAATATGGAAGGAGTAGCATCACAAGACAGGTTGCTTGTGGACTCCCTTACTCAACCTTTTTTGCTGCCTGCAGCACAGGCTCTTGAGGAACCTACCTCTAATTGGGTTCATTAGAACCTCCCTCATTTGGGGATGTTTTTCCCTATTCATGCATGGCAAAAAAAATCTTATGCATTCTGAATGGGAACATCCGGATAAACAATATTATCCTCCCAAGAAATTCTCCACACTTTATCTATGAAAGAGGATTTCTATGAAGAAAATGGGGGGTTCCAGCAATTGATTCTGCAATCACCTCAGTGAGCAGAGTCTCACATGTCCGGTAGATAATGCACTGATGTTAAAACACCATCCTGTTGGTCTGGAATAAAAAGATTGAGGCCTTGTTTGTTTTCAATACACTTGGCTCCCGACGTAAGTCAGAGCCTAAATTGGTGGTTGTTATCCAGCAAAAGGGAAAATCTTTATCCTGGAAGGTGTTGACAACAGATGCCAGCCTTCTAGGCTGGGGAGCAGTCCTGGAAGAAGATTCTGTCCAGGGGAGATTGTCCAGGTTAGAACCTTGCCTATCAACTTTTTGGAAGATTCTGGCAGCGCGTCTGGCCCTAGAATCTGGGACAGTCAGACTACAGGACTGTCCTGTCAGGATACAGTCTGACAAGGCCATGGCAGTGGCTTACATCAATCACCAGGGGGGCACGAGAGGTGTGCAGCCCAAAAAGAGGTGAATAATGTTCTAGCTTGGGCAGAACACAACATTCCTTGCCTATCGGAAATTTTCATTTCAGGAATAGAGAATTGGCAGACGGACTACTTGAGTTGCCAACAATTATCTACGGGAGAATGATCTCTTCACCCCGGCATCTTCCTAGCGATATGTCAGAGATGGGGTATTCCGGACATGGACCTATTTGCATCCAGATTCAACAACAAAGTCATCAACTTTGTGTCGAGAACAAGGGATCTGCTAGCAGGTGGAATAGACGCATTAGTCTTCCAATGGGATCAGTTTTCACTGATCTATGTATTTCCTCCAGTTCTGCTACTTCCGCGCCTTCTCTGCAGGATTAAGAAGCAACAAAAGGAGATGATTCTGGTGGCCCTAGTGGGTCCCAGAAGATCTTGATTTACCAATATCATAAAGATGGCGTTAGGAGTCCTCAGACTCTGCCATTATAGCCAGACCTTCTCACACAAGGTCCGGTATTTCATCCTATCTTACGGACAAAAAATTTAACAGGTTTGACTGTTGAATCCCACTTTATAAAAGATCGCAGGTAATCTCCTTCGGTAGTGTCTACTTTGATTAATGCCAGGAAGCTGGCTTCCAGAATCATTTACTATAGAGTCTGGAAGGCATGTTTCTTGGTGTGGATCCAGGGGTTGGCATCCCAGGAAGTATGTCATAGGCAGGATCCCTGATTTCCTGCATATGGGATCTGAAATGAAGCTGGCCTTGACTTCTATCAAGGGCCAGATCCCGGCCTTGTCAGTGTTTTTTCAATGGCCTCTTGCTTCCCACTCTTGGTGCGTAGCTTATTCAGGGGGTAACACGGATTAATCCCCCTATCAAGGCACCTCTAAATCCTTGGGATTTAAAATTGGTCTTACCGGCTTTGCAGAATCATCCGTTTGAGCCTTTACGAGAAATTCCCTTGGTTCTTTTTGACAAGAAAGATTATCTTTCTGGTTGCCATTTCTTCTGCTAGAAGAATATTGGAACTAGAGGCTCTGCCTTGTAAAGAGCCATATTTGATCATGCATAAGGATGAGGTGGTTTTATGTCCTCATCCTGAATTCCTACCAAAGGTGGTAACAGGTTTTCATTTAAACCAAGATATTATGCTTCCTCCTTTCTCCCAGAGCCTCAATCTAGGGAAGAGAAGGCACTACATTCCCTCCATGTAGTAAGAGCGATCAGAGTCTATTTAAAGGTGACCGCTCAACACATGGTTTGTTTGTACTGCCAGAGGGTCCAAAGAGTGGACAGGCAGCGTCAAAATCCACTATTTTTCCAAAATGGATTCATCAAGTGATTGTTCAAGCTTCAGCTTAAAGAAGGAAATTCTTCCTTCCTTCTTATGTTAGAACACACTCATCCAGGGCGATTAGTGCCTCTTGGGTGGTGCATCATCAGGCCTCTATGGCTCAGACCTGTAAGGCCACGACTTGGTCTTCGGTTCATACGTTTATCAGATTTTATCAAATCGATATTAAAGGTCATGAGGATATTGCCTGTGGGCGCAGTATACGCTGGCCTCCTGTTTTTTTGTTGTGTCTGCCTCCCTTCAGTTGCCATTGCTATGGGACATTCTACATAGTAACTACTATGGCTCTGTGTCCCCTGATGTAAGAAAAGAAAACAGGATTTTTAAAACAGCTAACCTGTAAAATCCTTTTCTTTGATGTGCATCAGGGGACAAAAAGGTCCCTCCCTTGTTGGTATACACTTGTATTGCTTGGCTACAAAACTGAGGACTCCCAGTAGTGGGAGGGGTTATATAGGGAGTACATTTCTTGCCTTAGGGCGTGCCAGTGTCCATCACCTATCAGTGGTCTGTATAACCCACATAGTAACTACTATAGCTCTGTGTCCCCTGATGTACACCAAAGAAAAGGATTTTACAGGTAAGCTGTTTTAAAAACCCTGTTTTTTTAATCTGTTTTTACATCCTCCTCCTCCTTAACCGCAATTTTTCTTATGCAAAAACTGATGTTTGTACGTTTTACACCTATTTATTGTCTGATCTGATAGGGCTTTGATCTGATACAAAAAACAGATGTTGATGGAAGCAGATTTAAATGGATGATCATCCATTCACATACATTTTCCCATAGAAATACATTGATGTCTGTTTTTCATCTGTCAACCAATGGATGAAAAACGGACAAACGGTCCTTATGTGTGAAAGGGGTCTAAAGCTGCTTGCTGTGGAGGCACTCGACGGGATGGAGGGGGCAGAAGCAGCAAAGAGGGAGACGAGAAGAGGAGGATCCAGACTGCTCCGTGCATATCCACAGCAACAGGGCAGGTCATTTTTTTTTTTTTTTTTTTAAACAAGACTTTATAATTACTTTAAGTCTAGGTTCACATTATTGAAGGTCGGGAATGTGTGGAAATTTCCGACCTGCAAGCAAATGCACTGCTCTTTAATTCTTAAAGGCACCCCTAAATTTTTTCACTCACACCACACCGCTTGGTAGCATAGCACCATGCACCTTGATGAGGCGCAATTTAAAGAAAAAATAGGGTAAGTGAATTATTTCCTTGCTTCTCTGTGGGAAATTAATGGACTTCCTACACTCAGAATGCAGGTCACAGATCTGAACAAAGCCTTAAAATTTAACTCAGTCCATAACTATTGTGATTATGTTTGGTTGTGGAAAGTGGAATCACACAAAGATTTGTGGCCAAATTCTGGGAGCTCCAGGTGCTTAAAATGATTGTAAGGGTTAGTTTTTTTTTCTTCTGTTTAAAATAACAAACATATCATACTTCCACTGTGCAGCTCGTTTTGCACAGAGTGGCCCCGAACCTGCTCTTCTGGGGTCCTCCGGCGGCTCCTCCCCACATTAGGTAACCCCCTCAGAAAAGTGCTTCTCCAAGGGGGTTAGCTTGCGGGTGCGCTCCCGAGTCCAGAATTTGCGTCTACAGACACGAATGCCAGACTCAGGGCCCCCCCCCCGGTGGCTGTGCTACTATCAGTCTAGCCAATCAGGACATGAGACACCGGCTAGAGCTGATGTGCTTATCCCCGGCATGAGAAAAAGAGGGTTCAGGTAAGTAAAACGGGGGGCACTGGGGGGCTGCTGCACTGCAAGAGGTTTTTCACCTCCATGCATAGAATGCATGACGGTGAAAAACCACGGACGGTTTACAACCCCTTTAAAGGCTAAGTTCTTTTTTTTTTCTAAATTCCAACTCCCCTGTGTACCAATATACCAAGAATGTACCCCTGTTGCAGAAAATTTAAACGCTTTCTTTGATTTTTATAACTAGGCCTTACCTTAGCCCTTGCTGTATTTCTTAGAAAGCTTCATCACTTTCTGGTATGTAAAGAAGAAACCAGTAAGACACAGGAAGGAGTTTACCAGCTGACCTCATTAGCACACATATCCTTCACCCATCAGCTATGTTTGCACAGCATCCCCGGCATTCCTCCAGGCGTGCATTTGCCTGGCTTGTCAATATAGACTGCCATAGCTGCTATGTTTGCTATGTCCACATGCCTAAACTCTCTGGGGCCGCCTGTGGGTTGGACACCCCTGATGTATTGCAAGGGCCTGCCTGACTGAATAGAGAGTGACTGGATAGAGAATGGGAATGAGAATAACATGCGCGTGCGCCATGGAAGGTGGGAGAGAGCCCTCCTCTAGGCAATGAGTGAATAGGGCAGCCAGCCAGGGAGCCAGCATGTCACCATGCGCTTCATAGAAATCAACTGGAAGACCATCCAGACCAGGAGCCTTGCCAGTGGACAGGGAGTTAATCACAGCAAGAACCTCCTCAGTCGTGATTGGATCAACTAGATGGGATCTTTCCGAGTCAGAGAGACAGCCAAGGGCTATCAGATCCAGAAGAGATGCCAACCTCTCTGGGTCTAAACCCGAGGGTAATGTGGCGGTATATAAGTATTGATAAAAACCATGGAAAGCTTGCAAAATGGCAATAGTTGTTGAGCAGGTGACACCCGGTGAGCAGCAGTTGAACAAGAACCATTGTACGTGAAACACAAAACATACATGTATAAAAACACATCAACCAAACTAAAACTTCCCAAGCACCGGGTGCTTATCCTACCATTATCCAGCACCCCCCAGAACATCATGGGGGAAGTCAGGACAATGCCTGTAAAGCTAAACCTGATAGCCAGGTCACAGTACAGTCCTCTGTAGCACTGAACTGAAACTTCAAACTCAACTTTTGCAAAGTTCCTCCAGATACGTGGAGAATAACAGTTCAAGGAACTTTTGTTGATCTCTACAAAGTCAAACCGTCAGGCGTAAGTGCGTATCCAACGTAATATTGCACTTGCTGTAGCTCCAGTACTTGTGAAAAGGAAAATAGTAGGATAAAAGAATTCTGGATGTGGAAGATCCATGCATTAGATAACTTTAAGAGATAGGAAACTTTAATCTCAAAGTGGCCAGCCAGCCGTCAGCCTCCAAAAGGGTGTCAAAAAACCAAACATTTCCGTCATGTTGGACCCGAAGTCGGCTGAGGTAAAGCATGCTGTATTTAATGCTATTTGCTCCGAGCCGTATGGACATCATTGAAGGTTTTTCTCTTCCTCTGCAGCTCGGCCGAGAAGTCAGGGAAAAGGAGGACCGAGGTATTGCCATATTTTAGTGTGGGATGTTAACGAGCCTCAGCTAGAATCCTGTCCCTGTCTCGGTAGTTAAGAAAGCAAACTAGAAAGGGTCTGGGGAGGTGCCCAGGGATGGCTTTTAAGAAACATTAATATTAATCTTAAAAACTTTGTTAAAAAAAATATTGAAAAACAATTGTTGTGAATTGCAGGGGGCCAAGACTTTTCATTGATTGCTGCATCGTGGAATTTGTTAGTTAATAAGTAGGTTCATAAGGCTGTTCTATAGAGACTTTATTCTGAAAACTGCTCTGATCATTATCCATTTTAGTAGTCTACATTCAAAAAAGATCTAATTGCATTGACAAATTAAAGTAGAACTGTAATTTCCCAACAGTCAATTAATATTATATATGATCTCTAAATCCCTTCCATTAGTTAGAACTCATGTCACTGGTTCTAAAGGGGATATGATTCAGCCTGTGGGTACCCGATGGGCTCTTTTAACCACATAGGTAGGAGTAACAGCTGTAAGACCCAGCAGATGCTTAAAGAACTCCTCCGCAAATTCTGCAGGGTGATCCCCTTCATCTCCCTCAGGTAATCCAAGGACTCCAATATCATTCCGCCTGAGCCAGTTTTCAGCATCAGATTTTGCGACAAGGTCCTGTACTGTGCGCTGTAATTCGGCAATGCAGGTGACATGGGTGGCAGGGAGATCCTCGGTAGCAGAGATTCTGGACTCAGACACTGTCATTCACCCCCTGATTTTGTCTAGGTCATTCCTTATCAGGTTGCACTCTTCCACAAGGTGATCAATTTGCATCAGCAGTGAGGTCCTGCCTTGTTCAATTGCTGAAAGTATCATGGCTGTACTATCCTGGGGTAAGGGGGCTGATGCCTCCACCACCGGAGCGTCCCCGGGTTCCATTTCCAATTCAGCCAGTAAGGCCTGGAGCCTCCCGATCAAGATGGTATCCATCTGTGGTGAAGGGGATGGCAAAAGTTCGTGCAGTTGAGTGGACTTGGCACAGGAGGGGATCCACAGAGCCCACGCCCGGGTTATCGCTTGCAAGGATGGCAAGGGATACGCAGATGGTGGCTGTGACCAGGCCCTAAGGTATCTCGGCTGGAGCAGATATTCAAGCGCAGCTCAACAGCCCTCCTCCACCCAGTAAGAAGATGGATAGGAGGGTAGGGATGTGGAGACTGTGCGTCCGGGCCCAGGATGAGTACAATCCAAAGCAATTTACCAGGATGGAGGCTGGGAAGATGGTGACCATCACCAGGCCCCAGCAGGCTGTGGCCGACTCCAGGCCCCAACAGGAAGGTAAGGAGGTGAGAGGATGGATGGGAATCGCAGGTCTGTGCTCCGGAGCCCGGGATGGAGAGTGCACAGCTGTGAGTCCTAGGCCGGCAAGATGGCCGCTGCCACCAGGCCCTAGCTTGCCACGACTGGCCTCCACAGGCAGCATCGGCCCGGTGGCCCTCTAATCCATAGCAGGGATGTGAGGAGATGAGATGGTAGAAGAGGATGGCCTGTCAGCGCTCTGGAGTTGTGGGTGGATAAGGCTCAGTGGACAGTTGGGGGACTCAGGCCAGGTAACGTGGCGGCTGCGAGTACAGGCAGACTACGGCCAGGCAGTTATCTCCTCCTGCGGGCAGCAACACCACTTGATTCCTGGCCAGGGCAGAGCAGGGGGTGGAGAGGAACGGTCTGCAGGCAGTGTCAGTGTTTAACAGACCAGTGGATGCACGGATGGCGTAGGATGAAAGCTAGGATACCTGAAGCTCTTCTGTAAAACGTCCGTCTCTGCTCACATCAGGACACGCCACCTCCCCCAGTCTCTATTAAAGTTTTGCCTTTAGTTACACTTTCAATGTAGGATATAATTCCACTAACGTTATTTCTACTTTATGGTGATGGGGATTTAAAGACCAAAGGATACTGAGAGCTCTGCTGCCAGGAACATTGCAATCAGTAAAGCTACTCTCCAGGGAAGGTCACTTAGTATCACTCGGACTTGGGCATGCAGCTAAAATCTCTATGGTTATTGAAAGACATAGAAGCACAGAGTCTCCAAATATTATGGACTATCTCAGTACCCAAGGATCATCAAATCAATATAATATAAAATATAAATTATTTATGGTTGATGCCTTTGTTTCATTATTTGTTATGTTAAGTCATAAATATATTGGTGTTTTATTATAGACAGTTTTTTTGGCCCTTTTCTCCTCCTGAGGAAGCGGTGTAGGCTGCATAACATGTAGAGGCACAGCTGCCCATTGTACTCATATTCTACCATCTGGAATCAACGTAACTGACTAGTGTGGTCAATGATCCAACTATGTGCGACCTAATATGAGCTACAATTTGTTAAACTGTCAATTGTTTTAATATACTTTTTCGCTGTGTTCAATACGTGTAACCTGAGTAACAATAAATGGTTTATATTTTATTTATATTTATCTGATGCTCTTTGGGTACCGAGATAGTCCATAATATTTGGAGCCTCTATACTTCCATGTCTTTCAATAATCAGTTTTGGAATGATGCTACTTATTAACTCTTTTAAGAAACATTAATATTAATCTTAAAAACTCTGTTAAAAAAAATATTGAAAAACAATTGTTGTGAATTGCAGGGGGCTAAGACTTTTCATTGACTGCCGCATCGTGGAATTTGTTAGTTAATAAGTAGGTTCATAAGGCTGTTCTATAGAGACTTTATTCTGAAAACTGCTCTGATCATTATCCATTTTAGTAGTCTACATTCAACAAAGATCTAATTGCATTGACAAATTAAAGTAGAGCTGTAATTTCCCAAGTCAATGAATATTATATATAATCTCTAAATCCCTTCCATTAGCTAGAACTCATATCACTGGTTCTAAAGGGGATATCACGTGATCTTACAATGCACGCCTGTCCAGGAAACCACAGGGCTTGCAGTTGCTGAATTTATCATAAATGAGTCAGTATTACATCCATTCAACAGAGATTTGTGAGAAAAACACTGTTTAATATGAAGCAACTAAAAATGAAAAAATCAATAAAATTGACTAAATGGACAAACATATGCTAGTATGCATGGTAACTACTGAATTCAGTTCCTGTGACCTTAATCTAAGGGTGGCATTACCTGGCAGTAATATGTACTAGACAATTTTCAAAGTGGTTCTAAAGGGTTATGTTTTTTTTACCTTAAAGTGGTTGTAAACCCTTACAAACCACTTTGACCTACAGGTAAGCCTAGATTAAGGCTTACCTGTAGGTCCAAGCAATATCTCCTAAACCTATATGGTTTAGGAGATATTTGCCCGAAAACGGGCACCGCTGTCTACGGCGCATGCGCCGTAGACAGCGGCGCGCAATGAGCGCGGCATTCTCAGCAACGGAGCTGCCGCACGTGTCGGCTCCCGTGCGCATGCGCGGGAGTGACGTCATCGCGGCTTCGCTGAATGACAGCGGCGGAGCTGCGAGACCCCACCAACAAGATGGATGCGGCGGACTACAGGGGACAGCGGCGACTTCGCTGGCTCCTGTGTCAGGTAGGTGACACATAATGGGCTACTATGCAATGCAAAGTTGTCCATTATGCTTTGCCTTTGCAGGGAATGAAAGAGGAAGTAAACTCATCAGGGTTTACTTCCTCTTTAATGCATATTCTACATTAAGGTAAAAAGCTTTCTGGTATTGGGATCCCCCCAGCTCCCACATATACTTACCTGAGCCAGATCTTGATCCAGCACTGTGCCTGACAACTGTAGCTCTCTCCGCTTTCTATCTCCTCACAGGACAGAAAGGCAGCAGTCAGAGCCAATGACTTTGTCAATGGACACAGGCAGCATGGCTCGGGATTAAACCAACATGGGTGCCCACATAGCAAGTGGCTTGCTATGGGAGCACTCGCCGAAGAGGAGCCAGGAGCACTGGTGGGGAACCACAGAAAAGGGGGTTTGGGGCTACTCTGTTCAAAACCATTACATAGAGCAGGTAAGTATGACATGTTTATTATTAAAGAAAAATAATCTTTAGAATCACTTTAAGCAATTTATAGGCATGTGATACCTATATGAAAATATTACCTTATCACAGAAGTCCGCAAAGGCGTGTGCAGGGGGTGTGCCTGGTCACAACCTTATCACCAATGTTGCCAACAATGTAGTGTCTGTAAAAATCCAGATGCTACAGTTGCTCCACGTCCCTGCTGCCTCCTTAGCCAATGGTAACGAAACTGCACAGCCCCCTTCCCCAGCGTGCCTTATTTGACATTACAATAGAAGGTTCCGGCAGCTTGAGCAGGCAGGACTAAATCCAGCTTTCAGTGTGGGACGGAATTCAGTCTACCAGGAGAAGGTAAGCACAATGTAGTCAGTACACATACGTACACACGCATGCTTGTGTGCTTACATTTTGAGGTGCACATCCCAATGCAATAGGCCACGCACACTTATGGAAGTCCACAATATGGTCTTTCAAACATTCAAACTCCAGATGATTGCTATACGCTCCTGGTTCTGCCACAAAGCGAAGTTAACCTGGAATGAGTAACAGCTAAAGTTCTAAGGGATAACCAGGTGTCCTCAGCCACAGTATAAGCTCTCTATTTGAGATCTGATGGCTTCTAGTCACCCTTGGAACTCTCTAGGGAGTGAAACCTTGATCTTGAGTTGGAGAGTTTGGAGAGCAATAAGCCCAGGTTCACACTGAGTTGTGGGAATGAAACCGTGCGAGTTCATTTCACTCCTGCATATCAGTCCCAGTTTCGGCTGCAAGGCCAGAGACAACTGTGCAGGTTTCTGCAGAGATGTCAATGTAAATCGCAGTCCAAAATCGCAAAAAGTAGTACAGAAACTACTTTTTGAAATCGGTGCAGCGGCGCAGATGCGGCGTCACACTGATTAGGTGGGTGCCAAATAGCATGTCAAAATGCTTCAGTGTGAACCAAGGCATAAGCTGATTCCTTTGATAAGCCTAACCATATGCTACATTGTAGCTTATTCGTTCTTTTTTTATTGTCCATGTAAGGGCTGTTTCAATGGCATTTTGTTCATGTCAGAAAAGTTCTGCATTCCAAGTCAACTGGGGGGAGCAAATCTGACTTTAGGCAAATCAAATGCAGGTCAGGAGGAGGTCAACTGCAGGTTATATGTACCTGTCAATAATTTCCAAATGATCTCAGAAGGGTCTCAAATTGATACAATCAACAAGCGCCCTTTAAGTGATTTCTACTCAATCCACTGCACTTTGTTTCTTGTGTTTTGACTTCCCAACTGTGTATAGATGGGTCTCACACAGCATAGATACCTTCTGCTGCCTGTATGTGTGCAACTCTATCACACTGAAACAACTGATGCATCGCACTCTTTCACCTGACAAAATACTACATTGGGCTTAGGCTCAGTAACTTAAAATTGAGCTCAAGAGCTGCATTTTAATTTTAAAGAAAACATGTGATGAGAGTAATATGTCGGCTGTGACTGTTAACCCCTTTTTCAAGAAAAGCTAATATACTACTAGATGCTTTGGCTCCAATACTTGAGTTACAAAACTGGAACAAGTCTACAAATTAGGTATTGCAGCATTTCTCTTTTATTTACTAAATGCGTGTCCCAGGTTTTCTGGTGAAAAATTAAACCAGATTTACACAGGTAACTGGCATTTTCAGAAAAAGTAGTATATTTCTCTTAAAGGAAGTCTACTTGAAAGCTAACATCTTTTTCAATTATGTTGCTAATTTAAATGCGGTCAGGAAGTTGGTGAAAACTCCTTATTGGCATACTCAATTATTCTGAATCAACCCTTGTCTCCGCCCCTACCCATCTCTGATCACATACCTTGGTTCCACCCCCTACCCACCTCCCATTACTGCCTTTTTAGAGAATACAGAACCAAGTATCATTTTGTGGTTATAAGTAATTTGAATTACATTTCTTAATCATAACATGAAAAGCAGTAAAATAGATCCACCGTAGCCAGTAAAAATAGAGCCCCCTCCCAGCAACAATAGATCCCACCAACAAAAATGCACCCCCTGAAAACATTCCCCCCAGCAGCAACAATAGACCCCCGGCATGAACAATAGACCTCCCCACAGCCGGCATCAATAGACTCCAGCAGCCAGCAACAATAGACCCTGCCTTTAACAGTAGATCTCTCCTAACAATAACTGACCCCCAGCAATATAAGACCCACCCCCAGCAACAGTATGTCCCCACCAGCAATAATAGACCCCCCTACAAAAATAGATCCCCTCACAGTCAGCATCAATAAACCCTGCAGCACACTCCAGCACCCATTACTATTACATACAGTCAGTGCTGGAGGTCCCAGAACTGCTTTCCCCCGCATTCCCGCTGAAAAAAAGCCCTGGACATACTTGTTCTGGGTTTAGAGACGTACAGGCATACCCCACTTTTAAGTACACAATGGGGTTTATTTACTAAAGCTGAAAAGTGCAAAATCAGGCTCACCTCTCCATAGAAACCAATGAGCTTCCATGTTTTATTACAAAAGCTTAATTGAACAAGCTGGGGTTAGAAGCAAATTGGATTCTATGCAGAAGAGAGCCTGATTTTGCACTTTTCAGCTTTAGTAAATAAACCCCATTGCGTACTTAAAAGTGGGGTATGCCTGTATGCCTCGTACACACGATTGGACTTTCTGGTCTGATGGTCTTCCCGACGGACTTTCGGCGGAGTTCCGATGGGCTTTCCAAACGAACGGACTGCCCACACATGAACGGTCTAAGTCTTTTCGAAAGTCCGTTTTACTAAAAAAAAAAACTAGTTAGCCCCCTAACCCCCAAACATATATATTTTTTTTAAGCAGACACTCTAGAGAATAAATTGGTGGGTTTTGCAATTTTTTATGTCACAGTATTTGTGCAGCGTTTTTTCAAGGTTTTTGGGGAAAAAAATACACTTTATAATTTAAATGCACAAAAAATATAATACATTGCCCAATTTGTTTGTAAAATAAAGAAGCTGATGTCATGCCAAGTAAATAGATATCAAACAGGTTATGCTTTAAAATTGAGCACGCCCGCACAAACTAAGTAAATTTTACTATCTGTAGGCAGCGCTTTAAAAGCCTTTACAAATTATCGCTTTAGATGTACAGAGGAGGTCTAGTGCTAGAATTACTGCCCATGATGCGATGTTCAGGGCAATACTTAACATGTTTGGGACGATCACGGTTTGTGTGCGTGTGGGACCAAAGCATGCCTTCGCCTTTGTGTTCAAGCGAAGGGGGACAGGATGGGGGCACTTACATTTCTTTTTTAGTTAGTAATTATTTTTATATTTTTTTACACTGTTGCTTTAAACATTTTCCTTTTTTTAATCACTTTTATTGCTGTCACAAGGAATGTAAACATCCTTGTGACAGCAATAGACATGAGACAGGTACTCTTTATGGAGCGATCTCGGGTCTATAAGACCCCAAATCCCTCCTTTGCACTTGAAAGCATAAAGTGCGCAAAGATTAGCGGTTTTGAATACTTTCAATTTTTAAAAAATGACGCTGATAAGATGCCAATAAACCGGAAGTGATGTAATTTCATCACTTCTGGGTTACCATAGTGGCAACCCCATCAAAGCCAATCCCAGCTTTCTTCGGGTCTCCGACTAGACAGAGAATGTGCTGGCTAGTAGGTTATGGGACGGGAGAAGGATGTACTGACTTCATGGTCCTGATCCATCTGACCAGCCCCCAGGAAGACAATGGCATGGGGTGCGGATCCACCCGATCTTGTTGTCTCAGGGCTGGCCAGCCCGAGTCAAGGATACTAAAGGAGGATCCTGAGGCGGTTGGGTGCCGTCTCCAGTTTGGGAGAGACCCATTAACTTCAAGCATTCCAGGGGAGGACTCTTCAGAAGAAGACCACGTATGGGTTGGTTTCTTAGTAAGAGCCTGGAAGGGCTAAAGTACCCAAGAGAATCTGGTCTTGTGGATTTCGCCGAGCTGGCTGAAAGATCCAGGTATCACACGAGTGTTCTACAAGTTTAGTTTCCTACGTGTTCTACAACGTCTGTGGCAGAGACTTGTTCCTGAGTAAGCACCTTGTTGGCTGCTATGCCTTGTGAGAGAGGGACTGTCCAACCTGAGTGAACATCCAGTTGCGAATGGCTATTCTCTGGATGCAGTCAAAGTAAGCAAGTTCTTCAACATTGACTTTGACGCTAAGAGTACCTGAACTTTCCTTTCCAACCCTCTGATCCCATTTTAAGAGACTGTTCATTGTCTACGTTTTTTGCAAATAAAATCCATTTAAGTGGATCTATCGTCAGTCTCTCAAGTTACTGGGCCATCTAGCACAGGACACCCCTAGACGTGAAGTGAGGAGAAAGAAGGAACGGTAAGCCCAAATCTAACCAGCAGCTCCTTCGGGGGTTAGTGCTACATATATATATATATATATATATATATTTCCAAGCTTTGCGTAGAAAGGTTCACTTTGTGCTTTCAACATTTATTCTTAGGCTGATACACAACTTATTTTTATTTATATTTCCCAACTTGATTTATTAAGACATAATCCAAACAGCACTTTAACAGCCAAAAAAAGTGCGTTTAAATTTGTAATCAACATCTAAGCTAGCGGCCCGGTTGATGGCCCCCCCATGTGCAGAAAGGGGGTACTAGAGGCAACCTTTTTCCTCCAGTACTCCCAAGAAACTATGGACTAATACCTTGCATATAATTATAATCTTTTTAAAACAGAAATTTTACCATAACAACTTGATAAAAAATAATGTTCTTTAGCAAGTAACATACATACATTCCACATTAGTAATTATGCTACCAAAATTAGTGTGTGCTGTAAATTGTCCCCAGCATTGGTTCTTGCTGGAGGCTGACATTTTTCTGAAGCCCAGAGCTCCTGAGCAGCAGTAAATCATAAAGCAGAACTAAACCCATTGATTTAAATTTTTAAATGGTTTAAAAAAACAGTTACATTCTTGGAATGCTAGAAATGCTAAATGTCCCATTTGCTTGTGTCCTCAGCCAAACTGTCAAACCATCAAATGGCTGGTGTCATAATTGATCACATGTGTCGCACCATGGTTGCAGATCAAACAGAAGCAGCTTCCTTGGTTGTAAAGGATAGGAGGGTTTAATTCCGCTTTAAGGCTGTCAGCAGATTGGCCTCTACAAATTTGGCAGTGCCTAAAAATGGAGAGCAACTGAGCATGTGTAGAACAGGGTGAGACAGTGTATTACTGGATTTTAATCAGTATAGACACTTATTTTTAATGATTTCCATAGCTATAAAAGGGGGTAGGTATTGTTTGAGTATTTAGAACGTTCAGACAGATCAAAGTATATATGTATAAGAAATGATAAACCCATAATATTTTTTCAGACACACAAAGAGGTAGTGTATGCACAGTATCTGTGTGTGCGTATATGTATGTGTGTATATATATATATGTGTGTGTATATATATATATATATATATATATATATATTTTTTTTTTTTTTTTTTATTAGAAAAAAATATGCATAGATAAAAATTGCAGCATTAACAGCACTAGCAGAATATCCTAAAATATTCAGTGCAATATGATAGCATTCAGTGAGCTAAAAACATCAAACACACAAAGTGAGCGACATCAAAGTCCATGCCGTATCCCATCAGAAATTTTAAAACATTCTCTTCCTGAATACCATCACTGATCCACCATGTGAACACTGCTTTGGTGATGCGCTCACCGCAATTGAGAATTAGATAAGCCTGGTATCTCCACAAGGATATTCGATAAAGCTGGAGCTTCACCAGGATGGCGATCTGAGCATGCTCAGGCACTGATATCATCACTAATGGCAAATGAGAGGGAAGACAATTTCTAGGTATACAATCAGATCGGAAACTAATTTCTAAGTAAATTTGAACATTTCTTGGCGTATACAATACTAGTTCTTTCCCTCTCTGAATTGTATACAGTGTTCCCATAGATAGTTTTCACCCGCTGAACTGAGCCACCCCAGGAAAGATCTCTGGTAACCTTGGGAGAGGGTCCAGCTTTATATAATATCCTTGTGGAGATACCAGGCTTATCTAATTCTCGATTGCAATGAGTGCATCACCAAAGGGGTGTTCACGTGGTAGATCGGTGACGGTATTCAGGAAAATAATGTTTTAAAAAATTTCTGATGGGACACGGCACCGCACACTGATTTAAGGACCCTTGCATGGACTTTGATGCCACTCACTTTATGTGTGTTTGATGTTTTTAGCCCACTGAATGCTATCATATTGCACTGAATATTTTAGGATATTCTGCTAGCGCTGTTGATGCTGCGATTTTTATCTATGCATATTTTTTTTCTAATATTTTGTACTTCTATAATAGCTCCTATAGTATGTGACTCTTAAATCTTTGGAGCACTGGGATCAGTTACATTTCTTGTTACTGATATTTTGTAATATATATACATTAGGTTAACTATATGCTGAATAATGGCAGTACCTTACATATTTTTCATACTTCAGATGTCCACCTTCTATAATCTCCTGATGACGTAGACCGTTGATCTATGAAATGTGTAGAGAGGTATTTTAATCAACCCTTTAAGAGGGTGATTGTAGTAATTGGTCTGATGGGTAATATGAAGTTCTGTGATTGAAAAGGTTAGACTATTATGAAAAAGACAATATATAATCTACAGTATATTAAAACTGCACAAATAAGTGATGTGTAGAAGTATGGATATATTTAAGAATTTGTGTCATGATCATACATGCTAGAGCTGCACGATTAATCATTAAAATATTGCGATCTCGATTCAACCCCCCTCACGGCATCTCTACGATTCCATCATGTAACAAGTACAGAGCCATTCTCTGCTCACTCACAGCTGTCAAATGGAAAAAAAAAAAACATCCAGCAAATGTTTATCAATATTGTTCAGCGCTGGGAGATAAAAGGAAACATTATAACATTTAGTTCTTTTAGATTAAAGGAATGAATTCGGTCTGTAAATGAGAGCAGTTTAACTACTTAAAGACTAAGCCTTTTTCTGATACATTGCTTACAAGTTTAAAATCTGTATTTTCTGCTGGAAAATTACATAGGGCCCCCTAACATATATTATATATATTTTAGCAAAGACCCTAGAGAATAAAATGGCGGTCTTTGGAATATTTTATGTCACACTGTATTTGAGTAGCAGTCTTTCAAACGCAATTTTTTTTCTTCCAGAATCCTGTAGCTCTAATATATGCTTTTAGAAAGACTAGGAAAATCGTTATTTTTTTTGGCTTAATTGTATTCTCAGAGTAATATAATGTATTCATGGGTACAGATGACTGCAATGTGTTTAAATGCAACTGACAAAATAATGGAAAAATAACATGAAGTTGTGTCGAAGAGGTGCTGTTAATAGTAATTCACCAGACTGATGGTTGATATCGTTATTCTAATTCCAATTGTTTTTGGCCTTTTAGGTCTTCTCAGTCATGGTTTTTATTTCTGTACCAAAATAAGGATAGCATGAAAAATACATAAAATGGACAACATTTGCCGTAGACATCTTTTTGAAGTCCTCTTATGTAACCACTGTAGACAAATGAGTTGGTTCTACACTTGGCCTTAAGTTTTTATAAATAATTAATTATTTCTTTGCTTAGAAAACACTTCAATGTGAAAGCAACTGTGTTCAGTGCAGTTTTTGTCTGTTTCCTTTATTTTAATAGTTGCATGTAAATATTACAGTATGGATTCTCATAGTAGTATGTAAATCATGCCCTTCTAGAAGTTTGAAGATGTGATTTATTATTTCAATATCAGAGCAAGCCATGTCTGTTCAGTTCTAGACTAGCATAGTGCCCTCTCGCTGCAGTGTCGACACACAGAGAAATGGCCTGGTGTTTATCTATGATATGGGGGGCAGTCAGTACAGCAACTTTGAGCTGGAATTAAGCAAGAAGATCTTGAGCCTTCTGAGGGTGAGTGTAATCTCCATTCATCCATTTGTCCTGCTAAAATCATCAACTCTAGTTCAGGGATTCCGTGTTTCCTTATTTCCAAGGACACCTATAAAATATAACATTTGCGACCCTTAATTGACCATGTACTAGTACATCATAGTTTATATTGACTATGGAAATTCAGTTCTTTCCTGGAGCACAAAGGGAAGAATGCATTTCTTACCTAGAGAATAATTAAATTGTCATCTGATTTTTACCTACAAAATAATGTTCTGCTTGAGGTATCTCTTCAACTTAGAGTCACTCACTGTAGTAAGGTTTCTTATTTTTGGTAAATTTTCATTCCCCCTTTTTTTGTATGTCATGGTTAAAATACATGGGCTGTCATTGTTGACCTTTTTTTATTAAAATGCCCCAGAACAAGAGAACCCAGAAAAAGGATAAAGTGGAAGAAGAATTATATTGACGTAAGAGTGTTGTTAGATTGACAATTGAGTAGAATTTCAAATGGAAATGTTGGCAGCCTCCATGTTACCTCTTGACAATTCATTCTTAACTTGCAACCTTACATTATGGGCTTTTGGTCCATGCTTCCCCAACTATTTCTAATTTTGAAGTAAGACTATTGGCAACTATTCTCTTATCTGCCCATTGTCCATTCTGCTTCCATTTACAAGGCATTATGTACACTGGTAACATGTGAAAGGAAGTTGATGTACCTTCTTATTCACTGAAGAATATTATTACATTTTCCTCAATTCTTCCTCCAGTAGGTCTAGGGAGTCTAGTAAACATCAAATCAGCCAGGCCCTTTTGCTATAATCATCATTGCCCCCACCCACAGAATTTAATTTTTTTTCTGCCTCGATGTGAGCATATCCCATGTTTTTATGTTAGGGAGCATTTCCAGCTCGTCTAAAGAAAGTCTTCATCGTTTCTCCTCCTGTCTGGTTCAGAGTACCATATTCAATCATCAGCTTGCTGCTTAAGGAAAAGTTAAGAGAGAGGGTAAGTTAATTGTGTGTGTTGTGGGTGTACAAGATCTAACATGCACAGTTTTCTTGTTTTGTTGACAGTTTTACCAGGGACATTTGGCTTTAGAGCTCAAATCTGATACTAAGTTTCTGAATCAACGATGGTGCCAAGATCTCTCTGATGTAGTTTCCCAGTTCTAGAGGAGCCTCACTCTGTTTTTCTTGTCCACTATAGCAAATAGATAAATAATGCAACAGTGAGAGGTCATAATGACCATGGCAGGTAGGTATATTTGTGACTCAGATGCTTAAAATTCACATCAACCTCTAAAAACAACTTGAGAATCTGGTTGGCGTCTAGCCATAATGATAATATCTTTAACAATGATTTACATGAAAACTTAAATGTAATATGTATTACGCAATCATCAGAAACATGCTTTCTTTCATCTCAATAGGTACACATGGTGAGCTTGACTGAACTTCTCCAGCACTTACCTCCACAGTGTCTCCCTGAGTCTCTAGGTGGACTGCTTCCCTGGGATCCTGGCTCCTGGAATTGCCTGCTGCTGCCTGGCCGTACAGGAAGACCAGATCCCCTGGATGAGGTGGTGCTGGTACTTGGAGACGGACAGAGAGGAAGCGTACATAAACCGGTGCCAGGAAGTATGACCTTGGCTCAGCTGAAGGAACGTGTTAGCACTTTAGGGAGGCATGGAGTGTATGAAGAATATGAAGAGATAAGAAATGAGCAACCAGAGGGGACATTCACAGTGTCGTTGTAAGTTTGTGAAAAAGTACATGGTGATGGGGAAAGGGAAACCGTTTGCCTTATGGAATGAAAGTCTAAGTTATTCTGTGTAGGAAAATGGGCAGGTGAAAGTGTTCATGCAGGTGGTAGCCCAGCAAGGTTACAAAATGAAACTGTCATGAACCGATATATATATTTGAGAAGATTTTGACTGAAGCTTGCCACACTTTTATTCATGTTACTGCATTTTGATTCCAGTGCAGTGAAGCTGAATCCATTTGACACTGTTGCCTGTGTTTGCAGTACAGAAGTCACAGAATGGCAGTCTTTGTGTGCACACCAGTATTTTACTTTGCATGCAATAGATGTCCTTGCTATATAGACAGAGGTAAATAATGTCAGCATCAGTAGCAATTAGGCAAGTTTCTATGATATCTGAGGAAACTCAACAATTACTACCTGATGCATTATTTAAGGATGCTAGTGTCAGACCCAACCGTACAGCTGACAGACAAAGAATATACTATATGTATGTAATCTATAGAGAAGGCAATCGACGCACCCTAAATCACATAAGAAATAAAAAAAGCAATCGACAATCCGCAACCTGGACACCAAAGGGAATTTCAAAAGCCCCTAATACCGGTAACATCCACAATATATATATAAGGTGCAGCGCAAATAATAGGTATCACAGTATAATTGATAAAACAAATCTCATCAGTCCACAGTCAGAAACCAATGACCTTGAGTCACAGGGAGAAGTGAAATAGAGAGATGTCCCTTGTGTGGAGGCAAATTAAGTAATCCTCCGATAAGTGAATGAGCCCTCCACCAACACTTAAAATGCACACTCACCTCACAATATTGACCCCTGAATGAACAGGAAAGGTCAACTGCGCTGTTTCCCTCTACCCTGGGAACAGGGATTAAATGAATAGATCTCTGCCATACCGGCAGTCACAAATACATACCGTCATCCATGCAAAAATATAGGACAAATCTAAGTGCTCTCCGTTTGGTTAAAAATATAACACACTTTATTAACCACTTGCTTACTGGGCACTTAAACCCCCCTCAGTCCCAGACCAATTTTCAGCTTTCAGCGCTGATGCACTTTGAGTGACAATTGCGCGGGCATACAACACTGTACCCAAATGAAATTTTTATCATTTTTTTCCCACAAATAGAGCTTTCTTTTGGTGGTATTTAGTTACAGTTCGGAGTTTTATTTTTTGCTAAACAAACAAAAAAAGATGCAAAAAAAAAAAAAAAAAAAATCATGTTTTAATAGTTTGTTATAAAATTTTGCAAACGGGTCATTTTTCTCCTTCATTGAAGTGCGCTGATTAGGCGGCACTGATAGGCTGCATTGGTGGGCACTGATGGGCTGCATTGGTGGGCACTGATGGGCTGCATTGGTGGGCACTGATGGGCTGCACTGGTGGGCACTGATAGGCATAGTTAAGGCGGCACTAATAGGCACAGATAAGGCGGCACCGATGGGCACAGATAAGGCGGCACTGATGGGCAAAGATGGGCACAGATAAGATGGCACGGATGGGTGGCACGGATAAGTGGCACGGATGGGTGGCACGGATGGGCACTGATAGGTACCACAGATAGATGGGACTGATGGGCACTGATAGGTGGCACTGATAGGTGGCTCTGATAGGTGGCACTGCTGGGCACTGATGGGCGGCACTGCTGGGCACTGATGGGCGGCACTGCTGGGCACTGATGGGCGGCACTGGGGTGCAGCACCTTTGAGGCAGATTGGGTGGCACTGTGGGTGGCACTGTGGGGTGGCACTGTGGGTGGCACTGTGGGTGGCACTGTGGGCACTATGGGCACTGACAGGGGGCACTGACGGGGGCACTTACTTTTTCTTTTATTTTACTTCAGGATGGCACTGCGGGAGGCAGGTGGGCACAGGCAGGTGGCAGGTGGTCCCTTGTATTGATGGCCGTGATCGGGACTGATGTCCCGATCACGGCCGCCGGTGATCGGCTTTTTTTTTCTCTCCTCGCGCTGTCAGCGCGAGGAGGAATAATAGCCGATTACCGGCTCCGTTCTATCACATGATCAGCTGTCATTGGCTGACAGCTGATCACGTGATAAGGGGTCGGGATCGACCCCTTACACGGATCGGTGATCAGGCGAGTCTCACGGACTCGCCGATCACAGGGCGCGCAGGCCGCTCGTAACCAGGACGACGTCAATAGACGTAGTCCTGAAAATGTAGGTCCGCGCTAATGCCGTCATTTGGCAATAGCGCGGATCTGAAGTGGTTAAGAAAAAGACTTGCATCTCCCTCCTCTTGGATCATGGAACGAATAAAATTACAGCTTGTCCTTGCGAGCGGTTCCTTCAAATTCAGATAGCGGATGACGCCACACGACGTGGCTCCTTCCTCTGTTTTATTTGTTTTATCAATTATATGTATGTAATGCCCCAATAAAATCACTGCACACCACATTTGTTTAAATACAAGTGTGCAATGTCTTTGTTAATAATTTGTAATATTTATTAATAAGCCCTTATCCTATTAAACATTTCAAAACGTACAAACAAGATTAACTAGCGCTACTTTAAATTTGAATATTATTAATGTAAACAATCCTGTTGTGTCTTGATTTTTGCTTGAGGTGATTGCACTTGCGACAGAAAAAATTCAGTACTGTCCATGATATTTTTTTATTTGCTAACATACAATTTTTCAGGACAAGCTTTAGGGGTATGTCCCTTTCTTCAAGGTCTTGGTCACCCTGAAGAATAGGATATAACTTGAAAGCTTGTCCTGAAAAATTGTATGTTAGTCCAGTTAAAAAATGATATCACGGACAATACTCTTGATTTTTGAAGACATTATTTACGTATCGTATGTAAGGTAGGAATGAATATATCCTGATTCGCCCAATTATCACCTCACGATGAGCACTAGTAGGGAGATGTGCTTGATGGCCTAGTAAAGGTTTATCAGGCAGTCTGTTATAAATGATCAGCCAATAGATTGAACTTTTTTTTTTTTTTGTAATAGTATAAATATCATGGTTTCATAAAGCCTGTAGTGTTCATTTGCATTGTATTTTTTTTTAACAAACCTTAGCCTCCATTTCACAAAGCTTTTTCACTATGATAAGGCTGTTTGTTTTAGCCATCTGTATTTTTCAAATCTTATTTGACTTTTTACAAACAAGTATCCTTATCCCAGTGTGTTATCTGTGAATTAAGCCTCTGTTGTTATTCTAATGTGTTTTCTAGTACCATTAGCAGACAATGTCCTGTGTTAATAGTCCTAGTATATGCCACAACCTATAAGAATGTATTTTGTGAATAGGAATAGCATTGACTTTGCTGGGATAGATTTGCATCTCAAAGGCAGTTTTTGTGGTCACTAGTTTCCATTGAATAAAGCATTATTATAATATACAGTATATTATGTATATATTTGTGGCTAACTGCATAACCTTTCTGTGACAGTTTTACTGTTTATATTGTATTGTATAACTTTGTATGTCAAAAATCTTTTGTTTTCCATCTTAAGAGCACCTGTAAATAGAGATCGGAATCGGTATGGAGATGTGCCATGCCTGGACCAAACACGAGTCAAATTAAAACGAGCGAATTGGCATGATGTAAATATAATACATGTATCATTATTGAAAAAAAGCTTAGATGTTCCATGTTTGTATAAGGGTAATCATAGGGAAAAGTGTTGGCTGGGTCCTTTTTTATAGTTGACCTTAGGCCTTATTCATACAGGCATACTACAGTGTACATGTTTGCCCACACAGGGATGTACAGACATTCTGTGCATCCCTGTGCAGGTAGTCCCATTAATGTCAATTGATGCTGCTCTCAATTTGACATTTGTGTGTGTGCACGGCCCCAAACATACACTCTTGGTGTTCATGGACATGCATCTGCACAGTTGTCAAATTTGGAGAAGCAGATGGGTCTGTGTAGCCACTGCATCCCAATTGACATGAATGGGACAAACTCAGCCCTCGCACAGGTGTATGCTGTAGTACACCTGTGTGAACGAGGCATTCGATTACATTCTTTCCACAATCATCTGTATCCACCAGATTGCAATGCATGTTGAATGCTATGTTATAGTATCATTTATTTTTGTTTCTTACAGTAAATATGAGCTGACAATTGTATTTGTTAGAAGCACTCCAGCAAGCTATAGTATTTTTTTTTCTATCTGTTATAGTGTTTTAAAACAATGTACAGAGATAATATTAAAGGAGTTTTTAGCTTACTGAAAGAAAGCCATTTTACCCCTCAGTTTGTGCAGTGGTGAGGGGCTTTACCCTCTTATTGTTCTGCTAATGGATTTCCAAAATCTTCAGTGAAAGGAAAACTGAAAAACTTTGAGAAATCTGGGTAGTGTCTTATACGTTGGTCACAGAGCAATAGGTGTTTGAGGGAGATGGGACATCATCTTATGTCTGTTCTAAGATCACTGATTATTAACAAGGACCAAAACTCAAGGGTCATACATTCCACTTCTGGAAGTTATTTGGGAGGGGATAGCAAGGGTAATAGTACTCTTGAAGTGCACCTGTGCCCAGACTATGGAAATGTAAACAATTTCTTATTGTACATAACGAGACACAGAGACATAGTAGTTACTATGTGGGTTATAGGCCACCTTCAGGTGATGGACACTGGCACACCCTAAGACAGGAAGTCCACTTCCTATATAACTACTCCCACTACTGGGAGTACCTCAGTTTTTTTCGCCAGTGTCTAAGGTGTTGGTCACGAGTAAAGATGTGCTATGCTGAGCTCCACTGGAGCAATCCTTGCTGGGGCCAGCTATGCAGCCGGATCCATTCAAAGTGTCTTTTCAGGCCGAATTGAATGGTACCCGGGCCTCGTGATGGAAGACACAAGGTTTTGCCTGTAACGCTTCTCTTTTTAGAGAGCTGGTCCCCGGGATCCAGAGCTTTGTTTTTTTTCAGCCATACATTTTTTTCAGGCAGGGTGTTTTACAGGTCCAGGAGTGTGGGTTCCTAGAGGATCCCCGGTTCCTGAAGATTTTGTAATGGAGCCCACTGTGAGAGGTGAAGATTGGGTCTGTTGGTTTTTACCACAGAAAACCCTGCGGCGGGAAAGGTAAGTGGAGGTTTCTAAGAACGTTTTACATTTTCTTATGAAATTTCTCCTTTAAAAAAAATAAATGTTATCATGCCTAAGAGTCACCACTGGGGGCAGTATAGAGCACCTCCCTTGTCATGCTTTCCTCAAACATCACGCTTGTCACAGAAGCAACAGTCTTCCCTCCAGCGAGCAGCTCAGACCTCCGGTAAGATTGGGGGGATTCTCTTCCATAAAACACCCCCCACCTGGACAAAGCTCTCCCCTCTTCCTGCAATGGGGAAGCCAAAAATGATTGGCGATGCTGCTCCGTTTTTTCACTGTCCCTGCACGGCAGCTTGTTACAGATTTCCTCCTGACCATATCCCCCCCCCCACACACACACACGCCGTTCTCATCAGATCAGAGGCCCACGCTCACTCTGGAAAACCCTCTTTTCAAAAGAGAGGGGGGCACAATGTGAGGGAAGGGGCAGGGCCTTAGCACGGCATTGGCGTCTGAGTGAGCATCAGGGCCATGATGGTCAGAGTGAGCATCAGGGCCATGAAATGTTTGCAACTGTTTTCAACACTGCAGCCCCTGTTTATGTTACTAAAAAGGTATTTTTTCCTCAGCCATGATAGGATTGGGGAAAAAAATTTAGCGGCTTTAATCGCATCTCAGTGTCGGACAAAATGCATCAGGTTCTCTTCCATTACTCAGGATCCTAAAACTGGGGAACTGGGGCGGGAGAAGATGAATTCCCTCAGGGGACCGTGATGAGGCTGATGACTCCTCTTCTGAGGTGTCAAATGCGGGGGGATCCGCTTTCACAATGTGTAAGATTGATGGTGCAATTTCTTGCTGAATGCTCCACTCCACATTTATGTACCCTTAACTGAGTGTTTGGGTTCGCTAAAGCCTCCTCAAGCTGTGCCTGCCTTTTCTGTCCATTCATTGCTGGAAAAGTTTTTTGTATCTGAATGGTTGACCCAGATAAGCATTTTTTTTCCCTCCTAAAGTTTTTTCACACTTTATCCTATGGAGGAAAAAAATCACTAAAAGTGGGGTATACAAGCAATTAACGCTGCTATATCCTCTGTGAATAAAAGTTTGACTTGTCCAGCAGACAATGCTCAAATGCGTAGGCATCCAACAGATAAAAATCTGGAATTCCTATTTAAAAAAAATAACACTTTTTTCTCTGGCAGATTGAGTGTCTCAGTAATTGGTTAATCATTGAGAGACCAGTTTAAACAAGTGCTCAAGGTTATCCTGTTCAGCAGGCCCAGGATCTTTTAAGCTACTATTGCAGCTTTATGTTTGCAATAGTTGCTATGAGAGATTCTATCCTTCAGGCCTTGCGCCCTTCGCTAAGCGTCATGCAGAAAGCTCCTAGTCTAGTCTTTATTTTTTGCAATGGTTTGGGTAATACATCCAAAAAAATTCTAGTTCAAAGTACCCCTTTACCATTTAAGAAAAGGAGTAAATGTATTTAATTTTAACAAGCTCCTCCTTCTGTGCCAGGGGCATCAGATTCCAGGCAGTCACGACGCCCTCCGCCGTCAATATCAAAAGGTAATCCTCAGTGTCAACCTCAGGGACAAAAGAGGTCTTGGGGGAGGAAACCTACAAGATACTAAAGCCTCCTTATGAGGAGGTGCCCCCGCTCGCTCGAGTAGGGGGAATACTTCTGCAGTTCTCAAGGATCTGGCAGGAAGAGAGTCAAGACAGATGGGGGACTTCCTCAATAGCTCCAGGGTACAAACTGGAGTTCCAAGAGTTCCAGTCTCCTCATTTTCTCAGATCAAATATTCCTAAGGATCCAGAGAAGGGCAGGGGTTGGGGTTTGGTTCAAACCTTTTTTTTCACAGTGCCGAAACCGAATAGACATTCTGGATTTCAAAAATCGAATTTGATTCCTGAATATAACCATTCTTTTTTTCGTCAGTCCAATCAATTGTTTCCATCCTACAAGGAAAAGAACTTCTGGCGTCAATCAACATCAAAGATGCATACCTCCATGTGCCTATTTCCTCGCTCACCAGTAATATCTACTTTTCAAAGTAGAAAATCTTAATTTTCAGTGTGTAGCTCTGCTTTTCGGTCTAGCTACTGCACCTTGAGTGTTTACAAAGGTTCTGGACCTTCCTCTAGCCAGATTAAGGGCCCAAGGTATAATGATTATAGTTTACCTAGACAATCTGCTCTTGATAGACCAGTCGGTAGCCTGCTTAGACCAAAGTATGGTCACCACATGTGGAATTTCTAAGTTGTATTCTCAACCTAGAAGAAATCTTCCTTAAAACCATGAATAAGGCTAAAATACTTGGGTCTGGTCATAGATACACCCAGAAAAGGATATTCTTGCCCCAGGCAAAGATCAGCACCATAAAGGAGCTGATTCGGGTGGCTCAGTTTCATTCGAGACTGCTGCAAAACAGTATCCTTCAAGCTCTAGTTTCACAATGTGTCTGACTCCAAAGGTGCGCCGGAGCCTCAGTTTATGGTTAATAACTAAAAATCTGCAAAGGGGAAAATCCTTCCTTCAGTTCCTGGGAAGTGGTAACAATATATGTCAACATTTTTTGGGGAGCAGTCCTGGAAGAGGCAACTGTCCAAGAGAAATGGCCCAGATCAGAAATGCCCTTGCCCAATAACATTCTAGAAATTCAGGCAGAGCACTTGGCCCTGAGGGCCTGAACGTTCAGTTTACGGAATTGTCCTGCCAGGATTCAATCCGTCAATGCCACAGCAATGGCCTATATCAATCACCAAGGGGGCACAAGAAGTTGTGCGGCCCAGAGAGAGGTGAATCATATCCTATCTTGGGCAGAAAACAATGTGCTTTGCCTATCAGCAGTCTTCTCTCTAGGAATATAAAATTGGTAGGCAGACTACTTAAGTCGCCAGCAGTTGTTCCCCGGAGAATGGTTCCTTTCTCCCCGATATCTTCCTGTCAATATGTCAAAGATGGGGATTCCAGACGTAGATTTGTTTGCGTCCAGGCTCAACAAAGAAATAGACAACTTTGTGTCAAGAAAGGGGATCCGCTAGCATGCGGAACAGATGCCTTGCTAATCCTGTGGAATCGGTTCTCGCTGATTTATGCATTCCCTCCTACTCTGTCTACGTCCACGACTTCTTCGTAGGATCAAGAAGGAAGAGAGGTCTGTGATTCTTGTGGCCCCCAGCGTGGCCCAGGAGATCTTGGTATACAGAGATCGTAAAAATGTCGGTAGGGGACCCATGGACCCTTCTGCCATCGCCAGACCTTCTCTCGCAAGGTCTGGTATTCCATCCTACTTTACAAATGCTAAATTTAACGGTTTGGCTATTGAGACCCACATTCTGAAGAAGCATGGGCTGTCAGGTTTAGTGGAGTCTACTCTGGTTAATGCAAGAAACTCAGCCTCCAGAGTCATTTAGTATAGAGTCTGGAAGACATATGTCTCCTGGTGTGAATCCAGGGGTTGTCACCTCAGAAAGTATGTCGTAGGTAGAATCCTTGACTTTTTATAGATGGGATTGAAATAAAGCTGGTCTTGACTACTATCAAGGGCCAGGTTTCGGCCTTATCGGTATTGTTTCAGCGACCACTTGCTTCACACTCTTTGGTTCGTAGCTTTATTCAGGGGGTAACGCGGCTTAATCCTCCGGTTAGGTCACCCCTGAACCTTTGGGACTTCAATTTAGTCCTGTCAGCATTACAGAAACGGCCTTTTGAACCGATAAAACATATTCCCTTGGTCCTTTTGACAAGGAAATTAGTTTTTCTGGTAGCCGTATCTTCTGCAAGAAGGGTATCAGAGTTTGCTGCTCTTTCTTTGTAAAGAGCCATATTTAATTAGTCACAAGCATAAGGTTGTATTGCATCCTCATCCTAATTTTCTACCGAAGGTAGTGTCAGGTTTTCAACCAGGATATTGTTCTACCTTTATTTTTCCCAGAACCCCGTTCTGCGGAAGAAAAGTCGCTACATTCTCTTGATGCGGTGAGAACAGTCAAAATCTATTTGAAGGCGACTGCTCAAAACTGATGTTTTGTTTGTGTTACCTGAAGGTCCTAAAAAGAGGACAGGCAGCATTGAAATCTACTATTTCTAAATGGATTCGACAAGTGATTGTTCAAGCTTATGGTTTAAAGATGAAAGTTCCACCTTTTCATATTAAAGCACACTTCACCAGGGCTGTTAGTACTTCCTGGGCAGTGCATCACCAAACCTCCATGGCTCAAATCTGCACGGATGCAATTTGGTCTTCAGTCCATACATTTACCAGATTCTTTCAAGTAGATATAAAAGGTCATGAGGATATCGCCTTTGGGCAGTGTGCTGCAGGCAGCAGTATAAGTCCTCTGGTCTCATGATGCCCTACTTTTGTTGTGTCTTCCTCCCTTCAGTTGGCATTGCTATGAGACATCCCACATAGTAACTACTATGGCTCTGTGTCCCGTGATGTACGATAAGAAAATAGGATTCGTATAACAGTTTACCTGTAAAATCCTTTTCTTTGAAGTACATCAAGTGACACAGAGGTCCCTCCCTTCTTTCTGGTATACATGTGTATTGCTTTGCTACAAAAACTGAGGTACTCCCAGTAGTGGGAGGGGTTATATAGGGAGTGGACTTCCTGTCTTAGGGTGTGCTAGTGTCCACCACCTGAAGGTGGCCTATAACCCACATAGAAACTACTATGGCTTCTGTGTCCCATGATGTACTTCAAAGAAAAGTAATTTACAGGTTAGCTGTTATAAAAAATCCTATTTTTCACATCCCTAACAAGCAGTAAAGAAAAACTTTAAAACAATCTACCCATGACCTCTCCAGCTTCGTTTATTGTAAAATCATTTATTTTCAAAGATCACAACAAAGACTTTGGAGTTGGTTTCCAACGCTTCATTGACATGAATGTACTATAACCTATACCCCTGCAGGGATGCACAGGTGTTCCGTGTATCCCCATGCAGGCAGTATTATTCATGTCAATTGGGACACTGTGGTTCCACAGACACAGCCACTCATCCCAGTTAGACTGCCAATGCAGATAGTGTGCGTTCGAGGCCATGCGCCTGCAGAAATTAACCTGCAGCTAAATTATTATTTTTTTTGTAAGTTGTTTAGAAATTATTTGCAAGCTATCCCCTTTTTTCTTCTAGCGGTCAGACTATATAAATGCAAGTTTTATGGATGGATATCTACAGAAGAATGCATACATTGGGACCCAAGGTAAACATGAGCATGTATTTATATAAAAATATCAAGTTGATTGTGTGATGAAGACTAAAGTATGAAGCTGGGTACTTTGGCACAAATGTTGTGTTATCTAGAGCTAGGCAACACTCTGAACTTCTTATGCCGCATACAGACGATCGGAATTTCCAACAACCAAACCGTGGATTTATTTCCGACGATTGTTGGCTGAAACTTGTCTTGCATACACACGGTTGCACAAATATTTTCGCAAATTCCAAATGGCAAGAACTGACGTACAACATGTATGACGGGACTAGAAAAAGGAAATGCAATAGCCAGGGCAGCTCTTCTGCTTGATTCAGAGCATGCGTGGAATTTTGTGCATCGGAATTGTGTACACACGATCGGAATTTCCAACAACTGATTTTGTTGTCAGAAAATTTGAGATCCAGCTCTCAAATTTTTGTTGTCAGAAATTCCGACAGAAAATGTCTGATGGAGTTCTGCACAGGGTCGGAATTTCCGACAACAAGCTGACATCGAGCATTTGTTGTCAGAAATTCGGATCATGTGTACGCAGCATTACTCTTCCACATGACCCTCAACTTAAATCAGAGTTTGCCTGCTCTTCTATAGGATAGAGAAGGGACAGGACGTGATATTGTTGACATTCAATTTGGGATTGACAAAAATCAGAGTATCGCAACAGAAATAGAATTTAGCAAATCCATCTACTGGAATAAACTTCAACAAGATCCTAGAGATCAAGACATATATTGTAGTTCTGCAGTCTTAAATTAGATATAGATAGTGTGTAAATAAGTGTTGAGACAAAATCATAACAATGAACCAATTCCCTACTTATCATTCATCCATTTTTAATGTGTGATAGTAGTAATAGATTATTTTTCAGTGTGGGTGATATAGACAGAGGCGTTATAGGTCTTGGATTTGTTGAATCTTGCAATGTTGTGTAATGTGGTATTATATCATCACCATAGTATTTTGCATTATTATGTTGATGACAGAAGTGCAGGAGTTGTATTATGTGATGGTGGTGACAGATGTACAGGGTTGAAATATGTGACAGTAACAGGAGGAAGCTAGTTGCTGTGTGTAATATTGATATTTGGCTCTGTATGGTTTAAGTATGTGATTAAAAATATCTTTTAGTATTGGTGAAAATGTGGAAGGGTTAGAACCTGTCGGGTTGTTTTTTTTTTTCTGTCTCTTTCTATACTAGGACACATTCAGTCTCACTATTGTGCCTGGTAGCCATTATCTCAAGTACAGAATGTAATGGGAAAAGCAAATATTTTCCATTGTCACGGGTACAGGAGGTGAGGGGAGATTTTACAGTGGAGACACCTGTTTTTGGGATTGAGCTCCTCTTTTTTTCTGCTGTGTCCCTGAGACAGGAAGTGAAGAGAAGTCCTCCTGACGGGGGGACACAACAGCACAGAAAGGGCTCTTAACTATTCCTATTCTATCAAAAACTTAGAAAAAATGTTTTGCCCTAGCTGGCATCCATATTGAGAATGAAGTCTGTTTTCTGTGGGCGCCCCCTTTCTCTGCTCCCTTCCAGCCATAGTAGGCTGATATAGGAAGGATGAGAGGAAAGAATCCTCCATCCAGCAGTGATCGCAGTCCTTGCTTTGCCTGATAAGAGTGGTCCTGCTTTCACTCCTGTCAGTCAGCGGGCAGCAAAATGCCAGCAAGTTTTGAAGGATGGCAAAGCTTCCCCTTACATGAAAACACAGTGGTTGAGGCAGCTGCCTGTCCTGGGCACTGCTGCTTTCTTTATTTGTGCAGGGTGGGTCTGATCTTGTATCCACCCAGTGATGCTCCCCCCCCCCCCCCCAACCTTTTTTTCCCATAACCAAAACAGGAAGTAAGAGGAAACCCCTGCACAGTGAGACAATCCCACCAGAATAAATAAGCTTTTCCAGTGTTTCCATTGGAAGAGTTCCCCTTTATACTGTTCTGTGGACAACCAAAGATTTATGATTTACGTCACTTTCAGTGATAAACATGACAAACAGAGAGGGTGAATCTCCCTAACTTCCCACAGAAAACAATAAAAGCCCAGTTGGTGTTCTAACCCCTCGCTACTTTATGCAAAACAAAAAAAAAGGCTTTTAGTTTTACGTTAAATTATTTTTGTGTGCCAGGATTATTATAAATAACATGTGCTCCATTTAGACCCCTTTCACACCACACCACCCATTGCGTCGGCGGTAAAACGCCGCTATTTTTAGCGGCGTTTTACCGCCGGATTTGCTGCGCATTTCGGCCACTAGCGGGGCGCTTTAACCCCCCGCTAGTGGCCGGCAATACGCAGCAATAGCGGCGTTTTGCCGGCGGTATTACAGCGCTGCCCCATTGATTTCAAAGGGGAGCAGCGGTGGAGGAGCAGTAAACACACACCAAAGAAGCTGCCGGCAGGACTTTTTTCTGACGTCCTGCCAGCGCACCGCTGTAGTGTGAAAGCCCGAGGGCTTTCACACTACACACAATGGTGCAGCTTCTTTAGGGCGGATTGCAGGCGCTATTTCTAACGCTATATCGCCTGCAAAATGCCCTGGTGTGAAAGGGGTCTAAGGGTAATACTGGGACAATAAACTGTAAAACTTTAACCTCATCTTTTTTTTTTTTTTTAATTATCATAACGCTTTGTGTTTTTTTTTTTTTTCCAGGGCCTATGGAAAACACATTCCAGGATTTCTGGCAAATGGTTTGGGAGCAAAATGTATTGGTTATAGTTATGACAACTCGGTGAGTTTGTTTTGCCATTATCCAAAAAAAAATTTTTACGGTCATTTTTATTCATACAAGTACTTTTTATATTCCATTTTCCTAAACAGAGTTGAAGAAGGTGGCCATAGAAAGTGTGGTCAGTACTGGCCTCTTTCACCTGGATCTGAAGCCTCATACGGTGCTGTGACTGTCACAAATAAAGCTATGGACAACCACCAGCACTATAGAAGCACAACTCTAGAGCTCAGAATCCACCAGGTAACATAACCTCATCTGGTCCTGTTCATTTTTGGCATCAAATTTGAAATCCTATTTATTATTATGTGGGTAGTTTACAACTTTATTTCCCTGCAGTTAGAGCATTAAGCAGGCACACTGAAATAAACAGGAGATGCACAAAAATGTTTATCATGCATTTTTGTTAATTATAATTGTACCTGCAACATAGAAAATTTGCATTCTGCGGGTCTGCTTCACTTTCCATAATAATGATGAAAAAAATTCACACCTAACACAGTAGTAGTGCTAATTAAACAAATTGTGCATTACTGCATTTGCAGAGGAGTGAAAGCGCCCTCATTCTTTTCACTGCAGTTACTCCTTTATTTTTCTCAGTCACATAAAAATCTAAAATAGTGCCTGCTTTATATTATACTGTCAATGGCAGTTACTTCAAACTTGTATTTCTTTCTCGTACATCAGGGGACACAGAGTCTCAGTAATTACAGATGGGCTATATAGGGTATCACTAGGTGATTGGACACTGGCACACCCTAGACAGGAAGTTCAACCCCCTATATAACCCGTCCCCTTACTGGGAGTACCTCCGTTTTTTGGCCAGTGTCTTAGGTGTTGGTCATGAGTAAAAATGTGCTGTGCTGAGCTCTGCTGTAATATCCTCACTGGGGCAAGCCATGCAACCGGATCCATTCAAGGTGTCTTTTCCTGGCTGAATTGGATGGTACCCGGGCTTCGTATCTGAAGAAACAAGGTTTTACCTATAATGCTTCTCTTTTTAGAGCTCTGGACCCCGGGATCCAGTATTTGTTTTTTTGAGCCATATTCCTGGAGGGGTGCTTTACAGGCCTAGAACTGTGGATCCCCCTATTCAAGGGGGCCCCAGTCTCTGAAGGTTTTTCTCTAAACGCTGCCCAGCTTGAGAGGTCAAGATTGGGTCTGTTACACAAAACCCTGCAGCTGGATAAGGTAAGGTAGACTCCTCAAGAATTTTCTAATTCTAGTAGGTTTCTCCCTTAAGTAAATGTATGCTATGCCTAAAGTCGCCACCGGGGGGGCTGTCAAGAGCACATACCTTTCATGCCTGATCTGTCTCAGTGTCCACGCTGTAAGTCCCTCCAGCCATGCTCCAGATAGGATGTGGGTGGGGGGGGGGGTTCTTTCCTTCAGGGATTCTCAACCAAACGGCTTAGGGGGCTGGGGTGAGTCTTAGCAGGGAGCGGTAGTATACCGCACCGTCCGCCGCCGCCATTACAGAGGCTTCACATCCATCGGCCTTTCTCTCTCCTCCGCCCCAGCCTCCCCTCCAGCTTGCACATGGCTTATGGAGGGACACAGAGCAGATGTGCGCATGTGAGTGTGGGACACAGGCATTCCCAGGCAGCATTTACTTAAGCACCAGACTGAGTCTTGTTAGCAGAGGCAGTTGCTGAACTACATTGCTCAGCGGTCAGGGCATTTTTGTGGTACCTCTAAGTTTGTTGCTTGGCATTATGGGCAGAAGAGGTACAAATACCCAGAGAAATAGGGGCTCAAAGGGATCCCCCTCAGGCTCTGAGGACCCCCGCCTCTGCAGCACTTTCCCCCCAGAAGGACCTGGGGAAGCTGGCCAGGGTGAGCTGTTGGGGTCAGGGGCTATAACTGCTTCTGGCACTTCAGCCCCTATATACATTACGCAGGAGGTTTTTCCCTCAACCATAAATGGATTAGGGGAAAGATTAGTGGCCTTAATCGCATCTTCACTCAGTGGAAGAAAACGCACTAGGTCCCCCTCTGCCACCCAGGACCCTCAAACTGAGGAACTCTGGGGGAAAAGGAGAGGAATCCCCCTCAGAAGACCGGGATGAGACTGATGATTCCTCTTCTGAGGAATCAAGTGGAGAAGGGCCCTCTTCAGCTTCTCAGGATGAGAAAGTGTTGGTGCAAATTCTTGCTGGATTGGTCCGCTCCACATTTAAGTTGCCCGTATCTGAGTCAGTTATAGAACCCTCCTCTTGTTTGGGTTCACTGAAGCCTCCTTAAACTGCACATTCCTTTCCTGTTCATACTTTACTGGAAAAGCTTATTTATTCTGAGTGGGATCACCCAGATAAACATTTTTTCCTCCTAAAAAGTTTTCAACACTTTATCCTATGGAGGAAAAATGTACTAAGATGTAGGGTCTACCGGTGATTGACGCCGCCATATCTTCCGTAAATAAAAGTCTGACTTGTCCTGTTGATAACGCTCAGATGCTTAGTGATCCAACCGATAAAAAATTGGAATTCCTGTTAAAAAAACATTTTCTCCTTGGCAGGTTCAGTGGCTCAACCTGCAGTGGGAGCAATGGAGTTAGTCAATACTTGAGAGACCATGTTAAACAGGTGCTCACAGTTTTACCTGAACAGCAAGCCTGGGGAGTTGACCAACCTACCAGTGGCTTTGTGTTTTGCTGTTAATGCAATCAGAGATTCTATCCTCCAGACCTCTCGCCTTACGCTTGGGTTGGTACATATGCGTAGAATCTTATGGTTGAAAAATTGGTCAGGTGAATCACCATGTAAGAAGCTCCTGGCTGGGTTTCCCTTTCGTGGTGCAAGACTGTTCGGGGAGGATTTAGACAATTATATACAAAGGATCTCTAGTGGGAAAAGCACCTTTTTGCCAGTTAAGAAAAGGAGTAAGCGTCCCTCCTTTAAACGGGCTCTTTCTCCAGGGCCAGGGGCATCAGCCTCCAGGCAGTCACAATGGCCTCCTCCGTCAGGCTCAAAAGTTAAATCTCAGAGTCAACCCCAGGGACAAAAGAAGTCCGGGGGGAGGAAGTCTACAAGACAAAATGCTAAAGCCTCCTTATGAAGGGGCGCCCCCGCTCGCTCAAGTGGGGGGAAGACTGCTAAAGTTCTCAAGGGTCTGGCAGGAGGATTTTCAGGACAGATGGGTGGTCTTCACAATAACTCTAGGTTACAAACTAGAGTTCAGAGAATTCCCCTTGTTTCCTCAAATCAAATGTCCCCAAAGACCCAGAAAAAAAGAAGTCTCTCTTTCTAGCACTGGAGCGACTTTTGTCGTAAAAAGTTATAGTGGTAGTTCCCACGCAAGAGCAGGGATTGGGGTTTTATTCAAACCTTTTCACTGTACCAAAGCCTAATGGAGATGTCAGACCCATTCTAGATCTCAAAGATCTAAACCGATTCCTAAAAGTACGGTCCTTTTGCATGGATTAAATCCAATCGGTAGTCTCCATCCTACAAGGAGGAGAACTTCTGGCATCAATTGACATCAAAGATGCGTCCCTGCTCATCAAAAATATCTGCGTTTTGAAGTATAAAGATGCCACTTTCAGTTTGTAGCTCTGCCTTTCGGGCTAGCCACTCCTCCTCTAGCCAGATTAAGATCCCAGTGTATAACGCTAATAGCGTACCTAGACAACCTGCTCTTGATAGCAACCTGCTCTCACTTGGGCCAAAACTTGGTTACCACAATCAACTACCTGGAATACCTAGGTTGGGTCCTCAACTTAGAGAAGTCTATTTTAAATCCAGTAAGAAAACAAGAGTATTTGGGTCTGGTCATAGATACAGCCCAGAAGAGGGTATATTTACCCCAGGTGGCTTCATTCACAGTTGGTGGCTTCATTCGCAGTTCCCTATGCTCAGTTTCATTCGAGGCTGCGGCAAAACAGTATCCTGTCTGCCTGGAACAAAAAGATTTTCAGTGCATCAGAGCCTTAGTTGGTGGTTGATACCCGAGAATCTGCAAAAAGGAAAATCCTTTTTACCAGTTACCTGGACAGTGGTAACAACAGATGCCAGTCTATCAGGTTGGGGAGCAGTTCTGGAACAGTCGACTGTCCAGGGTAGGTGGTCCAAGACCAAGAGGACCTTAATCATTCTCAGGGCTGGCTTAGCCCTTCCTTCTCTGGGCTGGCTGCTCAGCTGTCAGGCGTTACAAATGCTCCTGAGTCGCACGGCTCACCTGGAATCCCCCACTGTGGCTGCTTTGGTACAACCTGAGTCGCAGGCCATCCCTGCTGCTGCGCCAGTCTCTGTGCAGGCACCATCCTCGAGTACTACCTCTCTAAGAGGTATGTCTGGTTCCGCTCCACTTCCCCAGTGATTTGGGGGCGATCCAGTTCAATGCAGAGGGTTTCTCAATCAGGTTGAGACATACTTCGAGATGCTGCCCCGAGCGTTTCCCAAGGACAGAAGCAAAGTAGGTTTCGTGATATCTTTGCTTTCTGAGAAAGCCTTGGCCTGGGCTAACCCTCTATGGGAGACGCAAAAACCTGTTGTCTTGAGTTACCCTGAGGCCGCGTACACACGCGGGGACTGTTCGGCCAACTTTGTCCGTCAAACAGTTTCGGCAAACAGTCCGCTCAAAATTAGCATGGACGGACATGGCCACACACGACGTACGAACAGTTTGCTGAAACCGTGCGCGATGACGTGAACGGCACGTACGACGGGACGAAAAATACGACGTCCTATACACTGCATTATAACTTTCGGCGTGTAAAGCCTTTCTGAGCATGCGCGGAACTTAGTTTGTCGAACAAGCCTACACACGAGGGAACTGTTCGCTGAAACAAGGTTTCAGCGGACAGTTTTTCGGAAATTCCGAAAAACCTTGTTCAGCGGACTGTTCGCTGAAACTGTCCGCTGAACGCCCACACACGGGCGGACTGTCCGCCGAAACACTGTTCAGCGGACAAAGTTGGCCGAACAGTCCCCGCGTGTGTACGCGGCCTGAGTTTGCGGCCTCCTTTAAAAGGGTATTTGATGTTCCCGCACGCTCCGCTTCTGCTGCCAAGTGTCTCATGTCCATCAAACAGAGTACGAGAACTGTTGCCGACTATGCCATTGAATTCCGTACTCTGGCAGCAGAGGTTGCTTGGAACAATGAGGCCCTCATTGCTGCTTTTTCTCATGGTCTCTCGGATTCCATCAAGGATAGTTTCATAGTTTCATAGTAAGTAAGGTTGAATAAAGACAGCAGTCCATCCAGTTCAACCTGAGTGAGTGTCTACAATTATCCCTATCCCTGTACAGTACATTGCACACTCACATCGGTCCCTACCCTCAAGGAGCCACAATCCAAGGTCCCCATTCATATTCTATGGACAATTTTGGACAGAAGCCAATTAACCTACCTGCATGTCTTTGGAGAGGATGAGATAGCAGCCCGAGATATACCCACTGAGCTGGAGAGCTTGATCTCGTTTGCCATCCTCATCGACTCCAGACTCAGAGAAAGACTTTCTCTTAAGGAGCTCTTGTGGAAGCCTCCTGTACGTTTGCCTCCGAGCTTTGTAGTCCCACCCATGCCTCCCTCACCTCCCATGCCTCCTGGTACCGAGTCGGTCAGTGAAGAGGAATCCATGCACCTGGGCTTCGTGCGTCTCTCTGCGGATGAGAGAGCCTTTAGGAGGGAGAGATTGTGCCTTTATTGTGGCCAGGCAGGGAACGCCCGAACCTTGAGGTCCTGTCATGGACACAGACCTTAGGTGGCGTTGTTTTGTCCCCAGTTATCCAGAAGGATAAGCCCCTGGTTTTGGTCACCCTTTCTTGGGCTAAGTCGTCCATCGAGATACAGGCTCTAATCGACTCTGGGGCTGCAGGCCTGTTCATTGATGCTGCATTTGTTTCGCAGCACTCTATTCCGCTGCAGCTGCGTGACACTCCACTTGCCATTGGGGCTCTTGATAGGAGACCTTTACAGCCTGCTCATGTGACTCATGAGACGGTTCTGTTGTCCATGGCTGTAGGGGTTCTTGACCATGAGATAATCCAATTTCAAGTTATTTCCTCACCCAGGTTTCCGCTGGTTATTGGTTATCCTTGGTTACAGAGGCACAACCCCTCTTTTGATTGGCTCCATGCTGAGGTTCTCTCCTGGTCACCACAATGCAGAGACATACTTCCTGAAGGTATCCAAGGTCCTGTGCACCTCTTCACTCCCCTCCCTGCCAGACGAGTACCGCAATTTTAGCGATGCCTTTGATAAAGTTCAAGCCGGTAGTTTGCCTCCACACCAGTGTTATGATTGCGCAATTGACCTTCAACCTAGTGCCACACCTCCTCGTGGCTGGGTTTACCCTTTGTCGGTCTTGGAGGATAAGGCCATGGAGGAGTATGTTGCTGACGCACTTTCTCGAAGTTTCATCCGCAAATCCTCGTCTCCTGCTGGTGCTGGTTTCTTCTTTGTGAAGAAGAAGAGCGGTGAACTGAGACCTTGTATAGATTATAGGGGTCTCAATCATGTCACGATTAAGAATGCCTACCCGATTCCATTGATTACAGAGTTTTTTGACCGCCTCAAGGGGCAACGGTTTTCACAAAGCTTGACTTGAGAGGGGCATACAATCTCGTGCGCATTAAGGAGGGGGACGAGTGGAAAACTGCTTTTAATACCAGAACAGGCCATTATGAATACCTGGTAATGCCTTTTGGTCTTTGTAACTCCCCGGCAGTTTTCCAGGAATTTATTAATGATGTCCTCCGAGATTTGTTGCAGTTATGTGTGGTGGTTTATCTCGATGAAATCCTCATATTTCTATTGTAAACTGGAGAAGTGCGAGTTCCATCATGAAAAGGTTACATTCCTGGGCTATGTCATTTCCACTGCTGGTTTTTCAATGGACCCAGAGAAACTTTCGGCAGTCCTACAGTGGCCTTGACCCGTGGGTTTACGTCCTCTGCAGCGTTTCCTGGGTTTCGCCAACGACTATCGGAAGTTTATTCGTAACTTCTTGTCTCTGGTCAAGCCCCTGACTGATATGACCAGAAAGGACGGTAACCCACAGAGTTGGTCTCCATAGTCCATTAAGGCCTTTGAGACTCTCAAGGCTGCCTTTGTTTCTGCTCTTGTGTTGGCACATCCTGATCCTACGTTGCCTTTTATCCTAGAAGTTGATGCTTCTGAGACTGGAGTTGGCGCCCTACTGTCTCAAAGTCCTAGCTCTGAGAGCGCTATACATCCGTGTGGCTACTTTTCCAAGAAATTGTCACCTGCTGAGTGCAATTATGAGATTGGTGACAGAGAGCTGTTGGCGATCATTTTAGCCCTGAAAGAATGGAGACATCTTCTTGAAGGTTCCACTGTGCCCGTTCTTATTCTTACTGACCATAAGAATCTTACATTATTGTCTGAGGCTAAGCAACTCTCTTCCAGAAGGGCGCGATGGGCTCTTTTCTTGTCAAGTTTTAAATGCATTGTCTCATTCTTACCCGATACTAAGAATATAAGGGCATGATGCCTTCTCATGAAAATTTTCCTCCACTTCCAAGTCGAAATCGGTTCCGGTTCCTATGATTCCTCCTGATCGTATCTTGGCTACGGTTCACACCAGTCTTACTTCTCCTTTGGGTGACAAAATTCTTGCTGCTCAGGTCCATGCTCCTCCTGAGAAACCTTGTGACCGCTGCTTTGTCCCAGAAAGTCTCCGTACTGCTGTGCTCCAGACTTACCATTCTCCCAAGGCAGCTGGCCATCCTGGGAAGAATCAACTCTTTTGGGCCATTTCCCAACAATTCTGGTGGCCTAGTCTACGGGCTGATGTTACTGCCTTCGTAGCTGCCTGTCCCGTGTGTGCTCAGAGTAAGACTCCACGACACCTTCCAGTGAGCCTCCTGCAACCCATACCCAGTGGAGAGAGGCCCTGAACTCACCTGTCAATGGATTTCATTATTTCGTTGCCCAACTCCCAAGGTAACACTGTTATCCTTATGGTGGTTGACCGGTTCTCAAAGATGTGTCATTGTATTTCACTTAAGAAGTTGCCTACCTCTAAGGAACTGGCTTCCATTTTTGCTTGGGAGATCTTTCGCTTACATGGGCTACCCAAGGTGATTGCCTCGGACAGGGGCAGTCAGTTTGTCTCCCTGTTCTGGCGAGCCTTTTGTGCACAGTTGGGAATCCAGCTTGCGTTCTCTTCTGCATATCACCTGCAGTCTAATGGGGCTGCAGAGCGAGCCAATCAGTCCTTGAAGCAATTCCTACATTGCTATATTTCTGACCACCATAACAACTGGTCAGACCTATTACCATGGGCAGAGTTTGCTCATAACAGTGCCTTGAATTCTGCCTCCCGATTGTCTCCATTTATGGCCAATTATGTTTTCCAACCTTCCATGTTGCCTGATTCGTTTGTTCCGCAGAGTATTCCTGCATTAGAGGAGCATCTCCATGGTCTTCTTTCCACTTGGGTATAAGTCCAGGAGGCTTTGCGTTATGCTAATGATAGGTACAGACTCCAATGCTGACTGCAGACTCCTGCCTGCGCCTTCCTAGCAGGTTGGGGACAGGGTCTGGCTGTCATGTCGCAACCTCCAGCTTTGTGTTCCTTCACTGAAGTTTTCACCTCGGTTTATTGGGCCTTTCCGTATCCTTCGCAGGATTAACCCAGTGGCTTACGCGTTGGACCTTCCTCCTAGAATGTGCATCTCAAATGTGTTTCATGTCTCCTTATTGAAACCGTTGGTCTGCAACCAATTTACCACCTCTGTGCCATGTCCTCACCCTATTCAGGTTGAGAACCATGAGGAGTATGAGGTACAATCCATAGGTTCCATGGGCGCATACAGTACCTGATGCATTGGAAGGGGTAGGGTCTGGAGGAACGCTCCTGGGTTTCATCCTCGGACGTACATGCCCCTGTCCTCCTCCGCGAGTTCCATAGACATTTTCCCCTCAAGCCCGGTGGCCCTCCAAGGGAGAGGGGTCATTGAGGAGGGGGTACTGTCAGGGCTGGCTTAGCTCTTCCTTCTCTGGGCTGGCTGCTCAGCTGTCAGCTAATTGCCAGCTCCCATCTCTCTCCACAGTTACCAGCTGTTCCTTATCCAGCTTGTCTGACCTGCCTACTTAAAGCTGTCCAGCTAACTTCATATCTGCCTTCGCCCTGGTCACATCACAATAAACCATCTCCTGCGGTTCTGTTCAAAGACTGGATTTCTGACATCCCTTCTGGCTCCTTATCCTGCTTGCTGTTGCTCTACTTGGATCCCTGACTTCTGGCCTGGCTGATTACCCGATCTGGTTATTGAACTCTGGACTGGCTGACTACTTGATCCGGTTACTGGACTCTGGCTATGCTTTGACTACGCTTTCTCTATTTACCTTTTTATTTTTATTTAATAAACAAGTGTTATTTAATTGTACTTCTGTCTCGGTCTGATTCATGGTTTCTGACACCCATGAACATTCTGGAGATCCGTGCGGCATATCCAGCCCTAAAAGCCTGGACACTAAGGTTACAGGGTTGCCCTGTCAGGATCCAGTGCGACAGTGCCACAGCCGTGGCTTATATCAATCACCAAGGAGGAACCAGGAGTTATGCAGCTCAGGAAGTAAACCAGATCTTAATCTGGGCAGAAAAGCATGTACCATGCATATCGACAATCTTCATTCTGGGGGTAAAGAACTGGCAGGCGGACTACTTAAGTCGCCGGCAGCTAGTCCCAGGGGAATGGTCTCTTCACCCTGACATCTTCTTGGCCATATGCCAAAGATGGGGAGTTCCAGATGTAGATCTCTTTGCATCCAGGTTCAACAATAAGATCGACAACTTTGTGTCAAGAACAAGGGATCCACTTGCATGCGGGACAGATGCGTTGGTGACTCTGTGGCATTGGTTCTCTCTGATTTATGCATTCCCTCCTATTCTGCTGCTGCCACAATTTCTTTGCAGGATCAAGCAGGAAAAGAAGTTGGTGCTTCTGGTGGCCCCAGCATGGTCCAGAAGAGCTTGGTATGCAGAAATAGTGAAGATGGCGGTAGGTTCCCCTGGACCCTACTGTCACGTCCAGACCTGCTATCCCAGGGACCAGTGTTCCATCCTGCCTTACAAACGCTAAATTTAACGGTTTGGCTATTGAAACTCACGTTCTGAAGAGTCGAGGGCTTTCAGGCCCTGTGATTTCTACCTTGATTAATGCAAGGAAGCCATCTTCCGGAATGATTTATCATAGAAAAGATACTACATGCCCCTGTCGAAGACTTTTATGTCGAAACGCGTCGGGCTAGCTGTTGGCACCCTACATTGCTTTTAACTTTACTTCATTTTATTTCTGTGATCACCAAGTCATTTATAACTTTTTGACTTCAATAAATCCGTATTTTATATCATTTGACCCGCACCATGTGGAGCTCTTTTTTCTTTTCTCCCTTCTGTGTGGTTTAAACCCTCAAACATTTCTCTCCCCATTTGGGGCGATTGGAGTATTGGACCGTGTCTGAGCTGGATTCCAAACTACCTCGATGTTCCAGTTTGCGAAACACGCCATTGAGTACACTGCTGTTTGAAGTTCCTCCACCAGTCCAACGGACCTCCTTCCATATACTCTCTGGTCCTAGAGTGAGACCTCAAGCCTTTTCAGACTCAATTGTCATATGACTTTGTGAGTCCAACAGAGCTGGTAAGAAGTATTTATCTACCTTCTTTTGACGTTTACAGACAAGCTGGCCTACATGAATATACTTGCCCAGTGACCTGTTTTTGTTTTATGACGGTCCAGTCATCTCTATATCAGCTCCAGTGTGAAACTGGTGCCCATTCTATGGACTCTTTTTCTCAAATTATTAACTATATGAATTTTTGTATCACTCTACAATTTATGTTGATTACACATTAATTATTTTACGTTGATTATATTCAGTAATATTGAAGCGCTACACATATTTTTTCTTTTGTATGCTGAACTTTGTTTGTTTTTAGTGTTAGCTGCTATTTTTGGCCATCACCGGCCGTCTTGTTACAGGTTTAACTTTAGCGCAGTGTTTTCCCTTTTACTTGATTTATCATAGAGTCTGGAAAGCATATGTCTCCTGGTGTGAATCCAGGGGTTGGCATCCCAGAAGCTGATGATCATTGTAGTAGTCAGCACTACTACAATGAAAACCATGATCTTCTGGGTTCTGTGTAGAGCGGCTTTCCCGCTGTCCACTGACCACACTGGGTCGTTTTCTTGGCAGTGACACCATTCACAGAATTCCTTCTTTTATTTTTTATGTATACAAGGTGTTCTCTGATTGAATGAAGTTCATCTTTAACCACTTGACAAATGACGGCCACAGCGCCGACCTGAATTTCCGGGAGGCCATCATATGACGGCCTCCCCTTTGCACGCTCAAAAAACAAAAAAAATGTTTTTTTTTTAAATTTTGTCTTTTTAAGTAAAAAATAATAACCGCACAGGCGATCAAATACCACCAAAAGAAAGCTCTATTTGAGGGAAAAAAATTATAAAAATTATAAAATTCATTTGAGTACAGTGTAGCTTGACCGCGCAATTGTCATTCAAAATGCATCAGCGATGAAAGCTGAAAATTGGTCTGGACAGGAAGGGGGTTTAAATGCCCAGTAAGCAAGTGATTAAAGTGGATGTAAAACCGGAAAAAATAAATCATTAAGGCTTGCACCTTGTACAGTATAGAATTTCATGTAATTTGTGCCCAGTCTTGCCACAAAGAGTTAATCCAGCTCTGAGCAATCCTCTTTTATCTTTTTTTCAGTGAGATTAAAAATGGACAGACAGAGAAATAGGAGTCTGTTTCTTCCCCTTGTTGTGAGTGACAGGTGATTTACATATCCCACGCACAAGCCTGAGAGAGACATTCAGTGTACTTCAGATCCCCTCCTTCTTTTTTCTCCAGCTCTCCCAGGATTGGCTGCTCCACACCTCAGCATGATTGGGTATGCTGAAGCCATGTGACTTTTCTGCGTTTTGACTGGATGTTAGTGATCATAGCAGAAGTTCAGTGTAAGAAATACACAGGAGAAAATGTTGACAAGGGAAGTGTAGAGGTGGGCGGGGAGTCTACCGACATCACGACTGCACCCACCAAGCTCTGGACAATAAACCCACCCACAGAATCTGCAGGTCTCATAACAGACAGAGGGGAGAAATTTGACAGGTAAATATACATGCAGGAGGCATGTATATCCTTATAGGTAACCGCTATGGCAGTAGTTTAGAGAGGAGGAGAGTGAGTTTACATCCACTTCAAGCATCTGTGAGTAATAATGATCTTAATTTACTTTTCCTAAATAAACTTTTATCATGTCGATCAATTTTTAAATAAGGAATACTTACCTGTGGCTCTTCAGTCAAGAGCACTTCACTGTGCAACCTTCCCAGTATCGTACTGCATTTCTACAAAAGTCTCTTCAGTTTGCCAGCATTACCCTCATGTATACATGTCTCCAACACTATTAACTTAATTGAAGGGCCTGTGAAATTGCTGATGAGCTGCAGCAGGCTTTCCATTAGTGTGTTAACCTCCCTGGCGGTAATCCCGAGTCTGGCTCGGGTTAGGATTTTACTATCATAAGCGGCAACCCAGAGCCAGACTCGGGATTGCATCGCTGGATACAGGAAGAGGTTACTTACCTTGTGCCCTGGATCCAGCGATGTCCTCAGCGCTGTGTGATCGAGCTGTCCTCCGCTTGATTCACACAGTGCCCGAGTGCCGCCGAGCTCCATTCCCTGCGACGTTACGGCGCACGGGAGCGGAGATCGGCGCCAAATTCAAAAAAGTTAAAATACACAAAACACACACAGTACTGTAATCTTACAGATTACAGTACTGTATAAAAAAAATACACACCCCCTTTGTCCCTAGTGGTCTGTGCAGTGCCCTGCATGCACTTTTATATTATAAATACTGTTTTTTTCTGCCTGGAATTTGAAGATTGTCCATAGCAACCAAAAAGTGTCCCTTTATGTCAAAAGTGATTTTAGACCAACTAGAAAACAGCGATAATAAATTAGAATCACTTGCAGAATTGAGCGATAGCGATTTGTGGGGAAATTCGTCATCAAACACTAAATCTAATGACAGCGACAATTCTGCAAATGAGCAAATTTCAGTGTTTTTTGATTTGATTACATTATTGAATAATTTTTATTATTATTTATTATATTATAAACTTTATCATACCCAGGATGTCTGCTAGACTCTGGTTTGAACAGATTTAAGAGAGTTTTTCCTAAGAATTACAGGAGTACAATATACAACGCCAAATTTCCATGCAAAATAATTGTGCCGCTTTCAGCACCTAAAACCAGAATGAATCATACCGCCATGGAGGTTAATGTTCAGGCAATGCAGAGGAGAATCATTAGCTATTTAAGAAGAAAGACTATTTGGAGAAAAATATTACAGGTAAGTATATCGTGTTTAGAAAAATAAGGTCAGATTGGGGTAGGCAATATGGAAAGAATGTGTGCTATGAACAAAAAAGCCATTGTCAGCTAAGTACAACTTCTCCAGCATGCCACAGGTTTTTGCCAAATGGAATAGAAGCTTGGCACAACTTGGTGTGACCCATTTTCTGAGAACTCTGAGTGTCCCATTGAGGCGGGTTTGGAGATACCAAACTATATGGTAACATTAAATAATGGCATTACTTCCCTATTCCATCTGTTTCCACAAAAAGGGAGAACATGCTGAGAAATGACATGCTGCGCACACACTCCCCACTCTATTCCTGCCTTTTTTCCTTTAGCATGTACTTTCTCGTCGCCATTGCTGGAAGTGACATGCAGTTCAACTCTGAAAATAAACCCTTCTGCTTACTCTGTTGTTTATGAGAAAACCAAGGTTTTTACACGGTGCTTTCCGATAGTTGTTCTTGTTAACGCAAAGTACCACATGTCGCATACCAATTACAAGGAAAACCATCCACAGTATGGGAGCACCTCAACTCATGATTATCTAAAAACTCCGGGGTGGCCTACAGTGTCCCTATAAGAGCCCTGACACCCACATTATTGTTTTCCCCTGCTTGCGTCATTCTACTTCTCCTAGTCTCTCATAGCTTTGTCATTGGTGGCCCCCTCTTCTGTTTTATCCAGATAATATTTCTCTGAATATACTATATTTTATGGGTCAACTTGCAAATATGATTGCTGACAAAAGAGGTTTGTAAGCATGATTCTAAGCCTTCTCCTCCAGAATCTTAGGCTTCATGCACACGAGACGCAGATGCAAACGCTGCTGGACACATGTTGAAACCGGCGTTTAGAAACGCGCGTTTTGCCGCGATTTTTACCGCGATTTAGCGGCGTTTTACCGCGTTTTACCGCGTTTGCGTCTAGAAGCGTTTAGTTAAGCTAACATCATAGACCCTCCCCAGCTCAAAAATTAACTATTTCAGCAATTTTGTGAGACCAGAGTGAGTAGCAGCAGCTGTGAGAGCTGCAGTGTACTTGTATTTAGCGTGTCACTTGCCACGGCACCTGCCACAAGTTGTGGATTGTCCACTTGCCACGTGACTTGCCACATCACCTGCCACGTCACTTGCCATGTCATCTGCCACAAGTTGTGGATTGTCCAACTGCCACGTCACCTGCCACAAGTTGTGGATTGTCCACTTGCCACGTGACTTGCCACATCACTTGCCACGTCACCTGCCACAAGTTTTGGATTGTCCACTTGCCACGTCACTTGCCACGTCACTTGCCACAAGTTGGGGATTGTCCACTTGCCACATCACCTGCTACGTCACCTGTCACAAGTTGTGGATTGTCCACTTGCCACATCACTTGCCACATCACTTGCCACCTGCCATGTCACTTGCCACAAGCTGTGGATTGTCCACTTGCCACGTCACTTGCCACGTCACCTACCACGTCACTTGCCACGTCACCTGCCACAAGTTTTGGATTGTCCACTTGCCACGTCACTTGCCACGTCAGCTGCCATGTCACTTGCCACAAGATGTGGATTGTCCACTTGTCACATCACCTGCCACATCACTTGCCACATCACCTGCCACGTCACCTGCCACAAGTTGTGGATTGTCCACTTGCCACGTCACTTGCCACATCACCTGCCACGTCACTTGCCACGAGATGTTGATTGTCCACTTGCCACGTCACTTGCCACGTCACCTGCCACGTCACTTGCCACGTCACCTGCCACAAGTTTTGGATTGTCCACTTGCCACGTCACTTGCCACGTCAGCTGCCACGTCACTTGCCACAAGATGTGGATTGTCCACTTGTCACATCACCTGCCACATCACTTGCCACATCACCTGCCACGTCACCTGCCACAAGTTGTGGATTGTCCACTTGCCACGTCACTTGCCACATCACCTGCCACGTCACTTGCCACGAGATGTTGATTGTCCACTTGCCACGTCACTTGCCACGTCACCTGCCATGTCACTTGCCACGTCACTTGCCACAAGATGTGGATTGTCCACTTGTCACATCACCTGCCACATCACTTGCCACATCACCTGCCACGTCACCTGCCACAAGTTGTGGATTGTCCACTTGCCACATCACCTGCCACGTCACTTGCCACAAGATGTGGATTGTCCACTTTCCACGTCACCTGCCATGCCACCTGCCACAAGTTGTGGATTGTCCACTTGCCACATCACCAGCCACATCACCTGCCACAAGTTGTGGATTGTCCACTTGCCACACCACTTTCCACGTCACCTGCCACGTCACCTGCCACAAGATGTGGATTGTCCACTTGCCATGTCACCAGCCACATCACCTGCCACAAGTTGTGGATTGTCCACTTGCCACATCACTTTCCACGTCACCTGCCACGTCACCTGCCACAAGTTGTGGATTGTCCACTTGCCACGTCCCTTGCCACGTCCCCTGCCACGTCACCTGCCACAAGTGGATTGTCCACTTGCCACATCACCTGCCACGTCACTTGCCACGAGATGTGGATTGTCCACTTGCCACGTCACTTGCCACATCACCTGCCACGTCACTTGCCACGTCACCTGCCACAAGTTTTGGATTGTCCACTTGCCACGTCACTTGCCACGTCAGCTGCCACGTCACTTGCCACAAGATGTGGATTGTCCACTTGTCACATCACCTGCCACATCACTTGCCACATCACCTGCCACGTCACCTGCCACAAGTTGTGGATTGTCCACTTGCCACGTCACTTGCCACATCACCTGCCACATCACTTGCCACAAGATGTGGATTGTCCACTTTCCACGTCACCTGTCATGCCACCTGCCACAAGTTGTGGATTGTCCACTTGCCACATCACCAGCCACATCACCTGCCACAAGTTGTGGATTGTCCACTTGCCACACCACTTTCCACGTCACCTGCCACGTCACCTGCCACAAGATGTGGATTGTCCACTTGTCACATCACCTGCCACATCACTTGCCACATCACCTGCCACGTCACCTGCCACAAGTTGTGGATTGTCCACTTGCCACGTCACTTACCACATCACCTGCCACGTCACTTGCTACAAGATGTGGATTGTCCACTTTCCACGTCACCTGCCATGCCACCTGCCACAAGTTGTGGATTGTCCACTTGCCACATCACCAGCCACATCACCTGCCACAAGTTGTGGATTGTCCACTTGCCATACCACTTTCCACGTCACCTGCCATGTCACCTGCCACAAGATGTGGATTGTCCACTTGCCACATCACCTGCCACAAGTTGTGGATTGTCCACTTGCCACATCACTTTCCACGTCACCTGCCACAAGTTGTGGATTGTCCACTTGCCACGTCCCTTGCCACGTCCCCTGCCACGTCACCTGCCACAAGTGGATTGTCCACTTGCCACATCACTTGCCACAAGTTGTGGATTGTCCACTTGCCACGTCACCTGCCACAAGTTGTGGATTGTCCACTCGCCACGTCACTTGCCACATCCCCTGCCACAAGTGGATTGTCCACTTGCCACGTCACTTGCCACGTCCCCTGCCACAAGTGGATTGTCCACTTGCCACGTCACTTGCCACGTCACCTGCCACGTCACCTGCCACAAGTTATGGATTGTCCACTTGCCACGTCACATGCCAGTCACCTGCCACAAGTTGTTGATTTTCCACTTGCCACGTCACCTGCCAGGTCACTTGCCGCGTCACCTGCCAGGTCACTTGCCACGTCACCTGCCACAAGTTGTGGATTGTCCACTTTCCACGTCACTTGCCACTTCACCTGCCACGTCACTTGCCACAAGTTGTGGATTGTCCACTTGCCACATCACTTGCAACCTGCCATGTCACTTGCCACAAGTTGTGGATTGTCCACTTGCCACGTCACTTGCCACCTGCCATGTTACTTGCCACAAGTTGTGGATTGTCCACTTGCAATTGCAATTGTTTAAAATATTTTTCTAATGGTTTTTCATCATTTGCAATCATTTTTGAGATTTTTAATGTAAAAAAAAAGGTCACCTTTAAAAACGCATATAAACGCAAACGCGGCTAAACGCGGTAGCGGCGTTTTGCCGCGTTTTACCGCGTTTTGCCGCGTTTTGCGTCTGAAACGTGGAAATTTTTGCTTCTGAACGCATTTTTTTGCTTCTGGAAAAACGAGATTAAACGCAACTGCATAAAAACGGAAAAAAACGAGACTGTGTGCATGGACACATAGGATAACATTGAATGAGTTCAGGGGCAGTTGAAAAAACTGTCCAACTGCATCTGAACGCGCGTTTAAGTGCGTCTCGTGTGCATGAGGCCTTAGTCTGACATTCTTGCAGCTAGTACAGCGTCTGTGCCTTCTACTCTGGATGTACTCTCTGAAGAAGCGTATTACAGACCCTTATTGAATGTGTTTTTCCCTGAAGGGCCTCAGTCAACTGAAATAGCTATTAGGCTATATATACCATACTGGCTCTTTTCGGTGGTGTCAAAGTCACATTTAAAATGGAGCAGCCTGTAGCTTCTACAATTGCTGTTTCCAGTCTAGGATCCCTGAAAGGACCCAAGACTATCAAAACTTTCCTGGGACTGCTTAAACATGTTCTGTACAGAGACTGGGACACTCCTGACAGATTTGCTGTTCCCAAATACTTTGCAGACCAATGTCTGCTTAATAAGGATGTTCTTAAGAAGTGAACACATTACATTGTGGATCTAGTGAAATCCCACCTTAAGAAAACACTATAAACAATGCTTTATTGTTTAAAAAGACTTTTTAAACTGGCAGATGTTTAAAAAGTCCATACCAAATCATTATTTCTTAATCAAACAGGACACAGGCTCCTTTAACATCTTACCATGGATTATATGTTGCCACCTTCGGGTAAGGACAGCAGCAAACAAAGTTGTTAGGACAGCTCATACATTATAACTCCTCTGTCAGAAACCATGAATCAGACCGAGACAGAAGTACAATTAAATCACACTTGTTTATTAAGAAAAAATAAAGAGGTAAATAGAGTAAGCGTAGTCACTAGTACAGAGGTACAGATGTCACTAGACTAGTCACCGTCACTAGGTCACCTCAGCTTCAAAAGTTTTGCCCCTCCCACTGGGCATCATCAGAATCTAGTGGTATAAAAGGCACTGGTTGCCTTTTATGCATTAAGTCCCACCTACTACACACGGTAACTCCTGCTACTCTAATGCCACGTACACACGATCAGACTATCCGGCGGACTTAGTCTGGTGGACAAACCGCCGGAAAGTCCGCCGGAATTTCCGAACGAGCGGACCTGCCCACACACAACCGGACTTTTGGCGGAAGTCCGGCGTACTTTTGAAATGAATGGACTTGCCCGCACACGGAGGAAAGTCCATTCATTTTGAACGAGGGACCAGGTAGACGGGACTAACGAAGGAGGTCAATGTTGCCGCCTCCATGGGCAAGATTGACACGTCGCTGGCCCCGTCACCTGGTATGGCCTTAAAGGGGAAGCCCTACGCCGAAAAAAACGGCCCCCCAAAGTCCATATCAGACCCTTATCCGAGCACGCAGCCCGGCCGGTCAGGAAAGGGGGTGGGGACGAGAGAGTACCCCCCCTCCTTAGCCATACCAGGCCGCGTGCCCTCAACATGGGGGGGGTGCTTTGGGGAAGGGGGGCCGTGCGGGGGTCTTCTTCCGTCTTGGGGTGTCTTCCCGCCGGACTCCTCTGCTATCTTCTGCTAGCTCTTTTACTAGTGGAGGAACCCGGCTTTCTTCTTCGTCGCTGCCCGGGGGTCTTTTTCCGACTTTGGGGGTCTTGTCCCCCTCATTCCACAGTAAAGAAGTCTGTTCAAGGGGTAGCTCATTTCGCTCACCATACTCATTCAGCTGTCTCTCCTTACGATCTCAGTTTGGTTCTACAGAAGCCAACCTTTGCCCGTTCAGGATATTCCCTTGGCTGGCTTTACCTGTAAGGTTTATTTCTGGTGGCTATTATATCCTTATCCTGTAAGAAACCCTTCCATGGTCCTCATAAATGCAATGTTATTTTGAGGCCTTGGATCTCCTTCCTCCCTAAGGTGGTTTGCTCCTTCCACCTTTGATTATATAATTCTACCCTTTTTGCATCCTGCTTCTAAGCACCCCAAAGGAGGTATCCTCTACATTGTTAGGATGTGGTATGCGCAGTGCGAGTATATATTTCTGCCACTACCTCCATCTGAACTTTTGAATCTCTGTTTGTCTTGCCTGCGGGCCCTCACAGGGGAATGTCCTGCATCTTGTTCCACCAACTGAAGGTGGATTGGGCAGGTTATCATTAAGGCTTACGTCTAGAAGGATAGGACAACTCTATTCCCTGTTAAGGCTCACCCAACATTCAGTTAGTGTCTCTTGGGCTTTTCAGCACTGTTCCTCACTGTTTTACAAGGCCACCACCTGGTCCTCAATTTACACATTTGTGAAATTACCAGATGGTTGTTTAGGCCTCTGCTTAAAGTATTGTAAACCTCTGACAAGTAATATAAACACATCATAATCCTCTATAGTGTGTAAGTGTCTCAATCCAGAGCACTGAGTGTTATTTCTATCCACTGCCTTGTTTCTCTGCTATCTGCATGAGTCACTTCTGGTAGGTTTTTCCTGATACAAGAGGTGAAAAGGTTCCAGCACACAGCCTGTAATTGACAGCCTCAAGACTGTTCCTATGTGCTGTGTGAAGGTGGAGTGTGTCCATTCCCTCCAATCATCTCTCACGGAGTGTAACTTCAGCTCCCCACTCCCTGCTTTCTGAAAGCTGTAGCAAGAGACTGCAGATAAACAGCTACAACTTATGTAGGAGGATTTGTTTAATCTCCATGTGTCACCTGAGGCCAGTCATTTCACTGGGTATATGTAAGGGTTTACAACCACTTTAAGCCAGCTTTGACCATAAAATTTTTCAAGCCACTTTTTGAGGTGGGAACCTGATTCACTGTTGGCATGGTTTGTTGTGTTGACTTTTTTGGCATCCAAAGGTTCTGCATGGAAACCATCCAATCAGTCATAGCCTTCCTTTACCAAACAGAGACTTTGTAGCCTTGGTGGGCATCTAGGATGCATAGTTACATGTCCTGATCTTTCTTGCTCATCAATGCTATCTTGGTTTTGCTGAGGGTACTCAACACTACTGGTGGTACCTTTTGCTTACTTCCACTCCATATCCTACAACACAACATTCTGTTGTCATAGGACAGTCTCGGTCTCCTTTATCACGTGACTGACACCCAAGATCAGATTTTCTGTGCCTTGGTGCTTCAGGGTTAAAGCACTGGAGTTGGAAAAATCCTTCTTCCACTGTAATGGAAGATCATCACAACATGCCAACCAGAAGGGCTTGGGTGGAGTCCTAGGCACTTTGTCAGTGCAGAGAACCTTGGACATCCGAGGAATTCTGTCTTCCAATAATGTTCTAGCAGTCTGTGTGGTTTGCCTGTCCCTGCAAAATTAGACATTCCATATACAGTGTTGTCTGATTAGGATTTATTTGCAAAACACCACAGTAGTGGTGTATATCAGAGAGGACCAAGAATTCTGACTGTAGCTCAAAGGGTACAAAGGATTTTAGTATGGGCAGAACTCCATGTTCCAGCTTGTCTGCCATTCACATACCAGACATGAATAGTTGGCAAACAGACTACCTCAGCCAGCAACTCCTGGACTCGGGGGGAAACATTCCCTACACCCAGAAGTGTTTCAGGACCCGGGTCATAGGTAGGAGATGCTAAACGTAGATCACCTAGCCTTCAGCTTCAACAACAAACAAAACAGGTTTGTCTGCAAATGCAATGATCCTCTGTCTGGTTTACCACTCTGCTTTGGAGTTGCAGGCTTTAAAATCAAGCCCAGGTCATGAAGGACAGGGATCTCTCTAAGCCAATAGTTCCCACACTTTTAAAAACAAGGAAGTCGACCTTTCATAAAGTCTACCATCGTACATGGAAAGCTTAGGGAAGGTGCCCTGTTCAAAATTGCAGCTAATTTTACAGGGCACTTAGGAAGATGATGGGACAAAGTACTGCATGTACTTCGGCCAATCAGGAACTGAATAATAGAAAAAAATGTGATAGTTCTTCAAGGACAAAGTAACATATTTTCCTATCAAAGTGCACTTAGCTGGGTCTGTGTGCCTTTTAGGCACCAGGCAACCTATCCCCAAATTTCAAGGCTGCCACACGGTCTTTTGTTCACACTTTTTTCTACGGTTTACAAGGTGGATGTTCAGGTCTCGTCTGCTACCAGCTTCGGATGTAAGGTCCTTCAGGTAGCTCTTTAAAATGCTGGCTGTACACAGTTTTATTCTCTGTTTGTGGGCCTGGTAATGTTTAGTTTGCTGTTGCCCACCGCTCAGTTGCTTTAGGACATCCCGCTCATACTGGATAAACTGAATCCGGTGTTCCTTAAAGCGGTTTTGTACAGAAAATTGCAAGTTCATCTTATTCAAATGGCTTTGGAACATAGATGCAGTTATGACCATTGAAATAAAATAATATGCAGTATTTACCTTTTATTTTTAATGTTTATGCCGACTTCCGGGCTCTCCTCCCGTGGGAGTAGGCGTGTTTATCGGCTTCGCAATGGTCCCTGGGAACTTTTTTAGCTATTTCCCAGGAATCAGTGGGGGACACAGTCATGCCGAAATCTCGTGAGATTTCGGAAGGAGGACGCCGGTCACGTGACGAGGGCATGTCCGAAATTGCCATTTTGAAAGTGGGCAGGCAGCTCTATCTGCCATTACCACTATAGCACACGAGGCAAGAGGAAGGAAAACAAAGAGGACACTCAATGAGCATGTGCGAGATGGAGCGGTGGATGCTGGGAGCTCAGCATCATCGCATCCAGGAAGTAAATGCCTGTGGGCTTCAAACGCCCACAGTGAAAATGGAAACCGCCGGACTGCTTTTTTAAAAGTTTTCCTTAGCAATAAAATCGACACGCCGGGGGTTAAAAAAGACGCCGATCGTGACTGCAAAGACACCGTAGGAATCGCCCACCAGTGACACAGGTAAAAAAAAAAAAAAAACGGCAGCGGAATCCCGCTTTAATGAACAATAAAGAAAGCAGGATTTTTGTTTGTGAGCTATTCCTATGCACCGCTTTTCTACAAAACTGAGGTATGCTGGGAGTTGGGAGGGCTATACCTGGCTGAACAAATGCTTATTTGCGATTGTCCAAATCCTTCCAAAGTTGACAGCATAACCCTCATATCAGAATAACCGAATCCCGTGTCCCTTAATGAAATTTAAGAATACTGATTTTACAGTAAGCACATAAATTCTGTTTGTCTTAACAATTCTTTCTGGTTTTACAGGGTCGGGAGAGAAGGCAAATTAGTCATATGCAGTTTCTAAGCTGGCCAGATTTTGGGGTACCTAGCTCTGCAGCTGCCCTTATCCATTTTCGTGATGCTGTGAAGAAAGAGCAGAGAAGACTGGTGAATGAAATTGGAAACCAGTGGAAAGGGCCATCAGGGGGTCCTCCCATTGTTGTACACTGCAGTGCAGGCATTGGAAGAACAGGTATTGACACGTGTGTTGTTATAGAGGTTGGGAGGTTATGGAGACAACATGCTTTGTAACCCCATGACTGGCTGTCTTCTGCAGCTTGGTGCCCTCTTATAGAGCAGGGGTCTTGAATTAAAATTTATAGAGGTTTGGCAGAGGTCAGAATCTCATGTTTGCACTATAACACATCATGCCCCCCTGTACATCAGTGTCTTTAGCTTACCCTTCACATCATAGCCCCTTTTACATCACAGCCCCCCCCCCCCCCCCCTTAACATCAGTTCCCCTTTACATCAGTGTCCATAGTCCTGATTTACATCACAGCCCTACAGTGTCCACAGTTCTTCATATCACAGTGCCTCTTTACATCATAGTGCCTCTTTAAATCACAGTGCTCCTTTGTCACAGTACCCTTTAAGTTACAGTACCCCTTTAAATCACAGTGCCCCTTTAAGTCACAGTGCCCTTACATCACCCTGCCCCTCCATGTAAGAATGCCCTTTTCAGTGCAAACTTCCCCCAGAGACACTGATCTGCCTAGGGTATCCTCTCCTGAGTCTTCCACCCAGCCAGGAACGTGGGTGGGACTCTGGTTTCCAGAGACCACCTTCCACAGAAAGAATGGGGGGGTTACTGATATAAGGGTGTGTGAACCTTTATATCAGTGCCCCTTTATAATATTCATTCCCCCGCTCAGACTTGCCTGACCTCCTCTCAGGTACATCGTGCAGGGCTCAGTTAGACGGCTCCAGGTTGGTGACTCTGGTTTTATCCTATAGTCTCCTCTCCACAGTCCACACATTTTACTTCTCCCATGACCCCCATCCTGGCGAAAAATTCCCACTCTTGACTCTTCTCCAGACTCCCCCTCAGAGACTGCAGACATGATATAAGACAAGAGATGGTCAGAGGTTGTGAACATGGTACAAGGGATGGTTAGAGACTGAGGACAGGTTACAAGAGATGATCAGAGGTTGCGGACATCATACTAAAAATGGTCAGAGATTGCAAACATAGTACAAGAGATGGCCAGAGATTGCAGACATGGTACAAGAGATCAATGCAGCCTCACTGTGCCCATCAATGCACCCTCACTGTGCCCATCATTTCAGCCTCACTGTGCCCATCAAATGCAGCTTTATGGTGCACATAGAATGCAGCTTTATGGTGTCCATCAATGCAGTCTCACTGTGCCCGTCATTGCAGCCTCACTGTGCCCATCATTGCAGCCTCACTGTGCCCATCATTTTAGCCTCACTGTTCCCATCATTTTAGCCTCACTGTGCCCATAATTGCAGCCTTGCTGTGTCCATCAATGCAGCCTTGCTGTGCTCATCAATGCAGCCTCACTGTGCCCACCATTGCAGCCTCTGTTTGCTCACCATTGCAGCCTCTGTGTGCCCGCCATTGCAGCCTCTGTGTGCCCGCCATTGCAGCCTCTGTGTGCCAGCCATTGCAGCTTCTGTGTGCCAGCCATTGCAGCTTCTGTGTGCCAGCCATTGCCGCTTCTGTGTGCCAGCCATTGCTGCCTCTGTGCCTACCAATTGCAGCCTCACCATTTCCTGGATCAAACACAGAGGCCGATGTATGGCATGGACAAAGCTGAGTCTGTGTGTGTAAGGCGGCGCTGTAACAAGGTCCCGCCCCCCTAGACCAGCTTGTGTGATAGGCGGAACACTAATTCAATCAGTTTTCCATCTAGAAGACTATCACACGAGCTGGTCTAGGGGGGCGGGACCTTGTTATAGCGCCGCCTTACACACACAGACTGAGCTCCATGCCATACAAGAGGAGGAGCCAGAGGACAGAGGGAGGGAGGGAAGCACTGCAGCCATCACTCAAAGCGGCCCCAGGGCAGCTGGCCTACCGGGAAATTTCCCTGTATCCTGGTAGGCCAGTCCGGCCCTGGTTGGGAGGTGCTGCAGATCTGGACAAAGGGCGGGAGATACCAAACTTAATAAGTTAACAAATAACTTGATAACTTGAAAAGACTTACGCTCTCTGTCCCGATCTGCAGCATCTTCCACCCCCTGCCCTGCTGGGAGGATGCCAGTGCCGGCTGGGCGGGAGACTCAGTAGCGCACACAGAGCTACTAAGTGGTCCGGACAGGACTGTTACTCGGTACGGGTCAAGACTGTGGTCCGCCATTTAGTGATCCCTGTTCTAGAGGTATTCTGTTCTGGGCAACTTGCTGGTCCTCTACATGTGTGTGATTTCTACTGCCAGAAGTGTGGCACTGCAGGAAAGGTATTATATAAAATATCCGGTGCTCGATTTCAGTCAGGTGCCTGAGCAAAATGTCTGCTACTTAGCATCGTGGAAAGTTGTCATCTTGTATGTATCCTGATCTTCTTCTGTGATGTTGACTTGTGTCCTGGTTTCCACTGCTGATACTGATATTTTACTTGCTCGCTGGGTACACACTGGCTGAAAATCAGTCGGCTCAGACTATATAATAGATATAAAGAAACTAAGCAATGCAGCAAAAAACTTGAATCTAAATTATCTTGTTTCCTGGTAATGGCCGGCAGAGCTAAAATGGAGTGGACTGTTTTCCAGCATTTCAAATCAAAGTCTTTGTTAATAGTGGATATAGAGAAAATAACATTTTTTAATGCAATGTAATCCAAAACATTTTTCTTAAAATAATCAATAATAATCATTAATAACTGCTGTATTACATGCTGCTCACAGATTTGTTTTCTGTATTCTGAAAAAAAAAAAAATGGTTGATCCTGCTGTTTTCTATCTCCCCCTTCTGTCCATGTCCCCAAATTCTGCTAGAGATTTTGCAGAGCAGTGTTGGCAGTTCTGCACATGCTCAGTTTTCTGTGACATTCTATGCTGAGCATTTCTCCCCCCATCACATCTGAGCAGCCCATGTGACTATAGATTCACACATGTGGGTGTATACACAGTGGTAAATGACAATCCACCCCCCCCCCCCTCTTCCTCCATGCCCACTAACTGGCTAAACACAATAGGGGTGGGATAATACATGTAGATTAATGAAGGCTTCACCTCCCTCTTATTCTAAGACACAGGCTGGAGCTGTGTAACACAGCCAGTGACTGTCAGAAATCCCCCCACATTATGTTATTGCCAAAAAATAAAGAATTGATTTCAAATATATATTTGTATGTCAATTTAAAACAGTTTGCTATTATTTATTTTATTTATTGATTATGTTTTTTTTTATTTTGAACATGTAACCAGCAGCACAGGACTAGAAGCCCCTCCTGCTTATATTTCCCTGCATGCAGGCTGGGAAAGAGCTGGGTCATGTGACAGCTGTAAATCAATTAGTACTACAACATTATTACTTAGATTTTTTTTCTAATTTTTTAAATTAAAATAATTACAATGCCATCATCCACATACAGAATAATGTCAATTAAACAGTGTATGTTCAGTATCACTTTAAAGGGCTTGTAAACTCTTGTGTTTTTTCACCTTAATACATCCTATGCATTAAGGTGAAAAAACTCCTGTCACTGACCAGCCCCCCAGTCCCCCATTTTACTCACCAGAGCCCCGTAATTCCCACATCAGAGACATGCTCACCCTTTCTGCCTGTTGTCTGTGCTCTTGATTGAATGCTATGGATGCAAAAGCTGAACTCGGGAGTGTGCCTGCACGGAAACCCCCAGGGAGAGCGCTTCTCCTAGATGGTTTACTGATTTGGGGAGGAGCCACAAGCACTGCTGAGGGACCCCAGAAGAGGAGGATTGGGGCCACTCTGTGCAAAATGAACTGGACAGTGGAGGTAAGTATGACAGGTTTGTTATTTTATTTATTTTTTTAAACACAAGGGTTTAGTAACCCTTTAACCACTTGCCGATTGTCCTATAGCAGTTTTACTGCTACAGGGCAGCCGCGCTGCGCAGGATCACAAATATATATACATGATCCTGCACTTGCGGGTAACAGGGGCCATTGGCTCTCTCCCGTTGTGATTCTACACATTCAGAGACAATTAGCAGGTCCTGCGGACTCAATGTCCACCGGCACCCAAAGATTGTTCGGTACACAGGCAGAATGGTAGTCTGCCTATGTAAACAAAGCAGATTGCCGTTCTGTCAGTAAGGAAGGCATAGATGCTGTGTTCCTGCAAAGCAGGGACATGTGTCCATGTCTTCCCCTAGTAAAAGCACCTTGGGTATTTTTTTTTAGCAAAAATTTAAATCTATATATATTTTTTTTTTTTATATTGTCGGTTGTTTTTGTTTATAGTGCAGAAAATAAATGCAGAGGGGATCAAATACCACCAAAAGAAAGCTCTATTTGTGGAGAAAAAAAAGGACAAAAATAGTCCAGTATACAGTGTTGCACGACAGTTTTCAATTGTCAGTTAAATTAACCCAGTTCCGTATCGCACAAAATGACCTGGTCATGAAAGGGGTAAATCTTCCAGAGCTAAAGTGGTTAAGTTGTAATTGACAGTCTAATAACTGTTACAGGAACCCTCAATTTGTTTTTTAGGCAATAAGAACATAATTTCTAGAAATATTTATTTTTATCAACTAATGTGGTTTACAGCATATTTGCCAACTCTCTTGAACTTGCTGGGACAGTCCTTTTTTGTCAGTCGGCCCACAAGGTCTGTGGATCCATAGCATGAGTTTCTGACAGTTTTGTCACTGCCCACTAGTCTTGCCTAACATTCGCAGAAGCTGTGCCTGCTGTTCCCACGCCCTGCTTGCAAAGTCAGTGTATTGCATACAGAGCCAGTGGTGGTGCATAGCTTTATGCAGGCCAGAAGGTGGTGACTTGGAGACTAATTCAGATCCTGTGACTGATTCACCTGCTGTATGATGATGAACAATGTAAAGGGGGGGTTAAATAGCATAACACTGAACTCCACAACGTGGCTGTTATTATTGCATTCACTGGTGCCAATGCTGGGAGTTATCATTTATTTATGTTTTGAATCATACTTGCCTAGATGGACTGATTCTGCATTTGTCTTCCACCAGGTCTAAGACTGAGAACTGAACCCTGAGCAGGAAGCTGATGACTGTCAGTCACCTTAGTCTAGGCTGGCCCAGGCTCTCAGCAGCTCACTGAGAGGCTGAGCTAGGTGCTGGTCCAGGCTACTGGGTGGATCCTGACCATATGGTTGCAATCTTTCCGCTGCCTGGACCAGCTCTGTGACATCAGCCAACAGCAGGACTCAGCCCGCTGTCAGCTGAAAAGGGGTCAAAGGAGTGCAGAATGAACTGCATTCCTGTGATCTACAGGTGAAGTACAGCCAAACAAGCTTTGGCTGAACTTCTTTAGCACCAATGCTCGGGATTATTTTTGCAGTCACTGACACCGATGCTGTGAGTTGTTACTGTGGTCACTGACACCAATGCTTGTAAAACAAAGGCTGTAAGATATGAGTGACACATTATTTGAGCCAAAGTCCTCCCCGCTCAAAGAAAAAAAATATCTAGGCCCTAGACTGACCATGTGTGGTATCAGTGAGCCAGCTTGGGTTACTGCACATGCATAGCAAAGCAAATAGCACATTTTCATAAAAATACAAAAGAGGCAGAAGGTGAGAAGAGCAAGATTGTTTGTGGCTGAAAACGAGGCCTGAAAAGCAAGTGGGGCAAAGTTGCCTTTCTTATTTATGTACATATATGGAAAAGACTTCCAGCTTAGCTCTGTGTGTAATGCTTTCTAACTTTTGTTTATTACACAGGATTCACACAAAAACCTTTCACACGCATGCGATCCAATTCTGGTGCGGACAAAAAAAAAAAGGATCCTGCGCGATTTTGGCCTGAATGCGATGCTTATTCAGCCATTCAATCTGTATGGCTGAATTTGCATCGCACAGACATCGAATGTGATCTGTACAGCAGTGCGCTGCGAATCTGTCTGACATTGCACAAGTGTGAACCAGCACTAAATAAACTGTACAGCCAAAAATGTAATCCACTAGCTAAACAAATACATAAATAATTATACTAATGTACAATACTATCTTGATTATAATAAATCTTACTGTATAACAGTGTTTTAAAGTAAAATTATGCAATAGATCAATGATATGCCTCTTGTAGAACTGCATTAATTTTAAATAAATGATCCAGTCCTATACTATATAAAGTACATTCTCCTCCCACAATGGCTTGCTGGACACAGCAAAAAAAAAAAAAAAAAAAGTGTTTCTGAAAATGTTTCAAAATGATGCAATCCTAGCACAAAAAAGTTTTAAATGCTACTAAATGTTGTAAAGAGCTGGAACACAGTATCTGTAGCACTTTGGACAGACATTTTGAAACATTGCCCAGGAGGTGCTAACAAAACATCCCAATCAACAAAGATTTAGAAGATGGCAGTGTGAAAATACAGTGTATGGGAGGGGAAAATAAATAAATAAAGAGATGCCAGGACAGTGAAATACGTGCCCTTTTGCACAGAGCATTCTAAAGAACATGTCATTGGAATAGGAAAGAGGAGAGATTTTCTAAAAAACGGGTTAAATCAAGGAAAGTTTTAATGCAAAAATTAGTATGGCAAAACAAATATTTTTTTTTATTAATAAGATTTTATTTAGAAAAAGCTATGTCCACATCTTCAGGTACAATTTAACCATTTTGCTGGCTTAAGACCAGACCACTTTTTGCGATTCAGCACTGCGTCGCTTTAACTGACAATTGATCGGTCGTGCGACGTGGCTCCCAAACAAAATTGACGTCCTTTTTTCCCACAAGTAGAGCTTTCTTTTGGTGATATTTGATCACCCCTGCGGTTTTTATTTTTTGCGCTATAAACAAAAATAGAGCGTCAATTTTGAAAAAAACGCATTATTTTTTACTTTTTGTTATAATAAATATCCCCCAAAAATATATTAAAAAAACATTTTTTTTTCCTCAGTTTAGGCCAATACCTATTCTTCTGCATATTTTTGGTAAAAAAAATCACAATAAGCGATTATTGATTGGTTTGCGCAAAAGTTATAGCGTTTACAAAATAGGGGATAGTTTTATGGCATTTTTTTTAATAATTTTTTTTTACTAGTAATGGCGGCGATCAGTGATTTTTATTTTGACTGTGACATTATGGCGGACACATCGGACATTTTTGACACATTTTTGGGACCATTGTCATTCCTGTGTAAATGACACTGGCAGTAAAGGGGTTAACCAGGGGGTGGCAGTGTAGAGGTTAAGTGTTCCTAGGGGCGTGTTAGTAACTGTGGGGGGCTGGGCTTTGTGTTGGTGAACACTGATCTCTGCTCCAATCACATGGAGCAGAGATCAGCATCACTTGTTGCTAGGCAGAAGGGGGAGATGCTGTTTACAATGGCATCTCCCCGTTCAGCCTCCCCGTGAGACAATCGCAGGTATCTTCGCGGCAATCAAGTCCGGGGGTCCCGACCGGCATGCGCGACCGGCGGCGCGGACACGCTATGGCAGGGCGGCATATAGAAATGGACGTACCTGTACGCCAATATGCCTGCCCGTGCCATTCTGCCGACGTACATCATCGTGCACCAGTCGGGAACTGGTTAAAGGATAAGTTCACCTTTTTAAAAAAAAAATTAATGCAGATCTTTTTGTAGGTACGAAAAATGTGCATTTAATTATTTTTTTTACACTTGAGCCTGTACTGCATTGTACTTGTGATCAGCAGATCGCGGGTGCAATACCAGGTTTCTGCAGACTCTCAGTACACTGTCTGTCCATACCTACGATATGGGCAGGCAGCTACCGAATTGCAGGAAGAATCAAAGAACTAAGAGGACGCGCACCAGCACCCTCACAGTTCATTGAGAACTACAATTTTGTACAATTTTTTTACAATTTTTTTTTTTTTTATCAAAAAGGTGTTTATTGAAGTTACAGGTATACAACAATTTCCAGTGCACATTTACAGCCGCTTGATACACAATTGTCAATGTACAGACAGGCAATACATCAGCCCAGGACTCCCTCCCTCCGCCCCATGATCGCACAAAGTACCCCAGCAGGTATATCATTTCCGAACTAAGCATCCCTTGTCCGCCCTTTGCCACACGTCTTACAGTAATCTGGACAATATTAATTCGTTTGGGCTTAGCCCAGGTGTATCAAGCCAATGTGACCACAGGTGCTCGAACCTTCCCGGGCATCCCCTGTGCTGATAGATGTATTTCTCCATGATAAGGGTCCTGCCCATATGGGTTATCCAGGTCGCCACTGCTGGGGATTCCGCAGATTTCCAGCCCAGCAAAATACGTTTCCTAGCCTGGAATAGCGCCCTGGAGACCGCCACCCTGATTGGTTCCAAAGACACCACATCCTCCAGTACCCCTAGAATACAACAAATGGGATCCAAAGGTATCTGCGTGTGAAACACCATATTGACAGTGTCCACTACCTCCTTCCAATATCTGTGGAGCTTCGGCCAGCGCCACATGAGGTGGATAAGATCCCCCTCGTGTTGCCTGCACCTACCGCACAAGGGATCAGCCGTCCCACCCATCCTACACAACCTAACCGGTGTGTAATGCGCTCTCAGTATGATATAAAGTTGTGAGACTTTTTGCGCCACATTCAGTGAACAGTAGGTGATGGCCTGCATTGCCTCCTCCCACTGCTCACCGTGAGTGTACCTACATCCTTTTCCCAAAGCGGCATTGCTTTGCACGGGTGGTCACGCAGGTGCCGCGCCAGCAGCATCTGATAGCATTGTGAGATTATACCCTTCGTGCCTTCCGCAGAGTGCAACGCATGGTACAACGGGGTGGGCGACAATACCCATTCTCCCGAGTCCCCCTGCGTGGCCACCGCGTGCCTTAGCTGCAAGTAGGGAAAGATCATAGCCTCCGTAAGGTTAAATTTACGCTGCATGGCTGCAAAGGAGAGAAGTTTTCCATCCTGAAATATATGGGACAGCATTTTTACGTTATGGGCACTCCAATTGAGGGTCAGGCTGTATTTTAGCGATCTCTACATATGTATGATTACCCCATATCGGACTATATTCCGTGAATCCCTGCACCCCCTGCAGCTGTCTACTCTTGTTCCATATTTTTTGTATCATGGACAGCGTAGGGGTTAGTTTGTTGGAGCTCCTAAACATCTGGGCCTCCAGTCCCATTGGGATGGTCTCTGCCCCCGACGCATGAAGCAGCAGCCTGGCCGATGAGCCCGCCGGTTCATGCGACATGGAGCCCACCAAATGTTGCAACTGGGCCGCAACATAGTACAGCCAAGGGTTGGGTACCGCCAACCCTCCGCTGTCCTTGGAGCGCTGCAGCTGTTCCAACTTGATCCTAGGGGGTTTCGTGTTCCACAACAACTTCCGAAATAGCGTATTCACTACTCTGAAGATTTTTAAATGTATTACAACCGGTGAGTTGTGGAGGAAATAGAGCAATTGGGACATTAAAATCATTTTTATAAGATTGGCCTTCCCGGCCAGGGACATCCTAAGGGTGTTCCATGTATTTATCCTGTCCCGGAATCTCGACAGTAATGGGCATATATTCACTGAGCAGTAGTCCCCTACTTTGGACGTTATTTGTACCCCCAAGTATTTAAAACGAGTCACTACTGGCACTGGACAGGACTCTGGGACCGCCACCTCTCCTCCATCCAACATCAACATGGCCGATTTAGACCAGTTAATGGTCAGACCGGAGAACCCTCCAAACTTTTCTATCACCTGCGGCAGGGACTGGCTGGGGTTGGCCAGGAAAAGCAGCATATCATCCGCATAGAGCATGATCTTTTTGTGAACAGCCCCATACTGAAATCCCTGTATTCCTATGCTGTCTCTTATAAGGGCGGCAAGAGGTTCTATCGCGATTGCGAAAAGCAAGGGGGACAGCGGCCAAGGCAAAATCGGCAGACATCTTGTCCGTCATCCTAATATTGGCCGTCGGGGAGGCGTACAGTAGTTTTACCCAGGCAATAAAGCGCTGTCCGAAGCCAAACTTACCTAACACCGCCTACAGGTACCTCCAGCCTATACTGTCAAACGCCTTGTTAGCGTCAAGGGACAGAAGGGCCCTACTCTCCCCATTGTCTGCCTGCAGCTGCATGTTTAGAAATAATCTCCTAAGGTTGGTTGCCGTGGACTTATGTGGCATAAAGCCAGCCTGATCTTGGTGAATAATAGTGGACACTATCCCATTTACCCGGAGTGCCAGGACCTTGGCCAGGATCTTTACATCGCTTTGCAGCAAAGAGATGGGTCTATATGCCCCCGGATCCACTGGATCCTTTCCCGGTTTAAGCAATAAAACAATATTAGCCTTTGACATAGATTCGGGGAGGGCACCAACCTCCAAGCATGCATTAAACACCTTCAACAGTTCAGGCAGAATATCCTCCCCATACTGTACATATACCTCCATGGGAATACCATCTGCCCCAGGCGCTTTGCAGGTGGGGAAAGAGCCGGCGGCTGCCATCAATTCCTCTAGAGTGATCGGGGCGTCAAGATGACGCACGGCCTCTTCCGAGAGCCCGGGTAAATTTATTGTGGCCAAGTATGATTGTAGATCGTCATCCGAGTAGGTTTCCTTCAACCTGTAAAGATCCTGGTAGAAGTCAGCCAGCTCGGATATAATGATCTCCTGAGAATTGACCACCTTGCCGTTTTTGGCTCGAATGGCCCCTATGGCCAGGGAATTTTTTACAATTTAAAAACAGCACAACTGTGTGTGCCCAGGCACACCCGGCACAGCCCATGTGCACACCGACGCTAGTATATTTTCTTGTGTTAAATAATTACATGATTCTTTGGAAAAAAGAAAAATTATGTAATTACATTACTGAAGCAATATTAGTGTGATGCTGTAGGCAATCTCAACAAAACGGCATACAGTGCCGTATCCAGGATATGGCAAGTGCCATGGGTGCCATATGAAGGGGGCGCTCGTGAGTGGCTGGGCAGCAAGGCACTGACTTACCAGGGTCTCTTCTTCCCAGGGCCGGATTAACATAGGGGCTATTGGAGCTGCAGCTCCAGCTCCCTACCATAATATCTGCCCAATATAGAGTTTCTACACATAATTACTGGCTGGGTGCCAGCTGCTACATTACCTTGAAGTCTTGCCAGGCAGCTGAAATATAGGCCCTCGGTGGTGGCCGCTACATACATTGCCTTGAAGAGAAGGCTGCGCTACAGCCTCTGTACTAGTGAGCTGAGGCTGAGCGCGCTTCTCTGATTGACATCCTGATCAGCATGACATCATCTAGATGCCTGCCCACTGCAAGCAAGGAGGAGGAAGCGTTGTACAAATACAAGAACAAGTAAGCTCTGCCTCTGCATGGGGCTGGGGAAGTTGGGCAGATAAGTGCAGCTCAGTGCATTGGCTCTGGCCGAAGTGGGTTAACTGTTTGGGAGGGCAGGCAAGGGGGCTGTCAGTGCCTCCTAGGCCTATCACTACCAGCGCTCATTAGTGCAGCTCTTCAGTGCCAGTGCCACCTATCAGTGCCAGTGTCACCTATCAATGCCAACTATCAGTGCCAGTGTCACCTATCAGTACAGCTCATCAGTGCCATCTGTCAGTGCCAGTGTCACCTATTAATGCAGCTCATCAGTGCCACCTATCAGTGTTAGTGCTGCCTCATCAGTGCCCATAAATTCCGCAAATCAGTGCCCATCAGTGCTGCCTATCAGTGACAATTAGTGCAGCTCATCAGTGCCATTCCATAATTAGTTAATTGAAAGATTAAAGAGTTTGTAGTTTTGTTAGCTTTTTTTTTGTTAAGGTTATCTGAAAGATGGGTTTCAAATGATTTGACAGGGACGCAGTTTCAGTGCTTGCCATAGGCGCCATTTTCACTAGATATGCTCTGACTGCATATGATGCTGCTAATAACTGATGGTTAATGTTTAATTTCAGGTACTTTCTGCACACTGGATATCTGTTTATCCCAAATAGAGGATATGGGTTCCGTGAACATCCAACAGACAGTTCGGCGAATGCGGAAACAGCGAGCACTAAGCATACAGACTCCAGAGCAGTATTACTTCTGTCATATGGCTATCCTTGAACACTTTGCAAGCTGACATCAAACTATGCAACTTTCCTCATAAAGGGAGCAAGGGCCCACATTAAGGGCTGCAGAAGCCTTTATTCTCTTTTGGTACCACCAAGACAGTAAGGCATCCAGTCAATTGCTTCTATGCAAAGCAGTAATATTAAAATACTTAATCAGAAATTACTCTGCATTATATTCCAGTGCACATTCTCTTCTTACAGACCACTATAGAAGTATTCAACATGCTTAATCAAGAATGGAGTACACATCAATTAACAAATAAACATTCCTTTTATAGAACCATGAAATTCGGTACATGCACTTATACGTGACAAGTTTAAAATTATTTGAGAAATAACATACACATGCCAGTTACCATAAGAACAATTGGGGGAGTACAAGAAACCCTTGGATAGGATATACTGGATATGTTATATGAAAGGTTTTAGTCTGTTGATAGAAGGCAGCAATTCCAGTTGGATGGATCAGGCATGTGAGCCCGAGGACGTATAAGGGGTTCAAGGTCCAACATATGGCACAATATAATACAGGTATTTTGAGCTTAATGCCTGTTTTTTGTTTCAGGTGTATTACTTTTCATTAAAGATGACCAAGCAGCAATTATTTTTCAGAACATAGAGCAATGGCTAACAAATATTAACAAGTGATGTTGGCATACTATATGTTGATCTCAGATTTTCAATATTGCTTGAAAATGTCTGTGAGGGCCTGTTCAATTATAAAGTGACAGGGAGAAGAATTGTTCATTTGAAATTGCAACTCAAGTGATCCCATTGAGTTGCAGATGAAAGTTGTACTATATATGACCGGGTCATGCCTTTTGACACATATATACAGTATAAAGTTTAATAGTGGGCAGCAGTATTTGCATATTGTATTTCCCTGAAAAATGGTTCCTTTTATAAGGCTGTTAAAATATTGTGTGTATGCTGCAGGCTTTATGGGGGCTTAGATTGCAGCCAATTAAAATGCTGGGAATTCACTAACCTAAATTACGAAGCAGCACTTGAAGTATCATAAGAGTGTGTAGAGTTTATGGTCATATATTAAACATTACATCAGCAAAAATAATCGTATTTTTCCTCTCTGATTTTTGTAAACAGACATGTAACTGGTTTCTAGTATGGGAAATACTGTATCTATATAGAAGTATATAAAGATTCTTTAAAAAAATGTTTCTTTTTGCCAACCATTATATATTATCCTTTAAGCACGTCTTAAAAGTAGGTTTCCTCTGATTTAGAGCTCAAACATACACCACACTTAAGCATTTTTACACATGATCAAAACTAAATCTTTTTTTAAAGTCCTGTTAGCTCTATCTATGTTAATGTCTGATGCCTTGGGCCAGTGGGATAAAAGGCTAATGACACGTGTGGAAGATGCAAACATAGCAAATAGGTAAGAGGGTGAGGGACAAGTTGTCATCATGTGTACTTGTGGGTACTTGCAATATTTGTGCCATACAGAATATACAGTGTTTATTTGTTCTTTTAAGTTGTATGTACATGTATAGTCATACTTAAAGGCTTTCCTAACTATCAAACATGCGTGCACAAACTTATGTTACAGCTGGAAGTGTAGGCTGATTATCTTGCATTTGTGGCATGTGCCAGAAGTCCTGGTGTGTTTTTATAGTCGTTTTACTGCTAGTAAGGTCATGTGGCCTACTCACACCAATTATTTCTGTTTTAGTAAATCTGTGAACATCACTGACACCTTCCTGCTGGACTATATAATCTTAGCTTTCCATGCCACCTGGCAAAAATGTTCACCTACACAAATGTGGGCAGGTGTGGTTCATATGCCAGAGCTGTTTGTAACTCCAAGTCTAGCCTGTCAACAATACTATAATGCTAAAATTCTATCATAAACTACAGTGGACCACTGGGTTTTCATCATCTTTTAGTGTATATTAATTATACAAGTTTGAGGCTGTTAAAATGTACATATGGTACTGATTGAATCTCATTAACCATGGAACCTCTATGCCTTGGGTGAATAATTGTAGTGATCAGTTAGGAACCCAAATGGGCAGCACAACCAAGGTTAAAGCCATAAAGAATTTATTAGAAAAAAAAAAAAAAGATATGCTCGTCCAAATCTAACCACATTTTCTATAGTGCTTAGCACCAACATTCTCTCTGCATCACAAAAAGTTGCGTTGATGTGAACCTGGGCTTACTTTACACATTTTGTCTCCCTACTGTATAGCAGATAGAATTGCTTGAATGAATAGTCAAATACCTAAGAGAACACCCAGGAGCCCAAAAATCTGCTTGTCTGTAATGCAAATCTTTAACAGAACCTTTGGTTGAAAGCTTGGTCTTGTCCCACACCACATTATCAGTAAGGCCATCCATCATAATTATGGGTCCGTAGTGACAGTTGTGGATGGGCCTGCACTCTCAACCATAGGAACTGTTCAAAGACTTGGGGACTTATGGGGTGTTCTACATGTCATATGACCTTTCATGGCTACTGTAGGTTTAGGGTGACAAATTGGAATGGTTAAAGTAAAACACAGGCATTTTTTATGCCAGTCTTTTATAAACAGTATTGTGTATAATGGACAAACTGCATTGAGTTGTGTAAAGTATTTTTATGCTTTTTAGATTCAAGAATATTTTCGACAGCTTTTAAAAATGAAGGATGTCTCTCTCTCTTCTCTGCCTGTACAATTAAGTGTGCTTTAATTTTGATATATAAATTTGTTGTATGAGATTGTTTTAAATGTATAACACTTTCCTTTGTGCAGAAGCAAATATGATTTCAAAACCAGATTTACATAAAAATGAATACAGACCAATAAAATCAACCAGAAAATCAGTATTTTTTTTATTCATCTCTCAACTGGTTACAATGCATAGATAACCTTTGAAGAAATTTTCTTGGTAGTTTTGTGGTATGCTCTTGAAGATCAGATCATGTTGCGGCTCTATAATGTTGGAACTTGGACTTAGACCCCATTCACGCCTGAAGCTACAAAACGCTAGAGGGGAAAAATTCTATTATTCTCAATGGAGATGGTTCACATCTCCACTACATGTCGCCTGAAGCCGAACGCCTGAAGCTCAAACAAGTTCCGGACCCTTTTTTGTTGCTCGAATTGAGCAGATTTTGGCGTTTTTCTTCTTTTAACATTGGTGACCTTTTGCCCTTCACAAAATCGCGGTAAAAACGCAGCGAATCGCGGTAAACGCTGCAAAAAACGCTTGAAAACGCTACGCTCAAGTGTGAATGCAGCCTAAGACTTAATTCCATTTAAAGTGGTTGTAAACCCTTACAAACCACTTTGACCTACGGGTAAGCCTAGATTAAGGCTTACCTGTAGGTCCAAGAAATATCTCCTAAACCTATACGGTTTAGGAGATATTTACCCGAAGACAGCCACCGCTGTCTACGGCGCATGCGCCGTAGACAGCGGCGGGCAGGCGCACTGGGCAGGCCACAGATCGCGGCGATATGCCGCGAGTGTCGGCTCCCGTACGCATGCGCGGGAGTGACGCCATCGCGGCTCCGGCGAATCACAGCGCCGGAGCCGCGAGACCCGGAAGTCGCTCCGGGATCCAAGGCAGCGGCGAAGAGGAAGACGGAGGACCACTTCGGGGGCTTCGTTCTCAGGTAAGTTATTCATAATGAGCTAGCATGCTATGCATACTAGCTCATTATGCCTTTGCCTTGCAGGGGGTGTTTTTTATTTTTTTCCCTTTGCTGCCTTTTTAAGCTCCACGCACACACACGAAAAAAAAAAAGATTTAGCGTATTTGCAGTGTTTAGGATTGTTTCGAAAAGGAATGATAGCGTTCTTTTTAAGGAGCGAGCGGCCTCCGCCGTCCTTCACAATGGATGATCCATCAGCTGACACCTGAATGTAAACTAAACAATTTCCCCAAATAAAAAACTTAGAAAAAAACTGTGTGGGAGTACCCCTCCAATCCATACCAGGCCCTTTAGGTCTGGTATGGATTTTAACCACTTAAGGACCGAGCCTCTTTCTGAGATTTCGTGTTTACAAGTTAAAAACAGTTTTTTTTTGCTAGAATATTACTCAAAACCTCCAAACATTTTTTTTTTTTCTAACACTTTAGAGAATAAAATTGCGGTCTTTGCAATACTTTCTGTCACACCATATTTGAGCAGCGGTCTTACAAGCTCACTTTTTTTGGAAAAAATAGTTTTTTGAATTAAAAAAGAAAACAGTAAAGTTACCCCAATTTTTTTTTATATTGTGAAAGATAATGTCACGCCGCCAACATGTCATGCTTCAACATTGCGCCCGCATGTGGAATGGCGACAAACTTTATCCCTTAAAAATCTCCATAGGCGACGTTTTAAAATAATCCACATGTTGCATGTTTGGAGTTACAGAGGAGATCTAGAGCTAGAATTATTGCTCTCGCTCTAATGATCATGGCGATACCTCACATGTGTGGTTTGATCTCCGTTTTCATATGCGGGAGCTACTCACGTATACGTTTGCTTCTGCACACGAGCTTGGCGGGACGGGACGTGTTTAAAAATAAAATGTTTTCTTATTTATTTTACCTTTTATTTTAAATTTTTACACTATTCTTTTAAAAAAATTTATTGTGTCACTTTTATTCCTATTACAAGGAATGTAGTCCCTTGTAATAGAAAAAAAGGACTTCTTAAATATGGGATCTAGAATAGGTAACACATAGATGTGAGTTGTTGAAGCTGCACACCCCAATTCATTGAATTGAATAGAAATTCCCTCAGGGGTTTTTTTTAACAGTAAGGAAGTATTAAGGTAAGCAACAATGATTTTTTTAAAGTAGTATTCCTTTATTATGGCTGTCATAATAAAGGAATAAAAGGCAATTCTGGTCTTGACATAAAAAACACATATCTCGTCAGTACTGAAAAAAAAACCCACATATGAACTCATTCTATGTATAGTAACAAACAACTTAACAAGCGTTTCACATGATATCCCTACGCGTTTTGACCTATATATGTAACAGTCTTCTTCAGGGGAGTTTATTCTATGCGAGAAAGAAAACGTTTGAATTGTATTAGCTATAAATATATCATATATTTTACATAATCATTTTATATTGGTTATAGCAGAGTTAAGTGTGTATATTTACCACTTGTTGACGAGAAAGCTACATTTCATAGTCAGATAAAGTGCCGTTCTTCTAAAAGCATCTCCAGCCCAGGGGATCCCAGTATGTTCCCGAAAACATTCCCTCGCTCTCGATAGGGGCAGAGACCCCCCACCTCCACACAACTTGCAAGGAGTCACCCCTTATTAGGCATAGGGGAATGTGGGCTTTTTGAGGGAGGCGGGAGGGAGAGCACAATGGCACCGTCAGTTATCTATATCGCAGAAATCATATTGAAAGAGAGTTGTCAGTGTGTCCATTGTTATACAGGCATCCAGGGATCTCTGAGGGATCCACTGAGATCTGGGTGGTATATATGAAGCCCGCTGTTGACTGACGGCACAGAGCCGGTCTAGGCTCTGAAAAGATTCTGACTATATGATCGAGATCCTCAAGGAACCCTAGATCGGCAGCTGGCTCAGCCTCTCAGTCCCCAGCTCTCTGCTCACAGAATGCTGAGAACTGACCGATCAGCAGTGTTTGATCACTCAGTTCTCATTGCAGAGTCGGCGTGGGACAAATGCAGTATTGGATAGAGGCTGCATCCACCTAGTATAGGGGAATACCTGAGTATAATTATTTTTAATCCCAAATTTCTCTTTTAAAAGAGGGCCCGCCAGTAACATTTCCTTTGGCACTGACCTTTGCATTAGGCACTCACACTTAGTGCAGCAGTGCAATTAGCCGCAGGGTGCTTTAAAGGTCCAGGACAGTTGCAATTCAAATCTCAGTTGGTCCAGTCCCTGAAGACCCTCGCTATGCCGGAGAATGTATGCTGGGAAAGTGGAGAGTCCCCCTGGTGGGAGAAAAGATGGTGAAATGGAGTCTGGACACCGGGCCACCGTCATGGGCACAGAATAGTGGTCAGTGGGAATACTTTGGACCAGGAGCAGTGTGTCACAGGGGGGCCTTTTCAAATAGTTTGTCATAGCCATGGCCTAGAATGCACCACTTAAAACAGTTTGCCATGGCCATGATGAGCATTGCACAGCAATATAATATGAGCTCACAGAATGCCTGAGGAGCACTTCCCTTAAAGAGGTATCCAGATTACTGGGTCACCCAGAGACCCCCAAAATTTGTCAGTTTATCTGGCTGATGGTGAAACACAGTTCCAAGAAGCCGGTAAAAGAGAATATCCTGTTACCCTTCTTTCCCGCCTCGTTGGGTACCTCTCCTTAACATTGCTACTACTCTTCCCAAGAAGTGGAACTTTATTCCTGACCTACTCCTACGCTGAGGGTGCACTGATGGATGCAGAAACTACTATTTAAGCACTTGTGTGTCAGGATGGCCACTGAAATCTCACAAGTTTTTAGCATCGAATAGGAGCCTCCCCATGTTAACCATCTGGAGCCAATAATAGGGGCAAATTAGTCTGCAGTGGTTTTCTGGCAATCTGAAAAAGCGACACAGTGCCACCTTTAAATTGGAGGAGAAAGGTAGGTCTAACACTTGCCTACACATCCCCCCCCCCCCCACTTAAGGGATGCGTCCTTTGCATAACCAACCATGAGAAGCAGTAATAAAAAAAAGCATACATAACAGTGTTTTACAAGACAGAGTATTTGAAGGGCATAAGTGGGCCACACCACTCACTTCACCATCTGTAGGGGGAGCATCCTCAACTGGAGGATTAGAGACTTCTGAAGCAGGGTAAGGCTGCACATCCTGGACACCCTAATCTGTAAATTGAGCCTTAATTGATGGCCAATACCATCAATTGAGGGAGTCTGCACCAAAGACACCAGGTTGCAGCAGATTTTGGTGTAAATGCTTGCAAAGACACACACAATCTGGAAATGTTGTGGCATGGACGAGGTTTCCATGTGGGCTTCAATTTGCTCCCTTGGGACAGGATTTTGAACAAGAACTTCATCCCCAGGTTGAAGAGGTAATAGATCAACCCAAGCATTCATCTGCTAAGTTTTGATTTCATTCTGGAGTCACCTGCTTAGCTGCTGTTAGGCAGCGTAAATGCTCCTGCACCCACCCGTCAATTGATCATCCCGACACAGGTTAGGATGTGTCCAAGAGCAGTTCCATGGGTAACAAGCTTCTTCTCCCAAACAATAAAAAGAAGAGCATATACCCTTTATTTATCCTTGTGAACTGATGTAGGAAAAACACAGATTGCCTACATGTTGGAGCAATCAGTAATGTTACCCTTGTTCAAGGATAGACAATTTCACACTCTAGAAACTTAAGAGATTTAGGCAGACAAACCATTTAAAATATATATGTATAACTAAAACTCACAGATAATAAGTTGCAGCAGCAAGAGCATCATAAAATGCACTACATACAGTCAGGTCCATAAATATTGGGACATCAACACAATTCTAATCTTTTTGGCTCTATACACCACCATAATGGATTTGAAATAAAACGAGCAAGATGTGCTTTAACTGCAGATTTTCAGCTTTAATTTGAGGGTATTTACATCCAAATCAGGTGAACGATGTAGTAATTACAACAGTTTGTATATGTGCCTCACACTTTTTAAGGGACCAAAAGTAATGGGACAATTGGCTGCTCAGCTGTTCCATGGCCAGGGGTGTGTTATTCCCTCATTATACCATTTTCAAGGAGCAGATAAAAGGTCCAGAGTTCATTTCAAGTGTGCTATTTGCATTTAGAATCTGTTGCTGTCAACTGTCAATATGAGATCCAGTGAAGCAAGCCATCATTAGGCTGAAAAAAAAACCATCAGAGAGATAGTAAAAACATTAGGTATTGCCAAATCAATTGTTTGGACCATCCTTAAAAAGAAAGAATGCACCGGTGAGCTCAGCAACACCAAAAGTCCCAGAAGACCACGGAAAACAACTGTGGTGGATGACCGAAGAATTCTTTCCCTAGTGAAGAAAACACCCTTCACAACAGTTGGCCAGATCAAGAACACTCTCCAAGAGGTAGGTGTATGTGTGTCAAAGTCAACAATCAAGAGAAGACTTCACCAGAGTGAATACAGAGGGTTCACCACAAGATGTAAACCATTAGTGAGCCTCAAAAACAGGAAGGCTAGATTAGAGTTTGCCAAGCAACAACTTAAAAAAGCCTTCACAGTTCTGGAACAACATCCTATGGACAGATGAGACCAAGATCAATTTGTACCAGAGTGATGGGAAGAGAAGAGTATGGAGAAGGAAAGGAACTGCTTATGATCCAAAGCATACCACCTCATCAGTGAAACATGGTGGTGGTAGTGTCATGGTGTGGGCATGCATGGCTGCCAATAGAACTGGTTCTCTTGTATTTATTGAGGATGTGACTGCTGACAAAAGCAGTAGGATGAATTCTGATGTGTTTCAGGCAATATTATCTGCTCATATTCAGTAAAAAGCTTCAGAACTTATTGGATGGCGCTTCTGCTTGGTGCAGATGGACAATGACCCGAAGCATACTGCGAACGCAACCAAATAGTTTTTTAAGGGAAAGAAGTGGAATGTTATGCAATGGCCAAGTCAATCACCTGACCTGAATCTGATTGAGGATGCATTTCACTTGCTGAAGACAAAACTGAAGGGAAGATGCCCCAAGAACAAGTAGGAACTGAAGACAGTTGCAGTAGAGGCCTGGCAGAGTATCACCAGGAATGAAAACCAGCGTCTGGTGTTGTCTGTGCATTCCAGACTTCAGGCTGTAATTGACTGCAAAGGATTTACAACCAAGTATTAAAAAGTGAAAGTTTGATGGATGATTGTTAATCTGTCCCATTGCTTTTGGTCCCTTAAAAAGTGTGAGGCACATATACAATTCACCTGATTTGGATGTAAATACCCTCAAATTAAAGCTGAAAGTCTGCAGTTAAAGCACATCTTGTTTGTTGCATTTTAAATCCATTGTGGTGGTGTATAAAAAGATTAGAATTGTCGATGTCCCAATAGTTATGGACCTGACTGTAGCTGAATAAGGCTGTTTACAGTTGGATTATATGCTAGCTTCTTACTTCTTTCAACGACTCCAATTGGTAAGAAACCCCCCATCAGAAATCCTAGTTCTAACTGTCATGATTAATACAAAGCCATGTAAAGATGGTATGATCCATGATGGATCCTCTGCATAGAACACATACCACAGGAATCTGGTGCCAGTAGAATGACATATGTGCTATGTGGAAGGGGTAGAGTCACAAGTTACTACAGGAGAAGGACTGACCATTGGAGCCTCCGATTCTGTATAAGAAATCTGCAGCAGATTCAATGCATGGACATCCTTAAACTGAAGGATCAATTTTGAATAGAATAGAAATTCAGGTTTAAAACAGTGACCATTAGGAGATGTACATGCATGCACCCTGTGTCTCAAATCCCACATAGGGGCATGTCAGTCCGCCTTACAACCAGCTCCAGATTTCCATTAGTGGAGCCTTTAAGCACACAACATTTGGCACCCCAGGGCCTCATTAACATTTATGGTGCCCTTTGAAGCGTGATCCAGGGTGGATCAGAGGATATTTTGATAGGTGGTGAGGGGATTCTGTTACTCCTTCATGGTCTGTTTTAACTCTTATAAACCCACACTACTGGGTCGGTACAGGCCCATTCAGGTGAATAGGTCACGTTCAGCAGGTGGTATTGCCCTCTGAGCACACCTTGTCTGCTGCATTTGCAGCCTAAAGCGTATTTCCACTTTTGTAGTCAAATTTGATAAAACTCCAACATATTTTTCCATTCACACACAAAAAAAAATTGCAATCTGTGAGAAGCCCTATAACCTAGGGAGGGGCATGTAATCTACATGCAGGGTGCCGGACTCATGGATTTCAATGGGATTTTCTTTTCTTTTTTTTTTTGAAGCACATGATTAGAGCCTGAGGTTCTATCTAATTGGCTTCAAAAAAAGGGTGGGCTAGGGGGGAGCAGAGCACTGCCCAGTTGTGTGACAATAGCAAAGGAATATTCGCTATTGCCTTCCTGATTCTCCTCTCGGCCAATCAGGGTGGGGTAAGTTCGGGGCTGGTGGGTGGACAAGCGAGCGATGGGGGGGTTTGACTGATCAACCAACCGAGGAGGGGGGGTGGCAGGTGGTTTGTTTGTCAGTCACCACTGAACCTAGGCCTGTCTCACACCTTGATAGGCATCAGAAGAAACTGCAGTGGTTTGTGTTCCTTTCGGCTCAGCAAATGCTAGCTAAAGCCTGAAGAAAACAAATAATTTCACTGAAGTTAAACTTATGCATATGGAGACCATGATAAATGGGAAGCTTACCTCCATACTTACTGATACCCATACTAAATTCTTGAGTGTTTGGAACCTGTGGCTGAACTATAATGGTCAATTGGTCATCTAAACTTGGACCTCTCCCTCCTTTCGATGGAACTGGTTACATCCGACCATGCAGGTACTGTTGGCTGGTCAGACCTCCTGGGACCTTCTATACATTTTTTCCCCCTTTCTTTCTAATACATTATTATATTATACAGGATTTATATAGCACTAAGCCCTTGTACACACGGTCGGAGATTCCGACAACCAAATCCGTCGGATTTTGTCTGTCGGATTTTGTCCGAAACTGTTGCATACACACGGTCGGACAAAGTTGTTGGAAAATCCGACGTTATGACGTTATTTCGTTACGACGGGACTACGTTCACACTAGTAGCCAATAGCTTTGGTGTAGGAATTTGATCTGAGCATGCGTGGCACTTTGTCCGATCGGAATTCTCTACACATGATCGGAGTATGTCCGATCGGAGCATTTTGTTGGAAAATTTTACCATCAAGTTGGAAAACTTGGTCCGTCGGATACTCCGACGGAAACAGTCCAATGGAGCCCACCCACAGTCGGAATATTCAACAAAACGGTCCGATCGGACACATTCCGTCGGAATCTCCGACCGTGTGTACAAGGGCTTACAGTTATGTAGCATTTTACAACATAAGGGCAGACAGTGCAATTACAATACAGTTTGATACAGTAGGAATCAGAGCCCTGCTCATTAGAGCTTACAATCCAAGAGACATTGCTCCAGATCCCTCCCTTTAGCACTTTCTTCTTTACTCCCTTTCTCTTCTCTCACTTTTCTGTTCTCCTTTTTCTCTACTCTATCAGTTTTTTAATATTTAGCTACCTGCAAACTTGTCCTTTCTTTCCACACAGAGGTATCTATTGACCTCTTTGAGGAATCCTCATGGGACTTCATGTCCTCTGTTCACCACATTCCTATATACCAGATGTCACTAAATGGCAGACCGCGGTCCACACATGGACCAAGTGACAATCCTGTCTGGACTGAAGCCACAACACTTAGCAGCCTGAGTGGACTTCTTTCCTCTGCTGCAGCTGTTAAAGGTCATAACATTGTAAAAGGTGGGAGGAATGGCAGGATGGGCTCCTCTTCTGTATGTACTTGCCTGCTGCTGCAGTATCTTCTGCCCACAGCAAAGAGGGCGAGAAATACTGCAGGTCTACAGAGGGAGCAAGAGCTGCCCAACCTTTCATATTAACAAGCGGGTCACTCACTTTTTAACAAGAAGGGATGGGCAGCTCCTGGACTGAGGGCAGACCTTCTTTCTGTGCCACCTTCCCTGCTTTGAGTTCAACAGCAGCAGCGGCAGGCGAGTACATACAGAAGAGGAGTCCACCCTGCCATTCCTCCCGCCCTCTACAATGCTGAGAGGGGGGAGTTGTGATATGGGGGTGGGGCGAGAGAGGGAGCAATTTTAAAATATTTTTAAAGTTATGCTATGTTGATGGGAACATACAATATTACAAACACAAAGTTGGTATTATTCCAATTTGGCTGCAAACATGGAAATACATTTTAAGAGGAGTTGTTGGGGAGTGGTAAAAACACAGCTTAACCACTTAAGCCCCGGACCAATTTTCAGCCAAAGGTCCAGGCCCCTTTTTGCGACTCGGCACTGCGTAGATTTAATTGGCAATTGCGCGATCGTGTGACGTGGCTCCCAAACAAAATTGGCGTCCTTTTCTTCCCACAAATAGAGCTTTCTTTTGGTGGTATTTGATCACCGCTGCGTTTTTTTTTTTTTTGCACTATAAACAAAAATAGAGCGACAATTTTGAAAAAAATGCAATATTTTTAACTTTTTGCTATAATAAATATCCCCAAAAAATCTATCAAAAAATTTTTTTTCCTCAGTTTATGCCGATACATATTCTTCTACATATTTTTGGTAAAAAAAATTTTTTACGATTATTGATTGGTTTGCGCAAAAGTTATAGCGTTTACAAAATAGGGGATAGTTTTATAGCATTTTTATTAATATTTTTTTTTTACTAGTAATGGCGGCAATCAGCGATTTTTATTGTGACTGCGACATTATTGCGGACACATTGGACATTTTTGACACATTTTTGGGACCAGTGTCATTTATACCACAATAAGTGCTATTTAAATGCACTGATTCCTGTGTAAATGACACTGGCAGTAAAGGAGTTAACCACTAGGGGGCGGGGAGGGGTTAAGTGTGTTGTTGTTTTTTTTAACTGTTTAACGATCAGTGACAGGCTCAGTAGGAAGCACGGAGAGAGGTTTGTTTACACAGACCTCTCCTGGTTCTTCAGCTCTGTGACCCGATCGCGGGACACCAGCGGTGATCAGGTCCGCTGGTCCCGCGGCCATGGTCACGGAGCTCAGGACCGGGACGGGAGCACGCTCCTGACCAACGGCTGGGCACTTAAAGAGCAACGGTCGGGTACGTGCTTGTGCCCAGCTGTGCCATTCCACCGACGTATATGTGCAGGAGGCGGTCCTTAAGCGGTTAAACATGTATTTTTTTTTTTTTAACCATGCCTCAAACTGCAAGTGTTAAAACTGCCTATTTGTATTGATGATGCAAAATAGTAAATTCGACCCAACTTATAACTGTATGAGAGTCTATACAAAAAAAGTCTAATAGAAAAAAAAAAAAAGAAATTGCACAAACACAGCGTACACATTATGAACAGTAGAACACTTGATATTGTAAAGTTCAGGGGGAATATCTACAGTGCTTCAGGATCACATGCAAAGGCGTTTTTCATAAACCTAAAAAGTCTTTATTTTCGGAAACAAAAACAGTTTTTAGCAGAAAATATAAATAGCTCAAGGGTTGAGTCCAGATGCAGTACAGTACCTTTTTAATCTGCAACAAGTACATACACAGTGTTTTTGGCACACACAAAGCTGTTGGCCAGCCAGTTATTACCCCTCACCTCCCATTATGTTTCAGTTTTGCAAAAAAAAGCAGTTTGAGAAGAAGATAACAAATGAAGAGAACTGGGACCTGGGTCCCTTAAAGGGGAACGTTACCCATAACAGTATAACAATTAATGTTCTTTCACAAAAGATCATACATTCCACATGAATAATTATGCTACCAAAACAGCTGTGTGCTCTAAATAGCCTCCAGCATTGTTCCCATTTCTTCTGCTGGAGGCCGCCATTTTGCTGAAACCCAGAACTTATATACCCTTATTGAAAACGCCCCCCTCTCCCCTCCTTGGTCTCAAAAACTATATGTCACTTTCTGTAATTAAAATGTGTACATTTCCAGCCTTGATTGTATGTCTTGGCTCAACTAGAGAGGAAGGCTGACAGAAGCATTACCTAGCTGAAGTTCACAGGTTACCATGAGAGAAGGGAGAGAGAATCGGGGAGATGAGGTAAGATCACTATCCTTGTAAGTTTAAATATTGTGTCACCCTGGCAGGTTGTCCTGTCAACTCTCCTGCTTTTCTTTTCAACCTCCCTAATTTGTTTTCCCTCGGCACAGTCTGTACCAGTTATCTTGCTTGCTTCCGCCTTCAGCAACAGTAAATCCTAAAGCTGCCAGCTGATCGGCCTCCAGTGGCTCTGATTTTAGCCACAATGCTGAGAATAGAGAGCAATTGAGCATGTGCAGAGCAGGGGAAGACTGCCTTACTATATTTTAATGTGTTTTTCTGTATTAAGATAAAAACCTTCTGTGAACAGGATCCCCCAGCCCTCTTATACTTGCCTGAGCCGGATTTTGATCCAGCACACTGCAGGGATGAGAGGAGCAGCTCTCTTCTCCCTCCTCACTAGGTAGATTGATAGCAGTGGGAGCAATTGGCGCCTGCTACTATCAATAAAATCCTGTGACAAAGGAGCGGGGACAGGGAAAAGCCCTGCTGTTTGCATCTATGGTTGCAGCCAACAGGGCTCAAGGGAAAGCCTGTATGAGGCTTGCTGGGGGGTGGTACTCAGAGGCCGGAGGAACCAAGAGTGCTGAAGGGCAACCCCAGAAGAGAAGAATCAGGGCTGCTCTGTGCAAAACCATTTGACCAGAACAGGTAAGTACGACATGTTTTTAAGGTTTAAAATCACTTTAAAGTGGTTGTAAACCCTTACAAACCACTTTGACCTACAGGTAAGCCTAGATTAAGGCTTACCTGTAGGTCCAAGCAATATCTCCTAAACCTATATGGTTTAGGAGATATTTGCCCGAAAATGGGCACCGCTGTCTACGGCGCATGCGCCGTAGACAGCGGCGCGCAGGCGCACTAAACGCGGCAAGTCCAAGAATGGAGCTGCCTAATTTGTCGACTCCCGTGCGAATGCGCGGGAGTGACGTCATCGCGGCTTCGCCGAATGACAGCGGCGGAGCTGCGAGACGCGACTCCCGTGCGCATGCGCAGGAGTGACGTCATCGCGGCTTCGCCGCTGTCATTCGGCGGAGCTGTGAGGCGCCACCAGCAAGATGGATGCGGCGGACTACAGGGGACAGCGGCGACTTCGCTGGCTCCTGTGTCAGGTAAGTGACACATAATGAGCTACTATGCGATGCATAGTAGTCCATTATGCTTTACCTTTGCAGGGAAAAAAAGAGGAAGTAAACCCATCAGGGTTTACTTCCTCTTTAAACAGTATATGCACTTCGTTTTATGTTTTACACAGCTATACCTTCAAAAGGAGCCAGCCTGGAGTGATGTCAGGCTTTTATTTTCTGACTTCCAATTTCATGAACTTCAAGAAAAAAATCCAGTTTTCTTTAACCACTTCACCCCTCAGACCTGTTCACCCCCAAGGAGCCAGAGCAATTTTTACATTTCTGCTATGAACCTGTTTATTCAGCAATAACTTTGTCATTACCGAAGTTAACAAACTAGTACGTATATTGTTTGTTTTTAAGGACAAACCAGACTTACTTTTCATGATATTGTCTTGCAACAATGATATGTTAATGCTCATAAAATGCACACATTTTATTCTGTGATTTGTCTTGTTTAAAATTACACTAAAATTATGATTCTGGTACAAAGCATTTCAAAGTTCTATACAAATAAAAATCAAAAAAAAGTTTAAATATTATTAGTTAATAAAATGGAAACAAACCAAAAAAAAACAGGAGTTAAATAGGGCTGAATAACATAAACTAAGGGTTAATAAGGAATTAACCACTTCAGCTCTGGAAGGTTTACCCCCCTTCATGACCAGGCCATTTTTTGCGATATGGCATTGCGTTAATTTAACTGACAATTGTGCGGTCATGCCACACTGTACCCAAATTAAATTGATGTCCTTTTTTTTCCACAAATAGAGCTTTCTTTTGGTGGTATTTGATCACCTCTGTGGTTTCTATTTTCTGCACTTTAAACAAAAAAAAGACCGACAATAGCTTTCTGCTATAAAACTTATCCAATTAAAAAAAAAAATGGAAAACATCTAATTTCTTTATCAATTTAGGCCAGTATGTATTCTGCTACATATTTTTGGTAAAAAAAATCCCAGTAAGCGTATATTTATTTGTTTGCACAAAAGTTATAGCATCTACAGACTATGGGAGAAATTTATGGAAAACATATTTTTTTTTACAAGTAATGGCACTGATCAGCGACTTATAGCAGAACTGCGACATTGCGGCTGACAAATTGGACAATAAGTGACTCTTTTTGGGGACCAGTGACACTAATACAGTGATCAGTGCTAAAAATATGCACTGTACTAATGACACTGGCAGGGAAGGAGTTAACATCAGGGGCAATCAAAGGGTTGAATGTGTACCTAGGGAGCGCTTACTTAACTGTGTAGGTGACTTGTGCAAGGCTGGAGGCTGAGGTGATGAGAGGGCTCCCCTTGCGGCTGAGTGCAGAATACCTCTGGAGTTGGGGACAGAGAGTGCTATGCCCAGAGATGCATGAGTTGCCTGCCGGTGAAGCTGGCTGATGGTTCCAGAAGTGGACACCCAGGATCAGAGAAGGTGGTCACAGCCAATGATTCTCTGGGAGTACTGGCGGATCTTGACAGATGGATAAGCAGAGACAACGTCAGAAGCCAGGCCGGGGGTCAAACACAAGATGGCAGTCAGAACAGAGGCAGGAAGCATAGTTGAGATCAAGCCGGGGTCAAACACAGGAAGTAAATATGCAACAGGCAAAAGCAGGTCCGTGAAACAAGCCAGGTTCAGAGCCAGGAGAGAAGCCAGAGCAGGTCAGGGTAAGCCAGGTCGGTAACAAGTAATCAAATAGGAGCAAGGAACATAGGATATAGAGCTGACAATAAACCAACAATTTGTGAGAGCCACTGGAGTCCTTATATAGGCCAGCGAACACTGGTATTTAGGTTGTTTTGCGTATGTACGGTCATCATCGCGAACCTACGTTCACTGTTGCGTGCTGATTGCTAATGTCCATGAGCAGACTAGAGCGGCCATATTGGCCATTGGCATAATTGCGAGTTCTTCTCCGGATCCTTCCCTGACAGTGGGTGGTCCTTGTACTATGGAAAGGCAGAGATCCGTGTTCCTGCTTTGTAGGAACACAGGATCACAACTAGGGATAAGCCAAACACCCCCGGTTCGGTTCGCACCAGAACCTGCTAATGGACCAAAAATTTGCGCAAACTTTAGAACCCCTTGTGAGGGGTTAGCTCGGCAGCGGGTGTGTGTGACCCCCTGGATGGGTTCACAACACAAAATCAGGCACAGCAGACAGCGTTGTAAGTGGAAAAAACAAAAGGTGCGGTTTATTCATGCTACATGCAGTAAAAAATATAACAGCCAAAACAAAAGAAAAATATGAAAATAAATCCTGGTCAGCTTGACCTCTAATTACACACTTAGTTTCCCTGTCTAACAACTGAGTGCAGCCTTGTGCTGCACCAGTCCCTGTCTCTGTTGTAGAGGTTTGCCACACAGGCGTTAACTCACCGCACAGAACAGGTGTCACACTCCCCAGTCTATACACACAAAACTGGTTCCAGAATGGAGCATCTCCCTAAGCATGCTGGGGTTTTTTGTAGAGGTCTTAATGAGCCCACTTACTTCAGCTGGGCTCATTAACTCTTCCCCTCTAGTTGTAAAAGTCTGCATAAAGCCTGAATCTAGGGCACACATATTTCCCATCCTGGATACAACCAGGTGACTTTACCTGCGTGCTGCCACATACCCCCCCCCCCTCTTGTTTCAACCTTGGGGTTGTAACACAAGCAGTCAGACACGCATGTATCCGAGACAAAGCATCCACATTCCCCATTTTAACACCAGGGCGATGCTTAACTGTAAAGTTAAATTCCTGTAGGGCCAGGAACCACCTATTTACCCTTCTATTGGTCTCCTTGTTCTGAGCCATCCACTTTAAAGGAGCGTGATCAGTCACCAGGTCAAAGTGCCTACCTAGCAGATAGTACCGAAGGGAATCTAGAGCCCACTTCACTGCTAAACATTCCTTCTCAATCGTGGAGTAATTTACCTCATGGGACTTCAACTTCCTGCTGAGGTAAATGACTGGGTGCTCTTCCCCGTTCCAGACCTGGGATAACACTGCTCCTAACCCAACGTCTGATGCATCAGTTTGTACCACGAAGTCCTTAGAGACGTCTGGTGAGTACAACACTGGCTGGCTACATAAGGCTGTTTTTAAGGACTGAAATGCTTCTTCAGCCTCTGGGGACCATTTAACCATGACCGACTCTTTCCCTTTTGTCAGGTTGGTCAGGGGCACAGCCGGAGAAGCAAAATGGGGAATGAATCGTCGATAATAGCCAGCGATTCCCAGAAAGGCTCGTACCTGTTTCTTGCTGTTGGGACGTGGCCAACTCTGTATGGCCTCGACTTTATTGACTTGGGGTTTTATCACCCCCCTCCCAATAGTGTACCCAAGATATTTGGCCTCCTCCTGTCCAATGATACACTTCTTTGGATTGGCCGTAAACCCAGCTTCCCGGATAGAGTCTAGGACTGCTTGTACTTTTGGCAAATGTGAGACCCAGTCTGTGCTATGGATAATCACATCATCCAGGTAAGCTGCAGCATATTTCAGATGGGGCCTCAGAATCTTATCCATTTTCCACTGGAATGTTGCCAGTGCATTCTGTAACCCAAACGGCATTCTCTTATATTGGAATGCCCCATCTGGGGTTACAAACGCAGTTTTCTCCTTGGCCGACTCGGCCAGGGGAATTTGCCAATACCCTTTGGTGAGATCAAGAGTTGTCATATATCGGGCTGTTCCCAGCCGGTCAATCAACTCATCTATACGTGGCATGGGGTAGGTGTCAAATTTTGTAACTTTATTCAATTGTCGAAAATCGTTACAAAACCACCAGCTCCCATCAGGTTTGGGCACTAGTACGATAGGACTGGACCAGTCACTCTGGGACTCCTCTATCACACCCAATTCCAACATCCTTTGAACCTCCCCACGAATTGCCTCCCGTCGGGCCTCTGGTATTCTATAAGGTTTTAGTTTTACCCTTTCTCCTGGCGGGGTGATAATGTCATGCTCTACGCCAGATGTTTGTCCCGGCAGCTCAGAGAAAATCTCTTTGTTACGAAGTACAAACTCTTTAATCTCCTGTTGTTGGGCTTTCGATAAGGTGTCTGCTATTCCAACCTCAGGAACTAAGCAATCAGGCTGTGCTTGTGACAAAGTCTCTGCGACTAAGGATTCCCTATCCCTCCAGGCTTTCAGCAGATTGACGTGATAGAGCTGCTCCGGCTTTCGCCTTCCTGGCTGTCTAACCCTGTAGTTCACCTCACTAATTTTTTCAATTACTTCGTATGGATCTTGCCATTTGGCCAGAAATTTGCTTTCAACCGTAGGGACTAGCACCAAGACCCTATCCCCGGGGAAAAAGTACGGGTCTTGGCCCCACGGTTGTACACTCTCTGCTGTGCTAACTGCGCTTGGGTCAAATGTTCCTTTACGATTGCCATTACCTGTGCAATTCTATCTTGCATCAGGGCGACATGCTCAATCACGCTCCTGTGAGGAGAACTCTCATTTTCCCAAGTTTCCTTGGCGATATCCAGCAGCCCTCTTGGGTGTCTCCAATAGAGCAACTCGAAGGGTGAGAAACCCGTAGAGGATTGGGGTACCTCCCTAATGGCAAACATCAGATAGGGTATTAGACAGTCCCAATTCTTTCCATCTCTATCCACCATCTTCTTTAACATTTGTTTTAGGGTTTTGTTGAATCTTTCAACCAACCCATCTGTTTGGGGGTGATACACAGATGTACGCAATTGTGTCACTTTGTACAACTTGCATAGTTCTTTCATAACCCTGGACATAAAGGGTGTACCTTGGTCCGTGAGCAGTTCCTTACAAATACCCACGCGGCTAAAAACAAGAGATAGCTCTTTGGCTATGGTTTTGGCTGAGGTATTTCGAAGAGGAATTGCTTCCGGATAACGGGTAGCATAGTCCAATATAACCAAAATGTACTGATGCCCCCTAGCAGACTTCATTATTGGACCTACCAAATCCATTGCGATCCTCTCAAAGGGGACCTCAATGATAGGAAGAGGTACCAGCGGGTTTCGGAAATGTGGCATAGGTGCCGACTTCTGACACACAGGGCAGGAGGAACAATAACTTTCTGTTTCCTTCATGGCCCCAGGCCAATAGAATCTCTGCAGTACCCTCTCTCTGGTTTTCTCGGTCCCCAGATGACCTCCCAGAATGTGCCCATGGGCCAATTCTAACACCAACTTTCTGTAAGGTTTGGGCACCACAAGTTACTCAATGGTTTCTTCTGCCCTTTGAGCCACTCGATACAGCAGGTCCCTTTCCATAGTGAAGTACGGATAAGTGCAAGTCTTATCTGGGTTCACTAACTCGCCATCTATTTTCACCACATTTTCCCGTGCCTTTATTAGGGTGGGATCTTTTAACTGTTCTGTGGCAAAATTTTCCCTGTGAACCTCAAGATCTGAAAACTCCACAGACGGCATGTTTTCATCTGAGGATGTTGGCTCCTCCCCAGTTTCTCCCGCCAATACCGACAAGGGAAATTCAGGAGAGTCCTCACCACTCCCAGAGGAATTCTGGTCATCTTCCTGGTCTATAGGGGCACCAGTGGGGGGCTCAGGACAATCCCAGAGTTCCCAGAATTTTGGAAAATCCCTTCCCACAATAGCATCATGTGGTAAGTGAGACACTAACCCCACCTGATGAGAGAGGTTACCTTTGGGGGTCTCAAAAAACACTGAAGTTACAGGATACTCTCGGGTGTCCCCATGCACACAAATAACAGCCACCTTGTTCTTCCCAGAGACCTTTGTAGTAACTAATTCAGCTTTTATCAACGTTACCAGGCTACCTGAATCCAGCAACACATCAACATTTCTACCATTAATACACATTTTACATAAATGTTTCTCAGGTCCCCGAATGGCAGTGCATGCAACTGTCGCAAACAGCGACTGACGTCTCTCCCTTATAAAGTCACATTGCATAGGCTCATCCACAACTGGGCAATTGGCTGCAATATGTCCCTCTTGCTGGCAGCGGTAGCAAATAATCTTTTTCGCTGCCTCTTGCAGCATGGGCTTCCTGGGCTGCTCCCGCCAGACCTTAGGTAGAACTCCTACCCTCTCACTCTCTCCACCCTCACCCCTTGGAGTCATCTTACCCGCCACTGGGGATGATCTGGTCTTAGGGTAGAAAGTCCGTGAGCCCCTGGAAGAGGTGGTCAGGTTCTCTGTAGCCAAGTACCTCTCAACCAGATCCACAAGTTTATTTGCATTTTCTGGGTCTCCATGGCTTACCCATTTTTGGATGGCAGTAGGAAGAGCTCTCAGGAAACGATCCATGACAACACGTTCCACAATGTTTGGTGCGGTCAAAGTCTCTGGCTGCAGCCACTTCCTGCTCAGGTGAATGAGATCATACATTTGAGACCTGGGAGGTTTTCCAACCTGAAAAGTCCAATTATGCACACGCTGAGCCCGGACGGCCAGGGTGACTCCCAGCCGTGCCAATATTTCTGTTTTTAGTACCACATAGTCTTTTGCTTGGTCAGGCTCTAGGTCATAATAAGCTTTCTGCGATTCCCCAGTTAACAGAGGGGCCACCAGTCCAGCCCATTGCTCCTTAGGCCACTTTTCCCTTTCAGCAGTCCTTTCAAATGTGGTCAAAAACACCTCCGGATCATCCTCTCCAGTCATTTTTGTCAGTAAACGGCTCACACCAAAGGATGCGGTATTATTGTAACCACTTGCTTCATTGGTCTGCGGACGTTGCTGTATCAATGTCTCTATTTTCTGTTGAAAACTCTGCTCTTGCTTCTGCAACAGGTCTATGAAGCGGGCTTCAGATTGCTGCTGGGCTTGTTGCTGAGCTTCCAGACTCTGCTGCAAAGTTGCATTTGTCTGCTGCTGGGCTTGTTGCTGAGCTTCCAGACTCTGCTGGTGAGCCTTCTGCTGAGCTTCCAGACTCTGCTGCAAAGTTGCATTTGTCTGCTGCTGGGCTGCAAGGCTCCTTTGTAAACCCGCATTTGTTTGCTGCTGATTTGCATTTGCTAGAGCCAGCTGTCTCAGTATCTCCTCCATGCTGGCCTTAAAAAAAAATAGAAAAAAAACTGCCAAAATTCTCCACCAACTGTGAGGGGTTAGCTCGGCAGCGGGTGTGTGTGACCCCCTGGATGGGTTCACAACACAAAATCAGGCACAGCAGACAGCGTTGTAAGTGGAAAAAACAAAAGGTGCGGTTTATTCATGCTACATGCAGTAAAAAATATAACAGCCAAAACAAAAGAAAAACATGAAAATAAATCCTGTTCAGCTTGACCTCTAATTACACACTTAGTTTCCCTGTCTAACAACTGAGTTCAGCCTTGTGCTGCACCAGTCCCTGTCTCTGTTGTAGAGGTTTGCCACACAGGCGTTAACTCACCGCACAGAACAGGTGTCACACTCCCCAGTCTATACACACAAAACTGGTTCCAGAATGGAGCATCTCCTTAAGCATGCTGGGGTTTTTTGTAGAGGTCTTAATGAGCCCACTTACTTCAGCTGGGCTCATTAACTCTTCCCCTCTAGTTGTAAAAGTCTGCATAAAGCCTGAATCTAGGGCACACATATTTTCCATCCTGGATACAACCAGGTGACTTTACCTGCATGCTGCCACACCCTTTAAAGTCTATGGGCCTCGAACGTTCAAAATCAAAAGTGCTCATTTTAAAGGCTAATATGCAGGTTATTGTCCTAAAAAGGGTTTGGGGACCCGGCTCCTGCCCCAGGGGACATGTATCAATGCAAAATAAAAGGTTTAAATACGACCGTTTTTTCAGGAGCACTGATTTTAATGATGCTTAAAGTGAAAAAAAAAGTTAAATATTCCTGCCTGGTGGGTGTCTATAGTATGCCTGTGAAGTGGCACGTGTTTCCTCAAAGTGACTCTTGGTGGGTGCTGGAATGCCCTGCTGTGAACTATTATATCAAGAATTGAAATTACATGTTTGAACATTGTTGAACAGTGGTAGAAAAATTGGGCCTGTGGTGGTGGTGCTGGTGCCATAGCACTGTAAGTCCTCACAGTTATTCTTGGTGGGCGCTGGATTGGGCCCTGCTGTGAAATATTATATTAAGAATTGTAATTACATGCACCTGTTGAACAGGGGCAGAAAAATTTGGGCCTTAGGCACTGGTGCCACGACACTGCAACCCCTCACAGATACACTCTAGTTGGAGCGCAGGAATGAGCCCTGCTGCAAAGTATTGCATCAAAAATTGTAATTGCACGCCCCTGTTAAACAGGGGCATAAAAATTGGGCCTTAGGCACTGGTGCCACAACACTGCAACACCTCCCAGAAACTCTAGTTGGAGAGCAGGAATGAGCCGTGCTGTAAAGTATTACATCAAAAATTGTAATTACACACCCCTGTTAAACATGGGCTGAAAAATTGGGCCTTACGCACTGGTGCTGGTGCCACAACACTGCAACCCCTCACAGATACTCTAGTTGGAGTGCAGAAATGAGCCCTGCTGCAAAGTATTGCATCAAAAGTTGTAATTACACGCCCCTGTTAAACAGGGGCTTAAAAATTGGGTGTTAGCCACTGGTGGCGGCACCCAGAACCAAAAATGTTCTTCCAAGCTATCAGCAGGATCATTGAGGAAGAGGATAGTCACTCAGCATAACAGGATAGTCACTCAGCATAGTCTTGAAGGGATCTGACATTTTAAAAAAATAAAATTCGGTTACATCAGCTTCAGGTGCTTGGTAGCTGGTGATGATCCAAGACTGATTCATTTTTATGAAGGTCAGTCGATCAACTGAGTCGGTGGAAAGGCGCACCCTGTGATCGGTAACAAAGCCACAAGCAGCACTGGAGGTGTGTTCCGAAAGAACGCTGGATGCAGGACAGGCGAGTAGCTCAATTGCATACTGTGCAAGCTCTGGCCAGTGATCCATCCTCAAGACCCAGTAAGCCAGAGGATTTTCGGTGGGAAAGGTGTCTAAGTCTGATCTTGCCCCTAGGTATTCCTGCACCATGTAAATCAGACGCTGGCAATGGTTTCTGGAAGCAATCATACCTTGGGGCTGCAGACTAAAAAATTGTGTCAGCAACACGTTGTCCAGGACCAGGAATTTGTAACCTCCCAGTCCCTGGGAACGCGTTGCACAGACCTTACTGCAAGGCCTCCCGAAGATGTCTCATCCTCTGCTCCCTCTGCGACGGCAAGATAAGGTCCTAAAACCTTACCCTTGTACCATGGATCAAGGATAGTTGCCAGCCAGTAATGATCCCTCTCCTTGTTCCGCTGAATACGAGGATCCTTCCGTAGGCTTTACGAGATCAGGGAGGCCATGCAGCGTAGGTTAGCTGAGGCATTCTGTCCGTTGTCCTCTGGGTCACTAAGGACAACATGATCAGCAGCCACCTCCTCCCAGCCACATACAAGTCCATGGGTTTCTTGGGACTGTATATCATCCCTAAAAGACTGCTGCTGATGCTGAGTGCTCCTCCTCCTGTGTGATTGGCAGGCCAGCAGGAACACTGACTGGATAAAGGGGGCCTTGAGAGGTCTGCAAAGTCAGATTCAAGGATCTTGATTACCGCCGCTGAACATACAGCTGGCAACTCTTGGACAGATATTCAATGACACAGTCCTGTCACCTGTCTTGAGTTTGCAATCTGCTGTTTTCCTCCAACAACACCCCATCCTAGATCAGTTTGAACAGTGTAGGGTTCACCCTTTCCTCCTGTGATTACCCTTTGTGGTACCAAAGCTTCTGGACAATCATAACCTATCAACAGTCCAACACCAAACGCTTTCAGGGGGGACATTTTTTGAGATATGACAGATAAGTGTTCCCATTTATTGGCTGTTTCACAAGTAGGTATGCAATCTCGATCTATAGGTATATCGTCTTTCGTATAAGCTGGAGGTAGATCCAATGTGAGGTTTGAATGAAGTACTCTAACTCTCAATCCTTTGACCCTTTGACTGTTCACTCTTCCTTTTAGGATTTGAAATGCACACTGGTACAACCATTGATGTGCCGTTGCTTTCCCTCACTCTGCAAGAGAATACCAATGCTTTCTTTTCTTTCCTCAGCATCTTTAGGTATTGAGGATTTATCCTTCTTTGGACGTTCTTCATGTAGTGGTGTAGGATGGCATCCTTTGCACAACATGCATGTGACCCTTTTCTTACACTCCTTAGTAATATGGCCTTTTCTTAGGCACCCAAAACACAGTTGGTTATCAAGTACAAACTTTTTCTTTTCATTTGGGGATTTCTCCTTCAATTGTTGGCACTTGTGTATAGAGTAGTTCTCTCCACAGAACATAAAAGTAGTCTGAGGATTTGTAGGTTCTGTCTCTCTACTGTTCCCAGTAGTGACTTTAAACTTGCTCTCATAGGTGTCTAGAACTTTAGCTGTTGTGTCAGTTGCAAAGCTAGTTGCTCTTGCACGTCTTATATCTCTCATAGGCCTTTCTTCTAAAGATTTTAGGGTGTAAGATGCTGTTACTGGATTACATGCTATTCGTGCTTCCTTATTAACAAACTCAGAGAAATTTTATAAACTTGGGAAGTTCTTACTTAGATCTAACTGTTTAGTCACATAGCGATTCCATCTAGAAGCCACTTCTTCAGGTAGCATCCTGTGATTTTCTAGATAGTCGTTCAGTACTTCTAGTCCTCGTACATGTGGGATGGCATTGCTGCATGCTTGCAGAAAGTCACCATACTCTTGGAGTTTGAAATGTTCTTTAGGACCTATTTTAGGCCAGTTATTACATTTCTCCCTAAAGGCTCTTTGTATTAAGAAAGGATGGCCATATCTTGCATTTTACTTTTCCCAAGCTTGCTTGTAGGCTTCTTCATCTGTACTATAGAAGTTACCTTTGAGAACTTTCTTTGCTTCTCCACCAACATATTTCTGAAGGTAGAATAACTTGTCAACTGACCTGGAGCAATAATGCTCAATGATCATTTCAAAACTTGCCTTCCACTCTATGAACTTCAGTATGTCTCCTGAAAATACCGTAGGTTCTGGAACAGGAAGTCTTGCTGGGACTGTTCTCTGTCGTCTTGCTGGGACCATAGTCACAACATTCTCCTGATCATTGCAGCGACATCTAGGAACAGAATTATCCTGTTTTATTTTTTCATTTAGTTCTGAATCGGGTGAGTCTCTTTTTGTTTTTTTGAGCAGGGATGGAAGGGCAATGACTTTCTTCTTCATTACATGCTGGTGATTTCCTTCCATTCTCCTGGACGTATGAAAGGAAGTAGGAGTCTGCATCTTCACTTAATACAGATTTGGACTTATGATTACTATTCATGTCCTCTTCGTGTACTCTTATGCCGCGTACACACAGTCGGAATTCCGGAAAATGCGACCGTGTGTATGCTCCATCGGAATTTAGCTGTCCGAATTTCCGCCAGCCAAAAATTGATAGCATGTTCTCAATTTCCCAGACGGAAAAACTTTCTATCGGTAATTCCGATCGTGTGTATGCAATTCCGACACGCCAAAAAATCACGCATGCTCAGATTCAACTATGAGACAGAAGCTATTGGCTACTGAACTTCCTTTTTCTAGTTCCGTCGTACGTGTTGTACGTCACCGCGTTCTAAACTATTGGAAATTGGTGTGACCGTGTGTAGGCAAGACAGCTTGAGCAGAATTCAGACGGAATTCCGACTGGAAAACCATCAAAGCTTCTTCCGACAAGAATTCCGATTGTGTGTACGCGGCATTAGTCTGGCTGCTATAATCTTGACTTCCTTCAGCCTTTCCATTTCTGCTATTCACATACGTTGCGCCTCGATTGCAGATTCCATCTCAATTTCTGCTTTCTTGACAGCAAGTTGTTCAACAAGTTCCTTTCTTTTTGCTATTAAAGTAATTGAGGACTCTGATATGTTACTGGCACTTCTGCTAGTGGAAGAAGTCCTACTTGTGATTGTGGTTCCTCCTAAAGACCTAGCATAGTCTTTCCTAAAACGCTCATTCATTCTCTTACTTGCCTTAACTTCATAATATTTAGCTTCAGATGATAGTTCTCTCGTGAGCTTTACTAAATCTTTAGTGACTGCAGTACATGTGTCCATGTTCCTTACAATATCCTGTGGAGGTGTCGTAGATGACCGCAGGTTGACATATGCTGCCATAAGCTCTGATCCAGATTCTACGGTCTCTATCATATCACTCATGTTTCCTTTTATACTTTCTTGCTTTAGCTTTCTACGAACATCTTTAATGTAATGTAATGTAATGTAGATTTCCACCTATCATACATTCTGGTGAACTTTTTTCCTTTTAATGCTGCTTCTTGCTCCCAGTTTTCCAGCATCTTTAGGGTCGGTTTTCCGATACGTTCTGAACTACTTAGTTCATTTGTTTGGCATGTATTTGTTTGGGCCATGGCTAATGCTGCATCAGACTCTTCTACCTCAGACAGGTTCACTTGCTCTTCACCTTCTATCTCATCTATCTTTGTATCCTCTAACAACAGCATAACAATACTAGACTTAGACATCTTACTTTAAGTGCTATAACAATCAATATGACTATTAAGGAGGCTTTCACTTTAAATGCAATAGCAATAGGCAGTGCTGCCATCAGGGGGGTACAGGCATTACACCTGTAAGGGGCCCGCATGTCTCCAGGGGCCGCCCCCCCCCGACAAATGAGAGCCTGCTGCCTGCCTCATCACTATGTAACTCTCATCCCCATCCACAGTCATCCTCATCCATTTTCACAATGCAACTCAATCATCTTCATCCGCACCCAGCATCTACTTTATCCCTCCAGTCTCCACAACGCACTCATCCCCACCCACGCTGAGCACCATCCATCCCTCCAGTCTCCACAACGCACGCATCACCACCCACGCCGAGCACCATCCATCCCTCCAGTATCGCAACGCAAGCAACAGCGCTTTGCAGTGGATTTAACCCTTTCTCGGCCGCTAGCGGGGAGGTAAAAGCGTCCCGCTAGCGGACGAATAGCACCGCAAATTTGACAGTAAAGCACTGCTAAAAATATTGGCGCTTTGCCAGCGACGCACCCACCGCCCCAGTGTAAAAGGGTGCTTACTGCTAAATATTGAATGCACTGATGACTTTAATCCACTTTTCATATATTAATAAGGTGTAAGAGTGCTAAATTAAAAGTGGGTGCACCGAAGAACTCGTGGGATGGTCAGTGGGCCGATCCAGTGGGATGACCAGTGTGCAGACCATGGAGAATGTTGGGGGTCAGCTCCAGGGGGCACAGGCCTAAAGCTGTGTAAGGGGCCCCAACATTTCTGATGGCTGCCCTGGCAATAGGTGCAGGCAGTAAATTGACTTTCACTTTAAATGTAATAGAGTCCTTGGACTACAAACTATCCCTTGTTTTTTACTTACAGTCCTTTCATTCCTGAACACGAAAATGTCTCTTTCTTGTCAAGCTTATGTGCAATGATAGTAATAAAGGAAAGTTCTGATCTTATTCTGAAGAGCAGGATACTGTGATCTGTAGGTTTGACTTGCGATGCTTTGTGCTGACTTGCGACGCTTTGTGCTGACCTGTGTTGCTTTGTGCTGACTTGCGGCGCTTTGTGCTGACTTGCAACGCTTTGTGCTGACTTGCGACGCTTTGTGCTGACTTGCGAAGCTTTGTGCTGCAGGCTTTGGGCCTAGTGGTGGGAAACTAGCCGGCTGCAGTGCGTAGCGGTGTAGGCGCTCTAGTTCTGGACTTCGGTCTCCCACCATGCTTCTCTTTCTCTCTCTAAGGATCGCAGGAGGGTTGGTGCTCTTTCTGTAACTATCTTGCCTTTGCCACTCTGCCACTTTAAGAGTCGGCTGCAGATTGACTAAACCACACATTCTATGGCCTCTATGGTAGCTCCGCTGCTCAAATGCGCTCTTCTCTGTGCAAGCTGAGGAGCACTATTGCTTCACCCTCAAAGGAAACTAATAGTTCCACTGTGGCAGGCGCAGCACTATGCAGTGCCTTATGCGCTGTGGCATTAGAAGAATTTCTGACCTTTTAGTCCAAATAGGACTGTATCTTACGCTATAATTCCTCTAGTACCTTTCTATGGAAGCAGTAGGATTAAAGAGCACACCAAACCTCTATGATATCTTCTTTATTAACTTCAGCTTTTCTTCATATATAACACTGACAATTTAGCAGCAGGCAGTGCACTTACAAACATGTGTTGAATAAAGTATAACAAACAGCGGTTCAACTGTTCAATCTTGTCATTCTACATAAAATGATAGATATATTTCTCTCTTCAGTATCTGTACTTTCACTTTAAATACTTTAGACACCGTATGATCTCTCTGAGAGCTATATCTGAGGCTCAAGAAATAGTTTTGTTTGCTTGAACGCTTGCTATGATGTCTGTTTGCTTGCTTGCTTGTTTGATAATGCTTGTTTGTTTGATAATGCTTGTTTGCTTGATAATGCTTGTTTGATAATGCTTGTTTGTTTGGTAGAACTACAAGTGAATACATAACTAATTCAGTATACAGTTCTAATCACAGTATTTAACAATAGTAACATATATAACTGTATTAAATAACTACTTTGGCCACTTGTTTCCATAAAACTGAACTCTGTTGGATCTTTAATCTGTGCAGGTCCTCTCTCTCTCGTGTAATGAGTTCTAGCCATGTGCTGGGTGTATTTTCAGACAAAATAATAGTTGTAAGGCTGGCTGTGGTTAGGTGTGTCACAGCCAAGTACTTGCGGGCAATCTGCTAGCGGTACACCGAGATCCGATTGTGCCAGGCAAATTTCCCTGCTCCAGCTGCTGGACTGTCTAAAGAAGTTCACTCCCAGCCATCCACATGCCCAGCAGTTGAATGCTAGCTTGGCTAAATTGCTAGCACTTCAACTGCTGCCTTTTCATTTGGTAGACTCGGCCCCCTTCCGTGAGTTTGTGCAGTGTGCGGTTCCTCAGTGGCAGGTTCCCAAATGCCACTTTTTCTCACGGAAGGCGATTCCGGCTCTCTACCAGCGTATGGAAGGCAATGTCCATGCCTCGCTGGATAGGGCGGTCAGCGGTAAGGTGCATATTACCGCTGACTCATGGTCCAGCAGGCATGGACATGGACATTACCTATCTTTCACGGTGCATTGGGTGACTCTTCTGGCAGCTGGGAAGGATGCAGGACAAGGTGCAGTAGTGTTGGAGGTTGTTTCCCCACCACGCCTCCAAAATGCTACTACTGGTGATTGTGACACACCTCTCTCCTTCACCCCCTCCTCTTCTTCTTCCTACATGGCCTCTTCCTGTGCTTTGTAGGTGTTCAAGGGGCTACGCAAGTACACAGGCAAAAGGATGCCATGCCGTGCTTGCGCTGGTGTGCTTGGGGGACAGGAGCCACAATGGGGCAGATATTCTGTCAGCTCTGCAGAGGCAGGCTGAGAGGTGGTTGACGCCATGCCATCTTAAGCCAGGAATGGTGGTTTCTGACAATGGCACCAACCTCCTCTCCACCCTCTGATAGGGACAACTGACCCATGTGCCCTGTGTGGCTCACGTCCTTAACTTGGTGGTGTAGCGGTTCTTGGGCAGGTACCCAGGCTTACAGGATGTCTGAGGCAGGCCAGGTAAGTCTATGTGCATTTCCACTAGTCATATAATGCCAGTGCTGGCCTCCAAAAGAAATTGAACCTGCCCAAAAACCACCTAATCTGCGACATGCCTACCAGGTGGAACTCAACACACGCAGCAGAGGGCCATCAATGAGTACCTGTGTGACTACGGAACCAGGACAGGGTCAGGGTAGCTCAGTTTTTTACCCCACGCCAGTGGGCCATGATCAGGGATGCATGCACTGTCCTGCCACCATTTGAGGAGGCCACGAGGATGGTGAGCAGTGACAGTGCATGCATCAGTACGGGGGCCACAAAACAAAAGAATGCAACACCAGTCTAATGAGGTGTTTTGTCTTTATAGGAGCAGAAGCCCTAAAAAAAGACAGTCGCAGAAGGAAAAGTCCTGCCACCGCTCAAAATCTCTGCATGCATCTGGGTCATGCACAGGACATAGACCTAAAGCAATGGGCAGTCCACGCCACAAAAATGCTCAGACGGCTAGGGTGGCAGAACCAAGTGTGACAAGAGGCCGTCCCGCCGAAGGCCTCTGCTGGGCTTGTTCAGTACCATCCTCCCCTGAAAAGCTCTTGTGCGCAGAATACACAAGAGATCTGGCCACAGATAGAGAAACAGAGGCACCTAGGATAAAGGACTATATTCAGGGGGCGGTGACGGAGAGTATGCAGGCGGTCGCAGGTGTAAGTGCCTCCGGGGCTAAGCCTAGAGCCAAGAACGCATCTAAGCAGAAGCAAGACTCATCACCAGCACTTGAAATATCTTCAGGAGATTCTTCAGACTCTGATGAACCGTCTGAATATTTGTTCGACTTCCAACTCATAGACCCTTACATTGTAGCAATGAAGGAAGCCATAAACTGGGAACAAGACACTCAGCCTCCGGAAAAAATTAAACGATATTTCCCTAACTTGAAAAGGCAAGGGGCAACCTTCCCATTCATGACAGAGATCCGCAAATTATTTGATTAGGAATGGGGAAAGCCGGAAAGGAAGACGAACATACAAAATCGCTTTTTAAGATTATACCCATTTAACACCCCAGATGCTGCCTTTTGGGAGTCACCTCCAGGGGTAGATGCAGCCTTACAGCGCCTAGCAAGGCAGGTGTCCCTGCCATTGCAGGATTCTACAACCTTAAGAGACCCGATGGACAGACGCACAGACACAGATCTAAAGAAGATCTATTTAACTGCTGAAGCAGCTTGTCGCCCAGCCATAGCCCTAACCTCGATCTCCAGGGCTCTGAAGGTCTGGGTCACAAATGTGGAGACGGCCCGGAAGTCTGACATAGAGACGGCCAGAATCATTACAGCAATGGAGGAACTTTATCTCTCAGCTGCCTTTTTGGCAGAAGCCTCTATAGATCTAGTAAAACTGCTTGCAAGAATTATGATGTTTTCAGTAATGGTGAAAAGGACACCATTGGGTGGCAGGCAGTACCTCGAAATAGGCACTTTGTAATATTCCATACAAGGGCAAGATGCTTTTTGGGGACACCCTGGAGGAAGCTATTAAATGAGCTACTGGAGGGAAGTCGGGTCTGCTACCACAGAGACCCAAAAGGAGACAACAAACCGCTCGGTCAGGCCAATCAGAGTTCAGAAGGGCACAGGAGGCCAGGCCAAGAATATACAAGACCCCAATGGAGAGGCTCACAAAGCTCCTTTTTTCGGAACGTGAAGGCTAAGGTCTCTCAGACCGCTAAGAAACCGGAGAAGTCCTTTTGATGGGTTGACCGCCCATCACCCCTAGGTGGGTGCCAGGTTGGCATCCTTTTGGAAGGTATGGGTGGAGAAGGTCAAAGACCAATGGGTCCAGAAAACAGTCAAACGAGGGTACAAGATAATGTTTAGAGAAAAACCACCGGATCATCTTTGTCCAAACAGAATGGCCACAAGATCAGAAGAAACTAAGGTGCTTGCAAGAATATGTGACCAAATTACTTCAGAAAGAGGCAATCTCGCCGGTTCCTCTAAAGCAGCAGGGAACAGGGGTTTACTCCCCAATTTTTCTGGTGCCCAAAGCATCCGGAGATCTCAGACTGGTCTTAGACCTAAGATCTCTAAACCACTACATTGATCCCAAGACATTCAAGATGGAATCAATATTTATAATTATATCAATTCTGAAACCAGGGGCTAATAGTCGATTTAGCAGATGCCTACCTTCATGTCCCAATCAACAGGCATCACCAAAGATATCTGAGATTCATGGTATGGGAACATCATTTCCAGTTCAAATGTCTTCCCTTTCGGAATCAGCACAGCACCTCGAGTCTTTTCCAAGATCTTGCTAGCTACCATCGCTGGTATACGTTTGAGGGGCATAAAAATTTTCCACTACTTAGACGACATCTTGGTAGTGGCCCGTGCAAGCGAAGAGTTAACAGCACAAGGCGAAGTGGTGCTGAAAATTCTATCCGAATTCGGCTGGATTATCAACAAGCAGAAGAGCCAGTTGATTCCCTCCCAAGAGATGGAGTACCTAGTAGGGGTGCTGAAATTAATCATTGCATCGATGCATACAGACCGGAAAATCGATTGCGGGTGACATCATAAAAACTTGCCCCGCCCCTCCCAGGAAAGCACTCCGATTATATTTTTAAAATTACTTATTTTTTTAATAAATGCAGACTTACTGTGAATGATGTGCCCCGCTGTGTGTGCTTTTTAAAAAAAAGTCACTTGATACCGAAATTCACAGTAAATACATCCCGATCATGTGCCGTGCCGAGCCCGGCCCTGCCTCTCGCCTCCTGCCTCCCTCCTCCCTCCTCTCATGTCTCTCGAGTCCTGACATCAGCGGGGAATTATTAGCTCCGCCTGCCTCTCTTCTGATATGATAACTATAGTCAGCGGGCGGGGCTGAGAATTCCCCGCTGACGTCAGGACTCAAGAGACTTGAGAGGAGAGAGGCGGGCCGGTGTTGTGCCGAGAATGGTTTCCCCGTCAAAATCTGTTCCTTCTGGCTCTCTGCTCAGATCGGAACTCCGCCTGTCCAGCCCTCTGCACTGCAGCTCCTCCTCTTCTACCCCGATTGCAAATCACACTTCTACCATCCCCTGTACAATATTATTAGTCTATTCTATCCACACATATATTTATATGTATTACTCTATCCACACATAATATAATATAATAAATGGGTTTGTATTCTACTTACACCTCACGCTGGCTGCATTTGATGGGCACAGCTGGCTGTGTTTGGGCACATCTGGCTGCCTTTGATGGGCACAAGCAGCTGCGTTTGACGGGCACAGGTGGCTGCGTTTGATTGGCACAGGTGGCTTTGTTTGATGGGCACAGGTGGCTGCGTTTGAAGGGCACAGGTGGCTGCGTTTTAATGGGCACAGGCGTTTAACGGGCACAAGTGGCTGCGTTTGACAGGCACAGTATCTACGCTTGATGGGGGAGGTTCAGTATTTTTCAGTTTTTTTACGCCCCCCCAAAAATTTTGAGCACCAGCCCCCACTGGTCAGCACAGAGATGGTACAGGGAACTTCACAGGGCTGTTTGTAAGCTGTGGATTGCTATCCCTCCTGACCTCCCAGCAGCCGTGTGTGAATGTCTGCACCTTGTAGTGCACTTTAAGGAAGTGAGGTTATTTTTAATTCAAAGCAGAGTTCCAGTCAATTTTTTGTTTATTAAAAGTCAGCAGCTACAAAAAAAGTGTAACTTCTGACTTTTAATAAAAAGACACTAGGTGGCCCAAGCGGAAGTGGGAGCTCGTCGGTAATCGTGATGCATCGCGGAATCGAATCGTTGACCAGATAATCGTAATCGAATCAAATCATGAGACCAGTGAAGATGCGCACCCCTAGTACCTAGGGCTTGTTTTCAACACAAGCAAAGGGCAGGTCTTGCTACCACATCGCAAGATAGCCGAGCTAGTAGCCTGCTTGAGCAGTGTGATGGAGTCGTCGTCGTCGTCGCTGTCGGCGAGGGACTGTATGACACTTCTGGGAATGTTTACCACAGCAACCCCAGCTGTTCCCTGGGCAAGATTCCATACAAGGGCTTTATAAATGTAATTTCTGAACCAGTGGGATGGCGTATCACTCCACCAAAAAATATTCATACCAAGACGGATCCCCCAGGGCTTGGCGTGGTGGATAGCGCCAGGAACTCTGTCACGGGGCATGCCTCTCAGCCCCAGAGATTGGATCCAAATAACCTCAACAGCCAGTCTCCGGGGGCTGGGGTGCTCACTGCCTCGGCAGCCAGATTCAAGGCGAATGGAGCAGGATGGAGACCAGACACTTCAACATTTTGGAGTTACAAGCAGCATACCTAGGCCTACTGGCATTCGAGAACCTGATTCAGGGAGCTCGGGTCAAGCTTATGTTGGACAACCAGACGACGGTCGCTTATATAACCAATCAGGGAGGAACCAAGAGCTTGCTGCTGCTGCTGCTGCAGTTGGAAACCGAGATATTCGCCTGGGCCGAGGCACATGTGGAAGCCTTGACGACAGCCTACATTCCGGGCAGTCAAAACTACATAGCAGACCATCTGAGTCAGGATTTTCCCAACAAAAACGAGTGGGCACTCAACAAGGACTATCTGAAAACAATCTTTTACAGGTGGGGTACCTCGGTAGATCTGATGGTGACCCCAGGGAATGCACAGGTACCCCAGTTTGTGTCAAGATTCCACTGCAACGAAGCGCTAGCTCAAGATGGCTTCTCAATCTCGTAGGAATTTCCCCTAGTCTATGTTTTCCCACTGGTACCTCTGATAATGAAAACCCTATTGAAAATTGCAAAGGGAGAACGTCCAAGCAATTGCAATCCTACCCTTCTGGCCACAAAGGCCATGGTTCCCACTGCTCCTGCAGATGGCAGCAGTTCCCCCAATATAGCTGCCGCTGAAGAGGGACCTTCTACAGCAGGACCAATGGCATCTCCCCAACCCAAGCAGATTGCAACTGACAGCATGGCTGTTGAATCAGCCAGAGTGCAGTCTCAGGGCATCTCAGAGGAGGTAATCTCAAAACTGTTGAAGTCAAGAAGGGCCACAACTGCCACATACACCAGGATTTGGAAAAAATTTACAGCATTCGCTTTACAACAAAATTTCTCCCCATTGTCCGCAAACATTGCGCAGGTTCTGAAGTATTTACAGTCAGTTTTAAGTATGGGCTTAGAATACAACACCATAAAGGTACAGGTGTCAGCCTTGTCTTGTTTCACAGGCCACAAATGGGAAGATGAGCCACTAATAAAGCAATTTCTTAGAGCGGCCATAAGAATAAGACCACCAAGGAAGTCCCTGTTCCCAGCTTGGGACAGTGCTAAAAGCTTTGCTCCAACATCCATTCGTGCCTGCAGAGACATACCCACTATGGTTCCTGACAGTCAAGCTGATTTTCCTCACAGCCATAATGTCAGCAAGGAGAGTTTCAGAGCTGGCAGCTCTATCTTGCAAAGATCCCTTTTGCACCATTCTCCTGGACAAAGTGATCCTAAGGCCCTCGCCAGCCTTAACCCCTAAGATGGTTTCCAAGTTCCATGTAAATTGGAAGGCGGTCCTACCCAGCTTCATGCAACCGCCGAGACAAGCGGAGGAACTAGATCTCAGACCATTGGACATGGTCAACTTATTTTCTACCTACTTAAAACTTACATCTACAGATGCGGAAAATTGATACCGTGTTCGTCTTGCCGTCAGGACCTAGAAGAGGAGAAGCGGCATCAGCTAGAACCATAGCTACCTGGATCACCAAGGTGATAAGCCTCACATATGAGAAACAGGGGCTGACGCCTCCACAAGTTATTAACGGTCATTCTACAAGAGGGGTGGCAGCCTCATGGGCAGCTTCTGCTACAATATCGGTTGAAGACATATGCAGGACCTCTAGTTGGAGCTCCTGCGAAACCTTCGCAAGACATTACAGTTTAGATGTCATAGTGGCTAGTGCATCAAATTTTGGAAACGCAGTGGTGTCTGCACCCTTCCAAGCAAAATAAAATATTCACTAAAGCAGTATTACCAGTTGTTTTTTCGACTCTTTTTGTTATACCACCCTATATCAGCTAAATCAAATCCCATTGTGTGCTGACGTGAGGCTGGCCAGGAAAACGCCTGCCCTCACGTCAGCACAATCTTTTGCCCCTCCCTACAAGCCTATCACTAATCACTAATTAATGGAACAAGGGCAGGGGAGGAGGGGCTCCCTTTTATCAGCTAAGAGAAGGTGGTACTGAGAGACTGGAGGCAGGGGTTAACCCATTGTGTGCTGACTGGGGGCAGGCCAGGAAAGGAAAATTATAGTAAGTATTGGTAACAATTTTCCGTTATACTTTACTGTTTACTGTGTTAACCATTTTTTTGTTTTTAGGTATGCCATTCAGCTGCAGAGCAGATTTATTTATCTTGACAGCAACAGTGTTTGCTCCCACGATACATAAAGCCGTGACTCCAGAGCTGTAGAAGGTGATTTCATCACCACAGTTAAAAAAAGAGCATATATGCCAAAGCATGGGGGCAGCAGGGGTGGAGGAGCGATCTGCTCCTAACTTTCCTGGGCGAATGCCCCCATGCTTCGGCCTATATTTTTTAGGCCATTCAGCTACAGAACTGATTTATTTATCTTGATAGCAACAGCGTTTGCTCCCACGATACATAAAGCCATGACTCCAGCGCTGTAGTAGGTGATTTCACCACTACAGTTAAAAACAAAATGGTAGAGAGCAGAGGGAAAGACCCGATCCTGGGGAACCACTGGAGTCACTTTTATCTCTCTCTCCTCCTATAGACCACTCTATTCTCTTTGTACCCCTTCTGCCTTCTGGCCCTGCTTTCCCCCTTTTTTTTTTCTTACCCTCCTTTCCCCCTCCCTTTCTTTTTCCCCTACCCCCCAATTCCAACAAAAATAGTTAGTGATTGTCAGGGCTTTAGCATGCCATTTTCTCACTTTCCCTGCCAAGGATTGTCAGACCTTGGAGTGACTCCGGCCAGGCTCTATGTTATAGGAAATATGGACAGCCATTGACGGAGACCCTTCTGGGTTGGCCTGGAGGAGGGTCACCTCAAAGGTTGCCTTAGCAAATAAGTGATTGCTGGGCGGACAGCTCGAAAAAGAGAGTTGATGTTATGGTCTCAGTATATTTAGGGCTGATACCGCTGTAATATGATACGTTATAAACTGTCCCCCACACTGTACTAAATGTACAGTGCCTTGCGAAAGTATTCGGCCCCCTTGAACTTTTCAACCTTTTGCCACATTTCAGGCTTCAAACATAAAGATATACCATTTTTATTTTTTGTGAAGAATCACCAACAAGTGGGACACAATTGTGAAGTGGAACGAAATCTATTGGATTTTTGAAACTTTTTTAACTAATAAAAAAATGAAAAGTGGGGCGTGCAAAATTATTCGGCGCCCTTGCGTTAATACTTTGTAGAGCCAACTTTTGCTGCGATTACAGCTGCAAGTCGCTTGGGGTATGTCTCTATCAGTTTTGCACATCGAGAGACTGAAATTCTTGCCCATTCTTCCTTGCAAAACAGCTCAAGCTCAGTGAGGTTGGATGGAGAGCGTTTGTGAACAGCAGTTTTCAGCTCTTTCCACAGATTCTCGATTGGATTCAGGTCTGGACTTTGACTTGGCCATTCTAACACCTGGATACGTTTATTTGTGAACCATTCCTTTGTAGATTTTGCTGTATGTTTGGGATCATTGTCTTGTTGGAAGATAAATCTCCGTCCCAGTTTCAGGTCTTTTGCAGACTCCAACGGGTTTTCATCCAGAAGGGTCCTGTATTTGGCTGCATCCATCTTCCCCTCAATTTTAACCATCTTCCCTGTCCCTGCTGAAGAAAAGCAGGCCCAAACCATGATGCTGCCACCACCATGTTTGACAGTGGGGATGGTGTGTTGAGGGTGATGAGCTGTGTTGCTTTTACGCCAAACATATCGTTTTGCATTGTGGGCAAAAAGTTTGATTTTGGTTTCATCTGACCAGAGCACCTTCTTCCACATGTTTGGTGTGTCTCCCAGGTGGCTTGTGGTAAACTTTAGACGAGACTTTTTATGGATATCTTTGAGAAATGGCTTTCTTCTTACCACTCTTCCATAAAGGCCAGATTTGTGCACTGTACGACTGATTGTTGTCCTATGGACAGACTCTCCCACCTCAGCTGTAGTTCTCTTCAGTTCATCCAGAGTGATCATGGGCCTCTTGGCTGCATCTCCGATCAGTCTTCTCTTCTCCTTGTCTGAGCTGAAAGTTTAGAGGGACGGCCAGGTCTTGGTAGATTTGCAGTGGTCTGATACTCCTTCCATTTCAAAATGATCTCTTGCACAGTGCTCCTTGGGATGTTTAAAGCTTGGGAAATCGTTTTGTATCCAAATCCGGCTTTAAAATTCTCCACAACAGTATTACGGACCTGCCTGGTGTGTTCCTTGGTCTTCATGATGCTCTCTGCGCTTTCAACAGAACCCTGAGACTATCACAGAGCAGGTGCATTTATACAGAGACTTGATTACACACAGGTGGATTATATTTATCACTATCAGTCATTTAGGACAACATTGGATCATTCAGAGATCCTCGCTGAACTTCTGGAGTGAGTTTGCTGCACTGAAAGTAAAGGGTAAAGGGCCGAATAATTTTCCATGCACCACTTTTCAGTTTTTTATTTGCTAAAAAAGTTTAAAATATCCAATAGATTTCGTTCCACTTCACAATTGTGTCCCACTTGTTTGTGATTGTTCACAAAAAATTTAAATGTTATATCTTTATGTTTGAAGCCTGAAATGTGGTAAAAGGTTGAAAAGTTCAAGGGGGCCGAATACTTTCGCAAGGCACTGTATATTTCAATGCTATGGAAAGTGGAGTAACTTGTTTTTTTTTTTGTACAGTCTATTTCTGTATTACCTGCAATCCGTAAATAAAGATAAAAAAAAAAAATGGTGCATTTATGCCCATCATTAGAAGTGGGTTGATGAAGGGAGGTATTCTAATGGTGGGCATACCCATCGATCAATCTCTTTTTTTCGTTCAGCCCACAGTCTGCATGAAAAAAAAAGATTACAATATATGCCCAACAAGGACCAACAACATACTGGTATGTTGCTGGGCTTTGAGTGGTTATACCAGAATGATGCCTGTGGGTTTAGGTATCATCTTGGTATCATTCTTTTCAGCCAGCGTTTGGCTTTCATGTAAAAGCAATACTAGTGGCTAATCAGCCTCTGGACTACTTTTACAAGCAGTGGGAGGGAATGCCCCCCCCCCCCTTCCACTGTCTTTCATGGTTTAAGCTGGCTCTCCTGTCCCAACGGGGAACCTGAGAATGCAGCCAGTGGTTCCACCAGCTGACCATGAAACTGGAAACTACGAGCATTTGGGAAAGCATTTTATCACATCGATCTTGGCGTGGTCAGATGCTTCGAGGGCAGAGGAGAGATCTAGGGTCTAATGGACCCAAATTTTTTCAAAAAAGAGTACATGTCACTACCTGTTGCTATCATAGGGCATATTTACATTCCCTGAGATAACAATAAAAATGCTAAAAATAAGATAGAAAAAGCAAAAGTTGGTCTGGCTTCAAATGTAAACAGCAATTGCACCATGAATGTGAGGTATCACTGCAAAGGTCAGATCGAAGGCAGTAAGTTTAGCAGTAGACCTCTGTAAATCTAAAGTGGTAACCTGTAAAGGCTTTTAAAGGCTAGAAGAGTGGGTGATGTGTGACATAAGCTTCTAAATGTTGTGCATAAAATGCCAGGACAGTTCAAACCAGCCCCAAATTACCCCATTTTGGAAAGTAGACACCCCGAGCTATTTGCTGAGAGGCATGTCGAGTCCATGAAATAATTTATATTGTTACACAAGTTGCAGGAAAAATACACATTTTTTTTTTTTTTCAAAAAGTTGTCACTAAATGATATATTGCTCAAACATGCCATGGGCATATGTGAAATTACATCTCAAAATGCATTCTATTGCTTCCCCTGAGTACAGGGATACCACATGTGTGAGACTTTTTGGGAGCCTGGCCGTGTACGGGACCCTGAAAAACAAGCACCTACTTCAGGCTTTCTAAGGGTGTAACTTTTTGATTTCACTCCTCACTGCCTATCACAGTTTTGGAGGCCATGGAATTCCCAGATGGCACAACCCCCCCCCCCCCCCCAAATGACCCTATTTTGGAAAGTAGACACCCCAAACTATTTGCTGAGAGGTATGGTGAGTATTTTGCAGAACTCGCTTTTTGTCACAAAGTTTTGAAAATTGAGAAAATAAAGTAAAATACATTTTTCTTTTCTTTCTTCATTTTTAAAAACAAATGAGAGCTGAAAAATACTACTCAATGCTGCTCTAGTCATCTCCACTTGCTTCCGGGTCTTGTGCTGAGCAGGTGGCCTGATGCATTCTGAGCGCAGGAGATCCACTGCTCAACACGAGCATCATTCAGAGAGTGCTTTAATGTTCTGAATAAATGCAAAGCATTCTCTGATTGAACAAGGTAGAGAGTGTGATGCCACTGCCCCCCTTCTCCACCTCATCCAATCTGAGAATACTTTGCATTCATTCAGAAAATCCAAATCATATTCTGAATGACACTCATATTAAGTGGCAGACTTCCTGTGTTCAGATTGCAGCAAGGCAGCCACTTGGCACGGGACCTGGAAAAAAATGGAGATTGCGGGAGTAGTGATGTATACTTCAGTTATTTACAGCTTGCAGGGGCATTAGCCAGGTATGGTATAGACATAGTATATAGTTACATTGATCCAAGCTGGGCCAATATAACAATGTAGAAAATATCCATACCTGGAATTCTTCAAAGTCCAACTTGAAAATCTGAAAGTTCTCCCTTGCAGTGGGGCTGCCCCTACAATGCTAGGGTTAACCACTTCCGGACTGCCACATGCCGATATACATCCTAACTTTGAAGAGAGATATCTTTGTTATGGTAGCAGCTAGCTGCCATAACCCTGGTATCCTCTTCTTTAGCTGGAGCTCTGGTTTCCGATAACAGTGGTCTCTGTGGCAGATTTGCCATGAGATCACTTTTATCGGCGGCGGGAGAGGGACTCTCCGGTGCACTCTGCCGCTTACCAGAGCCGCCGGCAGCGGAGGAGGTGATCGGGTCCTTCTGCTGGCTGGGTATGGAGACGAGTGAGGGGAAGATGGCCCCCACCCATCTCCATACCATTGCAGGGTAGAAGTGATGTTAAAACGTCACTTCCGTCCATAGCTCTTAAAGGGCCATTTTTTTATTTTATTTTTTTCAAATGACAACATTTTTTATTTATTTTTTGCATTTTAGTGTAAATATGAGATCTGAGGTCTTTTTGACCCCAGATCTCATATTTAAGAGGTCCTGTCATGCTTTTTTTTTTATGGGAATAAAAGTGACACAATTTTATTTTTAAAGAACAGTGTAAAAAAATAAAAGGTAAAATAAATTAGAAAAATAAAATAACATTTTTTAAATGCACCCTGTTCCGTTCGCGTGCAGAAGCGAGCGCATATGTGAGTAGCACCTGCATATGAAAACGGTATTCAAACCATACATGTGAGGTATCGCTGCGATCGGTAGAGCGAGAGCAATAATTCTAGCCATGGACCTCCTCTGTAACTCAAAACTTGTAGAATTTTTTAAACGTCACCTATGGAGATTTTTAAGAGTAAAAGTTTGTCGCCATTCCACGAGTGGTTGCAATTTTAAAGTGTGACATGTTTAGTATCAATTTACTTGATGTAACATTATCTTTCACAGAAAAAAAAAATAATTGTGCTAACTTTACTGTTGTCTTACTTTTTAATTTAAAAAAGTGTATTTTTTCTATAAAAAAAAAAGTGCGCAAGTACGGTATGACAGAAAGTATTGCAACGACCGCCATTTTATGGATTAGAACACCTGTCAAGTTTTTATTGCTGTCTGTGCTCCCATGGGTGTCAAACTGGTGGCCCTCCAGCTGTTGAGCAACTATAAGTCCCATCATGCCTCTGTCTGTGGGAGTCATGCTTGTAACTGTCAGCCTCGCAATGCCTCATGGGACTTGTAGTTCTGCAACAGCTGGAAGGCCGCCAGTTTGACAGCTGTCCCTCTCTATTTGTCATGCTTACCATTATCATTGAAACTGAAAGTAAAAGAAAATTCTAAATTATGGGTTGTCCCCAGAAAAGTAATAGAGGGGAAATCTTCCAATGGGGACACTAGTGAACTCCCTTAACTCCTTGCCAACCGCCCGTCGTCATACATTGTCACTTTGATGCTAAATACCGTTGTTTTGCAGCAGTCTCAAATGAAACTGAGCATAGGGAACTGCTTCGAATGAAGCCACCATCTTCCCCAACAACCTCATATAAAGGGGAATGGAAGGACCCTTCTTTGTCCTGACCACATGAACCAGTTCCTTTATGGCGCTGATCCTTGCCTGGGGTAAAAATACGATTTTTATAACAGCTTATCTGTAAAATCCTTTTCTTTTGAAATACATCACAGGAAACAGAGTCATAGTAATTACTATGTGGGTTATAGTCTACCTTCAGGTGCTGGACACTGGCACACCCTAAACACACCCTAAACAGGAAGTTGCCTCTCTATATAACCACTCCCACTACTGGGAGTATATCAGTTCCGTAGCAAAGCAATATACGTGTATACTAGAAAGAGGGGCGAGACCCCTGTGTCCCGTGATGTACTTCAAAAGAAAAGGATTTTACAGGTAAAAGAGCCCTAGTAATTACTATGTGGGATGTCCCAGAGCAATGCCAACTGAGGGGGGGGGGGACACAAAAAGTATAAGATCAGATGATTTATACTGCTGCCTACAGAACACTGCGCCCAAAGGCAACATCCTTATGTCTTTTTACATCCACCAGATAGAATCTGGTAAATGTATGGATTGAAGACCAAGTTGCGGCCTTGCAGAATTGAGCCATGGAGGCTTGGTGATGCACTGCCCATGAAGCACTAACAGCCCTAGAGGAGTGCACTTTGATTTGAGAGGGTAGGAACTACCTCTTTAAACCATAAACTTGATCGATTACTTGTCGAATCCATTTAGAAATAATAGATTTCGATGCTGCCTGTCCTCTTTTAGGACCTTCAGGCAACACAAAGAAAACCTCAGTTTTCCGAATCTGAGCAGTCCTCTTTTAAGTAGACTGACTGCTCTCACCACATCAAGAGAATGTAGTGATTTTTCTTCCATAGAACAGGGTTCTGGAAATATGAAGGTAGAGCAGTCCCCTTTTAAGTAGACTGACTGCTCTCACCACATCAAGAGAATTTAGTGATTCTTCTTACATAGAACAGGGTTCTGGAAATATGAAGGCAGAACAATATCCTGGTTTAGATAAAAACCTGATATTACCTTTGGTAAAAAGTTGGACGCAATACTACCTCATCCTTGTGAACAATAAAAATATGGCTCTTTACAAGAAAGAGCAGCCAATTCTAATACCCTTCTTGTAGCTGATATGGTTACCAGAAAAAAATGATTCCTTGTCAAAAAAGGACCAAGGGAATATGTAGTATCGGCCCAAAAAAAGGCTGTTTTGTAATGCTGACAAAACGAAGTCCCAAGGGTTCAGGAGTTACCTAACTGGAGATTAAGCTGTGTTACCCCCTGAATAAAGTTATGAACCTAAGAATGCGAAGAAAGTGGTCATTGAAATAATACCGATAAGGCTGAGACCTGACTTAGAAAGTATTCAAGACCAGCCTTATTTCTCACCCCATCTGCAGAAAGTCAAGGACCTATTTCCTGGGGTGCAACACCTTGTGATGTTAGCTGTGATGGTAGGGTCCATGGGTTCCCTACTGCCATCTTTACGATCTCTGCATAGCACGATTTCCTGGGCCCCGCTGGGGGCCACAAGAATCAATGACCCCTCTTCTTGCTTGAGCCTGCAAAGAAGTCGTGGACGCAGGCAGAATAGGAGGGAATGCATAAATCAGTGAGAACCGATTCCACGGGAATAGCAGGGCATCTGTTCCACATTCTAGCAGAGCCTTAGTTCCTGACACAAAGTTGTCGATTTCTTTGTTGAACCTGAACACAAACAGTTCTATGTCTGGGATCCCCCATCTTTGACATATTGACAGGACGATATCGAGGGTGAAGGAACCATTTTCCTGGGAACAACTGCTGGCAACTCAAGTAGTCCGCCTGCCAATTTTCTATTCCTAGAATGAAGACTGGCGATAGGAAAAGTACATTGATTTCTGCCCAAGATAGCATATGAGTCACCCTTCTCTGGGCCGCACAACTTCTTGTGCCCCCTTGGTGATTAATATAGGCCATTGCTGTGGCATTGTTGGATTGAATCCTGGGAGGACAATACCGTAAACTGAAAGTTCAGAACCTCAGGACCAAGAGCTGTGCCTGAATTTCTAAAATGTTAATGGGCAAGGCCATTTCTGATCTGGGCCACTTCTCTTGGACAGTTGCCTCTTCCAGGACTGGTCCCCAACCTAAACAAAAAAGGTTGGCATATGTTGTTACCACTTCCCAGGTAACTGAAGGAAGGATTTTCCCTCAAATGAAGCCATCATCTTTCCCAATAACCTCATGCAAAGTTGAATAGAAGAAATTCATCTTGCTTTGACCACCTAAATCAGTTCCTTTATGGCGCTGATCTTTGCCTGGGGTAATAATACCCTTTTCTGGGTGTACCTATGATCGGACCCAAGTATTTTACCGTTCTTCATGGTTTAAAGATTTCTCCTAGGTTGAGAATCTGACCTAGATATTATAGGTAGTTTAATGTGGTGACCATACTTTGGTCTAAGCAGGCTACCGACTGGTCTATCAAGAACAGATTGACTAGGTAAACCATAATCGTTATACCTTGGGCCCTTAATCTGGCTAAAAGAGGGGCCAGAACCTTTATAAACACTCAAGGTGCAGTAGCTGGACCGAAAAGCAGAACTACAGACTGAAAATGAAGATTTTCCACCTTGAAAAGTAGGTATTACTAGTGAGCGAGGAAATAGGCATATGGAGGTATGCATCTTTGATGTCGATTGACGCCAGAAGTTCTCCTCCTTGTAGGGTGGAGATAACTGATTTGGATTGACTCCATACGAAAAAAGAGTGGTTATATTCAGGAATTGAATTTAGATTTTTTGAGATCCAGAATATCCATTTGAATTTGGCACTGTGAAAAAAAAGAGGTTTTAATCAAACCCCAATCTCTGTCCTTACATTAGGACCCCCATGATCACTCTTTTCATTTTCTCTGGATCCTTAGAAACGTTTGATCTGAGAAAACCAGGGGACTGGAACTCCAGTTTGTACCCTGGAGCTATTGAGGAAGTCCCCCATTCGTCTCGACACATTTCTTGCCAGATCCTTGAGAACTGCAGAAGAATTCCCCCTATACGATTGAACCTGATGGTGGAAGCCGCCGTGACTGCCTGGAGACTGATGCCTCTGGCACAGGAGAGGGAGCTTTAAAATACATTTACTAATTTTCTTAAATGGCAAAAGGGGTGCTTTCCACTAGAATTTCTTTGTATGTATTAACCATAACATCCCCAAATAGATGTTTCACCGCAAAAAGGAAGACTAGCCAGGTGCTTCTTACAAGGCGCTTAGCGAAGGACACAAGATCTGAAGGATAGAAACTCTCATAGCAACTATTGCAAACATAAAGCTGCCTCCTGGGCCTGCTGAGCAGGATAACCTTGAACACCTGTTTAAACTGGTCTCCCAATGATTAAGCAATTACTGTCAGCGCTGGCTGAGACACACAATCTGCCAGAGAAAAAAAAGTGTTATTTTTCCAATAGGAATTTCACCTTTTTATCCGTTGGATCCCTAAGCATTTGAGCATTGTCTGCTGGACAAGTCAAACTTATTCACAGAGGATATAGCAGCATTAATTGCTGGTATACCCTACTTAGTGAATTTCCTCCATGATAGGATAAAATGTGAAAACTTTTTAGGAGGGAAAATAATGCTTATCTGGGTGATCCTCTCAGATACAAAAAAGCTTTTCCAGCAATGAATGGACAGGAAAAGGCATGCATAGCTTGAGGAGGCTTTAGTGAACCCTAACACACAGTTAAGGGTATATAAATGTGGAGCGATCATTCAGCAAGAAATTGCACCATCAATTTTAAGATTGGAACAGCTGGTTCTCCCACATTTGACACCTCAGAAGAGGAATCATGAGGGAATTCGTCTTCTCCTGCCCCTAGTTCCTCAGTTTGAAGGTCCTGGGTAATGGAAGAGAACCTGATGCATTTTGACACATACGGGGATGCGATTAAAGTCGCTAAACTTTTTTTTTTTTAATTCTCATAAAATAAACAGGGGCTGCAGTGTTAAAAACAGTTAAAGACATTTCATGGCTCAGGGGAGGATGTCATTTGTTGAGATGAGTAGGCTTTCCAGAGCTTGAGGGAGACCCTTTTAGCTTTTTTTGGGGGGTGTTTCAACCCCCCCCCCCTACTGACCATAGCCCGATGCACAAAGCAGAGGTACTACCAGGAGAAATCGCATTCACTGCTTGAGCAATAGTCCAGCCACGGCCGCTGCTATTAATGCACAGTCTGATGCAAATAGTAAATGTGTCAAATAGGAAATGCCTGTATCACCAAAACCTCTTTCATGCTCTTCTGTCTCCGACAATTTTGCAGCCAGCATAAATGGAGTTTTCCTTTTTTGTAAAAACACACGCTCGCGTTGGAGGACACCAATGCCGTGCTAAGCCCCGCCCCCACCGTCGCATCGCGCCCTCCTCCTTTCTTTTTCAAAACAAGAGTTTTCCTGCACAAGCACGGGCTTCCCATCCGATGGGATTGGTTGAGTGAGGGAGGGATGGCGTGAAAGCGACCCGGAAGCTGCCGCCGTGTAGGGGCGGTGAAATAAAACGGCATTGCCGGTTGTTTTTAGTTCTCCCTTATACTCAGCCTCTTGAAGAGGGGAAGAGTTCAGCTCAGGTTCCGGTGTCTGGAGGAAGCAAAACCCCCCCAAACTTACCGGAGGTCTGTCTGTTAGCCGGAGGTAAAAAGTCTGCTGCTTCTGTGACACAGCGTGACTCTGAGCAAAGCATAAAAAAAGTATGTGCTCCATACAGCCTCCACTGGTGACACTTAGGCATGACAACATTTACTTTAAAGGAGACATTTCATAAGAAAAATTAAAAGTTCCTTAGAAAAACTCCACTTACATTTCCCGCCCCGGTTCCTGAAGGTTTGTTAACAGAACCCACCTTCATGGTGGGTTCCCTTAACAAACCTTCAGGAACCGGGGACCCTCGGGGAACCCACAATCCTGGACCTTGTACAGAGGAGCACCAATCCGTCTCCTCCCCTCATCAGTCCCCTCCCCCCACAGTTAGATTCACTCCCTAGGACACACATTTAACCCCTGAAGCGCCCCTATTGTTAACCCCTTCCCTGCCAGTCACATTTATACAGTTATCAGTGCATTTTTTTATAGCACTGATCGCTTTATAAATGTGAATGGTCCCAAAATAGTGTCAAAAGTGTCCGATCTGTCCTCCGCAATGTCACAGTTACGCTAAAAATCACAGATCGCCGTCAAGTAGTAAAAAAAAATTTAAATGACAAATCTATCCCCCATTTTATAGACGCTATAACTTTTGCGCAGACCAATCAATATATGCTTATTGGGATTTTTTTTTCCAATAATATGTAGAAGAATAGATATCGGCTGAAACTGAGGGAAAATGTATTTATTTATTTTTAAGAATGTGATATTTATTATAGCAAAAAGTAATAAATATTGTGTTTTTTTTTCAAAATTTATGCTCTTTTTTTGTTCAAATAAAAAAAGGAGAGGCGATCAAATACCACCAAAAAAAAACTCTATTTGTGGGGAAAAAAAATTATAAAAATTTAATTTGAGTACAACGTCGCATAACCACGTAAGTGTCATTCAAAGTGTGACCGCTCTGAAAGTTGAAAATTGGCCTGGGCAGGAAGGGGGTGAAAATTTCCTATATGGAAGTGGTTAAAGAAAACACCTTCTTCTGGGCTGTTATCTATAACCAGACCCAAGTACTCTAATCTTCTTACTGGCTTTAAAGAAAAAATTTCTAGGTTGAGCACCCAACCTAGGTATTCAAGGTTGACTGTGGTGACCATGCTTTGGTCCAAGTGGTCTACCGACCAGTCCATCAAGAGCCGGTCGTCCACGTAAGCTATTATTGCTATACCTTGAGTCCTTAATCTGGCCAGAGGAAGGGCCAGACGTTTTGAGGTGCAGTAGCTAGACTGAAAGGCAAGACTACAAACTGAAAATGAATTTTTTTTCTACTTCAAAACGCAGATGCTTCTGGTGAACGGGGAAAATATGTACATGCAGGTATGCATCCTTTTTTTTTCACAAAAAGAGGTATGTATTCTTGATGTCGATTGATGCCAGAAGTTCTCCTCGTAAGATGGAGACTACTGATCGGATTGATTCCATGCAAAAAGAGCAAATTTTCAGGAACCGGTTTAGATCTTTGAGATCTAGAATAGGTCTGACATCCCCATTTGGTTTTGGCACCGTGAAAAGGTTTGAATAAAATCCAAACCCCTGCTGTTCCATAGGGACCACCATGATCACTTCTTGCGACAAAAGTCGGTCTAACGCTAGAAAGAGACTTCTTATTCTCTGAAACTTTGGGGACATTTGACCTGAGGAAACAAAGAAATGGGAATTCTCTGAACTCTAGTTTGTAACCTAGAGCTATTGTGGTGACCACCCATCTGTCTCGAAATTCTTCCTGCCAGACTTTTGAGAACTGCAGAAGTCTTCCTCCCACTCGAGCGAGCGAGGGCGCCCCTTCATAAACAAGCTTTAGCGTTCTCGTAGGTTTCCTCCCCCAGGATTTCCTCCCCCAGTCAGACTGATGCTGAGGTCCAAATTTGAAAATTTTTTACCCAAACCAAACTGAAGTTTAGGTGTAATTGGCAAAAAGGAAAAAACTGCGCTATGATAAAAATATTATACTAATCGTCCACAATGGAACTTTGATCAGCTGCGGCTTGACTGTATTACATAATTACAGAAAAAAACACATGAAAAATTGAGTAAGCTGCGCTAAATCATAAACCCACATAAAATTCAATGAAGGTAAAAAACATTAGACAAAGTTTCAATGATAAGGTGCAAAATTAGGCCTATTACCCCCAGTCCTAAAGAATAAGGGTTATAGAGTAATTGATCACAGTGAACAACGGGAAAAAAATAAAATAAAAAAAATAAATATAAAACAAAATAGTGAACACCCAATGTGTAATTATATAGACATTTAAATTCCCACAGAGTCCAATATAGATGAAATCGTCAAATCTTCTACTGTGTAGAAAGTGCTTGATCCACCACCATACAGCCAAAATTACTCCTTACCAGAATTTCATGACCCCCCACTACAGAGGGTCACCAACAGCATGTAACAATAGATATCTCCCACTTCAGAAGGGTCTCAGTTGTTCTCCTCCCTCCACCGATATCATGACCAGGTTATCAAACAAGTATCTTTAGTTATCTCCCATATATTAGGTCATATGTGCCAATTCCATGCAAAAACAAAATTGAAGCTCCAATAGTGTAGAACCTTTTAATATAACTCAAATATAAAAACAAAAATGCACTTACAAAGCACAAAGGAAAGATCAACCTTAAGTCGCGGGCCGGACGCAAACGGACAAACTCGTCGTTCCTGGGTACAATTCCTTCGTAAGGGGTGACGTCAGCGCATCGCTCATCCCTACGCGTTTCGCAAAAAATTGCATCATCCAGGGGCTAATTTTGCACATTATCATTGAAACTTTATCTAATGTTTTTTACCTTCATTGAATTTTATGTGGGTTTATGATTTAGCGCAGCTTACTCAATTTTTCATGAAGTTTAGGTGTAACATTAACTTTTAAAACATATAGCACGTGCTCTTCAGGAGCCGCTGATACACTCGTGACCAACCCCTAAGACACTGAAGAAAAAAACGGAGGTACTCCCGGTAAGGGGAGGGGTTATATGGGGAATTGAATTTCCTGTTTAGGGTGTGCCAGTGTCCATCACCTGAAGGTGCCATATAAGCCATACAGTTATTATTGTAGCTCTGTGTCCCGTGATGTGTGGTAAAGAAAAGGTTTTTCATAGTTTGTTATAACATTTTCCAAACAGATATTTTTTCTCCTTCAATGATGTGTGCTCATGAGGCTGCACTGATAGGTGACACTGATGAGGAGGCACCAGTGGGCACTGATTGGCAGCACTGCACTGACAATCAGGAGACTGATTCAGACATCTCTAGTCTCTCATGAGGTGCAGGAGACACCCGCAATCGCCTACTGATCTCCTGGGAATGATCGGTGCAGGGAACAGCTGTGAACACCGATTCTGTCCCCACAGACATATATGCAAACAGCTTCTGCTCCTAGCATCCCCATCAACACTAAACAATTTGTCCTTGTAATTAGGGCTCCGGCTGGTGGCCATTTTGTGGTGGACCAAATTGCATTGATTTTAATGGGAGAATTCTCAAAGGCTAAAGAACAAAAGTTCTTCTTGTGTTGAGTCTCCGGCATCATTTTCCTTCGAAAAACATATACATAAATACATACACACTATTTATTTGTTATATGTTTTACTTTATTTCAGAGCAGATATATATAAATCTGCTTTGAAGTAAAAAAATAACAAGTGTATATGCTGACATCTCACCAAAGCCCCCCCCTTCCCCCCAATAAAAAAAAAGTGTAAAAAAAAAAAATTAAAAACTACTGACACCACTCTCCCCTGCACTACCAACACTGCCCACTGCCACAACCCCCTCCCCCCAAAAAGTGAAAAAAAAAAAATTAAGAAACAAATTCAATTGTAAAAAAAATCAGCTATTAAAAAATCTACTGACATTGACCTCTACAGCGATCACAGAGAGCGTGGACAGCGGCGTGATCACAGGAGGATGTCCATGTAACCCTGCACGGTAGCCGTCTTTTGGCTATAGCGTGGGTGGGAAGAGGTTAAGAATCACCACACATGCTGCAATCTGTATGTATTATCTTCTTTAGATCTACCAACAATGATGCAGTGCTAGGACCTGCCTGAATAGATACACTTTGATTGGATAGTTCAGGTAGACCCCTGTATCACATAGTTTAAGGATCTTAGGTTTATTGCACAGTACTTGTATAGTCAGATTGTAACATGTATGGTGAACCTAAACTGGCCATACATGGAACTAATTTCTTTCCTGTAATCAATGGTGATGTGCGAATCCCTCCTGCTGGGCCATTGCCAGTGGATATAGCAATAATTGCAGGTAAAACCCGGCATGCTGGCTGTCCCCAAATCAATCGATCAACATGGATCCAATCTTGGCCTGTTCTGGCTGAGATTGGAACCCTGATTGGGCTGCCTAAGGCTGAATACACGTGTTGCTGTGCGATCTGATTGTTCAATCTTCTTCAGATCTACCAACAATGATGTAATGCTAGGGCCTGCCTGATTGGGGACAATGTGATGGGACAGGTCAGGAGGTGGGCCCTCACAGCACATACTTTTGATACACTAAGTTGATTGAGCAGACAGCCATCCCTTGTGCTGATGTGGGGTCACTTTTAGGGAAGGATGGAGAGTTGCTTTTCCCCCCCTCTCTGGAAGAGATGATGTCAATAACAAGGGGAGGAGTCAGAGAGGGGCGGTCCTCTCTGTACATGGCAGGGGGTGTGGTCGGAGTGAGCGCGGCCACGCCCCTCTTCTCCTCAAACCGTGCAGTCCCCGCCCCCCGGGAGGAGGGACTAGAAGTCGGAGCCCAGTGGGAGTGTGTGTACGGCGGCGGCGGCGGAGCCCGGATTCGGTCGGTGTGGACGTGTTGATGTGAGGAAGGTAGGTGTCTGTTGTTTATCCCTGTCGGGCGGAGTGCCGAGCACATCGATGTGTGGAGGAGCACCGATGTGGTGTATAGCGGAGGGGGCGGGCATTGTGTGGGATTAGAGCTCCCCCTGTGCACACACCATGGTCGGGGGGACCGGCGGCCCCGGAGACTGATGGGGCCGCGTAGTCGGTGGACCCCCCTTCCCCCCGCTGACAATGACCTTCCATGCCGGCTGTCAGGTGCGGGCTCGGTGCCCCTTTATTGGTTATATAATGACAGGAGCGCCGCTCTACATCTCACGGGACCGCCGACCTCCACCCCTCGCCGGTGTGTGTGCGGGGCGGGGGGTGTCCCTGTGTACGGGCTCCGCTATGCAGCAGCTGTTTACATGGAGCTCTCCGTGTCCCCTTCTCCAGCCCGTCCTCCCCTCACTGAGAGGCACACAGCGCTCCCAGCGTACTCTACTTAATGAATCAGACCGCCTACGTGCCTCGGCTTCATACCCTCCGACCCCGCCCCCGCCACTTCTCTATTGGCTGTGAGCTCAGTCCGCCCCTGTTCTTCGCTGATTGGTTCCGCCAGAGGCTGCAGAACGCCCACCGTGTCTAGGGCTTCCGTGTGGGGCGGAGCCCGACGTTACCAAGGGGTGGAAATTAGCTTTGGTACCGCCTTGTTGCTTCTACTTAGAAACGGAAGAGCGTGAGAAAAGGCCGCCGCCTGATTGGTTGGTGTCAAGTAGAGCCGCCCCGCCTGCAGCCGAACCCGGAAGTTTAGTGATAGGATTCTCAGGGATCTTGAGAGAGGGTTGTGCTTGCTAAAGGGGGCGGTGCTAAGAACAAAGAGGCAGCGCTAGTGATCGCCTTCTGCTGGGCTCCGTCATTTGTGGGATCCGGCCTGTGTCTGCCCCTCGAAGCCCTACATTCCATCCTGTGCTGCACGAGTCACTATGTACTAGGCGGTCCCACAGGCCTAGAAATGGGGGAGAGCTTCATATACACACACCGATCTGTCACATGCAATCTCCTGCTCCAGCCTGTAATTTGCTGGGGGTCCTGGAGCTGAAGGCTCATCCACCTCCATCTATTGGTGCCTGCATACATCCGGGTCAGAGCCATTTGCAGGAACCCATCATAAAAGCTGAAGGGGGTACCACCAATGTACAAGACCATTCTCCCCACTGCCCCCCCCCCCCCACTGGCCTCAAACCCCCTCATGTAAGGATTACCCCCCCTATGTAAGGATCACTCCTCCACTGCACCCCCCCATGTGTAAGAATCATTCCTCCCACTGTCCCCCAACCCCTCCATGTAAGGATCATTTCCCCCACCGCTGCCCCCCCCATAAGTAAGAATCACTCCTCCAACCCCCCCCCAGTGTAAGGATCGCTCTTGCCACCGCGCCCCCCCCATGTGTAAAAATTCCTCTCACTGCCCTCCAACCTCTGCATGTAAGGATCATTCTCCCCGCCACTCCCCCCCCCCCCCATAAGTAAGGATCATTCCTCCAACCCCCCCATGTAAGGATCGTCCTTCCCACCATGTAAAAATCATCCCGCCCACTGCCCTCCACCCCCCCCCCATTGTAGGGATTGCCCTTCCCACCCCTCCAAATGTAAGAATCATCCCGCCCACTGCCCTCCACCCCCCCATGTAGGGATCGCCCTTCCTGCCCCTCCAAATGTAAGAATCATTCCCCCCCCCATGTAGAGATCACCCTTCCCACTGAACCCACGTGTAAGGATCGATCTCCCCACTCCCCCTGAAATTTTAGGATCATTCCTCCCACTGAACCCCCAATGTAAGGATAATCCCGCCATCCCATGAAGGGGCATACTCCCCACTGATCCCCCCCCCCTCCATTTAATTAGTATTCTTCCCACAGACCCCCAATCTAAGAAGCATGCATTATTGTTACATCATTGATGTCTACCCCGTGGGCAAAGCAAGAAGACAGTAGACACAGATGAAGAGACAGACATGAGTGTGGTTGGAATGGATGCAGGGCACCGCACATCGCTGGAAGTGTGTATGCCGGGCATACTTGCACATTATAAATAAAATGCGTCCATTGACTTCAATGCAGATTTGGTGCACCACTAAGTTGGTCGTGACTGCACACTTATTATAACAGAACTCCAGGAACTGTCATTGGAAAGAACAGAGACAGGCAGGTTTAGTGTGTTCCTTCTGAACTCCAGGGATATACAAAGTTACCCTTTAAGTGCCCCGAAGAAGAAGCCCCACTACAAGGGCAATGATTCGTTTTTTTTCTCTGGAGTTTGGATCCCAAATCAGAAATATTTCTCTGGAACTAAATTCTCCCATTCTTTACAGCCAAGGAAGCTGCCATCTTAGTCTTGATTTGATTTTCAGTTGCCATGGTGCTTCACTTGTGAACCGTTCTGGCACTACCCATTTTATGGCTTGACGGTTCAGATGAGACCATAAGAAACGGTGACTGTTATACTGTGACTATGCTTGTGGAAACCTTTAAATTGATGGAATGAATGATGGCATTTTGCACATCATTGAAGAAGTTTGTGCTGCTGGCACATGAATAATATAACCACTGAGATGGCTCTAGTATGGTTGGCATAAAATCAGAGCAAGCCAAAGTTAGAATCACTGCATCTGACAACATTACCCTTCTATGCTATGTCTGGGCTCTTATAGAGGAATACATCTTATATGGACAGTCTTCTAGAGAGGAATATATAAGGTCAAGTATATATATATATATATACAGATTGCTTTAGATGAATATATAAAGTGAGGCTCTTTTAGAGGGATATAGGATAGGCTCCTACAAAGGAAAAAAAAGGTTGGGCTCCTATAGACAAATAAGGTCAAGCTTATATATATATATATATATATATATATATATATATATATATATATATATATATATATATATATGCCAGGCCCCTGTAGAGGAATATATAATGGCAGGCTCCTATAGATGAATATATAATGACAGGCCCCTATAGAGGAATATATGGTCAGGCCCTTATGGAGGAATATATGGTCAGGCCCCTATAGAGGAATAATGTCATGCCCCTGTAGAGGAATATGCCGGTCCCCTATGGAGGAATATATAATATCAGGCTCCGATAGAGGAATATATGTGGTCAGGCCTCTACAGAGGAATATATGTCGGTCCCCTATAGAGGAATATATAATGGCAGGCTCCGATAGAGGAATAATGTCATGCCCCTGTAGAGGAATATGTCGATCCCCCTATAGAGGAATATATGGTCAGGTTCCTATAGAGGAATATATAATGTCAGGCTCCGATAGAGGAATATATGTCAGGCTCCGATAGAGGAATATATAATGTCAGGCTCCGATAGAGGAATATATGTCGGTCCCCCATGGAGGAATATATAATGTCATGCCTCTATGGAGGAATATATGTCGGTCCCTATAGAGGAATATATAATGTCATGCCCCTATAGAGGAATATATGTCGGTCCCTATAGAGGAATATACGTCATGCCTCTATAGAGGAATATACATCGGTCCCCTATAGAGGAATATATAATGTCATGCCTCTATAGAAATGACTGGCAGCAGCTGCTGCGGTTTCCTCGCTCTCTGATAGGTCGGTGTCCCCAGATCACCCTGCCGTGCTCCTCCTCCCCCTATGGACAGAGAGCAGTGTGATGGCCCGCTGAACCGCTCATGAACACGTTGTATAGCCGGTGTCTGCGCCCAGCACACGGCTCCCTCTCCGCCGCGATTCTCTGCCTCCATCCTCCTAAACAAACAGGGTACGGAGGGGTGTGTCTGTGTGTGGGGGCGTGACTTCCATATTCCGTTTCCTCACATTAGCGCTTCACGCCCATATCGCTCCCCCGCCATCCAATAGTATTATCATTGGGCGGGGTCACCGTTTATGATTGACAGAGACTTGTGGGCTGGCTCTCGAGTTTCAGTCCATTGACGGCCATTTTCCGCTGGCTCCTGCTTGCGAGGGAGGGCGTGGCCTCTTGGTCCGCCCCCTAGCTCCGCCCATCCTTTCTAGCTCGGTATCGCATTGGATGCCCGCTTTGATGGGCGTATGCCTTCGTCGAATAAGCTGTCGCGTACGGTGGCGCCCAGTGCTGGGTGTTGGAGGCGGGATTTCTCCGGTGACAGAGAGGAGCGGGCAGCCGGATTACCGGGAGGGGGGACCGGAACCGAGAACATTTCACCAGAGGAAGGTAGGAGGGGGTGTAGCGGGACTCCAGAGAGCAAGTTGAGGCTGGGTGTAGCAATGTGGAGGACTCGTGGGGTCTGCAAGGTGGCACATTACACGGCGGGGGGAAGGCGGCAGTGGACCGAGCCCCAGGTGTGGAGGGGAGGAATACAAAGCCGATCCATGGGGGGAGGGGGTGAGGTGAGCTCAGGCCAGCCGGACAGACTCGGGGATGCCAATTGTCCTGGCAGAGCGGCGGAGAGGGGGAGGAGCTCGGCGGGGTCACATGGTCACAGCACAGGGAGTCTGACCAGCGGTGCCGGGGGTCACGTGGTGATGTGCCGTACCATGTGGTCTCTTCCCCCCCCCCCCCCCCCCCAAATATCCATCATGGAGGGGGGCACTGACTATCAGCCCATGGTTCCCCAGGGATGTGGCTGTCCTCCGCTCACCCCCTGGGATGAGTGTGCTGATACTTTGTGTTGAGCTGTGTGCAGGTGGAGGATGTGCTGACCATCTGTACAGACTGACCGAGGATTGGCAACAATGTAGAGATCTGCCTGTGTTGTCATCACTCTGACTTCCCCTGCCTGTGCAATGCTTCCTCCGTCCTGTAAACAATCCCCTCCACGTATTACACAGCCAAGCTGCACTGCAATAACACATTGTGGGGGAGGGACTGTGCATGGCAACCAATCGGCTTCTAGCTTTCATTTCTAAAGCCCCACTGAACAAGCTTTTTATGTACAAAAAAAAATACCAATATACTTACCTGCTGTGTGTAGTGGTCCTCCTCTTCTCGGCTCTCCTGCAGATGCTCTGGGCTCCTCCCCGAGTGCCCCCATAGCGAGCCGCTTGTTGTGAGGGCACCTGTAATCGCTCGCTCCTGAGCCAGCACTCTGCATGCATAAGACACAGAGCACAATTCAGCCCCATTCCTCTTGACCATGTCTCACTGTGATTGACAGCAGCGGGAGCCAATGGCTCATGCATGCCAGCTAATCAGAAGTCTCGTGCACATCACTGGATCAAGATCGGGCTTAGGTAAGTATTTGTGGGGGGAGCTACATACTGAAGGTTTTTTACCTTCATGCATGAAGATAAGGAAAAGAACCTTCAGCCTTTTACAACCACTTTAAAGCGGAGTTCCACCCAAAAGTTGAAGCTCCCCCTTTCTGTGCCATTTTTTTGGGGGGGGGGGGGAGCTGGTACCTGTCCCCACTTCTGAGAGATCACGCTGTAGTGCAATCACTTGTAAGTTTGTCCTGTGGGTGATCCCTTGGCAGCGTCATATATGATGCAGGGCTATTAACCTCGTATTGTATGAGGATGGGTGAGTGCACATCTGCAGCTGGGACTAGTAAGGGACTGACCACAAGGGGACCCTGCTGTAGTGCAGAATAAGGTTAGTATTGCTCAGGGACTTGTCAGAGTTCATTTATTTGGTGGCCCTACTGGCCATCTCCCACCCAACATCCCATGATTTTAAAAATAAATAAATAAATCAAAGCAGCTGGATGGAAAATTGTTGGCTGAATAGCACGGGTATTCAATCAGAAGCAGCCGCTTCTGGTATTTGGTATTTTAATAGTAGCTAGGCCCAGCTATGAAAATACAGTAGCTGTAGTGGGAGAGTCTCCCATCCAAACTGTATAGTGTGGAAGGAGGAATTCATTCCACTTTTATCTTGTCAGCAAAATTGACCGGTAGAAGGTTTGGTGTCAGGGATTACATACCTGAGAGGTAGAAATTGCTGACTGCTCAAGGTACCCCTTCAGTAAACCCCAGAGGAACCCTAAACCTCTATCGGGCCCTGGTTGAAAAATGTACATGGTGGCTTGTTTGAAATACAGAGCCTGTTCAATGCAAATACAAAGTTCAGTCCTTTCTGAGTTCTCTATCCCTAGCAGCTCTACATCTGGTGTTGGTGTATTCTTGTACTATACTAGTCCTGCTTTTGTGTGGTCAGTATCCCTGTTGTGTTATACTAGCCCTGCCTATGTGTGGTCCGTATTCCTCTTGTATTATACCAGTCCTGACTGTGTGGTCACTGGTCAGTATTCCTGTTGTATTATAGTAGTTTAGACTCTGTGTGGTCAGTATTCCTGTTGTAGTGTACCAGTCCTGACTGTGTGGTCAGTGTTTGTTTGTACTGGACTAGTCCTAAATGTGTTCAGCAGGAAGAACCGGAAAACTAACCACACAAACACTGCGTTGCATGCACTCAGGAACACATGGCTTCCCAGACAGGAAGTAAACAATGACAGTGTACAGTAAGGGTCACTGTAGTCTGATCATTCTCTGCACTTCAACCTCTTATTGGCAGCTGGCTCAAATCAATGCATTGTAAATGTGATTGTCAGCCAGTAGTTAAATCTTTAAGCAGCTTGAGGCTACAATTGTCTATGTAGTGCAGCCTAGAGCTAGTGATAGGAAGCCAACAGATCTCCTCCAGTTGCACGGGGGAATAGTAAGTTCAGCATACCTTGTAAGCAAGGTACCTAATGTTGTACATTCATTTGCTGCCAGTTTCTTTTCTGGGACTTCTACATTGACCAGAGCTCTCCCAGCTGCCTGGCCCTACTGTAAACAGACAGTATGGGCCCTCAAGAATACATAAAAACAGTAGTGGTACAGTAGCCATGTAATCATTGTAATAGTTTTTCACATGACATATATAAGACCAGCATATGAAACAAACATTTGAGGATTTCTGATAAAACTGGTTGTAGATTTAGAACAGGAGTCTCCAAACTTTCTGAACAATGAGCCAGTTTACTGCCCTTCAGCCAATGGGGAGGGGGGGGGGGGGCGCTGTGGTAGTAGTGCCTGTGGCCAGTAGGAGGAAAAATGGTGCCCCATCATTGGTGTCATTGGGAGGAATAGTACCCCATGGTTGGTATTGGTAAGAGGTATTGTGCCCTGTTGGTGTCAGTGGGAGGAATTATGCCTCACTGTTGGTGTCAGTAGAAGGAATGGTGGTTTCATCGTTGATAGTAGGATGACTAGTGTGTCATATCGGTGAGAGGAATGGTGCCACAAGGGCCAGATCAAGGCAAGCAAAGGGCTGCATCCAGCTAACGGACTGCTGTTTGGAGACCAAGGATTTAGAAGATGACCTGCATGATACTGTAAATCTAGAATTCCAGACTTAGTTGCAGTGTGGACTTTTTACTATATTCCCCATGTCTGTACTATGAGGACAATATAAAAGTTCTTAAATAAATGCTTCTCTAATATTCTAGGATAAGTTCTTGAGTTATTAAAAGGTGTGTGTGTGGTGTGTGTTTACTGTAACTTAACTGTCATTCTTTGCCTTCATTTTTGGGGCAGTCGGCGCACTTCTGGTGGAACTGATCAGCATAAGACTAGGGCCATAAAGGTGAAAATCTATGCTGCATTAGCTTTAACTACTTGTTGTCCATCTCATCGGCAGCACAGTATTTTCAGTGCTATGCAAATCGGGTTACTGCCAGCAAGCGACAAACCATCTCGGTAGCAACAAGTTTTTTTATTGCTCGTGTAACCCTAGCCTTGATGCTCTGGAGTTAGAATGAGGCCCAGAGAATGGCAGCATTAATCTAAAATGTCACATGTCGCTATTCTGCATACGCTCTAACAAGCAGGGCTCTGGTTCGCTACTGTATCAAATTGTATTGTAACTACTGTCTGCCCTAATGTTGTAAAGCATAGCGTACACTGTTCGGGCTATATAAATCCTTTATAATAATAATGATACATTCTTGTGTAACGTTTTTCCAAACTTCAGTGCCCATTCTCAACTAGAATTACTGCTGGAGATGCCGGGGATGCCTTGTTCTATGGCAGGGTGACTTCCATCTCATAGTGCCTACATAGCTCCAGGGCCAGCATCACTTTACAGATTGGATGGAATGCCACAAAGATCTTTATCTGCCTGTAGGGGTGGCATTCCTCTCATTGACCACTAATGTAGGGAGACTCTTCTCCACTGATGTAAGGGAGTATGCCCTCGTTTCATCTCTGGCCTTTATTACTTTTTATTTAACTTTTGTGATGACTTAATGATTTAGAGAATTTTGTTGTTGGCATATTACCAATACCTAGAGATTTAGTAGTGTCAAAAACTGTGTGCCATCTATAATTTGATGACATTGATAACATTCTATGGGTTGTCAATATAATATTACCAGAGGTTACCTAAGACCTGAAAATCAATTCAAGAATTCCTCCTGTCTAGAGCAGGGCTTGACAAATTTGCTTTGAATCTAGGAGCTAGCTAAAAAAGATAGGAGCAGTTTTTTTTTTTTGCCTGGTGGAACGTTATTTTTTTTTTTTTTTTGGACGAAGGTGATGGGTCTTGGATTTGCACATGGAGAGGATTGGAGCTGGGTGTCGTGGGCATCACTTGGCTTGTCCACAGTGGGTATGTTCTGATGTGGCACGCCATGTGTTTTTTGCAGCGTGTCGTGTGTTTTTTTTTTTTGTCTTGTTTTCTGTTCAGAGTGTGAAATGGCAGAATGAGACTATAGATAGGTTCCTTGTGCTTGTCCTGTTGGTCCCATGGGGTGGGTGGTCAGTTGTGAGTAGTTTGTGGCTTTCATTTTAATTGATTAGTATAGGGGTCAGGCGGCTGTCTCAGTTGCGGTGCTGCTTTCCTACTGGGTGGCTTCAGGGGATGCTTGTCCCTTTGGGGCTCTAGGTGTGTGGGGATGTGCAGGGAGGTGGGGTGCAATTTGCAAGGATTGGCTGATGTGGTGGGGCTTTTCGCATGGCGGATCTGCTGGGAAGAGGGCGGAGAGTTCTCGGGGGAAGCCAGTGTGTGGAGAAGAGGAAAGGGACTTTGGCTTTGCAGTGGGAGTTGCTCGCGTTTGGTGTTGACGGTGGGTGGGCTGGTGGGGGCCTGGTGCTGGGATGCGATTTCTGGTCAGTCTGTGTTTTTCAGTTCGCCTAGTGAGACTGGGACCATCGGAAAATACTTTAACATTTTAGAGAAGGAGGAACCTAGGCAGCATTCGTTCTCCCTTGGAATATAAGCCTGGAAGCTAAATGTATTATGTCCCCTTTGGGTTCAGAGCTCTCATTCCCTGGCTACTGTAGCTGCTAATCATGCATAATATGTGCTTGATTAGCTGCAGTGGAGAACAGGGGAGACTTTGGTTTTCTCAGCTGCACAAGAGCTGGGGGGGGGGGGGGGAGCAGCAGTACACTGAGAACAAATTCTTCTAAATTGTTATACAATGTTTTTTTTTTTCTTGCTAAGCGCTTGGCAAAGGAAAAAAAATGTAGCTGTAGCGTTTTGTTTTTTATGTGCAAAAAATAAACTTTGCTCCAGGAAGAAAGTGGTTAAAGTATATCTTTCTGTAGAGAGCTACAAGGCCTGGCACTGCTGACCATAATAAAATGCTGGTTGCCTGGAGGTTATGCTGTTATATTGACTTTAATACTTGGTGACCCAGAACAAGCATGCCTATCAGGAAAGTCAGAACCAGATCCAAAGTATTTTGCATACCTCTTCTAGGTCAGCCATTTAAAGTGTTGGCTGTATGACTGCCAGGCAGTTGGCATATTTAGAATTAAAGGTCAGCAATGGCCGCCTCAATGTTTATCTTGGGAAAGGCTTCCTGTAGACCAACTTCACATATTTGTGGTGTGTTACTGCATCTGTTTTATTGTACACTTCATTAAAGTGATTGTAAAGGTAGAAGGTATTACGCATTAGAGGAACTGCAGTCTTCTCACATAATTTGTAATAAAAACATTTTTGCCATTCTGAAGCTTCCCTCCAACCACTTTGCATATTTTATATATATTGTGATTCTGTACTTGCCAAACATGCTTCAGAAATCTCCCTCCCCGAGTCTGGCTGCATCCATTTTAACTGTGGGCATCTGATTGCTGCCGGTGTTTCGTCATATGGCGACCCTTCACATTTGGCTATCCACTGTGGCGATCTGCGCTTGCGCAGAATTTTGTGCTCACACCCCTGAGTCCAGGTTCAAGCCCCACCATTCAAGTGGCCGTATAGTTAGATTATAATTCTGCCAAGCGAAGCGTGCCCGTGGGGGGGGGGGGCCTGGGGAAAAGTGGTTTTACGACAGTGTTGGGACGCATATGGCGCTGTCGTGCATGTGCATTCCAGCGGGTAGCCGAATGTGACAAAACACCTGTTCGCTTCCTGGCTTTACACAAAGGCACACCTCCAGCTCTTCAGCTCTCATTGGCCCTCTTATGACTCATCCCCCCCTCCCTTCCTGGCAAACGCTCAATAGCGAGAGAGAGCTGTGCATGATGTCATAAGCCTAGGCTTTTTACAAGACAAACAGGAAGTGGGCTGTATAAGGTATTTACTGGCAGAAAAAAATGTTTTACTATCCAAAGTTATAACGGCAAGGGCAGAAGATACAACAGATGGAAAGATGAAAAAATGACCGAAGGTCCGCTTTAATGTAAAAACTGTGTGCAAAATCCCCCCCCCCAGAAGATTCATAGCAATGGTTGTCAATGGCTTCTGCTAAGAATCAAATCTTGTGATGAGGGGCGGCCTTCATCAAGAGTCAGGGCTGTGTTATTGTGCTGGGAGCATCGTGTTGGTACGCCACTTCAGGCCACTGTGGAGGCAGATGTGTTAGACGGTCAGCAAGAGGTTCACTTTTGGCGTAAAATATTAAATGCACAAATTTCTGCAGAAAAAATTAGCATTTATTTTCTTCCCCCAGGAACCTGCAAAGTATTGCACTCGTGATCAGTGAATAGGGGTGCTGGAGCATGTTGGACCTTTAAATATGGGTGTAACATTCTCCAAAATTGAACATTACCTTTAGTACTGTGCTATAGCTAAGGGGTCTACAGCGCAGTACTATAGTTCTGGGAGGATGTCCACCCAGAACCCTGTCTCCTTTGTGCCTTCTGCAGCGCACATCGGGCGTGCTCTGTGACTCCTGTGTCCTTCTGACACAGCTGATCACAGATTGGGGTAAAGAGCCAATCACAGTGTTTCCTTTAACTTGTGATCAGCTGTGTCTAATCACAGCTGATGACATGTAAACAGACAATATTTGAGGAAAGGAGCGCCAATAATGGGCAAGCCTGTCTGCACATGAGTGCCGGTGTCTTGTAAAATAGTGTCCCCCATCAGATGCTGTCCCCTGCGTACTGCGCATGCGCAGTACACAGGAACACAGATTCCGAAAATTGCCGAGGACGAACGGCGCCTGCGCCGTGAGTCCAGGTTCTATCCCCACTATCCAAGTGGACATAGAGTTAGAATAAAAAAGAGCCGAGCGGAGCGAGGCCGAGCCCGAAGCGTGGCGAGCGAAGCTCGCCCGCGAGGGGCCCTCTAAAATTCTTAACCCTATGTCCGCTTGGATAGTGGGGCTACCTCCTCCACTCACGGCGCAGGCGCCGTTCAACTTCGGAGTTTTTCCGAAGCTTCGGCTGCTCCGTACTGCGCATGCGCAGTACGGAGCGGACAGCATTTGATGGGCGGACTGTATTAGGCAGAACACCGGCTCATCGGTGCCCATCTGTGAAGAAGAAAAACGACTTGTATGGGTACAGCATTGCATGACAGCGCAAAGATCAAAATGTGGCCGCAGTGAAAGCTGAACATTTGCTTTGGCAGGGAGGGGGTGAAAGTGTCCAGTATTGAAGTGGCTAAAGGACCTGTATGGGGAAAACTGTTTTTGTTTTGGATAGAGTGGGGAAAGGCAGATTTCCTTTCACTTTCGGTCTTTGGGAAGCAACAGGAAGTGATGAGAATTCCCAGGTTTAGACAGTTGTTACCAAAAGATTTTGGATTTCCCATCACTATGTCTCGGTGGCAGTGGTCCTCAGGGCAAATGGAGGGTTCTAACCCTTCCACATTATTCAAAATTTCATGCACTTTTAACCTCCATGGCGGTATGATTCATTCTGGTTTTAGGTGCTGAAAGCGGTACAGTTATTTTGCATGGAAATTTGGCGTTTTATATTGCAGTCCTGTAATTCTTAGGAATAACTTAAATATGTTCAAACCAGAGTCTAGCAGACATCCCGGGTATGATAAAGTTTATAATATAATAAAGAATAATAAAAAATATTCAATAATGTAATCAAATCCTAAAACACTGAAAAAGGGACACTTTTTGGTTGCTATGGACAATCTCCAAATTCCAGGCAGAAAAAACTGTATTTATAATATAAAAGTGCATGCAGGGCACTGCACAGACCACTAGGGACAAAGGGGGTGTGTAATTTTGTAATACAGTACTGTAATCTGTAAGATTACAGTGCTCTGTGTGTTTTGTGTACTTTTACTTTTTTGAATTTGCCGCCGTTCTCTGCTCCCGTGCGCTGTATCGTCGCAGGGAACGGAGCTCGGCAGCATTCGGCACTGTGAATCGAGCGGAGGACAACTCGATCACACAGCGCGGAGGACATCGCTGGATCCAGGGGACAAGGTAAGTAACTCTCACTGTGTCCTCCCTGTATCCAGCGAAGTGATCCCGAGTCTGGCTCGGGGTTACCGCTCCTGCTAGTAAAATCCCAACCCGAGCAAGACTCGGGATTACCGCTAGGGGGGTTAATGTCTTCTGAGTCTGTGATCTTTGAGGAGGAATTACTTCACAGTGCATGTAGCTACAGAGGTCTGTGATGGCTTGCTGAAAGATTACTGTCTCCACAGGGTCAACTTTAACCACAGAAGGATTTGCCCACATTAATAGCCAGAGCATTTTTTGTGATACGGCACTGCGTCGCTTTAGAGCGGAGGTCCACCCTAAAATGGACCTTCCGCTCATCGGAATCCTCCCCCCCTCTGGCGCCACAATTGGCACCTTTCAGGGGGAGGGGGGTGCAGTTACCTGGATAATACAGGTAACTGCACCCACTTCCGGGATAGCTCTCTGCGGAAAGGGGCGTAGATTACGCCCCCTTCCGCAAGTGCCCCGCTGCCTGCTGGGAAACACACAGATCCCAGAGGCAGCGGGGACCGTCCTTATTGCGCAGCGCTACTCGCGCATGCGCAGTAGGGAACCGGGAAATGAAGCCGAAAGGCTCCATTTCCTGATTCCCATACCCAAGATGGCGGCGGCAGCACCTGAGTACCGATCTAGAGATCGGCTTCGGGTGCCGACATCGCGGGCGCGCTGGACAGGTAAGTGTCACTATTTTAAAAGTCAGCAGCTGCAGTATTTGTAGCTGCTGGCTTTAAAAAAAAAAACGCGGACTCCCGCTTTAACGGATGTTGTACACAAACAAAGCTTTCTTTTAGTCGTATTTGATCACTTCTGCGTTTTTTTATTTTTTTGCGCTATAAACAAAAAGACTGACAATATTTCTTACTTGTTGCTATCATACATATCCAAAAATAAAATATAAAAAAAAATTTTTATTCAAAAAATCTCAATAGGCGTTTGACTGGTTTACACAAGTTATCGTGTCTACAAACTCCGGAGTAGATCTAGGGACTTTTATTTTATTGTTTTTACTAGTAATGACGGCAATCTGCGATCTGATCAATGTAAACATGACAGGGGAATGGAAAGGGTTAACAGTAGGGGGCGATCAAGGGGTTAAGTGTGCTCCCTCAGTGTATTGTAACTGTGGGGGGGGGGGGTGGGCTTACTGAAACATGACACAAATCACTGTTCCCGGTCACCGGGAACTTGTTTATATAGGCAGTTCCCCATTCTGCCTCTTCTCACCCCGATCGCGGGCCGCTGGTGGACAACGAGTCCACGGGCCTCCGGCGGACATCGGCTTGCTGCGTGTATTCGCTCACTATCCTACTTTTACAGAGGGAAGTACAGGTACGCCCATTTGCGCAGCAGTGCCACTCAGCTGACTTATATCAGCGTGAGCCAGTTGGCAAGTGGTTAAAAGGGGTTGTACAGTCAGACTCTTAATGCATTAAGATAAAAAGCCTTCTGTGTGCAGCTGCCCCCCTAATACTTACTGGTGCCCCATCTCTGTCCAGCAATGTCCCTGAGTGTCTCAGCTGTTCAGGATCCCTCTTGATTGGCCAATGGCACCTGCTGCTGTCAATCAAAGCCAGTTAGCCAATCAAGGGAGAGAGGAGCGGGGCCAAACCGTAGCTCCATGTCTGAATGGGCACACAGCCTGCAGCTAGGTTTGGGTGCCCCCATAGCAAGCTGCTTGCTGTGGGGGCACTTGACAGGAGGGAGGGGCCAGGAGCACAGAAGGGTGATGAGGGTCACATTGTGCAAACCCACTGCAACAGAGCAGATAAGTGTAACACATTTGTTATTTTTATAGAACAAAAAACGAGACTTTATAATCACTTAAAGGCTTGGTTCACATATATGCAAATTGGATGCTCTTTTAACCACATCCAATTCGCATTAAATGTGAATGGCTTTCAGTGCAGCTCACACGTGCGGGGTGGCTGCGGTGCCGTTTCAAAAAGGGTCTTGTGTTTTTTTGAGTCTGGTTCAGGTGTGATGTCAGGTAAAAATTTGTACTTGAATCGCAGCTGAACTGGTAAACAAACACATCGAACTGCCTCACTGAAATCATGGCTGCATACGTGTGAACCCGGCCTGTAAAAGCTTTTCCTGCTGCACATATTTGCTCTTGCTGGCTGGAGAGCACCAAGGTGGTGACTTTTAAAGACATGGGCCGCCGCAAGGTAAGTAGAAACTTTTTTTTCTTTTTTTACATATTTTGTTTACCAGTGACCCTGATGGCGTCTCTTTAAGGGGGAGTGCAATATTTTCTGTTAGTGTCTGAATGTGACTGTAGTGGAAAGGAAGCATCTCCAGATATTGTAGAAAGGGACATGATTTACATTGGAAAATCCCAGACTTTGCAGATTGTTTCACTTCAGTTGCTTTACAGACTGACAGTTGTGCCGTCGTCTTCTCATCCTGGACACATTCCTGGTCTTAATTTCAGGACACATCTGCTGCCCTGATCTTAAAGTGTTGCTAAACCCAGGACCCTGCATTCACTATATCTGGTCTCCCACAGTACACAGAACATGGAACTGTAATTATTCTAGTAAATATAAACAGCTAAATACCTTTTCTCATCAGCAGTATATAGCTATAGCAGTCTTGTGACTTCTATCAATGTCTGCTAAAAGCTTGTAGGAGGCGTTTTCATTTTACTCTGACTAGCCTGTAAGGCTGCAGAACCCCTGACCTTCTGGACAGTGCTGATTGGCCCTGTGCCAATCACATGACCCACCCCATTAAAAAAAACCTCTACCAATACACACCAAACCGAGCATGTGCAAAATGCCCCCAAGTCTCTCTTCTGTCAGGAGATGGATTGGGGACGGTGGAAAAGGGAAAGGATCAGAGAAGACAGGATCAAACGACCTTTTTACACAATGCGGAGGATTAACCCCTTTGGTTCCACGGTGAGTATAACAAGCATGCTTATACAGTCTGATTTTACTGTTGTGGGTTTTGTAACTCTCAGTTGATTCTTCCACTACAGATAAATAAACATCAGCAGGGTGGCTAAAAAGGCTGCCAGTGTGTACCTATGTAGTTGTTCTCTGTGTGTAAAAACCTTTTTATGCACCTCCCCTGCAGCCCCTCCTAAATGCATATCTGATCTCGATCCAACAGTGTGCACAAGAGCCAAGGCTCCCTCTCTCCTCATTGGCTCAGCTTCTTGCTGATGTCAATCAGAGCCAGTGATGAGGAGCGGGGGGGTGGGGCCGAGCCCCATTCTGTATGTCTTTGGACATGGGGGGGCTTGGGGGCGAGCATGCATGAGTATAGCGGTGAATAAAACTGACACCAAGCTACACTGGCCACACCATCCTCCTGATGCATGGTTCTCTACCTAGAATGGTACCTCTCACACAGCTCCACATCCCCAGTTCGGGAAGATACCACCACCAGAGAGGACAACGACTGAGGGCAGCCACAACAATCCACGGACAGAGCTCTGAGCCGCCATTGTCTGGACCAGTCACAGCTTGCAAAGCCAAAACCAGAGGCAGTGAGATGCATGTAGCCCAGTCGCCTGATGCCTCCTCTGGCTGCTGAGGCCAATCGCAGATGAGAATCCCACGATCTGTCCAATCAGCACTCGAAATACAGCAGTGGGTCTTGCTTGTGGGGGGGGGGGGGGGGGAGAATTAAAATTAGATGACCAATAGGATCGAAGAGGTAGTAGGAACTCGATGGGAGATTCAACACATGTGTCGTGGCCAATCATTTGGCAACTCCTGCGCTCTAGCAAGCTATGCTCACACCTGGTGCCAACAGTGAATGGGCTGACCCAGGCTCCAGGACGCAATGGCGACCTGGTGCCTGGGATTTGTCGAACCTTGATCTAAATCTAACCACTTATCCTTGCTGATGCGATAGCATTGCTCTTGGGTGATAGCACATTAGCTTGGATGGTCTTGTCCTGTGGTCCTCATCTACGTAAATTGAAGATTTGGTGTCTAAAGAATTATGTACCAGTGAACAAAACACAGCATTTCTATCTCGTGTACAATGGTTAGAATTCTTGGGTGATATATAGTGTTGTGCAAAAAGTCCTTTTTGGTTTTTCTTTTTAGTCCTCTAAATGTTGAATGAGTATTTCAGATGTACTATTCTCAGCCAGCAGGTGGCACTCATTGAAACTTTTCCCTAAACTGACATTTGATGCTTTTCACCAGAGAATAATTCCGTGCAAAATCTTTGCCAGTAGGAAATCAAATCTCACACACAGCTAAGTGAGGCGGAGGTCACACTTCCTCCCTCTTTTACGAGATATGGAAAATATAGATTTTACACAAAAAATGAAAGGGGGAGGGGGAAGAAATAAAAATTAGTATATAAACTTGACCAAAAGTACTTAACCTAAAAATGGACATGTTTTCTTTGCTCCATTGTGGCTGGAAGGTTTTACCACTTTCATGGCCGGGCATTTTTTTTCTTTTCTTTTTTTTGCGGTTTACTGTGGCAATTGGGTGGTCATGCAACAAAGTATGCAAATTTAATTTTTCACACAAAACATGCTTTTTTTGGTGGTATTTGATCACCACTGGGGATTTCTTTCATTATATAAACAAAAAAAATGAAATTTTTGGGAAAAATAAAATGCAATATTTTTTAGTTTCTGCTATAAAACACATCCAATAAAAAAGTTAATTCTAATTTTTTTCATAAATTTCGGCAAAAAAAGTATTCTGCTGCATGTAGCATCTACGAACGTGTGTGTGTGTGTATATATGTATATATGTATGTGTATGTGTGTGTATATATATATATATATATATATATATATATATATATATATATATATATATATATATATATAATATGTATATGTGTGTGTCATTCAATTTTTAGTTCTACTAATAATGGTGATGATTTGTGACTTATCGTGGGACTAATATTGCTGTGGAAACTGACTAAATGACACTGACATCACCAGTGACACTAATACAGTGATCGGTGCTAATATGCACTGTCCCTGAAATATATATATTATGATGTTCTAAATCTGTGTCTTTAGTGCAGATTCAAACCTTAAAGTGTTACTAAACCCCAAGTAATATGCAAATAGTTCACCCACTCCCCCGCAGTGCCCACAGCTTATAAATCTTCTTTTTACATTAAAGTACTCCTGCCACTATATACTTTTTTGGCTGATCTGTATACCACGGTCAAATGATAAACCTTAGGGTTACCCTGAGTGCTGAATGTTCAGGGAGGAGATTTCAACTACAGCCTGTGTCTTCATGCTGTTATTTGAGGCGGATCATCCATGACTCAAGATGTGATATCCCACCCACTGTTCTTTTTTTAGTTGCTGGTCATGGAGGAGGAGGGAGGGAGGGACTGGGCTGTCACTTAGGATCTGTATATACGCCCACTTGTGTGATGTCAATATCCTGTGACCTGGCTAGCTCTGAGAATACGGAAATGTTCTCTTCAGCAGTACTACCTTAGGTTCCACAGTGCGTATAACAAACATGCTTTACTGCCTATACAGACTGATTTTACTTTTGTAACCCTTTCACACCATAATATGTTATTAGCGTTCTACTCCAGAAGTATATAGTGAGTTTGTCAGTTCTAGAGAAATGCCTAAATGATGCATTACAATTTAACTGAGATCAGTGGTTCTCAGCTCCTGTCCTCAGGGCCCACTAACAGGCCAGGTTTTATGTATTACCTTGGAGAGATGCAGACTAGAATACTGCAATCACTGAGCAGCAAATGATATCACCTGTGATGTATTCCACTTATCTTGCAAGTCTGGCCTGTTAGTGGGTCCTGAGGACAGGAGTTGAGAACCCCCTGCATTCGATTTTGTTGACTAAAATGTACTGGAGATTTTAGTCCACTAAAATACGGATTACACCATTCAGATGACCAAGATAGGAATAAAACTAAAATGGCATTTTAGTAAAACGACTGACCAAAGCTAAATTGAAGTTTGATGTAAAAATGAACACTGCTTTCATTCACTCAGCCGGTCTCCGCCATAAATCATAGCGCATGACAGCACAGCTGGAACGATGTGCGCATGCACCCCCTACATGAAAAGGCTGCTCATTTATATACAGTGTATGTGATCCAGTGCAGAGGAGACTGTAGCAGTAAAACTATAAGAGGCGCTCTGGAACTGGTTGAATATGTTACCGAACATGGATTAATATACCTGTCCAACAAAACTACCTGCTAAATTTGGGAGACATCCAATGCAGGCCTGTGCAGAAATGCAAAGAGGAAATGTATGACTACAGGTCACCTCCCTCTGTTATGGAGCTGAGAGAGAGGTGTTTTATTCTGCTCTTGTCCTAAAGTGACAATATTGTCAATGGAGACACGGAGCCCTGCTTGGGATCGAGCATGAGTGCCCTCATAGCAAGCGGCTTGCTATGGGGACACCTGTAAGGGGGGTAAGAGCCAAGAGCGCTGGTGTGGGACCCCAGAACAATAGAATTGGGGCTGCACTGTGTAAAACCATTGAATAGAGCAGTTAAGTATAACTAACATCTTTATTTTAAAAATGGTGTCCTTTTACAATCACTTTAATGCTAGGTTCACACTTGTGCGGGACATTTGGTAAATCTCACCTGTGCCTGCAGCCAGACCATGCTGTTCCTTTGAAAACATGCCAGGCTGCCGCTCATTCCTAATGGCACCCCCATGTATATAAAACTGCCGTGCATTTTTTGGCTGCGGGAAATTGCATGGTGCTGAAGCAGCATGTGCTTTTCGCCTCTTACAGCATTTTAAAAATTATGCAGGGACTATTTTTTCCTGCATAAAATGCAGTCATAGCAGCCTATTCAATCAAATGGCCAAATGCTAGAAGATTGGGTTTTGGATTTCACATGACAGATGCACTCTTCTGTTTATTTGTACTTGCCAGTGGCTGTTTATTCAATATGTTTACTCTATATAGTATATCAAGATATATTGTCTGGCAGTGCTAATGTGTAGAATCTTTAAAGTTTTCTGGATAAAAAAAGGGCTGTCATGCCCTTGCAAACATGGCTTGCAGAGCCCCATAGATGTGAACCAGGCTTAAGTCTCTGATCCCTCCACAGTTCAGCTCCAATTACTTGCATGATCGTCAGCGCCTCCCTATTCTCTCCCCTAAACACACCATAAGACACAGCAGTATTTTTAAGAAACTTTACAAGTGACTTGATCCTCGCATTTCAATCAGTGCATATCTGTAAAAAATGGAAAGGAATTTAAATTTGAAAAGAAAATGGGGACATGGTATATGGAACAATAACAAAACTAAACAAACAAAAAAAAAACCTAGCGTGTGTGTGGCTTACAGCGGGTATTTGTCATGGGAAGAAGAACATGAACTGACAGTCATCATGGGTTTTTAGAGCAACCTGTGCAGGTTCCCAAGTTGCTCTGTTCCTGAATGAGCACACATTTGTATAAGCAGGAACAGGAAAACCAAAGATTTTGGAGATGTCTGAGTGCCATCTATTTAAAAGAAATAACCGATTGTTCACGTGTAACATGTTTCAACACATGCTGTGGAAACTGTAAGGCCCCTTCCACATGGGGCGGGCTCTGTTGGAGTCGGCCTGCTCAGCGTGAAATCTGTCCGCTGATCCTCTCTGGGCAGGCGGATGGCTTGCTGTGTCCTTGCTGATGTAGACCCGACACATCCACTCTTTGGTCAGTCAGATGTGAACGAACCGCCTGTCTTTTTACACCCAACTGCCACCCCACCCACCAGACAGGTAGGGTATGTATTTTTAGCGGACAGGATCAGATGTTGGCGGGTGTCAATGGACACATTTGTTTGACACCCTTGATTCCATACAGCAGACTGGAAGGTCCAATCGGGACCAGTCAATTTTTCAGGTGGACCCGATCGGTCTGCTAGTGTGAAAGGGGTAGTAAAAACAGAGCTGGTTGAAGTGTCGTTTATTGGTAAATCAGAGTGACAATAAAACAATATACTGATGCGTTTTGGCAATAGCCTTAGTCATAGCTGAGAGTGTGAAAAGGGGACTAAAGCTTGTTGGCTGTATTACACGGAGATAGCATTGAGAAATTGGAACACTTGTGTATGCTTTTTGGTATTTCACTTTTGTTGTTGTTCTGTATTTCTTCACTAAAACATGGGAAATGCAGCGTTAAATGTTGCTGGGTTTGAAAAATATGTAATCGCCCAATGTTGGTTACTGGGCAAAACTTTTCTACTCTTGACTGTTGTTCCTTCTAACACTATGTATTATGTGTACAGTAATTCCATACTGTGTATGAAGCATGCTTAACTCTCTCCTAACCAACCCTAGGTACATCGCTGGCGCCCGACTATGTTCTCAGGATGAAGCGCAGACTGGATGATCCAGAGGCAGCTGCCTACCCACCCCAGCCTCGCCGAATCACTGAACCATTTGCACACCAACACCGTGTACTTGCTCCTGCTCCTCCAGCTTATGAACCTCAGTCTGATAGCATGCAGCCCACAACGGGCATCCAATACTCCGTGACACCAGGTTACCAGGTTAGACAGTTTTTCTTTTTTGCCTTTATTTTTATTGTCTTATTTTTATTTTTTTTATTGTTGCCAAGTTATGTTAACATGCAGTTGTCCATTTTCCTAAAGGACTTTTGTATTCTTTATACATTAATAAAGTAAGTACTGTATATGCATTTTCCTTAATGTGGTAAGAACCAAATAATGCCTTATGTTTGCATTTTTGAGCTGTGTTCATTGGACTTTAAAGCAGAACTTAACTGTAAGAAACAAAATTGCAAGCAGACATGCTCTTTATTGTAGCAGGGACATGCTAGGGGACATAAAATAAAGCATTCAGTACCTGCCTGTACACAATTATCTTTTAGAATGTACGCAGTCGATCATGCATCACACAGTGTACTTTCTTGCCACACCTCTTTGCCGAATTGAATGAACTCCCGCATGCATGGAAGTTGGAATCATTCCAAAATGGCAAGAAACTGATAGAAGACCGGGTCCAGATGTCTGTGCTGGCGAGGAACATGAGAGGAGCCAATTTAGTTTCACTTCAATTGTATCACTAGGTTACATACACCTCTATTCTATTCTATTCTATTCTATTCTATTCTATACATGCCAAAACTTCATTTTGCTTTCTCTGTTAACGTGCATCCTTTTTTTTCCTCTCAGGTGTCAGCAGTGCCTCAAAGCTCCGGTAGCCATGGGCAAGCAGCTCTTGCAGCAGTACATGGAGCCCACCACCACAACGCACCTGTGCCAGGCCATGGAGGTCCTGGGGTGCAGAGTCATGCACATTCAACACCTCCAGCTGCACCTGCTCAGGGGCAACAATTTCAGCGATTGAAGGTAAGAGGAATTTTACAGTCCTTTTGATTTTTGTTCCCTGTATGTTGCCGTGTTCACAATGGAAAAGCCAGGATCAGGCAGTATTATTGCATTGAATACTGTTTGCATTTGCTCAGTATTTTAAATGTGTGTCGGGTTTATTTTGGCAGGTTTGGATGCCCACCAAACGAGCTCTCTTATGAATATCGCAGTTTACTTGTGATTTCTGTTTTTCGTGTTTGTTTTTGGGCAGCTTTAATACAGTCTTTGTTCTTGCTCTCAGGTGGAGGATGCACTTTCTTATCTTGATCAGGTGAAACTGCAGTTTGGCAGCCAGCCCCAGGTGTACAATGATTTCCTTGACATTATGAAGGAGTTCAAATCCCAAAGGTGAGTGAGTGCTTGCCGTCTATTACTTCTGTGAACAATTTGGATCTGTCTTTGGGGTCATTTATGCTCCATAAACACTTACAATTTATATTTAAAGCTGGCCATTCAACTTACAATCTGATTGCATCAGTCTGTTTTAGATTGACCAATTGATTATTGGTAGATTGTCTCAATTTAAAGGCTACATTAACCTACATTTTACAGAAATTGTATTGGATTGTAAGGTGTACGGCCAGCTTATTATGCATGTAATTATGTTAGATATCTTGGTTATATTATTCTTTTTTTTTTTTTTATAACTATGGTTGGACCAATTCCAGTATCGGTGCCTATACTAGGCATTTGCACGTGTACTCCTACTTGTGCAAATGCTCCGATACCTTTTTGTGGTGTGATTTGAGCCCATACAAATGCGGAGCGATTCCTGTCCGAATAACATGCAGTTTCCCCCCACCTCTCCTGTATGAACCCAGGCTTGTCATAGTCTGTGGCCTGGGTTCACACAATAGTGGTGTGGGAAACCGCATGCAATTCGGGCATGAATCAAACCGCATTCCTGTTCAAATTGCAAGCGATTCCCTGCAGTGCGATTTGAGCCCATTCAATTTGTATGGGCTCAAATCACACTGCTAAAGGAATTGATATCGATGAGTGCTTGAGCACAAGAGTCGGTACTGGCCAATTAATTTCTTTTTTTTTTTTTTTTTTTTTTTTTTTTTTTTTATATATCTGTGCTTCCCTAATTTATAACTGGAACAAATGTAAAAACTGAACTTGATTGAGGTACAAACAGAAAAACTAAACTCATAATTTTAATTTTATTTTACTTCTAATTGTAGCATTGACACTCCAGGGGTCATCAGTCGGGTTTCTCAGCTCTTCAAAGGTCATCCCGACCTCATCATGGGTTTTAATACCTTTCTACCACCAGGATATAAAATTGAAGTGCAAACAAATGACCTGGTAAATGTCACCACACCTGGACAGGTCCATCAAATCACCACTCATGGGTTGCAGCCTCCTGTCCCAACAGTTCCCCCACCTTCACAACCGTCCACTCAGGCAGCTCCTCCTCCAGTTCACCCAACTCCACCGCCAGCTCCGGCCAAGATCAACAAGGTAAGCAGAAAAAATCTTTGTAATGGACGCCTGTTAAATCTGACATTAAATAAGCAGTAAAGTACATGTCGTGTTTTTATTTTTTAACCAAATGGCAAGACCAGTTTTCCTTGTTTTTAATTTTTAGAATGAGATGTCATTCTTTTTGTATGTTTCAGTATTGGACCTGTACATTTAGGTTTAGTTAATAGCCAATAAGCATTTTTTGTTTTGTTAACCTGTAACACACTTTCCAATGGATATAATGCTGAGGTGCAAACAAATGACCTAGTAAATGTCACAACACTTGGACAGGTCCATCAAATCCCAACCCATGAGCTGCAATCCCCTGTCAATAAGGTTCCTCCACCTTCACAACTGAACACTCAGACAGCCCCTTCACCAGCCCCAGCAAAGATCAATAAGGTAAGAAAAAGGTGCAAGATAGGTGGGTGAAAAATATTAAGTGCCACTTGATTTGATTTTTTTTTAAAGGCACATTGGTCTATTTAATAATTCTGTTGACCATTTCTTATTCATATGTGAATTTTTGGGAGATTACTGTGTATTTAATGGTTTAGGTTCTGACACATTAGATATCGGTGCACACTGCAGAAATTGTCAACTACTGGGTGCATGTAAACATTTCCCAGCACGGTGGTGGGTTTTTCATCTTTGTTCTTTAATCTGGAGATTGAACATTTTGTCATTTCTTAATGCATTCATTCCCAATCTGTTCATTTCCCAATATTGTATGATCATGTATAGTTACTACAAAATGTCTATTTTAAATTACTATGTTCAATCTCCTGCTATAAATATTGTTATGTGCAAACATTTTCTCTTTGTAACAAGTCTCGTGGCTTACTCCATAAATAACCATCTTTTTATTTTCAGCCCGTGCCTTCTCAGGCACATACACCAACCAGCCAACAGAGCACACCAATCCAGTACCCATCTCCCCGTTCTCCACCAGCACAGCCACATACACCAGGACCACTGGCACATGCCACACCCACAGCAACTGCAGCCACACCTACAATGCAAAACAACCAGCCTGTTGAATTCAATCATGCCATTAATTATGTGAACAAAATAAAGAATCGTTTTCAAGGCCAGCCTGACATTTACAAGGCTTTCTTGGAGATCCTGCATACCTACCAGGTAGGTAGTGTTGGTCTATATGCTTATTCTTCTATGACTATCACATAAGGCAAAAAAGACACGGGTCCTTCCCGTTTAACCACTTAAGGACCGGGCCTATTCTGACACTTCTTGTTTACAAGCAAAAATCACTTATTAAAAAACAAAAACAAAAAAAACACACAATATATAACAATTTTTTTTTGTAAAATTTGAAAGGTTATACCAAGTTAATGCCTAACATGTCATGCTTTAACCACTACACGTGAAACTACGTACCTGTATGTCGTTTTGAGGAAGTGGTTGTACCGGTGTGGCGCTTGCAGCTGCAGGCTTCACCCAAGTACCATTTCTTTAGAGCTGGCGGTTGGCTTTCTAATGATAGCAGCTGCTCGGCTGTTATCATAAGGAGCGGGAGGGGACGTCTCCCTCCTGCCGTTCTGCCCAGGTTTTTCATCCCACCGAGAGATCTGAGTGACCAGCCAGCATCTCCACTGGCTTGTCGGAGTCCCGAAAAAAGCTGGAATCGGCTTCGATCAGGACTTCACTGTAGTAACCCGCAAGCAACGTCATAAGGTCCCTTCCGGTTGCTGCCAATGGTGCCGTGTTAAAAAATCCCTAGTATTCCAAAACGCAGATCCCTCCATAGAGAGTACCTGTCACTGCCTATTGCTGTCGCAAGGGATGTTTACATTCCTTGTGACAGCAATAAAAGTGATCAGGTTTTTTTTTTTTTTTTACTTCTGCGCAAATAACGTGTGACATAAAATATTGCAACACCTGCCGTTTTTATTCTCCAGAGCAGTGGTCATCAACCCTGTCCTCAGGGCCCACTAACAGACCAGGTTTGCAAGATAACTAAAATACATCACAGGTGATATAATTTGCTGCTCAGTGATTGCAGTATTCTAGTCTGCATCTCTCCAAGGTAATACATAAACCTGGCCTGTTAGTGGGCCCTGAGGACAGGGTTGATGACCACTGCTCCAGAGTCTTTTCTAAAAATTGTGTACATGTGGGGGGTTCTAGCAAAAAAACACCCGAGTGGTTAAAATTCTGCATTCTCGTGGACTAGCGCCAAACTACGTTAATATCCATAGGTGACTATTTAATGTTATTTACAGGTTACCTGTTTAGAGTTAGGAGGTTTGGTGCTAGAATGATTGCTCTCGCTATAACGTTTGTGGCGATACCTCTCATGTGAGGTGCGAACTCTGTTTACATATGTGGGCGTGGCTTGCGTATGCGAGCACGGGGGGGGGTTCTTTCAAAAAAAAATTTTTTTTTACACTAGCCCTTTAAAAAAAATAAAAATATCGCTTTTATTGCCATCACAAGAAATGAAAGTCCTCTTTATGGAGAGATCTGGGATCAAAAAGACCCCACATCTCTCCTCTATAATAAAAAGCATCAGAAAAAAAACAAAAACACATTGACCTATTGCTTTCCAGTGAAAAAAAAAAAAAAGTCTTCTTTACATCAGCTGTGAACGGGAAGTGACGTCTTGACGACGCTCCCGGCCTCCTAGATCATAAAGATGAGTGGAGGCCATCTTTCCTCTGCTAATCATCTCTATGGCCAACTGCTGGATCAGTTCCCGGGCTTCTCGATGAGCCAGGTAAGCCAGACTACCACTGGAAAGTGGCAGGGTTTTGGGGTGGGGCCGGGAATCGGCTGCTGAATCGGAAAGAGCAGCGCCCCCCCCCCCCCCCCCCCCATCATACAATCGTGTGGCGTGTTTTCCCAGTTAGCCAGTCGGCAAGTGGTATCTATGTGTGAATGTTTTCGTGTCTTAAGAATTCCCATAGCCTTTATCTAATGCTCACTGATGGTACGTTCACAGTACTCTTAATGTGTACCCTCACTATTTCAGCACAGTCTCACTTCATGACAAGGCAAAATACCTTGTCTCCCTATGTGCCCGGTTCACACCACTACATTGCTGTAGTGTGCCCTGAAAATGCTTGCAGTGTGTGTGTTTTTTATTTTTTATTTTTATTACAGTGCGCACTGCCTCACACCGTGTGGCTAGCACTTGAACTTTGAGATTGCATTTTTTTTATTTAACTTGAAGTTTATTTTATTTTTGTGACGGGTGCTCTCTCCCATTTACACAGTGCTCACCTAGGTGGGACACGTCAGCTTGGCCCAGCCCTACTCCCCAAGCCCCCCCCCTTTCTGGATCTCTTGGCAGGTATCACTTTAAGCAAGTTATCTGGTAGAGGCAGTACACTAGGATACAGTTTTTTTGGTTGCGATTGTATCTCCTGCAGAATAAATATGGTGAAATTCTAATGTAGGGCTAGGGCAATGGGAGATTTATGGGAGTGATTTTGCAGAAGTACCCCGTAACCCAGTGCACCTGGAGATATACTCAATGGTCAGCCCCTTTTTTTTTGCCCTAGGTCCCAAGGCTGAGGGGAATTTGCATATGAGTTAACTTGTTTCATACATAAATGCACTCCATGCATTTTGGAAACTTTAGACAGATCACATATTCTAGCCTTCATCATATTTATTGTTTGTTTTTCTTTTGGAGAGTGTTTGTTTATTTTCTGCATTGGAAAGCTAGGTATCATCTGCTTAATATTGGTTGGATTTTAAATGTTGGCTGCTGTCATGGTTTTCTGCTTTATGTTCTAGAAGGAGCAGCGTAACGCTAAGGAAGCAGGAGGGAATTATACCCCAGCCCTCACTGAGCAAGAGGTCTATGCCCAGGTTGCTCGGCTTTTCAAGAACCAGGAAGACTTGTTGTCGGAATTTGGACAGTTCTTGCCAGATGCCAACAGTTCTGTGGTAAGATGTGGTTTGCTTTAGGCCTCATGCACACTGGACCTTATAAAAAAAAAAAAAAAAGGCAGCGATGTTGGCTGTAGAGAGGTTTTTCAGCGTTTTTTTTGTAGTAGCGTTTTTTGGCCTTCGGTTAGAACGTTTTTACAGCTGAAAAACTCCTCTCAAAACCCACTAATTCTGGGGGGTTTTTCCAGCTAGAAAATGGCCCCACCAAAAACTGCTAATGGCCTATGTGTGCATTGACACATAAGACAACATGCTGGGGAGTTTACTGGCTACAGAGAAAAATGTCTGAAGCCAAAAAACAGCAGTTGTAAAAAAAAAAGTCCAGTTGTGCACGTGGCCTTTGTAATGAAGTTGATACATGTATTTTAAAGATTGCTACTGAGCTGGGTGTGGTTGCGCTTCGCTATTTTTTTTTTTTGGTTTTAAAGATGGCTTACGTAATCGATGTCAACCTCCATTATGTTCACTGGTCCCCTGCAAAGCACATATCGAAATAAGTGGTTTATATATACAGTGTTTCTGCCTGGCTTAGATGCATTGCACAGTGCTTCCAGTCCAACACTTTTTTTGGCATGTTAAGGGAGAGGGGAAAACATGGTGGGGGGGGACTAATGCATGAAGAATGAATCGCAAGACTAACTGAACTGCTAACATGTACAGTATGTATTTAATTTTGGAGCATTGCTAAAAATATATAAAAAAAAATTTTTTTTTTGTATTTTACATATTCGTCAGCAGAGAAACATCTCACGATTCATACTGCCATATATGTGGCAGCAGCACTTTTTTGTGCTTCCTTATTTTCTCTAGACATTTAGTAACTTATTACTATTGATGGTGCAGTTACAAAACCATGTGAAATAAGATGATTTGAAGAGCTTAGATCTTTCTGCACTTATTTAACTTAGAAGCAGAATACTTCTAAACATGCTGGGGAAAAAAAAAATCTGCTCTTAAAGCGGAGGTCCACCCTAAAGTGGACCTTCCGCTCATCGGAACCCTCCCCCCCCCCTCCGGCGCCACAATTGGCACCTTTCAGGGGGGAGGGGGGTGCAGATAGCTGTACAGTACAGGTATCTGCACCCACTTCCGGGATAGCTCTCTGCGGAAAGGGACGTAGATTACGCCCCTTTCCGCAAGTGCCCGCCCCTTTCTGCAAGTGCCCCGCTGCCTGCTGGGAAACACACAGATCCCAGAGGCTGCGGGGACCGTCCTTATTGTGCAGCGCGACTCGCGCATGCACAGTAGGGAACCGGGAAATGAAGCCGAAAGGCTCCATTTCCTGATTCCCATACCCAAGATGGCGGCGGCAGCACCCGAAAGATGATCTAGAGATCGGCTTCGGGTGCCAACATCGCGGGCGCGCTGGACAGGTAAGTGTCACTATTTCAAAAGTCAGCAGCTGCAGTATTTGTAGCTGCTGGCTTTAAAAAAAAAAAAAACGCGGAGTCCTGGCGGACTCCCGCTTTAAGGGCATATAGTTTCAGCCTTTGGCACTGACACCCTGAATGGGAGTTGCTTTTAGGGAAAACAAATTAGTACAGAACTGTAAAAAGTTGATGGTTTTTCTCAATTAAAAGAAAAAAGTTTGCCCAATGCAAGCAATTCTATTGGACTTTACACTCCTGTATGAAAATGTGGGCTCTTTCTATGCTTTGTTTAAATTGTGTTTTTATTTTAATATCTAGCTGTTGAGTAAAACCACAGCAGAAAAGGTGGAATCTGTGAGGAATGACCATGGTGGTACTGTGAAAAAGCCTCAGATGAACAACAAACAGCAGAGACCCAACCAAAATGGCTGTCAGATACGTCGGCACTCTGGTTCCGGGGTCACACCTCCTGTAAAGGTGAGCAAGGAATATTAGGATGCTGCCAATTTTTGGTTAAAATGTTCTATATTTAACACAGAATTTATACTTCAGTTGTAAGTGAATGTTGCAGTTAAGTTGAGTTAAATCGCTTACCTGTATTTGATGAATCGCATGAACTGGCATTGCTGTATTGAAGAAAATCAATCGCGCAATTTACTGTGAGAATTATAATTACTCACCTCATAGCAGGATAAAATCAGCAGTTATCCCCTCTGGGGAAATGTCACTTTGCAAATTTTATGGATCACAGACCTCCTTAGATGAATGGCTCCTCAATAGGGTTCCAAAAACCCGGATAGTCTTCCCCAATGAATGTCCTATGTAAAAGAAAAATAACATCTAGTGCTCTCCATTTCCAAAGGATTTAATAGTAAAAAAGTAAATGAATACACTTACAAGTGAAGCACAATCAGTTTGTGCAAACTGCAAGGCATGGCAAACATCCAGTTTTAGCGATGACGTGATGTCAATGCTTGAGCTCCTTCCGCCTAGACGTGTGTCGTCAGGGTGTTGACTTCCTCAGTAAGGGGAATACATTAAGATTAAAAAAAAACTTCTGCCTTTACAACCACTTTAACACTTTTTTTTTTCTTCTTCTTCTTGATTCATTCCTTGACTTGCAGTCTTGCACTGATGAGATTTGGCACACTGAAATGCTCACTGTTTTGGAGAGTAGCGCAAGTTTTTTACATGTACGTTACATGTTGAAATATTCATGCAATATGTTTTATATTGACTTGACAGTGTTAATTATTATTGTGTATATAAAACAAATTTAGTTGATTTAACCACTGTATATATGTATGTGTGTGTGTGTGTGTGTGTGTGTATATATATATATATATATATATATATATATATAATTTTTTTTTTTTTACACACTGCCCCCCTCCCGCCACTTTCCGGTTTTACCTGCTTACCGGAAAAGTCGGTATCAGCAAAGGATGCGACCTTCTGGACAGGAAGCAGAGTGAGGGCAAGATGGCCCCCACACGCGACTATCCCCTTGGAGTAACGTCAAACGTAACTTCTGGCCTTAACCTCCCTGGCGGTATGATTCAGTCTGGAATTAGGTGCTGAAAGCGGTACAATTATTTTGCACGGAAATCTGGCTTTTATTTTGTAGTCCTGTAATTCTTAGGAATAACGCTCTTAAATCTGTTCAAACCAGAGTCTAACAGACATCCCGGGTATGATAAAGTTTATAATATAATAAAGGATAATAAAAATTATTCAATAATGTAATAAAATCCTAAAACACTGAAAAATTGACACTTTTTGGTTGCTATGGACAATCGCCAAATTCCAGGCAGAAAAAACAGTATTTATAATATAAAAGTGCATGCAGGGCACTGCACAGACCACTAGGGACAAAGGGGGTGTGTATTTTTTAATACAGCACTGTAATCTGTAAGATTACAGTGCTGTGTGTGTTTAGTGTGTTTTTACTTTTTTGAATTTGCCGCCGTTCTCCGCTCCCGTGCGCCGTAACGTCGCAGGGAACGGAGCTCGGCGGCATTCGGCACTGTGAATCGAGCGGAGGAAGGCTCGATCGCACAGCGCGGCAGACATCGCTGGATCCAGGGGACAAGGTGAGTAACGCTCCCTGTGTCCTCCCCTGCATCGAGCGAAGCCATCCCGAGTCTGGCTCGGGGTTACCGCTCCTGTCAGTATATTCCTACCCCGAGCCAGACTTGGGATTACCGCTAGGGGGGTTAAAGGCCCTATTTTAATTTTATTATTTTTTTTAAGTGTAAATTGTGAGATCTGAGTTTTTACCCCAGAGCTTGCATAAGAGGCCTTGTTCTGTTTATTTCTTTTACAGGGGATGTTTACATTCCTTGTAATAGAAATAACTGTGATATAAAGTTACTTTTTAATCTCTTTAAAAAAAATAATAACTTAAAGTAAAAAAAAAAAATATTTTTTTTTTTTTGTCCCCCCCCCCCCCCGAGCTAATGCATACACAAGTCGCACCCACATATATAAAACCACACGTGAGGTGTTGCCGCAAAACAGAGCAAGAACAATAATTCTAGCACTAGACCACCTCTAACTCGGGCTACCTGTAAACATTTTAGTTTGTCGCCACTCCATGAGCGTGCACAATTTTAAAGCATGACTTGTTGGGTGGCAATTTTTCATTCGGCGTAAGATTTTATGCATACAAATTGTGCTAACTTTACTGTTTTCTTTGTGTTTTTTTTTTTTTTTTAATTAAAGTATTTTTCCCCAAAAAATGTGTTGTAAGACCGCTGAGCAAATATCATGTAACACAAAGTATTGCAACGATCGCCATTTTATTCTCTAGGGTATCTGCTAAAGCAAAATATATAATGTTTGGGGTTTCTAAGTAACTTTCTAGCAAAAAATACAGATTTTTTACTTTTAAACAACGAATATCAAAAATAAGTCTTATCCTTTTTAAAAGGATAGTTCACCTTCTTACCTGCCTATGCAGGTAAGAGATGTCTGTGGATTAAAACTGTGCAGCTCTGACTAAAGATGAATAATACCTTTTGCTATAGATGTTTGCCATTTATATAACGTATGCAGCCTGACTGGAAAAAGTACTCCCAGGACGTAGCTAAGTGAGGCCTAGTTGTCGCTGCTCACCCTCACCCTCACCATCACAGGCTTGAGCTCTTTTTCTGACTCAAACCCCTCACATACTCTCTCTCCCCTGATACAGTAGCTCTGAGCTCCACATTTGAGAGCTCACTCCTGTGCTGGTGAAGGTGATTAGTGATGACTAGATCTCACTTGGCAACATCCTGGTAGTATTCTAGTCAGGCTTCATAGGGTGTGTAAATGGCCTACACCTATAACAAGAGCATTATTCAATTTTAGTCAAGCTGCACAGTTAGTTTTTATCTACAGATGTCTCTTACCTGCATAGGCAGTTTTGAGGTAAAGGTGAACGATCCCTTTTAAGTGGTTAATCAAATTTTATGGATATTGAGGCTGGGGTCTCACCATCTCAGCATTCAACCAGGACACAGCAGGAGTCCAGTGTGTCCTGGTTCACCTTTTCAGTCCCGAATTTTGGGCTGAATTCAGACCTGAAAGGACCAAAAGATGCAGTGTTTTTGTACAAAATGCACTGGCCCCGCTGCAGAGATATGTGAGCCGGCTCCATAGAGAGTGTTGTGAACCCAGCCTGAGGCAGGTGAAGTGGGAACATCTTTGTTGTAGCAGAAGGAGGGAGGTTATAATGTTGATCGGCTTAGGGCTGCAGCAAGGAGATTGTGATGGAGTCTGCAAGAGGTGTTGGGTATCGGCTTGGGCATCAGCCCATCAGACTCTACATATAATTGAAATATTGCATTTGTGTGGAGTTGTGATACGTTTCTTAGGTGGGCTGTTGGCATGTGCAAGGTAGTTGTTTCCTTTTCACTGACCAGTTACATTCTTTTGACCTGCAGAAGAAACCTAAAATACTTATCCCAAAGGATCCGTCCTTGACAGATGCAAACAAGCATGGGGCAGGGGCAGAATCTCAATTTTTTGATAAGGTGAGTGTGGATGCAAATCTTTCTTTGGGCTTTTTCTGCTGTTTGAAAAAAACATTGTCTCCTGTTACCTAGTTTATAAATTAATACAGTTATACTTTTAATATACTTGGTACATTACTCCTGTACTAGCATGCCATGAAGGCATTTTCTTTAAAGCAGTGGTCTCCAAACTGCGGGCCGGGTGCCAAATGTGGCAGTTTGCTTGCCTTTATCCAGCCCTTGGGACACGATTCCTTCCCCCTTGATATAAGGCACTATTCCTTCTACCCCAACCTCCTGGCATAATTCCGGTCACTGATACCAACAAAAGGGCACTATTCTTCCCACTGACACCGATAATGGGACTCTTTCTCCCACTGACACTAATGATGGGGCACTATTCTTCATACTGACCAATGATGGGGCACTATTTCTTCTCCTGATACCAACAATGGGGAACTATTCCTACCAATGATGGGGCAGCATTTCTCCCACTAACACCAATAATGGACTATTTCTTCTCCTAATACCAACAATGGAGCAATATTCCTCCCTCTAGTACCAATGATGGGACACTCTTTACTCCCATTGAGTGATTCTCTACTCCCACTGACCCCCCCCCCCCCCCCCCCCAAAGTCTGAAGGACAATAAACTGGCCCTTTGTTCAGAAAGTTTGGAGACCCTGCTCTAAAGCTATGAGGAGGCTTTTCCAATGGTCACTCTATGGTGTGTGTAGAATTATTATATACATTTTCTATAACTTTTTTTTTTTTTTTTTTTTGCAAGCAAATAGATTTTCGTTCTTTAAAGGGATGGTTCACAAAAAACCTGCCTATGCAGGTAAGCAATGTTTGTAGATTAAAACAAACCATGCAGCTATGACTAAAGATGAATATTATCCTTATAGGTGTAGGCCATTTACCTACCTTATGAGGCCTGAATGGAATACTCCCAGGATGTTGCTAAGTGAGGCCTAGTTGTCACTGCTCACCTCCATCACGGGAGTGAGCTCTTTCTCTGATTCAAATCCCCTTGCATACTCTTTTTCCCTGATGCAGTAGCTTTGATCTCACTCCTGTGATGGTGGAGGATGACTAGGCCTCACTTAGCAATGTCCTGGGAGTATTCCAGTCAGGTTTCATAGATATGTAAATGGACTACACCTATAGCAAGGGACTTAATCAACTTTAGTCAGAGCTGAATAGTTTGTTTTTATCTTTTAGATGCCCCTTATCTGCATAGGCAGGTAAAGGTGAACTATCCTTTTTAAGTTTGGAAATGTAAACCACCCATTTTATTTTTACACGTCTGTTGCCTTTTTATAGGTTCGTAAAGCTCTTCGAAGTGCAGAGGCCTATGATAATTTCCTGCGGTGTCTGGTGATCTTCAATCAGGAGGTTATATCTCGGTCTGAACTGGTGCAGTTAGTTTCTCCTTTTCTTGCGTAAGTTTCTATCATCCCATGCAATAATTTTTCTTTGCTTTTTACAAGTTTAATAAACAAGTTGCAAGAAAGTCGCCACCACTTAAACCGTGTACAATACTAGCTTGTAATGGATTTATTACATGGGGATAATTTTAAAGCACCTCTTATGTTAAACAGTTGTCAAAAACACACTAGGGGAAAGTAATGCTGATTAGTTGCAGTCTGTGTGAGATTTGTCATGGTGGATAAAGTGTGGTTTAATGCACTCTCTTGAACATGAGAGGTTGATTGATTGGAGAAGATATTATGCAGAGCAAAGGGACATAGTTACTTTAAATGCACTCCCCTGCACACATACTCTTTCCTTCACTCCCCCATTGCTTTATTCAGCTACCTGGAAGCTAAGAAAATATTTAGAGATGTAGAGTACGGAGAAGCATGAGGCTCTGTTCTAAGTCCTGTGTAAAACTGTGGCCATACACTGTTCAAATTTTGGATGGTTCCTGATGAACCATTAAAATTTTTCCCAGAAGGTGGCCGTATTGGAGTTCCTTTTAAAATGTAAAATTGAAGAAGCCAGGCAGAAAATTGTTGGGTGAATAGCAGCTGCATCAATGCAGATGCAGCTACTGTTTGGGTTCTTTCGAAGTCAGCTGAGCCAACTGTCAAAATAAAGCAACTCCAGAGGGATTCTTCCATCCATGCTTTGTAGCATGGATGGCAGAATCCATGCATGTCCAGTTTAACTTCTGACTGGAGCCACTCCACGCTTATGCAGTGGTTTCTTTCCTTCCAGTGGCTAAAGGGAGTGATGAGAAGCATAGGACAAAGGAAAGAGGAGTATCTGTTGCTGGTGGGTATAATTAAAGCAAACCTGCCATTTTGCCTTGCATGGACAAAAAAAGCTTTGTTTTGAACTTAAAGTGTAAGTAAACCCCCCTATTGTTTTCAGCCAAAGGAAGCTGCCATCTTTGCCTCTGTTTTTAATCTACAACTGCCATGACCCTGCACATGTGATCAGTTATGACACCAGCCATTGGATAGTTTGAGAGCACAACCAATGGGAGTGTTACATTTCTGGCACATGCCGTAAATTAAACTGTTTTATGGATGGGTTTACTTCCCCTTTAAGGCGAATGTGCTGTGCTTAAATGGCTGAGAAAAAAAAAATTCTCTTTCTTGCATAAATAGTTATGCTTTTTTGTTTTCTGTGTTGCTACTCTTTATAAACAGGAAATTTCCTGAGTTGTTCACCTGGTTTAAAAACTTCTTGGGTTACAAGGAGTCTTCACACCTGGAAAGCTTCCCTAAAGAGCGAAATACAGAAGGTATTGCTATGGAGATTGACTATGCATCATGCAAACGCTTGGGCTCCAGCTACAGAGCACTGCCTAAAAGCTTCCAACAGCCCAAGTGTACGGGAAGAACGCCGCTCTGCAAAGAGGTGAGGGATATGACTTCTAGGATAAACTATGCCCTACGTGTTCATTTTTTTTTTTTTTTCCAAAATGTGTAGTTTTTTAATATGGTGGTTCCTCTGCCAATGTAAACATTGCTGATCTAATCATACAGAACTACAGCTTTTGTACCACTGAAATAAAGATTTTGTGCAAGTTTGAGTAAATCCTTGCCACATACCATTTGTAGTACAGTCTGTCCATTCCTGTGTTTTAATACATCATTGTACAGATGACATCTGTATTGTAGAATAATATGAAGGGAGGACTAACCACTTGCGTACCGTAGATTTACTGCAGCAGACTTGCGTGATTCAGCACTTCTGTGTAGGGGGCGCACGGACACTGCCCTGGCTGTGCTGCCATTCTCTACAGCACGAGCCGATCAGTGGGTCCTGACCCAATGATTTATGGCTGGAACCCGCCGATTGCCTGAGTGACAGAAGAAAACCCTGTGTAGGTAAACAATACGGGGCTCTTTACTCTCAGCAGGGGTGTACCGTGTGAATTTTTTTTTCTTCTCTCCCTGCAAAGCGAAGAGTAATGCTCGCGCGCACACACACTGTTGATCGCCCTAGATGTTGAGACATATGGGGTTTTTTAAAATCATACTTGCCTAGGTGGATGCAGCATCAATGTGATGCTGCATGTGTCCCCATCTTCCCTAACGGTGAGAACTGCGTGATCAGACACCTCTGATCATTTAGTTCTTCCCACCGTTTTGTGCATGGAGCCGTGTGTCAGTCTCCAGCTCTCTGCTCTGCACCCCTACCCCATCTCACCAGAGCATTGAGCTGTGAAAGGGTCAGGATCAGCTGGCTCAGGCTGTCAGTGGCTTGCTGAGAGGCTGAGCTGAGTGCTGATCCTTGATGGATGACCATATGTTTGCAAACTTACCCACCCTGGTCTGGCTCTGATGTCTGTAGGCTGAAACCAGGTCCACAGGAGAAGTACAGCCAAGCGAGTTTGGCTATACTTCTCCTTCTAACCTCTTTCCCAGCCAATGTTATTGGTACAGTGACCGTGCATATATATGATCACTGTATTGGTGCCACTGGTGAGGTCAGTGGCAGTTACTCCGTTCCCACACCCCCTCCCAAGTGTCAGTTCATGTCAGATTTCCGGTCGTATTATCGCAGTCCTATTTTAAGTCGCTGATCACCGCCATTATTATTATAAAATATTGATACATTATATATAATTTTCCTGTCCTGTAGACACAGCAGGAAGTGCAGAAATCACTCAAAGGTGAGGCAATCTTCTCTTAGTTGTCATGGAAACAAGTGCCCACACTAGAATTCTTTTTTTATTTATTTTTTCTGTTCTGGTGGCAGCTCAAAATTTCAGACTTCATCCACTTTTATCAGTCCCAGTGACAATGGTAATCAAGAAAACAAAGTTAATCTCCTAGCAATGGCACATAGCACAATAAAAACCTAGCAGTGGTTCTAACCCACTTACCACTCTGTCCAAAATAAAAAATAAAGTATTTTATTATACTTTAGGCCAGGGACAAGAGTGATGGCTTTCAGATGGTGGCAGCTTGGATATTTGTAGCCTCACACATTCGCCATATGGATTAGGGTTAGGTTAAAGTTAAATTGGCAATTTTGCATATTAACTTTTTGTATTGATAGTTTTTTGGGGGAGGGCAGGGGGATTTCTTATATTAAATGTAGATGCTTTGATGCTAGGCAGTGGGGGTGCTATTACTATAGGTTCATCTCTATTTTCAAGTCCTTTGGTTTCCTTCCACAAACCAAAAAAAAAAAAAAATGCTAATGGATACATTGGCTCCCGTGCAAAGTTTAGCCTTAATTTGAATTTTATATTTGGATAAGGATGATTAGGTTTTGGGGACTAATGTGAATAGTTTGTTCTTGGTAAAGAGTAAAGGTGGAGTAATTTACCTGCGTGCTTCCTTCATGCACAGGTCCTGAATGACACATGGGTTTCCTTTCCCTCTTGGTCAGAAGACTCCACCTTTGTTAGTTCTAAAAAGACACAGTATGAAGAGCACATATACCGCTGTGAGGATGAGCGGTTTGAGGTGAGAATACATTTGTTTGCTTGTTTTAAATGATTCTTACTACCTTTTGTTTAAAAGAAGGGATTCATTTTTTGACTGCATGCAGTGTGAGCTAAAAAAAATCAGTGGTCATGTAGTGTTCGAGGGGTTGTAAAGGCTCAAGGCTTTTTTTTTTTTTTTACCCTAATGCATTCTCTGCATTAAGGTGTAAAACCTTTTTATGTTTAGAAGCTGCCCGGTCTTGATCCAGCGCTGTGCCCAAAAGCAACTAGCCATTGGCTCATGTTACTGTTAATCAAATCAATTGACAAGGGAGTAGGGGTTGGGGCCAAGCCGCACAATGCATGCCAGTGGATGTACACATTGTGGCTTGAGTGCACTCCTAGCAAGCGGCTTGTTTGGGGGGGTTACTTGGCTGGAGGGGAAGAGCCAGGAGTGCCGGTGGGGGGGGGGGGGGGCGTGCTGTAGAAGAGGAGGCTTGGGGCTGCTCTGTGCAATACCATTGCATAGAGCAGGTATGACATTTTGTGTTTTTAAAAAATAAAAACAAATCCTTTACAATTCAGTGATTGTAATTTTAAAATGCCATGTCAACTTCTACATAGGTTTACAGGTTCCTAGCAAGTTAAAGCTAATCCCTGGGGAAAGTACTGTCTAAATACATGTATTTTTACTTGGATCTTGGTGTACTTTGTATTTCTTCTAGGGTTATGCAGTATTTCCGTGCAAAACCTTGCCTCTGTGTGGGAGCTTCCTGGAACAAAGACCGGTCATTGGTGCTCTCACCATGTACAGGGTGACTGGTCTAGTCTTTACTCCATCATGTAGTTTTTGCATACAGACTGTAAAGGAAAGGCCTGTTGGGTGCCTCCCACGGCTCTGCTCTCTGTACAGGCATGGGGTCACTGCCACTTTAACAAGGCAATATCTAGGTTTACAAAAGCATTTGGTGCACACAGAGTGGATTTAGATCTTTATGGCTATTGAATATATTTAAATTTAGTTTTTGTGCCTAGGGGTAAACCAGTAGCATTGTTCTTTCTACTGTTCAATGAAAACTTAAGTCTTTGAGTGCTTACAGATCTGTGTGTTTTTTCAGCTGGATGTTGTTTTGGAAACCAATCTGGCTACTATAAGAGTACTCGAGTCCATTCAGAAGAAGCTTTCTCGGTTATCTGCGGAGGACCAGGCCAAGTTTCGTTTGGACAACACTCTAGGAGGAACGTCTGAAGTCATACACCGAAAAGCTCTTCAAAGGATATATGCTGACAAGGCTGCTGACATTATAGATGGTCTTAAGAAAAACCCAGCTGTTGCCGTCCCAATTGTATTAAAGAGGTTAGTGCATTGTAGGTGATGTGACAGGCAGGGCTCTTTTGCCTTAATTTGCGTTGTACATAAATGGTTCCGAATTCTGAGTTTAGTGTAACTTTTTTCATCTGAGTTTCTGGTTTTGTATATTTTATTTAAATCACTTTTATTGATTACTTTTCCGGTATTTACCCAATTTTTCACTGCTTTTGAGTTACCCGTTTTTGTTTAGAGTTTTCTCTAACCAGTCTTCTAATTCCCATTGTGCTGTGTGAAGGTTGAAAATGAAGGAAGAGGAATGGAGGGAAGCACAACGGGGCTTCAATAAGATATGGAGGGAACAGAATGAAAAGTACTACCTGAAATCGCTAGACCACCAGGGTATAAACTATAAACAGACTGACACAAAGATTCTCCGTTCGAAGAGTCTGCTAAATGAAATAGAAAGCATCTATGATGAGGTAAGCATATGCTTATTGACCAATACAGGGTTTGGATTTAGGCCTGGTTCACACCTATGCATTTTTAGTGGTGGGGGTTTTTTTTTTTTTTTCAGAGTTGCACTACAGTCCATTTAACATAGTTTCCTATGGTACCCGTTCTGCCGTGCAACATGCAAAAAGTACTTAAAATGTATAGGTGTGAACCAGGCCTTATCCTGCATTTTCTGCTGGTTTTAGGTGGGACATTCACATATCTGTTTATGGAATACACTTATAAAAATGTGACTTTCACATTTGTTGGTGCATAACAAAAAAGTATATTGTGTAAACTAGCACATCAACTCCAAATTCTATTAAGATCCATTTTGAAAGGAGAACTATGAGTAAAAAAAACAATTGCATATTAAATGTGTATAGTTATTTGCAGCTCTCTGTTTAGAGATAACTTTCCCTAAATTTAATTTTGGACTTGTGACCGACCTAATGCTGCAGCGCGCCCTGGAAATAATTTGATATGCACTTCTGTGCAGCACTGGTCTTTTTTCTGTTCTCAAAAGTGCCATTCTTAAGAGGGAGGGGGAGGCCTTAAAGTGAAACTTCCCCTTTTGGATGGAGTTTCTCTTTAACAGCATGGCAGTAGCTCCTAATTAAAATAATGTGTATGTAACATTTATGATTAGAGTTTGCCTTTCATTGAGTGTTTTTGGAGGTGCACAAGAGCTCTGCTTCTCTAATTGCTGTATTCTCTCTTCTCTAATAGCGACAAGAACAAGCATCAGAAGACAATTCTGGAGTCCCCTCAGGACCTCACCTCACATTGATCTATGAGGACAAACAGATACTGGAAGATGCAGCTTCTCTTATAATCCACCATGTGAAACGACAGACTAGTATTCAGAAGGAAGACAAATATAAGATCAAACAGATAGTTTACCATTTCATCCCAGACCTGCTCTTTGCCCAGCGAGGAGAGCTGTCTGATGTTGAGGAGGAAGAAGATGAACAGACAGATGAAACTGAGGATGGGATTACCAAGAAACACAATGGGGTTGGGGGAGGTGGGGGCAATAGCCCACCAAAAGCTAAGCTGCTGTTTGGAAACTCGGCAGCGCAGAAGTTTAGGGCCTTGGAAGACGCTTACAACTTGTTTTATGTTAACAACAACTGGTACATCTTTCTGCGTCTGCACCAGATACTCTGTTCCCGCCTCCTGCGCATTTATAACCAAGCAGAAAAACAGGTGGAAGAGGAGATGAGGGAACGGGAATGGGAAAAAGAGGTACTTGGGCTGAAGAGGGACAAGAATGACAGCCCAGCCATACAGTTGAGACTGAAAGAGCCACGTAAGTAACAGTGGGAGCTTGAGATTTCAAGGATATTAGATAAGAGGTGGCTGATTCAAAGTTCCTCCACTCGCTGTCCCCTGGTTATGCATAGCTTTCCTTTTTTTTGCTTTCATTCCTAAATTTTTCTAACCACTGTTTTTTTGTTTTATTTTTTATGATCCCCAATATGTTAATTATGTTCCACAAACCTGTGACCTGTTTAAAACCACATTTTTACCACCCCTCCGCTAACTGCTCCCCTTGAAGCTGCAAAAGCAGTGGATGGGGATGTACACATTGCAGTGTGACAGAAATGTATCCCCACCATCTTGGATGTGGTACAGGTTTTTGGCGTGAAAAAAAAAAAAGGTGGTGAGTAAAAGTGTTCCACTGCCAGTCGGACCTTTTTAAGAGCACAACGCTAGTGCAAATGACAACTGCTGTTTTTCAATATATGCCTGGAGTTCACACTGGAGTTCGCTACTAGGCTGTTTTTTGTTAGGTTTTTTTCGTTCACAAAAAAAGCTCTAATCAAAGCTGCTGTACTAACAATCTGACGTCAGTACATCAATCTCCCCGCTGAGCTATAGCGTTCTGACGGGGAATATCTATCTTGCCTTACATGTGTAGTGCTTTGAATAGTGGTGGGGAAGAACACTTGAAGGGCATATCTAGGTGAGCTTGACTGCTTATGTTTTTCATATACATGTGCCACATTCAGAATTTGTTTATCTGCTGCTGTAATTGTGATCTATAGACAACAGAATTCCTTCCTGCCTGATGAAGCGTAGTTTGCAAAAACTGGAAAGGTTCCTATGGCAACCTTGGGCAAAGCTACGGGTAACTGCTAAATATTATGTACATCTGCTCCCTCGTATTATTGCTGTTCCACTTTAGTTGGCTTCACAAATGGCCACCATCCAACAGTAAGATGTTTTCTTGAAGCCATTAGAAATGTGTTTTATAGATGAAGTGTAATTTAATGCATGAATATTTTGACAAGTGTGTATTATCCAACTTGTTCTGCAGTGGATATAGAGGCTGTGGATTATTACCCAGCTTTCCTAGACATGGTTCGGAACCTGCTGGACGGGAATATGGACTCAAACCAGTATGAAGACTCCCTGCGGGAGATGTTTACCATCCATGCCTTCATTGCCTTCACTATGGATAAACTGATCCAGAGCATAGTCAGGCAGGTGAGTGCTGGAAGAATTTATTTCTTGTGACATGAGGGGCTTATGATCACTTTTATAAAAATGGGCCTAGCCACAAATGAAAGTATATGTGACCCCTTACCTTGTAAAACAACCCATTCAGTTTAAAATAGAAATGAAAGGCAGAACATTTCTGTGTAGTAACATTGTTTACCTTTTTTTTTTTTTTTTTTTATAAGCGATTGCATTGTGTGAGCCTTGCTCTGATGGTCATGTCTGGTACTCAACAAAACCTCTTACAGGCGTCTTTTAATAGAAATGGAGATATGCTTTTGCTCAAATTCAAAATGCTTACATATGTGTAACACACAAGAAGCTACAGGAAAACTAAAGCTTCTGACATAACCCTGTGCACACTGCCATATTTGTTTTTACATATTTTAAGTAGATATTTGCATAAAAAGGGATTCTTGGTTCATATATTGCAGGGTCGCCAAACTTTCCAAACAAAGGGCCAGTTTACTGTCCTTGAGACTTTAGAGGGGCTGGACTATGACCAGTGGGAGTAGAAAATGTTCTGGTATCAGAGAGGAAGTACCCCCACATTAATGTCCATAAGAGGAATAGTAGCTTATTATTGGTGTCTGTGGGAGGAAAAGTGTTCCATCATTGGTGTCTGTGGGAGGAACAGTGCCTTAAGTGCCAGATAAAGGCCCCAGGGCCGCAGTTTGGAGACCACTGATCTATTGTAATACTTGTTCAAGCAGGCCAACTACATCAAAGCGATCGCCACCCTTGCGCTACTGTTCTCGCTGTACAAAATAGACTGTAGCTCTCCTCCAACTGTGTCTCCCCTTTATTGGCACTGTATGTCCCTTTTTAAAAAATAGGCAAACAAATAAGTATTTAGCATTTTTTATAGTGTAGGGCTAGGGAGGACTCCACTATGATGTAGTTGGCTAGCTTGAGCATGTATTGCAAAAAAATATGCACACCAAGAGTCCCTGTTTTTTATGGGGAAGTTTGCTTGAAATATATGTAATGGTATATAGCAGTGTGCACAGGCCCTAAAAAAAAAGTGAATCTTATGCCCTGTACACACAGTCAGACTATCCGACGGAAAATGTGCGATCGGACTGTTGGAAATTCCGATCGTGAGTTTGAGATCTGGATCTAAAATTTTCTGACAACAAAATCCGATTGTTTAAATTTCGATCATGTGTAGACAGTTCCAACGCACAAAGTGCTAGACATGCTCAGAATAAATTACGATACAAAAGCTATTGGCTACTGGCCGACTTATAGTCCCGTCGTACATATTGTATGTCACCTCGTTCTGAATGATCAGACTTTCTGACAACTTTGTGCGACCGTGTGTATGCAAGACAAGTTTGGGCCAAAATCCATTGGAAAAAAATATGGATTTTGTCGTCGGTATGTCTGACTGTGTGTATACGGCATTAGTGTGCAACAAAGTTCTTGCCCGTCGGATTGTATGCTGCTCATAGGCATCATTAGGAAGTTAAAGTGGAACTTCTGCTTTAAGCACTCCTTGCCCCCTGGCATGCCACATTTGGATGTCATTTTTTGGGAGGCTGTTGTATACCCTTTTTTCATAGGACTTCCTGTTCCTTTTTAAAGAAGAAAAAGACTTTACAATCACTTAAATCTGGTTTTCCTCTATTGGCTCACATATTCCTTTAGACTTCAGGGAATGTTACAATATTTTTTTTTTCCCTATATTAACTATGACCTCTGCTTCTAACAATAACAGCACATTTACTACAGTCATTGGATTGAAAAAATGTAAAAATAGCTGCAATTGTTTGCCTATCCTCTTTCACTGCATTAAGCTAGGGATGTGGCAGTGAATGTGATCAGTCACTTTTTATATCTCCAGCCAGCATGTTCTAATTAAGGATTGTGACATGTTGACCTCGGCGCTGAGATTTGATGGGTACATAGTTACTTACTAGGTATTTGGACATCATTATTTCACTGGGTCATGGTTACCGGTTTCTTATCTGTTATGTCACTGGACTGCACACATCCCACAAGTAATGGAACTTATGCTGCTGGCTACATTTGTATTAACTTTTTTCTTTGCTGCAGTTGAATTAATTTGTTCTTTCTCCTTAACCACTTCAGCCCTGGAAGAATTTACCCCCCTTCCTGACCAGAGCACTTTTTGCGATTCGGCACTGCGTCGCTTTAACTGACAAGTGCGCGGGCGTGCAATGTGCCTCCCCAGCAAAATTGGAGCCCCCCCCCATAGAGCTTTCTTTTGGTGCTATTTGATCACCCCTGCGGTTTTTCTTTTTTGGGCTATAAACAAAAAGCAACAATTTTGAGAAAAAAAAAAGGATTATTTTTTTACATTTTGCCATAATATCCCCCAAAAATATATAAACTTTTTAGTTTAGGCCGATGTGTATTCTTCTTCTATATATTTTTGGTAAAAACAAATCGCAATAAGCGATTTAGTTTGTGCAAATTTTTAATAACGTTTACAAAATGGGGGATGGTTTATGGCATTTTTTATAATATTTTTTTTTTTTTGGCGGCGATCAGCGATTTTTAACGTTACTGCAACATTATGGCGGACACATCTGCCATTTTTGGGACCATTGTCATTTACACAAGCAATCAGTGCTATACAAATGCACTGATTCCTGTGTAAATGACACTGGCAGTGAAGGGGTTAAGTGAGTCCTGGGGTGTTTCTAACTGTGGGGGGCGTGGCTGTGTGACACGTCACTGATCTCTGCTCCGATCACAGGGAGAGATCAGTGACACTGTCACTAGGCAGAACGGGGAGATGCTTGTTTACGTTGGCATCTCCCCCGTTCTTCCTCCCATTGAGGCGATCGCGGGTATCCCTGCTGCGGTAGTCTGCGGGACCCGCGACCCGACTCGCGGAGCTTGGCGCTTGCCCGCTAGCTGCCTCTTATAGGGCAATGTACAGTTACGTGATTCTGCCTGTACGAGCCCTTCTGCCGATGTGTATATATATATATATATATATATAGCGTGAGACGGTCGGCAAGCGGTTAAATAAGACGTGGTGTGTCAATACAATTACATGTGATTTCTGCTGATCCTTTTTATCATTGTGGATGTCTGATATTCTGTAATATTGTCATACTTTAAAGTTCACCTTCTGAACATGTTACATGCTACGCCTCCTCATCTCTTTTGTTGTGTAATGCAAAAGGACATTATTAAGGAGGCCAGCTGTCTGTCAGCTTGGGACTCAGTGGACAGATGTATGTGAACGGAATGCTGATTAATGAGGTCTGGAAAACCTGGGTCTTTCACCCAATAGTTTATTATCTCATTTTGTTGTGTACTCCTTTGCTGGGTCATTTGGGATGTGGTTGTATTCCAATGTTCTGTTGTGTCTGTCTACCTTTGGATATTATGGGATGTGTATGTAGATTAGCTGTGAGATTGGTGGGGGCAAATTTATTTTAACAGATCTCCCTGCTGATTGGACAGTCTACTCTGCCCAGAATGCAAAGGAGGCGGGGGGGGGGGGGGGGGGGGTACTGTCCTGAGTTATTTGTGTACTTGTTTTCTCAATGAAGTCTATGTTCAGCAACCAAATGAGTATTCTTTTGATAGTGGTTGACACATCTGATATCTATATTCAGACTGGGAGGAAGCGGTATATGACGAAAACACTCAAGCGGAGTTTGGGACATTTTGTTACACAAATGAACTACAAGTCTTGTCTACCACCATTGCAAGCAGCTTGTATCTTATTGAACTGCCAGGGTGCTGATGAGCGCCCTCATAGGTTGCTGACATTTCTACAGCTGAGCAACTGTCAGCCTGTATGGAGGTATGGGCAGAGAGCTGACAGCAGTGTCTGTATGAGCCTGACATCGTACCCATGAGCCACTAATCGTGGGTGCAATGCTTTGCAGGCTCCTGTTTAAACAAATAATTATATGCATCTCCTGCAAAGTCATGTGCATTTTATTATTATTTTTTATTATTTATTTTTTTACTGAGGGTTAACTTGGCCTTTTAAACACCTTCATTGCTGTGGTAGCCCAAGTCCATGCCATCATTGCCTAGGGCTAGGCTGTAAGTGACATTGTGGATCTTTGGGCAATGTGCAGTGTGTGTGTTTGTAGTTGGCAATTTGAGATTTTTTTTTTTTGTGTGTTAATGTAATTCCCCCTGCCCCCCCCCCCCCCCACATATATGCTGGGCTTTGAATCCCCTAAATTTTTTAATTTTTATTTTTGTGCATGTTTTATGCCATTGTCTCCTACTGCTGTCAATCACAGCCAATGAGGAGAGAGCAGGGGTCTGGGCAGAGCCACACTTTATCTTTAAATGGACGGTTCGGGAGCTAGCCTGCTCAAGTGCCCGCATATCAAGAGGCTTGCTTGTGGGGGCACTCAGCAGGGGGAGGGGCCAGTACCGCCAGTGGGGGACCCAAAAAAGAGGATTAGGTTTGCTCTGTGTAAAACCATTGCACAGAGCAGATAAGTATGACATGCTTGTTTAACCACTTCAGATCCGCGCTATTGCCAAATGACGGCAACAGCGCGGACCTACATTTCCGGGACTACGTCTATTGACGTCGTCCCGGATACGAGCGGCCTGCGCGCCCCCTGAGGGGCGCGCGCGGCGCGCTCTGTGATCGGCGAGTCCGTGAGACTCGCCTGATCACCGATCCGTGCAAGGGGTCGATCCCGACCCCTTATCACGTGATCAGCTGTCAGCCAATGACAGCTGATTATGTGATAGAATGGAGCCGGTAATCGGCTATTATTCCTCCTCGCGCTGACAGCGCGAGGAGAGAAAAAAAAAAAGCCGATCACCGGCGGCCGTGATCGGGACATCAGTCCCGATCACGGCCAGCAATACAGCTGACCACCTGCCCCCTGCCAGTGCCCACCTGCCCACCGCCGTGCCATCCTGAATAAAAGTAAGTGCCCCCCATCAGTGCCCACAATGCCACCCACAGTGCCACCAACAGTGCCACCCACAGTGCCCACAATCTGCCTCAAAGGTGCTGCGACCCAGTGCCGCCCATCAGTGCCCAGCAGTGCCGCCCATCAGTGCCCAGCAGTGCCACCTATCAGAGCCACCTATCAGTGCCACCTATCAGTGCCCATCAGTCCCGTCTATCAGTGCCCATCCGTGCCACTTATCCGTGCCACCCATCCATGCCATCTTATCTTTGCCCATCAGTGCTGCCTTATCTGTGCCCATCGGTGCCGCCTTATCTGTGCCTATTAGTGCCGCCTTAACTATGCCTATCAGTGCCCACCAGTGCAGCCCATCAGTGCCCACCAATGCAGCCCATCAGTGCCCACCAATGCAGCCATCAGTCCTGCCTAATCAGCGCACTTCAATGAAGGAGAAAAATGACCCGTTTGCAAAATTTTATAACAAACTATTAAAACATGATTTATTTATTTTTATTTTTTTGCATCTTTTTTTGTTTGTTTAGCAAAAAATAAAACTCCGAGCTGTAACTAAATACCACCAAAAGAAAGCTGTATTTGTGGGAAAAAAATGATAAAAATTTCATTTGGGTACAGTGTTGTATGCCCGCGCAATTGTCATTCAAAGTGCATCAGCGCTGAAAATTGGTCTGGGACTGAGGGGGGTTTAAGTGCCCAGTAAGCAAGTGGTTAAAAAACAAAACAAAAAAAAACTTTTTTTAAGCTTTTTATCTGTAACGTGCAACGCTCCAAATCCCCCATCCCCTCCCTCCCCCCTTCAAAGTGTACCTAACCAACGTAAAACAGAATGCAATTGAATAAAAATGAAATTGTCCATTCAAACCAATAGATCGATGGTTCGAATCTCAGTTGCTTCAGCAGAGACTGAGATCAGAAACATGTATGGGTCGGCTGATTGTACACAAGTCAATCCATCGATCAACCGTATGCTGAATTATGACATGCGATTATTGCCAGCAACTACAGCTGCTAGCAATAATCACTGTTCTAAATAATGCCGACCTTTTCATTTGTCTAAAGTAGACTTTCTCAACCTCTCTAACATGGAAGTACCCTTGAAAAAACTCTGTTCTCAAGGAACCCCTGTTAATTCCTATATTTACAGTTCACAGATTTATTAGTATGATAGTATTTGGGGAAAATGCTCCTTACATTTTGTGGTCATTGTGAAGAATTTCCCATTACAGATCCATTGACACCATTTAGTATCTAAAAGGGTACAAGTTGTTCTTTGCTCAAACCCCTAGTAACCTCCTGGAAGAACCCTGGTTGAGAGAGGCTGGGTCTATGGCAATAGTATATACTTCCTCTGTCATTAATACTGAAGCATCACTATCAACAACCCTCTTCTTTTTTTTTTTTCTTTCCCCCTCCTGTAGCTCCAGCACATAGTTAGTGATGAAATCTGCGTCCAAGTGACTGATGTCTACCTCTCTGAGAGCAGCTGCAATTCCACAGGGGGTCTTCTGGCTACCCAAGCATCACGCAGTCTGAATGAAGCCAACTACCAGCGAAAGTCTGAACAGCTAATGTCAGATGAGAACTGTTTCAAGGTAAGGGGCTTGGTCTTTTCCTTATGTTTTTTTGAGGGTGTTGTGATTAAAAAGAGCAGATATCCATTCGGTTATAGGACAATTTTCAAAGAGGCGGTCCAGTCTCCTTTGTGAAAATTTAATTCCGAAGCTACAAACACTATAGCTGCTGACTTTTAATAAACAGCCACTCACCTGTCCCAAGATCCACTGGTGTGCCCAACCCAGCCATTTTCATCGGTCCCCAGTGCCGGTATTTTAAATGTGGGCACCAGCTGTGACAGGCTGTGGTTCATAGCTGGGTGCCCGCTGCGCTGCATTGTAAATGATCCAGCAGTCTTCTGCCTACCTGTCACAGGGAAGGAGGGGGGAGGAGGAGATCTTCCACTCACCTAGGGGAGCAGAGAGTGACATTTCTTTACTAGGAGCCGGGGAGGAGGCCTTAAAGTGGAACATCCCTTTTTGGGTGGACCTCCGCCTTAAGCTTCCTGTTGTCAGGATTCTAATTAATTGATGGCAAATAAAAGCAGTCAACAATGAGCATTGTTAGAACCTTGTTAGCCCCACTAGGGCAACTTTTGGACCCACAAATACTTCGTATTCAAGAATATTAAATGGATTTTCCATGGCTTATACCCTTTTGTTACACAACCGCCTTCCCTTCCCTCTTTACATTATGACCATCTCTACCTTTCCTGCTGGTTTTCACTTTAAAGCTGAACTCCTAGGTAAAATAAAATTGAACCTTACAGCAGGGCTCCCCCTGCACAACAAGATTTAAGTGCTAAGGGGAACAGAAAAAGGAGGGTTTATGTACCTTAGTCTTCACTGCCTCACTAGACATTGGTTTTAGATATTCATTGGTCTTCTCCAGCGCTCTGGGTTGTGGGCAGGCCCATTAAATCCTCACCTACAATGTAGGACTTGTTCCATCACGGTTTTAGGGTTATATTTGATGTGTGCAAAGAGATCACACAAGTACTTATTAGTAAAACATTTTTTAAAAGTAATAACAGATAAAGAAAATATTATAAAATAGAACATTGGTACTTAACTAAATATGCAGTTTCTGTGGCAGAGTCCCATCTGCGTACGTAGTGTGGCATACTGGTGAGCAGACGCATGTGTGATTGCAAGCTCTGAAGACGAGACTGGCTTATTCCGGTTTGGGCTGTGGTACATACAGGCTAGTGTGTGAGTCAATGACCAATCAAAGTTGTTTGGACATTGATCTCACCTTTTAAAGGGGGATAGTGGGCTGGTCATCCTGAATTCCTAAAACCTTAAGTCAGTTCAGGTAAAACTATACATATGTTCCTATATGGCTCCTTGGCCAGGTTTAGAATTCATTATTACATATTTGTGAGACCACTAGACAACTTTAACCACTTCGTGCCCAGGTCAATTCTGACATTTCTTTCCTACATGTAAAATTCCTATTTTTTATTTATTTTTTGCTTGAAAATTACATAAAACATTATATATATTTTTTAGCAAAGACCCTAGAGAATACAATGGGAGTCGTTGCAACTTTTTATCTCGCACGGTATTTGCGCAGCAATTTTTTGAACACGTTTTTTCAGAAAAAAAAAAGTTTCATGCTTAAAGATAAAAAAATAAAGTTAGCCCAATTTTTTTGCATAATGTGAAAGAGGAAGATACGCCGAGTAAATAGTTACCCAACATGTCACACTTCAAAATTGCACACGTTCGTGGAATGGCGCCAAACTTTGGTATTTAAAAATCCCCATAGGCGACGCTTTAACATTTTTTTACTGGTTACATGTTTTGGGTTACAGAGGAGGTCTAGAGCTAGAATTATTTCTCTTGCTCTAACGTTCACGGCGATACCTCACATGTGTGGTTTGAACATGGTTTTCATATGTGGGCGCCAAGTGGTTAAGGAAATGTGTAATATGCAATTTTCCTGTCGGGACTGTAGGTCCTGTATTGTAAGTGAAGTCATCAGTTTCTTTGAATGGAATAGTGAAGAAAAGTGGACCGGTGTGCCTGGGAGAAAGCCTTTGGGATCATAGATTAAGGGAAGTATAGCTGCTTTTGACCCCCCCCCCCCCCCCCCCCCCCGACAAAAGCATTTAGACCTCTTTCACACCACGCTGCCAATAGTGTCGGCGGTAAAAAGCCGCTATTTTTAGTGGCGTTTTACCATCGGATTTGCGGTGCATTTCGGCTGCTAGCGGGGCACTTTTACCCCCGCTAGCGGCTGAGAAAGGGTTAAAACTCCCCGCAATACACCGCAATAGCGGTGTTTTTCCGGCAGTATTACAGCGCTGCCCCATTGATTTCAACGGGGAGCAGCAGTGGAGGAGCATTAAACACACCGCTCCAAAGAAGCTGCTGGCAGGACTTTCCCTTGGGCTTTCACACCACACACAATGGTGCAGCTGTTTTAGGGTGGATTGCAGGCGCTATTTCTAACGCTATATCGCCTGCAAAATGCCCTTGGTGTGAAAGGGGTCTTAACGCTAGCAGTAAGCCCTACTGCAAGGGTCAGTTTTTATTTTACAGAGTTCAGATTTATTGGTTCTGTGGAGTTCATCAGTGAATTAGCAAATAGCTGTGGTATGAGATGTGTAAATGTCTTTTTCCAAGGGCATCGCTTGCTGGGGCTGCATAATTTTAAAACTGCTTTTGACGTCCTTCAAGTGATGGAAAGATTAACATTCAGTAATTGTAGGCTGTTTCCTATGAACCTATGTAGGCTGTTCTTTTATATTCCACTCCTTTGCAAGACTGCACAAGAGTATATCAAATATCTATTGATTTCTTTGTATTGTGGAGGGAGTGGACAGCTCTGTAAAATGTTACGTTTCCCCATACTGTGTGTGGTGTGTTTATTTTTTTTTATTTTTTTGTTTACCTTAAAGGTCAGGCCACTCAGAAGTGATCTTATTTATAGATGGAATCTGGAGGGCTGAGTCAGCCCCTAGCTTTTTGTATGTGTGGAAAAATCCCAACAGTTTTTTATTTTTTATTTATTTTTTCTTAAAGGGGTTATAAAAGTTTTCTCACCTTAATGCATTCTGACAGTATCAGCCAGAATCCCTCCCCCCTCCCTTGTTACTTACCTGACCCCTCGAAAGTCCCGCGCTCGCCTTCGCCGCTCAGCCTGGCCGCTGATTGGCTAGGGTGGATGGATTGAAAGCAGAGCAGCCATTGGCTCGCGCTGCTGTCAATCACATTCAATGACGCGGCGCACCAGGTGGCGGGGTCGAGTGATACAGCCAGTGGCTATAGCCGCTCACTGTATCACGGGAGCGCGCCTGCAAGTACTTCTCACCATGCGAGGGAGCTCGCAAGAACGTGAGAAGTAAGGGACACGGCAAGTTAAGTACAGTCCTGTCTGCAGGAGATTTGAACCCTGGCAAACAGAACAATTGTAAGCCGACCACTGTACCCCTGTATAACCCCTCTCCTAGCCTTCATTCTTTCTTCTTTTTCTCCCTCCTATCCAGATAGGCATTTCTGCAGTGTAGCTTTGGAGGCTCTTCAGACCCTGCTGGACTAGACATATGGGGCTATCCTGTGACCTTTTCACACTGGGTTCTGCTTTGCGGTACTTTTAAGCTCCAGAGCTGTGGTGGGATCCTGTCTCTGAGGACTCACTTTGTTAATAAGGTTCACACTTGAGCTACTTCACTGTTTACATTACTGACTACCTTTCAGATTTTCCACCACTGCTGTGAAAATTTGGGTCTGGGAAAAGGCTCTGCTGCCATCTGCTGGATGGAGGAACACATGTATGCACTCCATGTTCTTTCCTGCCATTCAACTTAGATGCAGCATCACAGATCTCTGGTCTTATTTCACCCCCAGTCTACAGTGATTTGTGGATCCCTGGCTGCCTTAAACTTATTTGCACCAGCTGCCTGGGTTTGTGAGTACCCGAGACCATGCCTCACATTTGGGCCTAGCATCTTACCACAACAGGTCTTTGCTAAGATGCAAGGGGTACAGTACTGCTGCCTCAGATGCCCTCAGCCCATACTACCCAAGTGGTTCTGGCAAGTTGACACTGTATCCTCACCTTTAATCTGGAAACCAAATTGTTATAGGTTCTTCATATAGGAGTCATTCTCGGCTCCTTCAGGTGAGGTGGAGTCCTCCCCTATGTCTGCAGAGACCTCCATTTCTACTCTGAACACACGTGCCGATTTTTTTTGATCCTCATGGACCATCAGATCAGGCCGGGCCTTTGGTCGCTGTTGCCAACTGTCTATCTAAGAGATTTATTTAATGCAGGCATTTATATAGTGCCCGGAATTTTCGATCTTGCTTAGATGGATGTGTTGGTCCTATCTGGTTTTAAGTTGCAGACATTTCCATGGGTTTTCCTTGGTGACCTGTTGGTGGCTGTTGCTGGACCATTTGCTTATTGAGGTCCTTCTTGTATCTAAATACTTGGACAAGAGTGTTTTTTTTTTATTTTTATTTTTTTTTTTTTTTTTGGGGGATTTGTTTGCTGGGTAGAGGGTGGGGTGGCCTGGCTTACATTTTCTGTTTTGCCATTGCTCAAATATCCTGTATGCTGCATTATAACCAGAGTGTATCTAAATCCCTGTATCCATCAACTGCAAAGAAATATTTTTTGGTAAGTACTGTACTACATCTTATCCCTGTCAGAACTTCTGACTGTCCTGTCCACCATAGGGGTTTTGGGTGTTCCCATCCACTTTTGTATGTTCCAGCACCTATAACAAGAATAATGGGTACTTCCATTAAGAGCCATAACAGTTGCCCCGGGTCTCCAAGAGTTAGAGGAAACCCTTAGGGTCCTTTCACATGGCAGTCTGCCTGGCGCACTCTGCTTTTCTCAGTGTGGGGGGTTCGATCTGCTGATCCCCGCTGAGCAGGCGAGCGACAGGTCCGTCTCCGCTCACTTTTCAGAGACGGGCCTGTCAGAGCCCTGCTCTGCTCTATGGGGAGATCGGATGAAAACAGACCGCCTTTCCGTTTTCATCCGATCTGATCCGTAGACTGATGGGAAAAATAGTCACCACCCGTCTGGATTGATCGGATAGCAGGTGTGAGCGGACATGTCACCGCTGACATCCAGCGCTCCATAGGAGTGAATGGAGTGTCCACTCAGGTCCTCCTGAATAACTTGCAGACCTGATCGGAAAGCCTGTGTGGGAGAGGCCTTGGGTAATTTAACTTTCAGCTTTTACATAACTGAAATCTGTTTTGTGTAGACTGACTGTAAGTAAAGAATTATGAAAAGACTAATGATCTGTTTTCCCTGCTGACTGACTTTTTTTTTTTTTTCTTCCTTTTTGTCTTTTCTTTTTGCAGTTGGTCTTCACCCAGAGTTGTGGGCAGGTCCAATTAACAATTGAATTGCTGGACACTGAGGAAGAAAACTCAGATGACCCAGCGGAGACCGAGGTAAGCCCGACTCGCGCCTGAGGGGCTCTCGGTTACCGCCACCCCTGGCAGGACCCCAACCTCCAGCACCTCCTGGGGGATGGGACACAGGGGGGCATGTGTGAAACCTAGAAAATCCACCTTCTGAGATCAAATCACAGCCCACCCCGGTCACACTAAACTGCAGTGCGTGTACTGTCTGAATCTCTTTTTATAGAACTGTAAATAATGTTGCCCATCTGTGGTTTGTTACTGAATCCAGAAAAGACAAACTTCCCAAAAAATATCCAAATATTTTGGAGCCAGAGTTAAATTGTAATATAATAAAACTTGTTTTAACGATCCAGGGTGACTCAGTGATTTGTTCTGTTTTCTTTTACTTTCCATGCCTTTTCTTTCCATTCTATCTTTCTAAATATACTAATATTCTTCCTCTGTCCTTAACCCTTGGAAACCAAGATGCTTTAGTATGTGTAGCTGTCATTTAGGAAATTTAAAGGGCTTTTACATTGAAACGTAACCTATATTCTCTATTAACACGGCTAACCCACAATCAACAGTGGGGTGTATGTTTGTTAAAATTGCCTGGCTGACAAAGGTCAACTTTGAAGATATAAGTGTCAAGATATTTGAATGGACCAACTTTGATACCAGGTAAAATATCCCAGTACTTGCAGGTTCTGGTGATCGCCTCTCATTAAAAGAATATGGTCAATATTTGTTTTGTGGAGTCACTGTCACCTTGTCTATTTAGGACAAAGTGATTTGTGTCTGCCAAGATTCCCCCTTCAAGGTATATTTGCGATTTTAATGCCTTTGTTGCCTCCCTGCACAATTGGGGTCTTCGCTTTACTGCTCTGATGAAGCAGGTGGTCTGCTCACTTTCATGTTTGTGGGCCAGTGAAGTCATTCAAGCAGTAGAGGCTCTGAAACCAGAGTTTAAAGAGCAACTTCGAGTAAAAGTTTTCCCATGCAGTGTGGTTGTGTCTGCATTGCACGGGTCAATTACTCATCTTGCCTAGGTGTGACAAGAAGGCTTATGTTCACCGATTCTTTGTGCCACCAGAAAGCAGAGCTACAGACCCCCCCCCCCCCATCCAGTGGTTGACTGTTCTGGTCTGTGGAGCCTGCTCTGGGCTTGATGACATCGGAAACAGTCCACAACTGTTTCAAGACCACCAGAGGGAGGGGATTGCCAGACCGGTCTTGTGCTTGGCGAATCAAAAAAATTAGGTATGTAAATCTATCCTTTCTCCTCTCCCCTAAAACAAGCAGTTTAGCAAAAAATGTATTTATTATTTTTTTTGTTGTTGCATTGGCTTTAACCAGGGTGGACTCCTGTAACTGGGAGGTGGCGACAAAAGCATTGATCCCTAGATATACCTTCCTGGGGAAAAAGGGGTAGGCTATCAACAGACCCTGCCCTTTCAGGATAAGTGACCGGGTCCTCCCCTTCCAAAATCCTATGTAAGGATGTCTAAATTTCTGTGTGCCATAATAATTGCTTTAGGACTCAATACTGATAAAACCTAACATTTCAAACAATATATTGGAGGAAAACACATGGTAAGCTTAAACCTCTCATTCGTTCAGAGGACCAGTTACTTGGAGACCTGTTTTTAAGGTCTTACATTTTATATACAATGCAATTGTTAGTAATCAAATGTGATATCAAGTTTTCGGTATTGAGCTGCATAGGAATTGTGATGAAATGGTAAAACTAAAGAAAATAAGCTCCAACTTGCATGAAGGAGAATTTGCAATCCTTGAAACAAAACATGTATTCTAGTGTGTGTATCCTCTAATTGGCTGCTTCACTTATAAACCGGACTCTAAAATTTAGAGATTTCTGTGACGGTATATTCAGGTAAAAAATATTTGAATCCCTTGGCTCCAGGAATTTACCCCCTTCATGACCAGGCCATTTTGCTGTTCGGCACTGGGCTCCTTTGTGGAACCCTGTACCCAAACAAAATTTTATTTTTGTTCTCACAAATGGTTTTCTTTTGGTATTTGATCACCACTGGGCTTTGTATTCTTTGCGATATAAACGAGAAAAGACCAGTCAATTTTTACTTTCTGCTATAAAACCTCCCAATAAAAAAAAACTAAATTGGGGCAAAATGTATTCTGCTACATAAAGGTGTACACATTTGTGTGACCGTTTTAGCATCTACAAACTAAGGGATAAATTTTTTTTTTTTTTTTACTTCTAATGGTGGTGATTGTTTACAATCACAGAGCTCTGTTCTGTGAATCACTACTGATCAGCAGGTCCCGGCAGTCAATCATTGGCGAGACCCAGCGATTGGCTTGTGTTTTAACGAAGAACAGTGGGTGGGCGCATGTATGACGTACTAGGTACGTGATCCAGTGCAGAGAGAGAGCTTTGAAGCTGTACTAACCATTTAATTATCTAAACAAAACTTTATAGTCATTGACGTGGCATTTCTAGACAAAACTAGAAGTATCATTATAGGTATTGTGTTCATTGGAGGGCAAAGCAAAGAATGCAGTCATCAGTTGAAATGATTCCAGAAAATGATGCGTGCTTGTAATGTCTACACACATTAGTGTACAAAAATGTTTTGACAAAGTACCCTTCACATCCTTGATGAGCCACTTTCCTGTATTGAGTTTCTACTGGCCTCAGTTCACTGTAATATCAGGAGGTTAGCGCACAGGTCTGCAAATTTTATCTGACCAAGAATGCAGTTTCTGTATTTTTTGGTCATCAGATTTGTGCAGTTTCACCAGCATGCGATATGTTGGGGGTAATCTTAATAAAGTGGCATGAAAGTCTGCTGGCAGCTGTCTAATTTAGCATTTAGCACAGGAGAGCTGGTGTGGAATTTTCATGCCCATTTATAAGCTTAGGCCTTTTACTCTCAGTAGTTTCTGTACATTGGTAGGTATTTGGGGTTTTAAGCAAATCTGTCTTGAGAGAAATTTAGGGGCTTTCCTTTTACAATCTTATAGAAATTCTAGTTGGCATCTGCAGAACAGATGCCACCTTGTGGCTTCCTCTGGATTGCACAGAGCACATTGGACGAAGATACGCATGGAGTTTAACGCATTCAAATATTTTGAGATCACAAGATCTGGAGCATAAGGGTCTGAATTTCTATGCAAGCTAAATAACAGTTTGTGGAGCAGTTGATAAAGGTTCCTTGTTTGACAAATCCCCTTCATCAGATGGTGGGCTAGAGCAGAAATCCTCACTTTGGTACCCAATGTCAGGATGCCGATGTTTTCCTCTTGTGAATGAATATGGGTATGGTAAATTTCACTGTACTCTATCCAGTGCAATGTTTGAAATGTCTGTCTGTTTCCCATGTACTTGAATATGCCCCAGTCAGAATTTGTCATTTCTCACAAAGATACCAGTTTCACCCCAATAGTAAATCTCAGGCACAAGTGTACTGGCATGCGCATGCAAGGGCAGTCAACTTGCAACCAACGTCTTTGAAACATAAAAGGAAACTGCTTAGGTGGTCTACATCTCCAGGTCCTGGCCAACAAAATGTAATATTCATTATGGATGTACTGACCCTTAAGGCAGATGTCTAAGTTAAATTTTAACATTCTGCCTAGATGGTATCCTTGTAAGTAGTAGAAATCTAAAACATCATATCTTAAAGTAAAACTGAAAGCAGAAGGTGTGTTTTTTTTTTTTTTTTTGGCCATCTGTCCTATTTAGGAGATTTCACTTCACTTCCTGCCCCATAGCTAAATCAGGGATGTGAGGGGTAATTCCTGGTAGTCAGTCGGGTCCAGTGCCGGGACAAGGTCATCCAGCACCCAGGGCAAAGATGCCAAACTGTGCCCCCTTTCCCTTAGGGTTAGGGGTGCCCCCTACCCCTGCAATAAACCATTGCGCCAGGGGCAGCCGCCCCTCCTGCCCACCCTTGGTCCTGGCACTGGTAGGGTCCCTTGAACTAGCATCCTCATTGGAAGATTTCACCTCTATTCCTGTTCTGGCAACCACTTAAAATTTTGGCACTTTCTTTATTTGGTAAAAAAATGGTCACCAGGGGAATAGTGAGGTCACCACTCTAAAAAGGACACGGCAATAAAAATAAGTAATAAAGTGTTCTGACTGCACTTAAAACAAAGTTTTGCCTCCAGTTACACCTTAAATCCTGTGTTCTTGCCTGTAATTGGCAAATGTACCAATGCCAAGGTAGTTTTCTTGAGATTGCTGGCCGCAGGCTACTATGGTGCTGATGTCAGACTGCTCAGTCATAACCACTGGCTGGGTAGTTCTACCAGAACAATCTCCTAGTGTTGGTCTGCAAGATCCTTTACTTCAGCAGACTACAGTTCCAGCTGCCAGACAGATGTAGATTTTTTTTACTAATCGGGCACGGCTTTACACTGTCATCACTGGTTAATGATATCAAGCATATTACTAAAATAAATGTCAGTGTGTGACTGTATTCTTTAAAGCAGTCTGAACAAAGGTGATTTGATTTGGTGTCATTGGGCTTGTGTTCAAAATAAAGTAATCAATCATTGATGCTTTATAAAATGCACCTCCTAGTAGATTTTGATTGCAAAGCTTTTATTTAGTTTTTAAACAAACTAATCAACTTTATACTGAAACGAGTTGGAAATGTTCAATCTCCATTACAAATACGAGCCAGTCCAGCCCTGAAGATGCCACATTTGTAGGGCTGTCAAACTTTGTTAAAACTTGTTGAGGGAACGTAATGCTGAATTGTCACCATGCCCCCCTAGGCCAGTGGTTCTCGCGTCCTGTCCTCCGGACCCACTAACAGGCCACATTTGCAAGATAACTGAAATACATCAAAGGCAATATCATTTGCTGTTCAGAGATTGCAGGAGTTGAGGACCACTGCCTTAGGTCTTCTAATATTGTGAAGCACAACGCGTTACTATACTAAAGACAGGCATCACGGATGAGGCTTCTAAAATCTGTACGAGTTGTTCTGGGGTTTCTCTTTTGTTTTGTTTTTAAGTGGAACTTTAGTCAGAAAAAGTCCTTCTAGATCACATCACCATGACCCCTTTTGCCGGTATAGTTATGTAAAACATTAAAAATAAGTGTCTATACTGTGTAAAACCCAGTTATTCTCTCTCTCTCTCTCTCTCTCTCTCTCTCCTCTCTCTCTCTCTCTCTCTCTCTCTCTCTCTCTCTCTCTCTCTCTCTCTCTCTCTCTCTCTCTCTCTCTCTCTCTCTCTCGCTCTCTCTCGCCTCTCTCTCGCTCTCTCTCTCTCTCTCTCTCTCTCTCGCTCTCTCTCTCTCTCTCTCTCTCTCTCTCTCTCTCTCTCTCTCTCTCTCTCTCTCTCTCTCTCTCTCTCTCTCTCTCTCTCTCTCTCTCTCTCTCTCTCTCTCTCTCTCTCTCTCTCTCTCTCTCTCTCTCTTCCTCTCTCTCTTCTCTCTCTTCTCTCTCTTCCCCTCTCCCTCTCTCCCTCTCTCCCCTCTCCCTCTCTCCCTCCCCACATGCTCAGTTGCCCTCTTTTTTTTTTTTTTTTTGGCACTGCCAAATTTGTAGAGGTCTGACAGCCTTAAAGCGGACTTTAACCCTCCTATCCTTTAAAGCCAAGGAAGCTGCTTCTGTTTGCAACTACCATGGTACTGCACATTTGATCATTTGACACCAGCCATTTGATGGTTTGACAGTTTGGTTGAGGACACAATCAAATGGGACAGTTAACGATTTTGGCATTCCAGGAATGTAACTGTTGGGTTTGGTTCCGCCTTATGATTTACTGCTGTTCGGGTGCTCTGGGCTTCAGCAAAATGGCAGCAAGAAGAAACCGTAGCTATCCTGGAGGCAGTTTCCAGCACACACTCATTTTGGTAGCATCATCATTAATGTGGAATGTATGCTCCATGCTAAAGAACATATTTTGACAAAAAAAATAAATAAAAAAATTATGGGTAAAGTTTTGCTTTAAACTGTTGAATTATACAAAATAAAATGACAGCATACTGTTTTCTTATAATAAAGACACCACACAATCTCTAGGTTCAGAACAAAGTATAAATTGACCAAGTGATGTGCCAGTAGCATGAGATTAAGTGTTGATGTAGCCTGAAGTGTAGAAAATTTATAGTCTTAGCTGGAAAGACATGACGGTATGGAACACCTAATAAATTCTGTATTCTATCCCATAATTAGAACTAAATATTCGCATCCCTTAGATTGGCTAGGGCTGCATTTATTCTTTTTAACATGGTACATTTTCCACTGGAATGTATCAAGACACATCAACGCATGTTTGCATTGCACATCTATGTGCATCAGAATGTGTTAACAAGGAAAGAACACTCTAAAGCATTTCCACTGATTTCTAAAGAAAAGAGTAAATTCAGCCTAAAAGTTAGGAACTCCATCCATACAATTCGGGAGTTCTGGGTTTGGTTTTCAATAACTTATAATGGCAGATAAGTAGGTTTTCCCTCCTGTGTAGGAATGACTTTTGGTCCTTTTTGTTCAGTGGTCATCAACCCTGTCCTCAGGGCCCACTAATAGGCCAGGTTTTATGCATTACCTTGGGGAAATGCAGACTAGAATACTGCAATCACTGAGCAGCAAATTATATCACCTGTGATGTATTCCAGTTATCTTGCAAACCTGGCCTGTTAGTGGGCCCTGAGGACAGGGTTGATGACCACTGTTTTAGGGCACTAGTGTGAATGAGCCTGTGTTTCTTTGGAAAGTGCTGTGTGTATGTGGGTATTTTTATTATGAAACACCCATCTTGTGTAGGTATGTACCTACACATGATCAATGTCCCTGTACTTCAACTAGCTCTAGCACCCAGATGTACATTTATACCTCTTCTACCAGCAACTCTTCCTGCATTAATGGAAACACTAAGCATACATTGTTTCTGTGGCCGGAATTGGTAGGGAATACAACAAGTATATCTACAAATGTTTCATTGAAAGGACTTAGAGCTTTTAAAATGTGGCCTAAAGTTTTAGGTGATTGACTTTTTTTATTTTACTTTTCCCTAATTAAGCTACATTGCTGCTGTCGTTTGTAGAAGTATATGCAGAATAACTAATTTGACTCCATATATTCTACTGAACACTTAGAGGTTGTAAACCCTTGTAGCTTTTTAAACTAATGCATTCTATCCCGTGATGCAGCTGCCCTCCACAGCCCCCCTTTTACTTGTCTGAACCCGGTCTTTCCATCGATGGGGGCGAGCATACCAGCTCCAGCCAGTGTCTTGGGTCCTGATTGGATAGATTGATAGCAGCGCAGCCATTGGCTCCTGTTGCTGTCAATCAAATCCAATGATGCGGTGGAGGGGGCCAAGTCCTGCTGTCTGTGTCAATAGACCCAGCAGCAGGACACTGGAGCACTCCTGCACAAGTGCCCTTTCCTGTGGGGCACTCTGAGGAGGAGCCAGGAGCATCGCTGAGGGACACCAGAAGAGAAGGATCTGGGCCCCTCTGTGAAAAAACCAACTGTACAGAGGAGGTAAGTATGACATGTTTGTTTAAAAAAAAAAAAAAAAAAAAAACCTTTTGGATATCTTTTAAAATAGTCATTGTACTAAAGTCTTCCTATTTTTAAAAGCCTTTTATTTTTGGCTATTAGAATTTTTTATTTTTATTTTTTTCTTGGTGAAAAGCGAAAATGGGTTACCTTGAGTCATTGGCCTTCATTTCCTTGGGAACCTTTTTAGTACCTTGGGACATGCAGTACCCAGCAATCCTTATGCTGCGTATACACGATCGGACTTTCCGGCAGACTTGTTTTTTCCCCCAAAGGTCAGACGGACCTAGAAATAAAACATGTTTCAAATCTATCTGAAGGACTCGAGTACGAAGGACTAAAAATCGGGAAAACTGTTCATCTGTGTGCTAGTCCAGATCAAATATAACACAAGGGCAGCTATTGACTACTGGTTATTGAACTTCCTTGTTTGGTTCCGTTTACGTCATCACGTTCAAAACTAACGGACTTAGTCCGGTCGTGTGTGGCTAAGTCTGTTTTGTTCAGAAAGTCCGGACCTCCGACAAAAGTCCGTCGGGAAGACCGTCAAAGTCCGGTCCTGTGTACATGGCATTAGTGTTCGAGACAGAGCTATGTATGGTTAAGGGACACTGTAAAGATTTCGTTACATAGTTGGTCTGGTTGAAAAAAGTCACAAGTCCATCCAGTTCAACCAATAGAAGAGGGGAGAAAAAAATGTAGTTTGTTTTGGACCCTTATAGCGGCCCAATTCATTATTCTCTGGAGAAATTCATACAGAAAAAGCCAGTTTGAGATATGACCTGACTGGAGGATCTGAAGAAAATAAATTTAAGTCCATGCATAGATATGAAGGTGTCCATGGGCAAAACATGGTCTTGTGAATCTAGACCGTTTTGCTTGGATCTGTAGACTATTGTATGCCCACGGACTCCCGTGATCTGTGCAAACCTTATTTTACCGATAGATCTTGGCGAAAGAATTGGACATCCATGTTTTGTTTGCCAAATCAGTTTCTACCTAAAAATAAGTACCGTTCCAGAGTTCATAAACATGTACGCCTGTATCGACTTGGAGTACATGTTTGTGACACATCATTCACTTTGTCAAGGGCACATGAACATTGTAGTAAAGCATACAGCATGCTTATTTTTATTTTTTTTCTCTCCAGCAAGGTACAACATTCTGCTGCTTCCAGGTACATTGTCTCTTGAAACTGCTGCTGGACACTCTTTACATTTCTCCTCTCTACCCTTATTGTGATTGGTTCAACTCCTTTGCTTTCCTAAAAGGATCCTGTTAGAATGGAATAATGGAAGTTGCCATTGCAGACTTGTTTTTGAAAGTGCAAGCACCAGGCAACATTACTGTATTGCATTGCAAGTCTACTTTGTGTATCAAGTATCCTGATATCTCTCTAGCTGTGTGGGGACAGTGTCTGACTTGGTTGTGAAGCCTCAGTCAAGATGACATCCCTGGCGCCACATCCAGTGTAAGAACTGCCATTGCTAATGCACAAGTTAAGAATGGGATTGCCTATACTTCTATCCTAACAGGCTCCCTTTGTGCAAAAAGATACACAGGTCGTGTTATATGGAGGATTTTGGTACTGCAGTGGTAAAAACATTTCAAGCCAAATGGGTTGGAAATTCTTGGATGAATTTCGAAACCATTTAGGACCTCTCTGATGCACAATATGCTATGGGTCTGAAGAGAAGGAACTTTTGAGGCTGTGATTGTTTTTGTATATACTGTTAAAGTGTTACTAAACCCAGAACAGTAAAATCAGTCTTTATATGCAATAAAGCATACTTGTTATACTTGTTGTGAAACCTAAGGGGTTAATCCTCTGCATTGTGTAAAGGCTGTGAGATTCTGTCATCTCTGATCCCCCTCCAATCCATCTCCTGATAGTACAGAGCCTTGGGAGCACTCTGCACATGCCCAGTCCAGTGTGTATTGCTAGAACAGTTTTCTTGGGAGGGTCCATGTGATTGGCACCAGGCTAATCGGCACCCTCAAGACAGAGGGTCAGGGGTCATGCATCCTTTATAGTGCAGTTGGAGGAGAATGAAAACTCCTCCTACAAGCTTTAACCAGACACTGATAGAAGTCACAAGACTATTATATGCTGCTGATGAGAGGTATTTAGCAGTAGATAATTGCATTTCCGTGTACTGTTGGAGACCAGATATATTGAATGCAGGGTCCTGAGTTTAGTAACACTTTAAAGTGGTAGCAAACTGCAGTTGATTGGGGGTGGGTAACCCTCCAAAGCAATTGGAATGAAGCCCTCCAGCAGCATGCTGTCACCACTAAGAGGGATGACATCTATCCGGATTCGTGTCTTCTGGCTACATAAGTGGCTGGGAGCGCGATGACGTCACTCCCGAGCATGCACGTGGAAGCTGCCGTTTACGGTACAGGCTCTGAAGGTCCGGCACTGTATACGGAGAAGTAGATGACTGATCACACTAATGGCAGTTATTTGCTGAGACTAAACATTGGCCAGCAATTGCCACTTTGTAACTTTTGTAATCCAATCAAATCCAATCGGAGCTCAAAACGGATATGTTGTAAAGTGCAATTGCCAATTTTGGCTTTTGAAAGTATTTAAAGTGATTGTAAAGTCTCAGGAGAAATATATATATATATATATATATATATATATATATATATATATATATATATATATATATATATATATAAATTGCTGAGCTGCAGCTCTGTTCAGTTCGGCCCCACCCCCTCTGCCTACTGATTGGTTCCCGCTGCTGTCAAAATTAGTTGGCCAGTAGCGCCGCTGCTGTGTCTCAGCCAATCGGGAGGGCGAGTCAGTCGGCTGAGTCATTCCTAGATGTGGCTCAGGTAAGTATTAGGGGTGTTGCTGTACACTGAAGGCTTTTTATCTTCATGCATAGAATGTATGAAGATGTAAAAGCAGGTTTTTATTTTTATTTTTTTTGTTTTTTTTAACACCTTTAACCTAAACACCAAAACAGCACTACCATATTTATTTATTTTTTTTGCACTACACTTTTGTAAGTAGATGCAGACACTTGACCTGGTATGAGTAAAGAGGGGGACACCTCTGTTTGGGAAAGCTCCGTTGTCGGCAGGTGAAATCTAAATTACAGATAATTTTGAATGAGGCGAATCAAACATCTTGCTCTTCACAGAATCAGATTTTTAAAGGATTCACTAATCACGTTCAGATGAATTAAAAACAAAGTTGAATTTTCCGGTCATCTTTAGAATATTTGATTTAAAAAAAATTGAGATAAAACCTGCTTTTATTTGGTAGAATGCATGCAGTGCCTTCCTTAGATTCACATCTGTGTCCCTATATTGTTTGTATTGCTTCTTCCTGGTACATGAATGAATGGGACACGTCATTCTTTATTTTGGGAAGCTTGGATGCTTACAAAACTGGAAAATAGAAAATCCAAGCTTCTCTAAAGACCTTTTGAATTGGAGCTGAAGGATAGCCTAAAGGGTAACTAAAGGCAGAGCTTCTTTTGGATAGAGGCCTATGACACACATCAACGGGACACAGATGGGAAAAGAAATTGGAGATTTCCCTTCACTTCCTGTCCCATAGCCAAAAAAAAAAAGCAATTGGGGAAGAAAAATCCCACCAAAGATTTCCCCTCTATTGGTGGTCTGATGCCTGTCCAAAGTTTGGGACTTTCACTTTTGATGATAGTAAACGGGAGAAATAGAGTGAATCCCCCTAAGGAGGGCACAGGCAGCTGTAAGAACTGTCGGGTGTTCTAATCCCCCCTCCACTGTATCCAAAACTAAAAAAAAAAAGTTGTTTTTGCACTTTTAAGATGTAGAATTGTATAGTTGGCTTTGAACCTACGTACTTGGCTAAATCTGAGACTTTGAAAAATGCCATTGCACAAATAAAGCCAAAGTCTCTAACTATATACTGTCTCTTGTAAGATATTCTTTGCGAAGGGAGATCTCCATACTAGCTCTTTGGAATCTGATCTGATAAAAGCAGTTTTGCCTCCTTGGTGCTTCTTTGCTGTGCTCTACCTATTCTGTGCTTGCTGGTTGTGGTTCCTGGCTCTCTGGGCTCTGTCACTAATTCTGCACCCTTTGTCTTCTATTTTAAGCGTTGGTCGGACTATGTGGAAAGATACATGAACTGTGACTCTACTTCCCCAGAGCTGAGAGAACATCTTGCACAGAAACCAGTTTTCTTACCCAGGTGAGCTTATCTTCAGATATCCGTGCCAATTCTGTTATCCTGTGTTCCATGTTTCTTTGTTGTCATGTTAGCCGTCCTCCACCTCTGCTGGGAAGTCAATCCAGTAACCATATCTTCCTATTTAGTCTGACTGTTTCAGTCTTGGCTTCATCAACCTTTTCATCCTACAGTATTTCCTTCCTTTGCTGTAGTTGACCACTGCTTTTGAAGCCTTGTGCGATCACCTAAATATGTATACTTCACCAGTTCCTGCAAATTGTGATGAGAAACAAATATCTCCACTTTTTGCGACCAGCAAGCCTGTGTACATTCCCATAGTCTCTTCTGAAACAACTTGCAGACCAGTGCCGTACCGTATTTCAAGGGGCTATACCAGATGCAGTCATCATTCCGGTATCTTGCCAGCGGTCAGCTAACCAGCCACTGGACTGCTTTTACAAGCAGTGGGAGAGGACGCCCTCCCAACCCCTTGCCCTTTGTCTCCGCATCGTTCTCGGTCTCCCCTGAGCAACAGCCCGCGCCTCTGCCGGTTGATTGGGGAGCCAAACAAAGCCCGGATTGGCTGTTGGCTATTGTAACTCGAAAGTGATGACCTGACATCAAAAGCATTCGAAAACACTGAATTTAGAAGAAATGGCCGCACACCACTGTAGAACAAAATCTTTATTTGGACATCCCAAAAACTACAGGAATCAGAATGCTGGGTAGACGCAATCGAAAACACTGACCTTGGTCCATTTCCATGCTTTTAAGGTCAGTGGCAGGATCTGGGGTCTTTTGGACCTCAGATCTCTCCATAAAGAGTACCTGTCGCATGCCTATTGCTGTCACAAGGATCTTTACATTCCTTGTGATGACCATAAAAGTAACAAACAAAATAAAGCAACAATTTAAAAGTAAATAATAAAGTGCCCCACACACGCATGCAAACAGTGATTGTCCCACATGTGAGGTATCTCCGCAAACATCAGATCATGGGCAGTAATTTCAGCACTATACCTCCATTGAAAATCTAAAGTGTAAAACCTGTAAAGGCTTTTTAAGTGTCTATGGTTAGTTAAAATTGATGTCGTTTGTTTGCCGTTGCACAGGCGTGTGCAATTTTATTGCCTGATATGTTTGTCTATTTACGCGGCGTAACATCTTATGCACTTTACAAAAAAAATGTAGTTATATATTGTGTGTGCTTTTTTTTTTTATTTTTTATTTTTTTATAAATCTTGCGTTTGCAAAACCCATGTAACCTAATAAAAAAAAAAATGCAAAACCCACAAATTTATTCTGTTTGGGGATTTGACGTAATTTCCTAGCAAAATAATACTGATGCATGTAAACAAGAAGTGCCAGAAAAGGCCTGGTCTGGAAGTGGGTAAGCTTGTTACCTAGTGCAGAGATGGAGAACTGACTGTTCCTGAGATCAGTTTATGGGTATGCATGTATCATGGATGTATTGTATCAAACAATATAAGGTTTTTCTTTTGGTTTTTGTTAAAAAAAAAAAAAAAAAAAAAGTATAGGTGTACTTTTAAAAAGAGAGAAAAAATCTACTTCATCATACTCCACTGTATAAAATGGTATAATTATTTCAAATAATAAAGAATTGAGAGCAACGTAAATATATAATTTGAAAATACGTAGTATACAGAACAATAAGCCTTAAATGTCCTACTTTCTTAATTTTATATATTGATATATTCAGAGGGGAAAATCTTTCTAGGCAACTAAAGTTACTGTATAGAACAAAGTTCCAAAAAAAAAATCTGAAAGTTCCAAAATCGTTAGTATAAGTATTCTCTAATTCTTATACAGCTTCTTCTGTAACACAAGTGTCTGATGCTGGGAAGTGTTAGAATTCCACAGATGTGACAGACTGATTACATGTCTTGAAAGCGTCCATTGTCTTCGGCATGAGAAGGATTACACCAGACAGTAATTGGTACTGGCATAAATTCACATAAAATATCCATAAGAGTTGCATATACTCCAAAAATGTATATTTCTTTAATATGGAAACAATTGATAGACGTAGGGTGAGCTGGGAAACATTCTATAATGTGAAATCTCAATGTACAGAAATTGTTGATTTTGTAGCACGTTTTGCATTAAGGTGGTTGTAAAAGTTTAAAGTTTTTTTTTAAGGAGTGGGTGGGACTGAGCTGCACTCTCAGCTTGGGAACGAGCCTGCATGAGTGCCCCTATAGCATACATCCTCTGAAGTGGAGGATCGGGGCTGCTCTGTGCAAAACCATTGCACGGAGCAGGTAAGTATAACATGTTTTGTATTCAAAAAGTTTAATCACTTTAAACTTGGTGTATGAAGCATTTATAGAAGAATTATTCCATGATTTATAGAAACCAAAACATTTATAAAGCAATTTCTGTACATTTGCTTATTTTTTCCCCTGGCCTACAACCTTATGTACAACAGGAACCTGCGCAGAATCCGGAAATGCCAGAGGGGTCGAGAACAGCAGGAGAAGGAGGGCAATGGAAAGCGGAACCTGGAGAACCTAGAGAGTCTGGACAAGCTGCAGTGCAAATTCAAGCTCAACTCTTACAAGATGGTGTATGTCATAAAATCTGAGGACTACATGTACCGTCGCACGGCCCTGTTGAGGGCACAACAGGTAGGTGTGGACACAACAATTTTTGAGGTGTTTAAAAAAACAATTGGCTAAGGGTAAAATGGCAGCTTATGATCCAGGTATATCCTTTTATAGTTTTGGGATGAGCACAGCACACCTCTAAGGCATATGCCGTGCCCACCAGGCTTTTGGACAGTAAGAAAGCAGAAGACCCCCTCCTTGTTTTCTATACACTCTGTACAGCCAGCCATCTGCAGTGTAGCTTGCGTCCAGAGGTAGGGCCACTCTGCTGATTGAAAAATGAAGATCTCGCGCTGCTTTCAATGTCGCACCAAATTCCCAGTTCTTGAAGTATCACTTCCACAGCTAAGTGTATGCTCAGTGTTTATCTTTACCCTTCAGATTTGGATATTCACTACAAGCCTTTGCTTTCATGTCATCGCACATGTGACCTTCTGCATGCTCAGTGTCATACCACAGTCACCAAACATTTGAGATGAATTGCAGTCTGTTTCTTCTCTGAAAATGAGAACCTTCGCAGCTCACACTTTGGTCAGCAAACCATGGAGATTCAATGTAGCGTTTACATTCCACTATTCTATGGAAAGTGCGGGCCAGTTTTATCTCCCCGATTATAGCTTTTTATTGGCTTTGTGTACTGTACCTTACTAGGGTGATCGCTACATGCAGCAGTCACCCTGCGCACTGGTGGCAATTATTGACACATACTGTGTGACATCACTAAAGTGGCGCTTTCTGAGCCTGCTTAGACCCCTTTCTCTCCAAATCGGCTGGGGAGAACATTTGGGACACTAAAAAGGACATTTTCTGACTGCACCTCTGGACTTACTGAGTAGAGTGCACACTTGGCATTTCTTTTCTGCAACAGAAAGGCTGCATGCCTACCATTCCAATCTGCTTCAGCTCTGCACTTCAGGTCCTGGCTAAGCAATAGACCACAGGACTGCACTACTGGAACATTGACCATCTCACCCCACAGCTTGGCATCCCAGCGCCCATCTGACTAACCTTTTTAAGGTACTGCATTTTTCATGTTTTAACCCTAAAGGATTTGTCTGCTGCCATGCAACATTGCATTGCTCTGATGCTGTCTGAGCATTATGCTTTCCTAATTGGGCCTCTTGTCTCTTTAATTCTGGCAATATATCTGAGACTAGAATAAAGAAAAATCACCAAACTGCATTTGGCAGGCTCCTTCTGACCACCATGTACCCAATGCAACATTGGCTTTGTTATTGGTCAGGATGTCCCACTATGTGACACTTGCAAGACCTCCTTTTGATAACTGTAGTGATGCCCACCTTGAAGCCTTCCCTGGAGATTTAATGTGTGGCCTTGAGCTCTGACTGTTACAGTCCTATTGTGTACCGACTCCATCTTCCCACAGTGATAATGAATTTAAGTGCAAATCTGCTCACTTTAAGGAGAGAATTGTCAGACTAATTCAAGCACTATTTGGGACACTTACATTTGAGCAGTCAGTCTTGCCTAACAGTATTGAAATTACTAAGATTGGTTTTAGAAAACGCAGAAGTTGTTTCCAAATCTTTAGGCGTTTGGGGCGCTCTCATGTCGTATTATAACAGTCTGGCAAGGCCTCTTTTGTCAGCTGCTTTGATGCTTCTTAGCGCTTCCCAGAGGACTTGCTAAAAAAAAGTTATCCCTTTCAGTAGACCTTTGTCAGACTGCAATAGACCCACCAGAGTCCTGTTTCAGCAAGCCAACAGTCATCCTGATTGTAGATTCCGCATCCTTTAAACACCCTGTGAACAGAAACATGGAAATGCTTTTTAAGTTTTTAATGGATCATCACCTTGCATTAGGACCTAAGCTCTGAATAGTCTTCCTGATACTTGACTGACCAAGTAAACCAGCAGGTTCAGGCCAGCAAATATTACAGAATAATAAATGGTTGGGGGAAGACTACTGATTATCTTAGTACTTGTTTTACATCTTAGATGTCTGGCATCTGGGTAAAGTATGTAGTCTCTAGTGGTTACAAAACAGAGTTACTCTTTCATAAGAAGCATTGGTGATGCTTATCTCAGTGTTTTTCTGGATCACTTTTTGCACTTCAAATTTGGGAACATTCGCTAACAGTTTGTGTCCCTAACTGAGGATTTTTACCAATATGCGTTGTCTTGGTGCTGGCTCCACTTAAAACCAGGGGCATCCTAAAGGTAGCATACCTCTTTGACCTCCTCATCAGGACGCCGGTGTCCAGGAAATAACCAACATAAAGATGGGCCTGGAGCCAACAGTTGAGTTGGCTTGTGAATTACCAGATGTCTGGTTTGATCCCAGTGAAAGACCTGAAATACCAGGCATTTTCCTTCTTCCTTCAAAAAGATCAGATCTCTTTTCTTCAAGCTCAACATCACTCTTCCTTCTACATATGCATGCTGGACCTGAGCCTAATGGTCTCTGCCTTCCAGGCAATCACCTTTTCTCAGTTGTACATCAGATTTTCCTTCACATTTCAATCAAATTGAACTGCTGTGGTTGTTCTGGTAGCTTGCTATATCCTGGGCACCTATCTTTCCTCTTTGGAATTTTTTATTTTTTTTGCCAGGGACCCAATCCACTCTGTTTGGGAAGGGGCCCTCACCTCATAATGTAAAGGGTTGCTGGATGAAGGAAAACTGCTGCCATTTAAAATTTCAGAGATCCAAGGGATCTGCCTGCCTCCTCCACAGGACAACCTGCTTTTGTTGATGGGTTTAGTCTAATAATACCAACACGGTGACCTACGATAAACTTCAGGGCAGAAAAATGTCATATGAGAGGTCCTTACATCCAGAGTTGGGCAGAAATGTCATTTATTTTTCAGCCCTGTTGTCTGGTCACATTCTAAGGCATCAACATCTAGGCCCAGGAAAAAAGACTCTATATACTAAGATGTGTGTTGTCTAATTTGCAGTATACATGGACCTCCATGGCATTGTGCCACAATCTGAATGTTCAAGGGTTCATAGCCCAGACCAGTGACCCTCTTTTGGATGTGGTTCCACATAATTTGTTCTGTGGATTTTATATTCACTTGTTTGTTTTTCCCCTCAAGTTGATTCCATACTTAAAGTGGATCAACAGAAAGGGATCCCTGCCATCCTAGGTAGCCGTAGACTGGCCAGGAAGAACCTGGTAGGTAATATTTCTGTTAGCAGACTTCACTTGATCTCTGCCAGACCAACAAGATCTCTTTTCTGGGGCTATTTCTGCATTCTGCTTTGGTTATTAACCATTTGCTGCCTGCACTATAGCCACATGATGTCTACAGCGTGGAAGGCTAGTTCTGGGAAGCCGTCATATGACTGGAGGACACTGCTGATCACTAACTGAGGTAAGGAGGCCATTGGCGGCTCTTTACCACGTTATCAGCTGTGTCCATTCACAGCTGATCATAGATGTGAATAGAAGCCGATTATTGGCACTTCTTTCTTCATGCTGAGAGCATTAGAGGAGAATAGAGCCGATAACGGACTTCTCCAAAAGGGACATCTACACTGATAATCAGTGAAGTCAAATCAGTGCTCACCAGTGCTGTCAGTGTATATATATTTATATTTAGCAAAAAAAAGTAGTAACAGTCCTGAAAGCTGAAAATTGGACTGGTCAGGAAAAGTGCCCAGTAGGCAAGTGGTTAAAACCCAGGCTCTAAAAGAATGCAGGCTGTCTCACGGCCTGTTCACAGTTCCCAAGCCAAATGGAGATGTCCAGCTTTTTCTGGACTTCAAGGATCTTCACAGGTTCCTGAGGCACAGATATTCAAAATGGACTGCACCCAATGGGTCATTTACCAGAATCTTGTAGTAAAACATAAAATATTCCATGGACTCATCAAGCCTCTCCGCAAATAGCTTGGAAGTGTCTACTTTCCAAAAAGGGGTCTTTTGGGGGTGTTTGAACTGTCCCTGATGTTTTATGCCCAACATTAGAAGTATATGCTGCATATCACAGACTCTTCTAAACACTTGAAGACCAAGCCTTTTCTGACACTTTGTTTACATTTAATATTATAAGTTTCTAAATATATTTAAGCAGAGGCCCTACGGAGTAAAAATTTTTTTTTTTTTTTCACCCAGTATTTGCGCAGCGATTTTTCAAAAGTAATTTTTTGAAAAACACTTGTGAATTTTAATGCACAAAACACAATTCATTTCCCAATTGCTTGGTAAAATATAAAAGATGCTCTTATGCCGAGTATATAGATGCCAAGCACGACATGCTTTAATATTACCCGTGCAGTGGCGACAAACTACATGCATTTTTAAAAGCTTTTACAGGTTACCACTCTACAGAGGAGGTCTACTGCCAGAATTGCTGCCCTTGTTCTGAGGTTTGCGGTGATACCTCACATGCATAGTACAATTGTTGTTTACACACAACACGGCACTAATGCTTGCATTCGCCTTTGCGCGTTCGTGTTTTACTGTTAACCATTGTTTGCTTTGCAGGTACGCCACTCAGCTGCAGCATTGATCTGTTTATTCTAACAGCAACAAGGTTTGCTCCCACAATACCTAAATCTGTGACTCCAGCGCTGTAGGAGGCAATTTCACCAGCACAGTTAGAAATATGTGCCAAATCATAGGGGCTGGTGGTGGACAGAGGGCAGAGCAGATTGCCCCTATGCTTCGGCATATAATTTTTTTTTTTCAGTTTTGTTGCCAGAGAATTCTTCTTCCACATCAGTCTGTGAATGAAGGAATCTGTTGGGCTTTTTTTTTTTATTTCCAGCCCATGGGGGTGAACGAAATAAAAATTGCATGTATGCCCATCATTAGAAGTGGGTTTATGCAGGGCAGTATATTGTAATGCATACCACACACTTTTCTGGCAGAGATTTCTTCATTCACATCGATCCATATGAATGGAGAAATCTGTCGGGTTCTCTTTTTTTTTTTTTTTTTTTTTTTTTTTTTTTTCATTCAGCCCACAGGCAGCATGGAAAAAAAAAATTACCATATATGCCAAACAAGAACCAGCAACATACTGGTATGTCGCTGGACATTTGAGGGCTTATACTGGGAAGATACCTGCAGGTTTAGACGACATCTGGTTATTTTTTTTCCCCAGCTGCTAAACTGCTTTTACAAGTACTTATCTTGGTGTGGTCAGATGCTTTAGGACCCCTTTCACACCACACCGCCCATTGCGTCGGCGGTAAAACGTTGCTATTTTTAGCGGCGTTTTACTGGCGGATTTGTGGCGCATTTTGGCCGCTAGCGGGGCACTTTTACCCCCCCCCCCCCCCCCCCGCTAGCGGCCGCGAAAGGGTTAAAACCCCTTGTTTTGCCGGCTGTATTACAGCGCTGCCCCATTGATTTCAATGGGGAGCAGCGGTGGAGGAGCGGTAAACACACCGCTCCAAAGAAGCTGCTGGCAGGAGTTTTTTCTGACATCCTGCCAGCGCATCGCTGTAGTGTGAAAGCCCTCGGGGCTTTCACACTACACACAATGGTGCAGCTTCTTTAGGGCGGATTGCAGGCGCTATTTCTAACGCTATAGCGCCTGCAAAACGCCCTGGTGTGAAAGGGGTGTAAGGGCAGAGGATAGAGCTAGAGTCTAATCTAACCCAATAAAAAAAGTACCTGTTACTACCTATTGCTATCATAGGGGATATTTACATTCCCTGTGATAACAATAAAAGTGATTTTAAATAAAAAAAAATAAAACGAACAGTGTAAAGTAATGGAGGCCACTCAAAAAAATAATTACATTTTGGGCCCAATTTGGGAAATTTCACTTAGAGGTGCACTCGCTTTTGTTGCCAGAGGTTTAGACATTAATGGCTGCGTGAGTTATTTTGAGGCTACATCAAATTTACACTGTTATACAAGCTGTACACTCACTAGTTTACATTGTAGCAAAGTGCCATTTAAGATATAATATAATAGATTTACAGAAATGAGGGGTGTACTCACTTTTGTGAGATACCGTAAAATCGCTTTGGTCCACAATAGATCTGTACAGATCTTCCATGAAAAAAAGCCAAAGGGTGTTAGAGGAAGTAAACCCTAATGAGTTTACTTCCTCTTTCATTCTCTGCAAAGGTAAAGCATAATGGGCTACTATGCATCGCATAGTAGTCCATTATGTGTCACTTACCTGACACAGGAGCCAGCGAAGTCACCGCTGTTGCCTGTAGCCCGGCGCATCCATCTTCTGGGTGGGTCTCGCTGCTCCGCCGCTGTCATTCAGCGAAGCCACGATGATGTCACGCATGCGCACGGGAGCAGCCACGCGCGGAATATTGCCGTTGACGGCGGCGCTGGTGCTCTCCAGTTCACCAGAAGGTATAGCGACGCTAGTACTGGCATTCTGCTACATATGGGAATCGTAGCACCTCAGCAACCTGTAAACGGGTACGCCTGACCTTAGCAGGGACCTCTACTTAATTGTCAGAGCTACGGTCCCACTTGAAATTTTCCACATTTTGTAATGTTGCAACCAAAAACATGTATTTTATTGGGCTTTTAAGTGATAGATCAACACAAAGGGGCACATAATTGTGAAGTGGCAGGAAAATGGTAAGTGGTTTAAGTTTTTTTGTTTTAATTTTTTTTTATTTTTTTTATATAAATATCTAAAAAGTGAGGTGTGCATTTGTATTCAGTCCCCTTTACTCTGATTACCCTAAATAGTAAAATAGAGTCTGTGTGTGTGTCTGTGTGTGTCTGTGTGTGTCTGTGTGTGTGTCTGTGTGTGTGTCTGTGTGTGTGTCTGTGTGTGTGTCTGTGTGTGTGTCTGTCTGTGTGTGATTAATCTTAGTAAAAATACAGTGAACAGAATGTGTGAAGTCCTCCTGAGGTTTGTTGGAGACCCATGCTGAACAAACTGCATCATAAAGGCCAAGGAACACATCAGACAGTTCAGGGATAATGTTGTGGAGACGTTTAAAGCAGGGTTGGGTTTTAAAAAGTATCCCAAGCTTTGAACATCTTAAGGAGCACTGTTGAATCCATCATGCGAAAATGAAGAGCACAGCTGCAAACCTACCAAGTCATGGCCGTCTAACTAAACTGGCAGGCTGGGCAAGGAGAGCATTAATCGGAGAAGCAGCCAAGAGGCCCATGGTAACTCTGGAGGAGCTGCAGCGATCCACACCATTGTTGAAAGAGCCATAAAAAGTCCCATGTGCAGTTTGTGAGAAATCATGTGGGGTACACAGCAGCATGTGGAAGAAGGTGCTCTGGTCACATGAGACAAAATGTTTAACTTTTTGGCCTAAAAGCAAAACACAATGTGTGGTGGAAAACTAATGCTGCACATAACTCTAAACACACCATCCCCACTGTGAAACTTGGTGGTAGCATAATGTTGTGGGGATGCTTTTCTTCAGCAGGGACAGGGAAGCTGGTCATAGTTGATGGGAAGATGGCTGGAGCCAAATACGGGGAAATCTTAAAAGAAAACCTGTTTGAGTCTGAAAAAAACTTGAGACCGGGGCAGAGGTTCACCTTCCAGTAGGAAAACGACCCTAAACCTACAGCCAGAGCTACAATGGAATGGTTTTTAGATTAACCACTTGCTTACTGGGCACTTAAACCCCCCTCAGTCCCAGACCAATTTTCAGCTTTCAGCGCTGATGCACTTTGAATGACAATTGCGCGGTCATACAACACTGTACCCAAATGAAATTTTTATCATTTTTTTCCCACAAATAGAGCTTTCTTTTGGTGGTATTTAGTTACAGCTCGGAGTTTTATTTTTTGCTAAACAAACAAAAAAAGATGCAAAAAAATAAAAACAAAAAATCATGTTTTAATAGTTTGTTATACAATTTTGCAAACGGGTCATTTTTCTCCTTCATTGAAGTGCGCCGATTAGGCGGCACTGATGGCTGCATTGGTGGGCACTGATGGGCTGCATTGGTGGGCACTGATGGGCTGCATTGGTGGGCACTGATGGGCTGCATTGGTGGGCACTGATGGGCTGCATTGGTGGGCACTGATGGGCTGCATTGGTGGGCACTGATGGGCTGCATTGGTGGGCACTGATGGGCTGCATTGGTGGGCACTGATGGGCTGCATTGGTGGGCACTGATGGGCTGCATTGGTGGGCACTGATGGGCTGCATTGGTGGGCACTGATGGGCTGCATTGGTGGGCACTGATGGGCTGCATTGGTGGGCACTGATGGGCTGCATTGGTGGGCACTGATGGGCTGCATTGGTGGGCACTGATGGGCTGCATTGGTGGGCACTGATGGGCTGCACTGGTGGGCACTGATGGGCTGCACTGGTGGGCACTGATAGGCATAGTTAAGGCGGCACTAATAGGCACAGATAAGGCGGCACTGATGGGCAAAGATGGGCACAGATAAGATGGCATGGATGGGTGGCACGGATAAGTGGCACGGATGGGCACTGATAGGTACCACTGATAGATGGGACTGATGGGCACTGATAGGTGGCTCTGATGGGCGGCACTGATGGGCACTGATGGGCGGCACTGATGGGCGGCACTGATGGGCGGCACTGATGGGCGGCACTGGGGTGCAGCACCTTTGCGGCAGATTGTGGGCACTGTGGGGGGCACTGTTGGTGGCACTGCTGGATGGCACTGTGGGTGGCACTGTGGGTGGCGCTGGGGGCACTGCTGGGTGGCACTGATGGGGGGCACTTACTTTCATTCAGGATGGCACTGCGGTGGGCAGGTGGGCACTGGCAGGGGGCAGGTGGTCAGCTGTATTGCTGGCCGTGATCGGGACTGATGTCCCGATCACGGCCGCCGGTGATCGGCTTTTTTTTTCTCTCCTCGCGCTGTCAGCGCGAGGAGGAATAGCCGATTACCGGCTCCGTTCTGTCACATGATCAGCTGTCATTGGCTGACAGCTGATCACGTGATAAGGGGTCGGGATCGACCCCTTACACGGATCGGTGATCAGGCGAGTCTCATGGACTCGCCGATCACAGAGCGCGCCGCGCGCGCCCCTCAGGGGGCGCGCAGGCCGCTCGTAACCAGGACGACGTCAATAGACGTAGTCCTGGAAATGTAGGTCCGCGCTAATGCCGTCATTTGGCAATAGCACGGATCTCAAGTGGTTAAAGCATATTCATGTGTTAGAATAGCCCAGTCAAAGTCCAGACCTAAATTGAATTGAGAATCTGTGGCAAGACTTGAAAATTGCTGTTCAGACACTCCATACAATCTGACAGAGGTTGAGCTGTTTTGCAAGGAAAAATTTGCAAAAAATATCATTCTCTAGATGTGCAAAGCTGATAGACATTCCCAAAAAGACTTCATCTGTAATTGCAGCCAAAGGTGGCTCTACAAAGTATTGACTCGGGGGGGGGGGGGGGGGGGGCTGAATACAAATGCACGCCACACTTTTCAGATATTTATTTGTAAAAAAAAAGTTGAAAAACATTTATCATTTTCCTTCCACTTCACAATTATGTGCCACTTTGCGCTGGTCTATCCACATAAAATCTCAATAAAATACACTTAGGTTTTTGGTTGTAACGTGACAAAATGTGGACATTTCAAAGGGTGTGAATATTTTTTTTCAAGGCAGGGTGCCACTGCTCTCTATAGGTTTGAATACTGAGCCATGCTCTGACAGTAGTGACTCCCCATTGCTGTCATGCTCAGAATCCTCTAGGCCTCTTCACTAGTGTAACTTTCGTTTGACATTTTGGCCAATAAATTTGCAGGTAAAAGAAAAAGCACCTGGTCGTCAAGGACTGTTTGAACCACTGCAAAAAAAATTAACTGCCTACTCTCTAGCTGCAGTACTGTGTATTGGAAGGGATAGTGATCTACTGACATGGAATTTTGGGGAGGGGGGAGGAATAAAATGCAGGTTGCTTGCAGGTGTCGTGGCTGATCCTACTAATGCTGCGTTTTTGGGAACACTAGACTATTGGGGAAGCTACTATAGTTCTGATGAAGAATATTGATCCATTCAGGCTATACTAGTAATGGAGGTGTATATGTTCGCTTTACTGGCAAACAAAGTTGAAATGTATTGGTGAATATGTGGCAGGCAATCTGACGCTGCCTGGGATTGGCGTTAACTGGCGCTATCTAGCGTCACCCGTGACACCAATGCAGTGATCAGAAAAAAGATCTGCACGCTGTGTACTAATGACACTGTGAAAGGGTTAACTGGGGGTGATCAGGGAGTTGAAACGTTATTCGGGAACCCTGACCCTATCTGGGATTGATGTTAAAGCTAGCTAGCGTTGCCAGTGACACCAATAGTGGTCGGTAAAGAAAAGTACACACTACACCTAGTGACACTGACAGGGAGTGAAAGGGTTCACTGGGGGGTGGTGATCAAGGGGTTTAAATATGCCGAACTGTGTGTTCTGGTGTCAGTGTAGTGCTTTTACGCAATGTAAATGTTACATTGCGCAGGATGCTTTGCAATTCATCAGAACTATTCAGCAGGTCCAGGCCAAATCTGATCACTGTGGGGATGGCAGGCGTGCCTCCTACCCGTGGGCACGAATCGCGTACAAGTACATGATTTTGCACACAGAGGCCGCCCTGCTATTCAGAAGAGGTTGAAGGTGTGTTTGTTTTTTGTTTTTTTCCCAGTTCTGAAACCCATAGCATGCTTTCATCACATCTTGGACTTGACACCTTTTGTACGTCCACAAAAGTTTTGAATGGTATTAATCAGTTATAGGGCTCTATTTTCTAAAGCTGGAGAGTGCAAAACCAGGCTCACTTTCTGCTCAGACCAATCCGTTTCTAACTCCAGATTGTTTTATTAAGCTTTGGCAATGAAACCTGGAAGCTGATTTCTATGAAGAAATTAGCCTGATTTTGCACACGCAAGCTTTCGTAAGTAAACCCCATAATCTCCCTTCATTGCGGAGACTTCTTGGTTTCCATTAGGCTCCAATTACACCTGAGTGGAGCTGCAGCTTGTTACTTTTTTGCTTTTTTTTTTTTTTAAGTGTTTTTGGAGTTGCACCATTAATTTAAATGGGCCTCCCTCCACTCCAAAAATGCTCCAAAAGGCTCACGTACCAAATCTTAGCAAATGGGTGCGTTTGCGATTTTTGTAGTGTGTTTTTGTTGCTCAACAATCGTGGCAAAATTGCACCTTGTTTGGGTGGTAAGAAATAATGGCATCACAGACGAGTTCTGCTGCGATTCTGGAATCGCGGGAAGAATCGGCGCATTTATGTCCATGATCCAAATCACACAGGTGTAATTAAAGCATATAAGGGTTGGGATTTTTCACATTCCTTTTCTTTCAACTGTCAACCGTTTAAACCACTGTCAGTTTGTTGCTCTTGCCAGTCCTTGTCTAAAGTGTATTCTATTCATCAGATATCTGAGCGGATCACATGTGATATCTGTGCAGTGCAAATTCAGCCATACAGATTGGCTGGATTTGCATTGCATTCAGGCCAAAGTCCTGTAGGACCCTATTTTTGGTGCGCCCAAGACTCTGAATGCATGGGTGTTCACACCCATGCGATCAGATTCATGTCCGATCAGACAGTTTGCACTGTAATATGTGAGCCAATCTGGGGGTTTCATCAAGTGTATTGAGACTTCTAAATATTAAAGTGCAAATAATATCCTTGATTTTGGCCCATAAATCATGAAAATCAGTAAAAATCAATATAGTGCGCAGTAATTGATCAAGTGTCCAATACTTCAATAATACAAAATGCAATTATCCATATTCTGTTGTAGTTAAGTGACTTAAGTTCATAAGACAAAACCCTGATGCGCTGTGAAGTGAATCATTTAGAGCTAGTTGGACATGAGATTGACTATGTGAGACCACCACCACAGAGATACTGGAGGCTTACCAGAAAGCCAGTGACCCCCCCCTTACTTTGAGGCGGGGGGGGGGGGTGTCATATAAGGCTTGTTGGATCTGAGATCCTATTGGAGAACTGTCCTAGTAATTAGAGCCTGAAGACATATCCCAATGTGTCGGGCCTTCGCCACTAGATGGTTTCCTCAGGCACCAATTCTCCAGCTAGGATCTTCCTGCTGTAGTGTATGTACTCCAATATCATATAAGTGGGAAAGGTTTTATCTCGGTGTGTGTTTTTTGGGGTTTTTTTTTTAAACGTTCTTTTTAATCTTTCTTATTCCATAAGGAGTGAAACAAATTCTGCTGAGTGAGCCTTTTGATAAGAAGTGGCACGGAATTGATTTGCGGTTTATCACGAAGGAAACAATATTGTTTCATCACAAATAGACTTTCTTCTAAAGAGCATTTTTTTGGAACTGGACCTTTTATTGCATTTCTAGATTTATTTTGCATATTTATGTTCTATTTATTTATGTTTTCATAATGTGTATTGTTTTAATATATGATGATTTGTATGACAAAAACTGACAAACGCAGCACAGGTTTGTAGCACAAGATCATTTTATTTGGTATACTAATTTCTATTTTTATAACAAAATGTTATCATCTAGCAGTCAAAGCAGACATACAATAATGGATACTGATTAAGGGCCCATTCAACACACCCCACAGCTAATGGATATTTTATTCTGAGCAGACCTTCCTTCCCCTTCCCTCTTGTTCAAATGTCATTTTTAGTTGATTTAAAATGGAACGCGTTGGGGTAAATAAAGTATTTTTTTTTTTATGCTTTCCAGGTGGTTTCAGATGTATATTTAATCTTTGTGGATGAGATGTTTCAATGTGAAGACCAGAATAATTCTTCTCTTTAACCTCTTTGTGCCCATGCTCTAGCTGAAACACTGCTACAGCACAGGCCTAAATTGCCAGGAGGGTGCCCATGTATGTCCTCTTGTGCATGTGCTGCCTGCAGGCCTTGGGTATTGCGCTCTGTGATCAGCGAGTCCATGAGACTCGGGCGGTCAGATCGGAGTAAGGGGCCGATCTCTTACCACATGATCAGCTGTCAACCAATGACAGCTGATCACGTGATGTAAACAGAAGCTTAAATGTTTTTTTTGTTTTGTTTTTTTCCCCTCATGCTGACAGCGTGAGGAAAAAGAAAATGGCTTGTGTAAATAGGACACCGGTTATGCACACAGAGAGCCTCTGGCGCCTCATCTGTGTCGCCTATCAGTGCACATCAATGAAGGAGAAAAATTACCTGTTTCCAAAATTTTATAACAAACTATGAACTTTTTTTTTTTTTCTTTTTCAAAATTTTTGGTCCTTTTTTGTTTTAGCAAAAATAGTGATTAAATACCACCAAAGAAAGCTCTAATTGTGTGAAAAAATTTGGATACAGTGAATTGTCATTCAAACTGACAGTGCTGAAAGCTAAAGATTAGCATGGGCAGGAAGGGGGTTTAAGTGCCTAGTAAGCAAGTGGTTAACGCAACCTTAACTGCAGCGATCAGCTCATAAAAAGATTGCCAAAGGCTTTTCAGTTATCCTCATTGCTCCAGACTGGCTTCAGAGTGTTGTATGCAGAGCTTATTCGCCTATCGGCGCATCACCTTCTACTGGATCAGCCAGATCTGTTATCTCAAGCACCGATCTTCAGCGTTGGCTCTTGAAACACAGGTTCTAAGAAAAGGGAATTTCAGATTCAGTAATCCTGAATCCACTGGATTTAACTACTGTGGAATATTTTATTTTCTTACATCAGGGGACACAGAGCCATGTAATAACTATGTGGTTAGATCGGACCATCAGGTGCTGGACACTGGCATGCCCCTTAACCCCTCCCACTACTGGGAGTCCTCAGTTTTTTTGCCAGTGTCTAAAGTGTTGGGCACGTGTAAGCCCTTGTACACACGGTCGGAGATTCCGACAACCAAATCCGTCGGATTTTGTCCGAAACTGTTGCATACACACAGTCGGACAAAGTTGTCGGAAAATCCGATGGTTCAGAATGTGATGACGTTATTTCGTTACGACGGGACTACGTTCAGGCTAGTAGCCAATAGCTTTGATGTAGGAATTTGATCTGAACATGCGTGGCACTTTGTCCGATCGAAATTCTCTACACATGATCAGAGTATGTCCGATCAGAGCAGTTTGTCGGAAAATATTTCCGGCAAGTTGGAAATTTTGGTCCGACGGATATTGACGGAAGCAGTCCGATGCAGACCACACACAGTCGGAATATACGACAAAACGGACCGATCGGACACATTCCGTCGGAATCTCCGACCGTTGTACTAGGGCTAAGGATGTGTTGTACTGAGCTCCATGGGCAGTAATCCTTTGAGAGCCAGCCATCCTGACCGGATCCTTTCTGATGTCTTTGTAATGGACTAAATGAATGGTACCTGGGCCTCGTCACCCGAAGACACAAGGTTTTGCTTGCAAATGCTTTAAGAGCTGGGCCCTGGGATCCAGTACTTTTTGGTAGTAAGGCCGTTAAAAGTTTACTGGCAGGGTCTTCTCGCAGGTCCAGGATTGTGGGATAACCTGAGTGTTCCCCGGTTCCTGAAGGTTTCCTTTTAAGGTCTCGGCGCCTACCGTGAAGGGCGAAGATTGTTGTGGTGTGTTTTTTTTTTTTTTTTTTTTTTTTTTATATCTCTAATAAACCTTGCTGCGCGATAAGGTAGGGGAGATTTTCTCAGGAATCTCTCCTTCCATGTATTGTGTTGTCATGTCTGTGTCACCACTGGAGACTGTATTGAGTACTCACCATTCTGATGTTGGAAACAGCAGAAGCTCCACTCTCCTCTCCGTGCAAGCCAGCTCAGACCCTCAGGTATGAAGGGTGGTCTGATCATTTCCTGGGCCCCCAGATTTGGTGATTTTTTTTTGTCTAATTTTTGGCAAGCTGCGGCCGCTCGCTGAGCAGAGGATTTGCCCGCCATGATGTCGGCGCTCACGCGGGAGATTCAGCTGTCCCTGTTTGAAAGAGGAAGGGGAGGGGGTCGTTTCTGCGTGTGGGGGGGGGGGGGCATGGCTAAGCAGCGTCAGACGCTGGCCACACGTGTAGGAAGTAGTTTAGAGCTCTGCAAAAGAAGCTGCTGCCTGGCGGTGGGGGGGTCAGAGCAGAGTGGTTGCTGGTCAGGTTTGGTGACACAGGCATTTCCCTTTTGACAACATTGTACTGTATAGCTAGGATTAAAGTGGAAGTAAACCCATCGATTTAAACAGTTAAAAAAAAAGGCATGCCGGGAATGCTAACTGCACATTGGCTGTGCTCTCAGCCAAGCTATCAAACCATCCAATGGCTGGTGTCATAACGAATCACATGTGCAGCACCATAGCAGTTGAAGATTAACAGAGGCAAAGATGGCAGCTTCCTTGGCTGAAAATGATAGGGGAGTTTACTTACACTTTAATAGCAGTTATTGTACTGTACTTTAGCCTAGCAAGTGAAACTTTATTTTGCTTGTACTGCCTCTGCTTTGTACTGTAAGTTATGAGTGGCATAAGGGACCAGGAACTACTCTAAGGGTTCTAAGGGGAAGGGGTTAATGGTATACAACAAACTAAAAACCCTTCCAAAAGAATGTCTTCCTCCCCTGAGAGGTAAAAAGAAAAATACGGCCAGTCAGGTGAGCCGTCAAGGGTAGAACACCTCTGTCCCTGTGTATTTCATACAAACAGTTTTTTTCTTCTACCATTTTAAAAGATTATTGCTATGTCTCTCCATAGTAGGACTAAACATAGCAGATTCCCATCTAGTCCTCTGGGCCCTTTTGTTGAGGTGCAGGATGCTGGGGATCAGGTAGATCTTCCCAAATATTGGAAGATACTTATTTTTCCTCTTCGGAGGATCCTAACAGAGAGGGAGTAGCCGCACAAGTCAGGTGTTTGTCCACGCCTTTACTTAACCCTTTTGCCTGCAGCACAGGCTCTTGAGGTATCTACCTCTAATAGGGTTCATTTGAACCTCCCCCACCTGGGGATATTTTTCCTATTCATGCTTAGCTATGTATTCTGAATGGGAACATTTCTATGAAAGAAATGGGGGTTCCAGCTATTAATGCTGCAATCACCTCAGTGAGCAGTCTCGCATGTCCAGTGAATAAAGCACTGATGTTAAAGGATCCCACAAGTTAAGGTTGGATTTTCCTTTTAAAGCCAAAATGTCTTTTGCAGTTCTGGCTACAATTAGAGTATCTCAGTCCATTAACCCTTTAACGTCTGCTCCACTATTTTGGTGGAGCACATTTTGAGTCACGCCAATGCATTGGAATGTGGACTCCAAGGGGTTAAGGAACAGGTGTGAGATTTCTGAAAGAAGTCCCTGAAAGATCAGCAGGCCCAGCAAGGGGCTGGTGTATTTGACACACCGTCTCACAGATGCTATGAAGGACTCGATTGTTTAAGCCCTATGGATTATACTTGGACTAGTGCATTTTTGCAGAGGTTCGTGGCTGAAATATTGATCAGCCGAAGCACCAGGTGAAAGCCCTTAGCCAGTCTGTGTCCCTTCCTGGGTTATGACTATTTCGAGTGGATAAGTACATCCAAAAGGGGTAAAGCTCTATTTACCAGTAAAAGGAGGTTCAAACAGTTCTGCTTTAATCGTGCAGCCTTTCCTATGCCTGGGTTATCTGCCTTTAGGCAGTCTTGGTGGCCTTAATCAGGTTCAGGAGAAAGTTCCCAGGGGCAGCACCAGGATCTTGGGGACAGCCCATAAAGCAGAATGCTAAGGCCTTCTCATGAATGAGCACCCCCAGTCGTTTGGGTAAGGGGAAAAGTCCTATGATTCTCAGTCTGGCAGGAACAATGTTAAGAGCAGAGGGATTTCTGCAATTTTTTTTTCTCTAGGTTACATCTACAGTTTCAAGAGCCCGGATGGCCCAGCCGGCTTTCGATCTGAGGGTCCGGGGTTCGGGTCCTGTTTGCGTGCTGCCTATGGGGTCCTTGGAGCTGCTGATGTGGCAGTCTTTATGCAGAAGTGTCCATCTCCTCAAAGAATGCTCCTAAGGTTCCAGAGAAAAAAGAGTCTTTCTGGCCTCTGGATCAGCTGTTATCCCAGTTGCCGATATCAGAGATTCCCTTAGTGGAACAGGTTTTTTTTTTTGGCTCAAACCTTTTAAGGTTCCAGACCCATTCTAGACCTCAGAGATCTGAATCGGCACTTGAACATCTGATCCTTTCATAATTCGATCAGCTGTGTCCATCCTGCAAGGATAGGAGTTGCAGATCTCCATGTGCCAAAGTTTCCCGCTTACCAGAAATTTCTGTGGTTTGAAAGCTAAAATTATTTTTTCAATCGCGGCACTGCTATTCGGCTTAGCCACAGCACCACGAGTGTTCTGACACCTCCTTTATCCAGCTTAAGGGCTCAAGGCATAACGGTCCTAGCCTATTAGAAGATCTACTTTCAATAGATCATTCAGTCTCCGGTCTAAAACCAGAGTCTTATCTCAGCTGTAGATATCTGAAATCTCTAGGTTGGATTCTCAGCCTAGGAAGATTCTCCTTAAAACCATCAAGGAGGTTACTTAGGAGCTGGTTATAGATACCATACAGAAGAAGGTATTCTTACCCCAGTCGTGAATCAGTTCCATTATAGGACTAATTCAACTTATCAGGATAAAGGAAAATTCCTTCATTCGGCTGCAGGAGATTTTTAGGGGAAATGGTGGCCTCCTTCAGGGTCGTCCCTTACGTGCAGTTTTAGTCAGACTGCTTCAAGACACCATCCTGTTGGTCTGGAATAAAGAGGATTCAGGCCTTGTTTGTTTCCAATACGCTTGGCTCCCGACATAGGTCAGAGCCTAAATTGGTTATCCAGCAGGAGGAAAAATCTTTATCCTGCAAGCTGTTAACAGATGCCAGCCTTCAAGAGGTCCGCTAGCAGGTGGAACAGACACATTAGTCTTCCCAGTGGATCAGTTTTCACTGATCTATGCATTTCCTCCAGCTCTGCTACTTCCGCACCTTCTCCGCAGGATTAAGCAGGAACAGAAGGTGATTCTGGTGGCCCCAGAAGAGATCATAAAGATGGCAGTAGGAGTCCTTTGGACTCTGCCATTATAGCCAGACCTTCTTGCACAAGGAGTTTAACAGGTTTGACTGTTGAATCCCACTCTATAAAAGATCATGGGTGATCTCCTTCGGTAGTGACTGCTTTGACTAATGCCAGGAAGTCGGCTTCCAGAAGCACCCCAGGAAGTATGTCAATAGGCTGGATTCCTGCATATGGGATCTGAAATGAAGGTGGCCTTGACTTTTATCAAGAGCCAGATCCAGGCTGTATCAATGTCTTTTCCAATGGCTTCTTGCTTCCCACTCTTGGTGCATAGCTTATTCAGTGGGTAACACGGTTTATTCCCCCTATCAGGGCACCTCTAAATCCTTAGGATTTAAGATTGGTTATTACTATGGCTTTGTGTCCCCTGATGTAAGAAAAGAAAATAGGATTTTTATAACAGCTTACCTCAAATCCTTTTCTTTGGTGTACATCAGGGGAGACAGATCCCTCCCTTCTTATACACTTTGATTGCCTGGCTACAAAACTGAAGACCCCCAGTAGTGGGAGGGGTTATATGGGGAAGTTCATGCCTAAAGGGGCGTGCCAGTGTCCAGCACCTGATGGTCCGATATAATCAGTTATTACTATGGCCCTGTGTCCCCTGATGTACATAAAAGAAAAGGCTTTTACAGGTAAGCTGTTATAAAAATCCTATTTTTCTTCATTGGTGTGGTTTGTAGGGGCTTCATTACATGCCTTCCTGGTGGCCCGTGTTGATGGTTTTGTTGGAGGTGGAACAAACCTTGGCCCTTAAAGTTATATTGACCCCAACCCCCCCCCAAAAAAATTTTTACTGTAGCTTACCAATCCTTGAATGTGATGGCTGGATTTACTGTTATTTTCTTTTTTATCTTTTTTTTTTTTTTTTCCTCCCCCCACCCCCATTAACTGGTGATCTGGAAAGTAACACACTTCCTGCCTTAAGTTGTCTCTGGATGGAGGAGCAGTTGGGGATCCTAGCCATAGAAAGTAGAATTGTCAATCTGGGGAGACGGTAGTGGCTGTAGGAGTTTGACTTTATAGTCAGTCAGTCAAGTCCAGCTAATGCTTTTTAAGTAGGTACAGCAAGTTGTTTGTTTGTTTTTTAAGGATCAGTTTTACATTAATAAAAGCTGACTATTATAAGCATCTCTTTCAATGATAAAGGATAGGTTCACCTGCACCCATTTTCAGGGTGTAACATGTTATGAATGCACCAGCCCCCTCGAGTCCCCTATACCCATTGTGAAAGCAGACCAGGGATCTTCTCCCCATGTCTGCTGCCAGAATTTAAAAAAAATGTGGCCTTAGCGACTGTTGGCTTGTAGTTGTCAATGAACTGCCCCTGCGCTGTGCACACTGTAGTAGTTGATGAAGTCCTTCCTGACGGAATGTATCAGCTTGCTTTACAGGCTCCTACAATAAAAATAATAAATGCACAGGCATTTACCTGCAAAAAAAAGTGCATTTATTATTTTTCTTTAAAAAAAAAGGGGAACTTTTCCTTATCTTAACCCTTTAACAGGCCCAGCTGTCAACATATTGGCTGGATCACCAGGTAAAAAAAAAAAGATACTCTTCAAAAAAATAAAATGCCGCACATGTCTAAAAATCGGTAAACTGCAATCTGATACAATTTATTTTAATACTTAAAACGGCAGTTGTCTGCCACTTTCATCACTTTCATCATTTTGGTCACTAGGGTTTCTAATTATCCAAGTGGTCTCCTTTCACCTTAATGAGAATAATGTGTTCCCTTCCTGTGTCTGGCACCAGTTCATCCCAGAGAGTTCTCTTTCCATTGCCTGGCTGTGGTGAGAAGGGTCAGGGCTTAACTTTTGGCTACTGTTTCTTCTAAGCTGACAGATTCTGCTTAATCAAAATGGCCATAAAATGTTTTTCAGCCACCTGATCCACTAGTTCTAAGTGGATTTGTTGAGTTATTGTGCAGGCCCATGAGATGTGTCTTGTTCTATTAAAGCTCGCTTTACTAGGACAGAGTGCTTCTTGGACTTTTTGTCATCGGACCTCCTGTATCTCATATCTAACATTTTTATAGATTCTTTTTTTTTTCACTTGTTGGATCTACCTTTTTCATGTCATTTTCAATCAGAAAGCTCTACAAGAGGATCTTCATTCCCCTTTAGTTTTCTTTATTTTTTTATCCTTTTAAAGGATAAGTTCACCCTTTAAATGTTGGAACACACACTATCCACTGAGGTGGACACAAGGCTGACTCCACATACCACCTTATTCTGACAAGCCAGCAGCCCCAGTGCTGGGATAGGCACTTGTAAATGTAAGGAGCCATTTGGCTTTACTTGTTTTTACTTTTTATACATTAAAACGGTATTGCACTATGGGTGTCTTTTGCTCATTGTGTATATCCTGCGCTTATGAGGAGGAAGGTTCCTATACATCCCCAATCATATCCATACCAGTAGGCACTATCCTGTACAAGCACTAGTTGACTATCTAAGTAAAGAAGCCAAATTGATCTGGCAAGCAGATTGCATATCCATTCACTTTTGGGTGTTGTTTTTCTAAGTCTATGGTGAAGGCACAACTCGGCTTATTTGGGGCACATCATCACATTTGGAAGATTTTTGTTGGAATTTTTATATACTTTATGATTAATAAGTGCAACTTGATTGGGACTGAAGAAAACATAGGTGTGCGGGTCTCCGCCTGCCAAGCCATGTCATCCATTCAGTGTTCTGTGAATTGGAAAACTACACACCCCCCGCAGCCTTTGTGACTGTTGGCTTGTAGTTCTCCATGATCTACCGTTAGTGTGTATCTGCCTGCCCGTACAAGGTACGAGCAGACAGATATACTGACAGTGTTCAGGAGTCCTGCATGGCACCTGGCACCTGTGATCAGTTCATCGTCGAGCCTGTAAAGCATTGCCCCTAAGTTAATTCACATTTTTCTCAATCTTTTGAGGGGCACAGCTCTCCTCATTCCCAAATATGCTATTTTCTCTTTTGGACTGCTTGCTACAAGGGAGCAGTATGAAGGGAAATGGCATTAAACCAGGGCTCGACAAAACCCGGGTGCCAGGTCGCATTGGCGACTAGAAATAGCGACCTCGCGCCTGGGGCAGCACAGCTGGGGGTATCTTGTCTCTGTGGACCCCCCCCAGCGTGATCGCGTTGGGCCGTTCTGCCGGCGGCCGAAAATTTAGGCCGCGGCTTTGAGGCCTTCTGCGGTCCTATGATTCCTTATGGAATCTGGCGCCCTCTTGTGGTCGCCGTTGGTATGACAAACCAGCAATGCCTCTGCCTGTTTTATATTACCTGTCTCTTCTTCCCTTTATTTAGAACCCCCTAAACATTATATATATTTTTTATTCTAACACCCTAGAGAATAAAATGGTGGTTGTTGCAATACTGTCTGTCACACCGTATTTGTGCAGCGGACTTACAAGCGCACTTTTGTTGGGAAAAATAATTTAGTTAATAAAAAAATAAGACAACAGTAAAGTTAGCCCAATTATTTTTTATATTGTGAAAGATAATGTTACGCCGAGTAAATTGATACCCAACATGTCACGCTTCAAAATTGCACCCGCTCATGGAATGGCGACAAACTTTTACCCTTTAAAATCTCCATAGGCGACGTTTAAAAAAATTCTACAGGTTGCACGTTTTGAGTTACAGAGGAGGTCTGGGGCTAGAATTATTGCTCTCGCTCTACCGATCACGGCGCTACCTCCTATGTGTGGTTCGAACACCGATTTTATATGCAGGCAGGACAGGGCGTGTTTAAAAATTATTATTTTTTCTGCTTATTTTAACTTTTTTTTTTTCCACTGTTCTTTTAAAAAAAATGTTGTGTCACTTTTATTCTTATTACAAGGAATGTAAAAATCCCTTGTAATAGAAAAAGCATGACAGGTCCTCTTAAATGTGAGATCTGGGGTCAGAGAGACCTCGGATCTCATATTTACACTAAAATGCAATTAAAAAAAATTGTCATTTGAAAAAAATTAATAAAATGTCCCTCTAAGAGCTATGGGCAATGACTTGGAGACGGGGGGGGCGGCGACGGCGCTGCTATCTTCCCCTCACTCGTCTCCATGTCAGGCCAGGGACAGGTCCGGATCGCCGTCACGGACCTGGCTCCTAACTTTTTAAGCTGGCTCCTAGATTCCAAGCAAATTTGTCAACCCCTGCATTAAACCATATCCATATTCTCCAAAAACAAACAATACACATACTATACATGTTTTTCTACCTTTATTTTTTGGTAACATCCTGTCTCAGCTACTGCTCCTCTTTTTACTGTCTTACTTTTGTTTGGAACGAGCAGTGCATGTTGGAGGTGAAGTGGAATGCTCTCTGCCCACTACAGATATGATTGTTCTCAACCGCAAAAGAGGGTGGCTATGTTCCTACATCCAGTGGGAGTATGGAAGGTAAATGTAGCCACCCTCTAACAGGAAGTTTGATCAGATTACATATAAATAATTTGGAGGAGACTTAGACTGGCCATACATTTATACCATTTTTTTCTTTTAGGGTTACCAAAACCTTATAATATGAGGTCAAACCTAAACAATCTCAATTTGAATGCAATCAGGCATGCCCTTGCACTGCATAGTTGAAGGAAAATCTAATGGAATGGAATAAGAAAATCTGTATAATGTATGGCCAGCTTAAAGTGGTGTTCTGCCCACCGTTGCAAAAATGAAAAGCCTGCAGCTGCTGACTTTTAATAATCTGACACTTGCCTGTTCTGTAGTCCAGCAATGTCAGCACTGCAGTTAATGTTTCCATCAGCTGTCGGGTGCATGCTGCCTCCATTGTGAGTAAGGAAACCTACTGTGCATGCGCGAGGCTCCACGCCTCTCTCCTACTGGCCTGAAGGGAGCTCAGGCACTGACATCAATACCCATGGCTGAGGCTCCCGGACGTGGGAACAGAATACCTGTGACAGACAGGTATCCTGCCCCCTCCCCCAAAAGGTGCCAAATGTGGTACTGGAAAGGAGGGGGGCAGAGAGGGGGGAACTCCTGCTTTAAGATCAGAATATATAGTATTTTACCAAAAGTATTTGGGACACTTGCCTTTACATGCACATGAACTCCAATGGCATCCCAGCCTTAGTCCATAGGGCTCAATATTGTGTGGAATGTTTGACGCTTCTTCCAGAAGCGCATTTGTGAGGTCAGGCGCTGATGTTGGACAAGAAGGCCTGGCTCGCAATCTCTGCTCTAATTCATCACAAAGGTGTTCTATTGAGTTGAGGTCAGGACTCTGGGTTGGAGGAACTTGCCTGTCCTGTACAAACTCTCTGCTTCATGTCTTTATGGACCTTGTTTGTGCACTGGTGCACAGTTATGTTGGAGCAGGAGGGGCCACCCCCAAACTGTTCTCACAAAGTTGGGAGCATGAAATTGTCAAAAAAAAATGTGTTCGTAAGCTGATGCCTTAAGAGTTTCCTTCACTGGAACTAAGGGGCCAAGCTCAACCCCCTGGAAAAACAACTCCACACCATAATTCCCCCTCCACCAAATGATTTGGACCAGTGCACAAACAAGGTACATAAAGACATGCATGAGCGAGTTTGGGGTGTCCTAACCTCAACCCGGTAGAACATCTTTGGGATGAATTGGAGCAGAGACTAAGAGCCAGCCCTTCTCCTCAGACATCAGTGAGCTTCTGGTAGAATGGTCAAACATTCCTATGAATAGTCTTCCCAGAAGAGTTTAAGCTGTTATGGCTGTAACAGGTGGGCCAACTCAATATTGAACACTATGGACTAAGACTGGGATGCCATTAAATGTGCGTTTAAAGGCATGTGTTTCAATACTTTTGGTAATCTAGTGTATGGGTGTAGGACTTTTTTTTTTTAAACTGTAGTTTATTTCTAATGAGGACAGGCCTTTGGCTGTGTCCATGTCTCCTGTAGGTGGCAGTATAACGCAAGTTTAAAAAAAAAAAAAAAACTTTAATGGAAATACCTCTAGTTCAGGGCCCTCCACTTGTTCAGGAACAAAAATTCTCATCATGTCTGAATGTCAGTGTTTTACAATGCCTCATGGGATGTGGAGTTCTGCAACAGCTGGAGAGCCATAGTTTGGAGATTCCTGTGTCTAGTTGATTTAAAACTAACACTGGTTAAACTAGAAAAGGGTGCATTTAATGGTATTTTCCTGGCTATAGATTGCATAGAAAATTAAATCATGACAACTTTCCTAAGAAAAAGCTTTGTTTGTCTAGGATAAAAAAAAATTTATATATATCTTACATTATGACCTCAACAAATCAGTAGGGTTATAGCAAAAATGTAAGAAGTGCTCTAGGCCACAAATGGGATATAAATAAAAGTGTGGCTTATTAAAAAAAAAAAAAAAAAAAAAAGTTCAAAACAGAAGTCAAACTGACTTGCTATTCCTTTTAAGGCTTGTATTAATTCTACTTTATATGAAGTGTCTGTCTGTCAGAGAATTGAGTTGGTCCAGGTTCTAAAAATAAAATAAAAAAAAATTATAATATACATGAAACAAAATGGTGGTATATGAAAAATAAATAAAATGTAATGAGGAAAATAGTTCTACAACCTTTGCAGCATTTGTATGCCTGAACTGAACAGCATGATGAGAAAATAAAAAACTGTTAAAATAACCTTCATCTTTGTCAATGGACACGGTTGTCTTCAGTGGAAAAATGCAAATACCAGTTCGTTTACGGTTCTAATACTGTTTTAGTTTGTTTTAATTGGGTTTTTCATTGGTGCAGAATAACAAATAATCGTTTGTATTGTGTGCTTTCTTTAGTCTCATGAGCGAGTCAGCAAACGACTGCACCAACGCTTCCAAACATGGCTGAACAAGTGGAATATGGAGCACGTGAGCCGGGAGATGGCAGCTGATACCAGAAAGTGGCTGTTGGGGGAGGGGGTGGATGGTATGGTGCCTTGTGCCACCACCCGGGACTCAGAGACCCTACACTTTGTGGACATCAACAAGTATCGAGTAAAATATGGACCACCTTTTAAAACACCATAAAAACAACACATGCAACAAACAGCCCTCCATCGCTGAACTGACTGAAGTAGTCCAGGCTTTTCTGAAGGACATGGTATTTTGCCTAAAAGAGAAGAATCATTGGCAGAGGCATGACTGTACCCAATACTCAATAGAGGATAAAGTAATCTCTTCTGCTGCCAGAGGAGGCGCTGTGATCCTAGGGGTTTAATGTTACTGAAAACCTTCTGCCAACTGCCCCACCAGTTAGTCTTAGCAGACCTCCTGTTATTCCTGGTGTGTAAATACAAGCGTGTAAATAACATCAACAAAGGTTGTCCTATACATCTCCTGTACCCATTTCTTATTTTATAGCAAGCACTGTCTTAGTTTAATGTTCTGTTACCTATCTTTGTAACATAGTGATGGGGGGTAGGGGACATCTAAAAACCACAACCTCCTTTATTACTGTTTCTACCAAAGGGAGTCTATTGAGAGTGTGGTTTATATATATAAATATATATATAGAATTACAGTATATATGTCTAATCGCCCCGTCCCAGCGCCTCTTTGCTGTATTTCGGTCAGTGTGAGTGTTCTCTTCTATTCTCCTATCCTTTCTTCTGCCCCTTTTTTTAAACACAGTGTAAATAAAGAAAAGGTTTGGTATGATTAAGTTTCTGATGGAAGCTAATAACCTCAGCACTGCATGATCTCGCTGGTCACCAATACCGTCTCCAAGCTTTACACAGAAAACTAAGGATCTGGTAATGTAAATGTGCAAAACGAAGTCAAAGTTATATTTGGCTTTTATACACCTAATACAACTGTCAGATTCCTACAGCAATCCCATGATGCTTTGTTTTTATTATGCTTATTAAGGGGTTATTACTTCTCCCTTTGCCATAAACACATCACTTATGTGTAAGGTGAGGATCCCCCCCCCTTTTTTATTTTTTAGTTACGTATGTTGGGTACCAACAGTGACTTCCTTGCAATATTTTCCAGCTTCATTTGCCTACCGTGACTATTACAATGCATTGCTAAGGAGTCTCCGATCTGCTACATCTTCGGTAACATAAGAAAAGAAGGCGCCATCACCTGCAACTTGAAGGGTAGTTGATTTAGTTTTGCATAGTGGAACAAATCACCTCTTTGGTAGGCTGTTTCCTTTGAATGTTTATGTAGGTATTATACTTGCTATATATGAAGAGCGCCCACGGTTTTCTAAACAAGCCATTCTCAACCCGAGTTGAGTTGCTAATGGTTCATTGAGCTGTGGCAGATTGACTTTCCATCTGATGTTGCCTGCAAAGTTCTAAGCCCAGCACCACTTGGAAGAGCAAGTAGCTTGCCAACAAAGTTACTGTAAGGGTGGCATTCTTCCCTCTGACCGCCAATGTAAGAGCATGTGCTCCCAATTTAATATATTTTAGCCAGGGTTTCCTGGGCACTTGAAAATTAAATTTGAGGGCTGTTGTAAACAGTCGGGTATTTAAAATGAAAGTCAAGACATAAGATTTGGACCTAATTGAGAAATTTGCAGTACCCACCCACCAAAAAAACAAACTGAAATAGAGCTTGAGACTGCCACTGCTGACCACCCTCTGAAGATGCTAGTTGTCTGGGTAGCTGTCTGATTTCATTACTGTCTGACCTGCAACAAGTGTCTATCAGATCAGAGTGAAGTCAGCCCTTGACCTGTATATTTTGTGCCAAACCAATGATTTATGTTATTTTTTTTCGTTTTGTTTAATAAACGTTATTTCATTTTTTTTTTTTTTTTTTTTTTTTATTATTTTTTTTTTTTCTAATAATACAAAATCTATTTTTAAGACCCATTGTTACAAAGGAATTGGATAACATTGGGGTTGTAGTACAATACATCATGAAACATTACTGGCGCATGTCATGCCATACTACAGCAGGTTAACCATCTTTTCATTATCAAAAACCAACATGGCTTAAGTGGTTGTAAAGCCTCAAGTTTTTTTCACCTTAATGCATTATTATTATTTATTTTTTTTTTTGCATAAACATTTTATAACCTTTTTAAAGCAATACAGAAAAAGAATTTCCACATACAATATACAGTCATGTTAACAGAAAAGTGAACCATGCACCTTAATGCATTGTATGCATTGAGGTACAAAACCTGCAGCTACCCCCCCCACCCCCCAGAGGCCCCCTTTTCCTTACCTGAGCCCAATCCAATGATGTGCACAAGCGCAGCGGCTCCACCCACTGTCTCTCATTGGACAGATTGATATCAGCTGGAGCCATTGGCTCCTGCTGCTGTCAATCAGATCCTGGGGGATGGGGCCAAGTCCCACTGTCTGTGTCAATGTATGCAGCAGCAGGACTGTGCAACGAACCTGCATGGGTGCCTCCATGGAAAGCATCTTTCTGTGGGGGCACCTGACGAAGAGGAGGGGGCCTAGAGCACTGAGGGTGGATCCCAGAAGAAGAGGATTGGGGCTGTTCTGTGTAATTGCACAGAGCAGGCAAGTATAGGCATGTTTGTTATTTTTATTTATAAAAAAAAAAAGTTTACCAAACACTTTAAGTCTTACAGTTATAAGCTCCTCATGGCAGCCAGTGAACTAGTCCAGTCAGCAATGACAGCCCGCATAATTTCTCAGTACATAGTTCTGAAATTGTTTACCCATAACATTTTATTGTGAAGGTGCCAAAGAATTTTCTAAAAAATCAGGTCACATGATGCTGCTGTACTATTTTAAAAGATACAGCCTAGGTGACCTTTGAGAGGTAAATCTCTACCTGAACAACACGGAAGAGATCAAAGATCACTGGGGTGCGACACCCCCCCCCCCCTTTTTTTTGTTCTATAAATTAACTAGAAAGTCCCCAATAAAATAAAGGATGACAAAAAGAAAACTTAGAAGAATATAATAAAACAAATGTGACTGTAAAAATATTAACCTATCATACCTTAAACGTTGGACCCCTTTCATATGGATTGGATCTGTTTTTTCTCAGCAGGGGGATCCGTCTGCTTACCCCCCGCTGAGCCGCTGTCTGATTACACCTGATTACAATCAATCCAGCCAGAAGGAGGAAAACAGATTATTTTTTTTATTTTTTTTGCTTGCCGAGTCAGAACCAGAGGCAGCCGGGTGTAAACAGACACAAGTCAGTTTACATCCTACTGCCCATAGAAGAGATGGAAGGGTCTTGCTCAAAAATGGACAGCTGCACCTGATTGGACTTCTCGTGTGAAAGGGGCCTTTGCTTCAGTGAGAAAATTGAAGTTCACTTGCGTTCACAATATTTTTGTCTGGTGAGTAATTTGTCAAGCCCACATTCCTGATGCAGTCCATCATGAAGGAAAAACAGGCGGCCTTGCTCAACTAGTTTCAGGCTTGGCTGGCCTTATTGCTACTGTCTGTTCTGAGTGCCAGCAAGTGTAAGTAGTATGTAAGACAGGGTATGGGATCAGTTGTTTATACAGCTGAGTAAAGGGGTCATGAGTATGTAGAGCAGAGTAATAGGGGGTCTGTAGTGCTGAAGCAGTATCCTCCACATGCAGAGCAGTGTAGGACAGTTGTAAGATTACTACCTAGTCTGGCACGCCAGCCCTATTCTTTCATCCGTCACACACAAGCGCCTGGAATGGACTGAAGAGGAGGGCAGGCAGGGATTACAGTGAGGCATATCACTTCTGTGCCGCTTTGTAGGTGGGGGAGGAACACTTTTGGCTAAGGGTTGGCAAGGCAGGGAATCGACGGGTTGCCAACCCCTGGCCTAAGAAGATGGTTTTTCTGCAGATTGCCAAGCTGGTAATGTGGTATAGCCATGACACTGGCAGGAAAAATGCTCAGGAAAACACTTAGCGTCTGTTCACACTGACAGGTCAAATCTCGTGACAAGTTGCAACCTATTGGCGGCATTGACACTGTTCAAATCGGTGCGGTGCCACATCGAGGGCTTAGAGGGAAATTACCAATAACATAAAAGTCAAAATTTGATGGACATCCATTGCACAAAATACCTGCCCCATTTGGGAAAAAAAAACAAGATGAGGAACAGCCTGAATTGTATTTGCAACACCTGTGCCAGCAGTTTTGACAGCCAACTGAGACAGTTTTGCCAAGGACTGCAACAGATTTAGTTCTGTATGAGAATAATATAAATTTTAAATGCTGCTTCTTCATCAAAGCCCTGCTACTAGCTGGTAATTCTGCCGTTTTAGGGGCACAATTCTCGAATTATTTTGTGTCAAGGGAAGAATGTTCTGCAGCCATGTGGGGGTTGCGTGTTCAGCTGTCAGGGGTTCTCGTAAGTATGGAATACCTGGGAAGCACACATGGGCTCCTTCCCCTCTGTGGGAGGATAAGACTTCTGAGGCAATTTCTTCTTTCAGAGAATTGGGACTGTGGATGTGTGCTCCAAAGAGGAATCTCTGGGTCCAGGGCTGTCTCAGACAAAAAAGATGATGGCAGATAGGGGTCGCATTAAAATTAAGTTACCGATGCCCTTCAGTTTCTCATCTGATGCCTTGGGAGATTCCATACAAAAGCTTTCTAGAGTTTCTCCACAGGAGACAGATTGTATAGCTCATGTGTTGGTAGGTAAAATTTCAAGGGAGAGGGTACCCCTTTTTTTGGGGGGGATGCTTGTTTGTACCATCCTTGGATATTACTGTGGGGGAAGAGCATGCTCCTACCCCTTAAAAAGAAGGTAAAGGTGACAGGCCAGAAACCAGTGATGCTTTTGGAATCCAAGAAGAGCTTCTTTCTGCAGTTTAAGTTGTGTCCTGAATCAAGGGAACCTTGGGCATTTGTGGTAGGTGCCATGGTGACTGCTTGGGATCAGTTTTCCCTGAGCTATATAATAAGTACCTGTAATAAATAAATAATAAACCTATGCCTTCCCCATAAAGGTAGAGGCCGTTTCGAGATTTGTGATTCTGATTGCATCTGCTTAGCCAGGAACGTGGTATGCAAACATCGTTATTCTCTTGGCAGATGACCTGTGGGCTCTTCCAGATCTCAGTACTTGCTGTTGCAGGGTTTGATCTACCATCTTGCTTTACAGTCGCTGACTTTGACAGCATAGCTGTTGAAGTTGCAGATAAAACACGATTGAAGATTCCAATAAAAGAAAGTGCAATGCAGACATTCAGGGCTGGTGCAAGGATTTTTGACACCCTAGGCCAGTGATGGCAAACCTCAGCCCCCCAGATGTTTTGGAACTACATTTCCCATGATGGTCATGCTCTCTGCAGTGTAGTGGAGCATCATGGGAAATGTAGTTCCAAAACATCTGGAGTGCCAAGGTTCACCATTACTGGCCTAGGCAAAATCTCATTTTGCCACCGCTGACTCCACCCTCTTTGCCCTGCCCATGTGACCTATCTGACCATTACACTGACTTACCTGACCCCTACCATGGCCTACCTACACTGACACCTACACTGACTTACCAGACCACTACACTGACCTACTTTACTCTTAGGCCGCGTACACACGGGTGGACTGTTCGCCCAACTTTGTCCGCTGAACAGTGTTTCAGCGGACAGTCCGCTCGTGTGTGGGCTTCAGCGGACAGTCTGTCGAACAAAGTTTTTCGGAATTTCCGTAAGACAGTCCGCTGAAACTTGGTTTCAGCGGACAGTCCGCTCGTGTGTAGGCTTGTTCGACAAACTAAGTTTCACGCATGCTCAGAAAGGATTTACACGGCGAAGGTTGCATTGCAGTGTATTGGACGTCGAATTTCTCGTCCCGTCGTACGTGCCGTTCACGTCATCGCGCACGCTTTCAGCGGACTGTTCGTTCATCGTGTGTGGTCAAGTCCGCTCATGCAAATTTTGAGCGGACTGTTTGCCGGATTGTTTGACAAACTAAGTTGGGCAAACAGTCCGCCCGTGTGTACGCGGCCTTACACTGACCGACCTACCTGACCCCTACACTGACCAACCCAATCATTATGCTGATCTACCTGATTCCTAATATAATGTCAGTGATTTTCACTCACCGGGGTCCTACATGCATCCAAAGACCCTGCCTTGGTGCCTCCAGCTGTCACCAGCCATGGAGCACCCACTACTCTGATCCAGTTAGGCTATAGCCCACGCTGCCGCTGTACGGGACATGCTGGGGGGGGAGAGCGGTCTCTACGAATTGGGGTGGGGTTAGGGGGTCACATGACTCGGTATAGGAGTCACGTATGGGCAGAGACTCAGAGAGGGAGAGGCAGACAGGTCACTGATAATAGAGCTGTGGCGTGCAGGGGATGTCTGCTTCCATTCCATCAGGACAAAGTCCTCCAGTGTTGCGCTGCACCTCTGACACTACTTATGGATGGGGTGGCTGCCGCCTGAGTTAATTACATACAGCAGACAGGCACCCCCTGCATACAGTCACCACCTCACCGAAAACCTACATAGCGCGGAGACTGGCAGAAGACGGAAAGTGGGGAAACCAGCGGCCGGGCGCCCTAGTGGTAGCACCGGCCCTGCAGATATCACAGCTCCCACAATGGACAGAGAACAGAAAATGCATTTCACACAGATGTGTACTTAACCATTAAGCACATCTGTGTGAAACACATTTACTGTCCATTGTGGGAACTGTGATGTCTGCATTGCACTTTCTTTAAAGATTCCAATAAATCATGTTTATCTGCAAAATCATGAAGTTGGATCAGCTACTTCCATGTGGGAACTGTGATGTCTGCATTGCACTTTCTTTAAAGATTCCAATAAATCATGTTTATCTGCAAAATCATGAAGTTGGATCAGCTACTTCCATGTTTCTTCAAGTGTCATGATCATGGTTCGGCCAGCACCAATGGAAGTTTGGAGGGGCTGTGAGTTCATACACTCACCTGGAGCAGTTATCTTCATTAAAGCGGAGGTCCACCCTAAAATGGACCTCCGCTCATCGGAATCCCCCCCCCCCCTCCGGCGCCACAATTGGCACCTTTCAGGGGGGAGGGGGGTGCAGTTACCTGGATAATCCAGGTAACTGCACCCACTTCTGGGATAGCTGTCTGCGGAAAGGGGCGTAGATTACGCCCCTTTCCGCAACTGCCCGCCCCTTTGCGCAAGTGCCCCGCTGCCTGCTGGGAAACGCACAGTTCCCAGAGGCAGCGGGGACCGTCCGGATTGCGCCGCGCGGCTCGCGCATGCGCAGTAGGGAACCGGGAAATGAAGCCGAAAGGCTCCCTTTCCTGATTCCCATACCCAAGATGGCGGCGGCAGGACCCGACTACCTAGCGATCGGCTTCGGGTGCCGACATCGCGGGCGCGCTGGACAGGTAAGTGTCACTATTTTAAAAGTCAGCAGCTGCAGTATTTGTAGCTGCTGGCTTTAAAAAAAAAAAAAAAAACGTGGAGTCCCGGCGGACTCCCGCTTTAAGCATTATACATTAAAGAGGAGCTGCACCTAAAAAAAAAATATTAAAAGCCAGCAGCTACTAATATTGCAGCTGCTGACTTTTAATAAAATCACACTTACCTGTCCCAGGTTCCAGCGATGTCGGCGGCAGATGACGAGCGATCGCTCGTCTCGCTGCTGCCACCGCCGCCATCCTCTGTCAGGGAATCGGGAAGTGAAGCATGACGGCTCCACTGCCCGGTTCCCTACTGCGCATGCGCGAGTCGCGCTGCGCGTCTCTTATGGTCCCCCGCTGTGTCTCTGGGAACTGTGTGTTTCCCAGAACACAACGGGGGGGGGGGGGGGGGGGGGGCGGAGCGTCTGCGGGGGTCTGGCCGGAAGTGGGTGCAGTTACCTGGATTATCCAGGTAACTGCACCCCCCTCCCCCCTGAAAGGTGCCGATTGTGGCACCGGAGGGGGGGAGGGATAAGATTAGCGGAACTTCCCCTTTAGGGTGAAGAACCGCTTTAAGCATAGCTGCTGAAGCCCAGGTCCTGAGAGATGGCATTGTTTCTGACTCTAATCCCTTTACCTACTTAAGGTGAGAACATTGACCTCCAGGAAGGTGTAACACCATACATGGAAAGCCTTTTCTGCCTGGTGAGGCTTCTAAGCTTCATGCCCTACAAGTATAGCATGGGTCACATTTTGGCTTTTCTCCAGTCTGGTGCAGAGAGTCTCTAGCTTGAAGTATTAGCAAGGGATGGATAGCGACCTGTTTTGGAGGCCTATCACATTTCATTCCTTGGTAGAAGCCTTTGCAGAGTTCTGCCTGTGCAGTCTCCTTTGGGATCTTAATTTAATCTTGGTTGGTTTGCAGTCTCCTTTTGAACCTTTACAAGCGGTTCTCTTTTTGGTTGCCATTACCTCAGCTCAAGGGGTCTTGGAGTTGGTTGCACTTAGTTCTTCAGCGATGAGGCTTCTGTCCTTTCCAACCAAAGGTGGCCTCTTTGTTTGACCTAAGTCAGGACATTGTGTTGCCTTTTTTTTAGTTCCAATTCAAAGCATCCTAAGGAGAGGGTGCTTCACTCTTTGGATGTTATCTAAGGGTTATGGTTTCAACAGATCTGTTTGTTTTGCCTGAGGGCCTTGCAGGGGGTCAGGCTGCTTCTTAATCTACTACCTCTATATGGATTTGTCAGCTCATTTCTCATGCCTATGGTATCAAGGCCCATTCCATCTGGAGTGTCAGTACCTCCTGGGCTATATTAAGCCTAAAGCGTCCGTTCAAATTTGTAAGGCTGCAACCTGCTCTTTTCTTAACACTTATGAAGTTCTACCAGGCGAATGTTTACAGCGGTGTTGCCCCACCCCTCATGTTCGGGGACATCCCAAGTAGTCGAAAATATTAACTTCCTTGTGTCCAGTAATGAAAGAAATTTGCAGTTAGGTTACTCTGGTGAATAGATTTTACAGATAAACCAAAGTAGGCATGAATACTAAATGTCCTGTGATGTACTCTAAAGTAGTGGTTCTCAGCCTCAGTTCCCAAGTACCCCCAACGGGCCATGTTTTTAGGTTTTCCTTTACTTTGCACTGTTGCTTTAATTCAATGACAAGGTATTGATAAGAGCTATTTTATCTAAGGGAAGTTCCCAAAACGGCCTGTTGGGGGTACTTAAGGTCTGAGATTGAGAATCACTGCTCTAAAGGCTGGTACATGCCAATAGTTTTACTGCTTCGGTCAGAGCCACTATACTAATGATCCAACCTTAGTACAGCGATCTCCCCCACTGAGCTATTGTGTTCTGACAAGGGGGGTGGCACCCCTGCCAGAACACTCTAGTCAGTGCTCTCAGCCATTGGCTGAGAGCGCTGATCGGAAGCCAGTTGGCTGCTGGTTTTCCAGCATGCTTGGCCAGCCTGTGTCGGACCGGCTGCCACACACATATGCAGAATGTCGGCCTTTTTTTTTTTATAAATTAAACTGGCCGATGTTGCCCGATATTTGGCCTGCGTGTACTGGGCTTTAGAAAGGATTTACAGACAAAACAAAAAGCCTAATATTTCTATAAGCCCACTGGAATCCTACATCATCTGTGGCACTACAGCACATGGCAGTAATGTAAAAATTAAAAATAGACTGCCAATGTAAGGAAGTGTTAGGATTCTGAAATTATTAAAGCGGTAATAAACCAAAAACCAAGAATATATCGCAGCTTACCAATCATTACATGTGGTGGGTGCATTAGCTTTCTTAGGCTGTTTTCATCCGATGATCTGGCCAGTAACACCCCTCCGATATTAAAGTACCCCCACTTTGGATGAATGAGCACAGGGGCATCTTTGAACAGCAGCATTGTCAGTCTGGGGGGAGGGGCGTTAGATGCAGATTTAGATGCACTATTAAATGGAAGCTCAACTCATTATACTTTATAAGCAGTTAAAGCAAAGTTTTTTTTTTCCTTTCGCACAGGCTTGTCAGTTTGACGGACCCTGCTTGCTCAGTGGGGGATTGCTCCGCAGGCCACAGCCTTTATGAGCAGGTGGATGATGGGTCCGTCTCCTCTCACTGTGCAGAGATGGACCTGTCAGAGTCCCGCTCTCCTCTATGGGGAGATTGGATGAAAACAGACCACTTGACTGTTTTCATCTGATCCGTTAGAGCAGTATTTCTCTTGGGGGGGGGTCTTCCTTCGGGGGAGCCCCTACCCTAGTACCTGGGTGGGTCTGTTTCACTCTTTTTTGGCACCGGGTGGAAGTTTTTTGGGGTGTGTTTTGCACGCCATAGGCTTTTTTCAATAGTATTTCTCAACTCCAGTCCTCAAGGCTTCCCAACAGGTCATGTTTTCAGGATTTTCCTCAGATGAAGCGGCTGTGGTAATTACTAAGGCAGCGAAACTGATCAAATCACCTGTGCAAAATAATAGCCTGAAAAACATGACCTGTTGGGGGTACTTGAGGACTGGAGTTGAGAAACACTGCACTAGACCAGGGGTAGGCAACCTGGGGCCCTCCAGCTGTTGAAGAAATACAAGGCCCATCATGCCTCTGGGAGTAATTGTAACTGCCAGCCTTGCAATGCCTCATGGGAAATTTTGTTCCACAACAGCTAGAGGGCCCCAGGTTGACTACCCCTGTACTAGACAAATGGAAAATAGGGTCACCATCCGCCTGGATTTGGCGGACAGGATCAAATAGCAGCGTGTGTCAGTGGACATGTCACCGTTGACATCCGCCACCACATAGAGGTGAATGGAGCTTCTGATCAGGTCTGCCTGAAAAACTGACATGCAGACCTGATCGGAAAGCTCGTGTGAAAGGACCCTTCAGGATAAAAGGATTTACATAAATACAAGCAGGAACATTTCTGTTTTTGGGTTGTAAGATGCTTTAAATTCACACCTTAGGAAGTCTGTGGAAGTTTAGTGCTATTCATTACAAGTATAAATTAAACATAACAGGGTTTGGGATAGTCAAAACTGAGATGTGACCGGGGTGTAACCTTCCCTCCCATATTTTTAACACTCAAAATTCTATTCTGAGAGTTACCAGTCATTGGGTCCTTCACACCAACAACAATTTTGCAACAAAAATCACCTAATGCACTAATCTATTTGCACTTGTATTTAAAAGGAAGGTCAGTGAACATGTGAAACGGGTGTTTAAAAAGTAAAAATGGTGTTGATGTTTTATAAATTGAGGCAAAAGCAAGAAAGTATTGCCAACTTCATCCAGCCCGGTGTTTTCCTTCTCCTGCCCTGGCCAAATGCAACCAATGAGACCTTCCTCTGCATTTAGTTAGGCTTGATGCAATTCCATGTAAGCCCATGCTTAAGCCCCAAACATGGGCCAAATGTCATGTGGCATCAGCTGGTTCAATAAAAATTGGCCCCCATTTGGCTCATGTGTCCGGCTGGCTTCTGACAAAGGAGCATCACCAAAAAAGATCTGGCGATCATTGGCAAAGAACGCTGACCAAAGTGTTCTGGCGAGGGGGCTGTCCATCTCAGAACACAATAGAACAGTGGGGGAGATCGCTGTACTAACATGGGACGCTTAGTACAGTGGCTGGGACCTGAGCTCTTTTTTTTTTTTAGTTCAGCCCATTGAGATTAAAAAAACAAAACAACAACAAAAAAACCTAGGAATGTGCACTAGGCTTTAGTCCACATGCACATACTGTAGGATGGCCGATCCCATGGTTCATTCTTGGCTGCACCCAAGGATTGTAGGAATGTGCTCAGTGTTGTCTGTCCACCACATGGCACATTATGGAATGGACTTGATCAGCAAGATGACCAATTTTGAATAGTGATGAAAAAAACCTTGCATGCATATTCAGACAAAACAAAAAACACACAAGACGGGTTACAGAAAAAAAAATATACATATATTTAGATGTAGCATTGTATTGGTCAGTACATTGGAAAGGAGCAGCCAGGCGACACTGGGGTAGAAGGTCGGTGGGAGCTCTGTGCAGACTATGGTCAGGACAAGCAGTAAGGCATCCTAAATGGGGGGAGCAGGAACAACATGTAGCTCAGTCATCTCCAGCACATAGGTTTAGCAGGGCACGTTGATAGTCTCCTTTTGTGTCTTGCTGCAAAGACAAAGCAATGTTCAAGTCAAAAAATAATTTCTACACACAAAGTACCTATAAATGCTTCAAATATAGACCCCCCCCCCCCCCGCTGATACCACATGCAGTAGCATTTACTTAAAGAGGAGGGCCGTTTAAAAAAATAAAATAATTAAAAGTCAGCAGCTGCAAACACTGCAGCTGCTGACTTAATAAGCCGACTTACCTGTCCAGGGCGCCCGCGATGTCGGCCGCCCGAGGCCGACCCGTCCCTCGGCTCCCGGCGCCGCCATTCCTTCTAAGGGAAACAGGCAGTGGAGCCTTGCGGCTTCACTGCCCGTTTCCTACTGTGCATGCGCAAGTCATGCAGCGCTTTGTGAATGGGACGCGCTGTGTTCTGGGACACACAGTTCCCATAACACAGCGCGACCCATTACCCAGAAGACAATGCGACGAGTAGAGAAGAAAGAAGATCTCCGCGGAGGAGGAAGAGGAAGATTAGGATGATGTGCCTAGCAACAGGCATTTCTGGTAAGTAATTTCAGGGTGGCCCTCCACTTTAATATATTAACATTTATTTCTACACCTTGTATAGTTAGTATAGGCTGCATTCCCACATGCACACTGCTTATGATGTCCACAACAGGATCCAGAATGTTCACACAATGATGCCTACAACTGAAGCCTTATATTGGATTACATTAAGGGCCATTTCACACCAGATGCAGTTCCATTTTTTCTGCACCAATACAGTCAGTTCTGTTCAGTTTCTGCACCTGAAACTGACTGCATGGTGTGAACTAGAGCCATTGGAATACATGGAAAACACTGTGCATGCATTTCTAGTACAGAAAAAAAAGCATACGGGACTGAATGGAACTGCGTCTGGTGTGAACTAGCACTCAAAAAAGGGTGCAGGCAAACATATTGCTAAATGTGTTGCTGCCCTTTAATAATTTTACCTGCAACAGCAGCATTACAAACATGAGCACAAGGTGGCAGTCTGCATAAAGGACTGTTATCAGTGTGTGAGCAGCAATCTAACACTTACCAGCCATGTTAGAGCTGGAGCCTTGCAATCAGCAGAAGTGCGACCTTTACTATACTGCACACCTCAAGCCGTGACTTTGTGCTAATTTTCCTTTCTTCTTTTTTTCTGGCAGAAACTAGTTTGTGTGTACTTAAATGGATATGCCTTGCTGCCTAACGCTAAACCAACAATAATCCTGCTGTCTAAAAACTGCAAAGCAAACAAGCAAATAACTGAATGGGCCCCGAGGCCTAGCCAGCTACGCTTAGTCCTGCAGTTTGCACTTGAAATTATCCAATTATGTGTATGGCAGCTGGAAAAATTCTTATGTGAGGTCTCAAAAAAAAAGTTTCACTTACTGAAATGAAGTAGGACAAAGATTTGTTATATTTCTTCTTGAATTCTGCCTTGATTTTAAGCAAGTCTACCTCACTGCGGGATACCATATTCCGGATCAAGACTTTATCTTTGGTGCCTTTTCCCTGGAAATAAAAAAGTTACAGGTTAATTCCCAATTGAATACTGACAATTCACAAAAGACAAACCTGCCTTTCAGTTCTAAAATAGTCTACATGGAGGACAAACTAGACTTCTCAGAGGCATTCTGTTTAGAAATCTAAAACAAAACTTCTTTCTTTCTCATCCAGTGGGGGATACAGAAATGTATACAGGTCACACTTGCCCAGAATCTGTGGCAGTTTTCCATATGGAAAACGGCAGCATTCCCTGTTATTTAAGGGCAGACCTGTGCTAGCTTCTATTTCAGGGCAGGCAGGTGGCATATACACCATCTGCTTAATGGGGCACACGCCACTTAGTTTCTGAGCAGGAAGCCTAGCCAATTCCCCTGTGTGTACGAGGTGCGCCATTTGTTTGGATCACCGGGGATTGTGGTGTCCCTGAAAGTTTTCACCAGCTACCAACTGTCTAGATTTCTGGAAGTCCCTACGCCTTGCCTCTATGTGGTTGAAACATCTGTTAGACACAAATGAGAACCATCTCGCTGTAACAGGTTAACCCAGAATACACCACACTAACAGTTCTTTAAATGTTTGTTCTGTGCCTTCTGAGGGTGCCCACATCTGCAACCTGGGATCGTCTCCTAAGAATATAGAGTTTAACTTGTCGCTTGAGTCCTAGGTCTACCAGGTGGGGCCAAATCCTCTGCCTTGTTGGCACAGATTTCTACTACAGCCACACAAGACTATGGCTGATCTATCCTCGGCTGCAGCTGGCTTCTGAACCATTTACGAGAGGGACCATTTTTGATTTGGAGTCACTTCAACCTCTACCTGACAAGATCATCAATAAGGAGTTGCAGTTTTCTGAATTAAAAGATCGTTTCAGCCAAATCTGAAGAATCTGCCTAGTAATTCTAATCTCAGGTGCTTCAGAGTTCCTGCAGCTGAAAAACCTTCCCTTTGCACTTACTCTTCCAAGGTCTTCCTCAATGGGGTTTAGAAACACTTTCATATTCAAGGATCCTACTGATCAGCAGTTGCAATCCCCCTTTAAAACCCAGTGGTTGCAGGGTTTGTTCGTCATTGTTCCAGCCCCTGCTTCAGTTCGGTCAGGGGTTGTACTCCAACCTGGTCAACTGTTCTTTTTACCAGAGCAACATCTATCCTCTCTTTAAGTCCAAAAGGTTTTGCATGATACCCATCTTTTTTTATTTACACATGCTGGTAGTAGGAGGGGATTATACTGAGCTGTACTACATTTTTTTTTCTGTTTGACAATATCTGGACCCCATGCAGTATAACCCTAAGGTGAAAGGATTCCTGTGTCCATTGATGGACTTTAAGAAAATAATTTTACAGTGGGTACAATTTCCCTTTCCCTCCTATACTTCGATAAGAGTGAAAGTACACCTATGGTGTAAAGAGATGCAGGACTCATTTCCCTTCAATTATTTAAAGTTTGGAAGAGACAATTATTAATAAATATTCAGTTGAAATGTTTACAATTGTGAATGTTGCTCTTACCTTCATTGAGTCGTACAGCCTGTCTGCAAAATACAGGGGCTTGTTCTGAATACACTGCACTGTAGGAGAAAAACAATAAGGAGAGGTTACAACACCGACATATCAAGCTGGCCATGTTGGTTACATAGTTTTATTAAAGGTAACTGGAAGTCTGATCTATACCCCTGCGCACCTGTGTAAGGTAATACATTTGTATTGTGTGAAACGCGTGTACCAAGCAACTCCTGTGTCATGTGGTGTCACTTTGGGATGTCCAACAAAGGATTTAGGGAAACCAGTCGTGATGTGCAGCCATGCTTTCATTTTCTGTCACTGGGGATCCCAGACGCTGTGATTACATTATTGTAGTGCCGGGGATCTGTCATTTAGCGGCGGTAAACATGAACGGGCGTCAAGATTGGCAAGGATTTACAGTGCTGGAAGCCTTTACTGATGATGGACTTGCATTAGTGGATGAAGTGGCTGACAACGTATTTACATCTGGGGACATTAGTGAAATTATTTATTTTCAATTTACTCTTAGTGGGAATGGGTAAGTGGTACTAATGTGTGGTGGTGAATGGTCTGAGCCTGTGTGAGGTACGGGGTAACTAAACAGTCGTCAGAAGTGCATTAATTTGTACGTTTAAAGGATACAAGCATGTTTAAAATAAATATGCTCACTATCCTCTATCTTTTTTTTTTTTAATAATCTTTATTTTAGTCAGCATTGTGAAAAAGTAAAGGACCAGAAATTAAACCTAAAATAACCTAAAAAAAAAAAACAAAAAAAACAAGGAAAACAAACAAGACCATAACAAAATAGGTACAGTATACCGAAGTACCAGGAGTCGTCACTCACAAAATAGGTAACAGACACAATAGATGGGCCGAGAGCTGCCTCGACACTATTAAGCACAAGGGAACTCTCCTGTGTCACAAACTTTCGGTCCCAGTCGACATATCTGCTCTCTCACCGACAGAGGAGCGGAGAGAACCAACCACTCTCAGGAAAATAAAAATGTGTCTAAAGCTTGCATAAAATTATTCTCCATTATCCCGAGCCATCATGTGACTGAGCGCCTGTACACACTCCAAAAATATGGTTGTGCCCTTCACACCAGGTTCAAAGCTACCGAGATGCGGTGCCTGGTAAATAGATAGTGGATGGGGAACGATCAGCTAAGGTTAATTTTTTTAAATCTGGGGTCTGCCAACACCAATAATGCTATTTCTAAGCTGGACGACATTGAAACTGGTTGGGCAATAAGTTCCTTCCAGTTTGCCCAAATGGACTCAAACCTCTTGCGTCTGTCTTTACATGTGGCAAATCACTCCTCCGCCTCCATGATCTCCCTCACCTTCCGCATCCACTTCAAAATACATGTAATATTTAGACAAAATTTGGACATGGAGACATCAAAGTTGTCAAAATTGATGATACAGAAATCTTATACCCATGCGTTTCAGAGATGAATGTGGTCTCCATCAGGGGTTTAATAGGAAATATGAAATTTAAAAATTACAAATATACAATCAATTCAGCATATTTAGCCCAAACTGCATTGTCCATGAGGAAAAGTGCCATTGACTTACATTTTTTTGAATTGCACATACATAAAATTGTCCAAATCCATTTTTAAAAGGAGAAAGACCCTGTCACATGGAGTCAATCCGCCATCCCATCCACATTGTCCCTGCTTGGAATGAAACTCAGAGAGGTATCTCAAACCTAGATTCAGTGTCACAAAAGAAATATATATGTGGACCATACCCCAAAAATCGAAAGGGGGCTTTGGTCCTAGGTTGGAGCGAATCACGTGTACTAGGGCCTATAAAGCAGGAATCCTGAAAAATATGTCATAAAACTTGTATATAGATGGATTAAAAAAAAATAAAAAATAAATAAAAATGTATATAAATCTGTCCATAGTCCACAAGTGTTTGTATTTTGTCCACAAGTTTTGTTCATCCACAAGCCGAATCTGGAATGCTTGGAATGAAACTCTTTCAGAGTTTCATTCTAAGCAGGGACAAATGTGGATGGGATGGTGGGTTGACTCCATGTGACAGAGTCTTTTGCCTTTTACAAAATGGATTTGGATGATTTTATGTATGTGCAATTCAACAAAATGTAAGTCAATGGCACTTTTCCTTATGGACAATGCAATTTGGGCTAAATATGCTGAATTGATTGTTGACCATTTGTATTTTATAGATTGCACATTTCCTGTTAAACCCCTGATGAAGAAGACCACATTCATCTCCAAAATGTGTTGGGTATAGGATTTCTGTATCATCAATTTGCACAATTCTGATGTCTCTATGTCCAAATATTACATGTATTTTTCTAGATAGTTAATAAAATTATTACAATTTTTTTTCTATACTGTGTATTGGTAGTGCCTTAAAAATCCCACCCCTAGGAGTTCCTCTCTATTCCATATTAAAGGATATTAGGTAAGGCCATAGTTACTCTTGGCTTCTCCACACAAGCTTAATAAAAAGACTACGGAGCTCCATGAAAAAGCATCTGGGTAGGCAGATAGGTACCATCTGCAGGGGAAGAGTGTCATTTTTATGATATTAGTGCAACCAACCCAAGTGAAAGTAGTCTTATCCCAAGACTGCAAATTTAAGCTAAACTTCTTTAGTAATGGGGTGTAGTTATGGGTAAATCGACCTTCCAAACTACTAGTAAGCTGGATTCCCAGATACCGTATTGAAGAAGATGTCCAAGCAAAAGAGAAAGCTCCCTTCAGGGCGGTAGTCATGACTGGAGATATCGTAATCAGCAAGATCTCCGATTTGGTATAGTCGATCTTAAAGTTAGAAACCTGGCTATAAGTTGCTAGTTCCTCCATCAGGTTTGGCAGTGAGACTGTAGGGTTTACCATGTGAAATAGGACATCTGTATATGCAGAAAGTTTATGTTCTGAAGAACCTACAGTAACCCCTCTGATGTTTTGATTAGCTCATATTTTCCTGAGCAGAGGTTCAAAGACCAGAGCAAACAAAAGGGTTGAAAGTGGACACCTGTCTTATGCCGTTCCAGATAGGAAACACTGACGATAAACAGCCATTCACCTTAACCTGAGCGGTAGGAGATGCATAAAGGAATGATATCCAGTGCAACATCTGAGGCCCCAACCCCAGCCTAGCCAGTACCGCATTGAGAAAGCCCCAGTAAACGCAATCAAATGCCTTCTCGGCATATGTGGAGAGAATCAAATATGGGGGCAGATGGTCACATGTCTGTGCCCAATGAATGAGTTGTAGAGCCCGAAAAAAGTTATCTCGGACCTCCCGGCCCACTATAAAGCCTGTCTGATCTGGGTGGACTATTTCGGGGAGGAGATTGGTAAGGATTTTGGAAAATAGTTTTAAATCTGTATTCAATAAAGAGATTGGGCGGTAGCTCTGTGGGAGCTTTCCTTCTATCAGGAGGACAGGGATGTGAGCCAGTGAAGCCCCCTGAGGGAGATGCTCTGCAGAAGCCAAGGAATTGAAGAAGGAGGAGCACATAGGTGCCTGTATTCTCTCGATAAATTTCAAACAGTAGGTCTTTGTGAAGCCACCCAGCCCTGGGCTCTTCTCATCAGGAAGTGACTTCACTGTAGCCAACTCCAGCTTCCAGATAGGATATGGCTATGCTGCTTGACAGATTGGGAAGACCAGAAGAGGAGAGATTGGTCCCTACTGCTTCTCCAGCAGACATAGCGCAGAAACAAGCAAGGATAGAGGTCAAATTATACAGGGCCGCGTAATAGTCCCGGAACAGAGAATTTTCATGTTATGTTGTACAGGTTCCCTCGTGGGGGAAAGGAGTTTATGAACATTATTATTATACAGTGCCAACAGTTTGCGCAGCACTTTACAGCATGAGGGCAGACATGTGACGATACGCCCTGCTTCAGGAGAGCCCTGGTCAGTCATGCCACTCTTATTACCATGTTCATAGTACTTATGAGCTACATAGCGTAACCGTTGGCAGAATCCTCTATCCTTTTAAAGGGACGTTCCGGGCACACTTTTTAATTTATTTATTTATTTTTTAACACTAGCTGCTGACTTTTAACAAGGACAATTACCTGTCCAGTGAGCCCGCTATGTCGGCGCTCCCCGGATCCGCTGTCGGCGCCGGCATTTTAACAGAGGGAAACAGGAAGTGGGGCTTCACTGGCCATTTCTTACTGCGCGAGTCTCACAGCGCTTTGTGAATGGCCCCATTGTTTTTGGGAGACACACATGTCCCAGAAGGCAACGGGGCCACTTACCAAAGAGGAGGAAGCGCCACGGAATAGGAAGAGACAGATTAGGAAGACTGCCTAGCAACAGGGGTTTCTGGTAAGTTAAAAAAAAAATGTCCAAATGTTTTTTTTTTTTCATTTTAAGAATATTAATGCTATTTGTATTTTAGGATGGCCCTCCACTTTAAAGACCAAAATAGTAAACATTCTGCACAGGAACTAATGTATGCTTCCCAACAAGTCAGGGTGTTCGTTTTTATGGAAATGTAAGCGCCAACATGTCCCTTTCCCATCTGGCACATGTGCTCAGCAATACCAAAGGCTATAATTGTCTCCCCTTTTCCCATAGGCTGGCCAAAGAGATAGGAATCATTACAACCTATGGGGCATCATCAGAAGGGGAGTATTTTCAATTCTAATCATAGAGGGAGCTAGACAGAATTATATTTATATTTTTTTAGTGTAAAACGTCCACTTATTCTTCAGACTTAACATTCATTGAAATGTACGATTCATAATTTAAGTAACTAAGAAATTGGTAAGCATACAGTACCCCCCGACAATCATCTCTCTGTGTAGAGCAATGTTTATAGAATTTACTGATCCTCCTAATGATCACAGTTTAAAACAGAGAAAACAACTTACCAAGATTAAGGAACGCATTCTCCAGGTCACCTTTCACTTCTTTCTTTATGCTCTCCTGCATGTCATATGGACTGTAGCTCTTGTACCTCTCAAACACTATAATTGAAACAAACAACATTATTGGCAAAAAAATAATAATCTGTGAAACATAATAGGGAAATAAAAACAGCAGCACACATCACACAATGCTAGGCATGCAGTTAACCCCTTGATATTAACCCCTTCCCAGTCAGTTTCATTATGACAGTGTCGGTGTACAGTATTATCACTGTATTAGTGTCACTAGCGATGTCAGTGTCAGTAACTGACCCTCCCAAATAGTGTCTCTTAGTGCCAGATTGCCCACCACACTATCACAGTCACACTATAAGTTGCTGATCATCGCCATTACAGTATAGCATCTATAGCCACATCATTTTCAGTACATATACCATAGTCAATAGACACTATAACTTTTACACAAACCAATTAATATACACTTATTGGGATTTTTTTTATTTTTTTTACCAAAGTGTAGCAGAGTATATTTAGACCTAAAATTTATGAAGACTTTTTTTTTAATTGGATATGTTTTATAACAGAAATTAGAAAATATTGTTTGTTTTTTCAAAATGTTCGGTCTTTGTTTATATAACAAAAACGAGTGGTGGTCAAATGCAACCAAAAAAAAGAAGAAAAAAAAAAAGAAGGAAAAACTCTATTTGTGTGGATTTTTTTTTTTATTTATTTAATTTGCGTACAGTGTTGCATGACCACGCAATTACCAGTTAAATTAGCATAGTGCTGAAAAAAAAAAAAAAAAGAAAATGTGGTCATGAAGGTGACCACCTTCCGGAGGTCAAGTGGTTAATTTATATATATATATATATATATATATATATATATATATATATATATATATATATATATATATATTATCTCTATCTATCCCCGGAGTTCTGCTTTAAATAGCCAATGCGAAAGACATGAACAATGAATAAAAATCTGGTCTACAGAGAAAAGCAGTGTGGACAGCAGACAAGGAGACTTGAGCAACATCTTACAGACCTCTGGGGAGAAGGTTTTTGTGTTAAGAAGCAAAAACACTCTTTCCTGCCATTTTCAGGTACACATCCTGACTGAACAGTGAACCAAGACAGCTGCAAGACACTTGTATACATCACTTTACAACGTTCATGTACAATGGTCAGCTCTCAAATTTAGGCTACAGAAAAGTACACAAATATATTGATTGTGCTCTATAGTTGTGGGGGATTAGTTGGAAATTTAGGCTACTGACCAGCGGTGGGCTTTGTTCATGAAGGTACTATATAGTTCCTTGTGAAATTCAAAACCACAATTGGGCCAAATGTCAATACAGAAATGCTTGAAAAAACTGGCCACCAGCCCATTTTAACCCTTTTAATCACTTGCCGAGCGTGAAATAGCAAAATGGCAGCTACAGCACGATCAGCCAGTTTAGGGAGGGCATATGTTTTTCCCCCGGGGCCAGCAGGGGGCCCCATGAGAGTACCTCCATCCCAATCTCTGCTTATCCCAGTGCCCATGCTCTATCCCACAGTGATTCACCTCTGTGGCAGCCGACATCTCTCCCACCTAAGTCTGCAGCACATCACACAGACTCAGAGGATCATCCTCCTCGGCTCCGATGTACACAGACAGAAGGGGGAGGAGATATCTTACACAGCAGGAGCCACGCTGATTCTGGAGGTCTGTGTATAGTAGGTGGGGGGGGGATTTTCCAATTCGACCCCCCCCCTACTCCAAAGTAAAGAGTTGCCACCTGTCCCTCTCTGCACCCCATCCCAGGGAGCCCCTCGGTCCTTATTTCAGGGATCCTTCTCTGTTCTCATCCCAGGGGTCCCCTAAAAACCAAATGTGATAGGGAGCTAAGGACAGTAAGGCCTTCTTTACATTCACAAGTTGGGGTGGGAAAACCCTCATAGCTCGTCTGTTTTTACCCCCACTCCAACCACATCCTCTTTAACTGCAGTAGCCAGGGGTGTACACATGTTGCAGCCTCAGCAGGAATTATACACCATCATGCTTGGCATGGGGCTGCTCTGCAAAAAGCCGTGCAAACTTGTGCAGTACAGCGACCAAGTGGTTAAAGCAGGAGATAAAGGTGGCATTGTATTGCCTTATCACATCACCTGCTTTAACCCCTTGGATCCCACACTAGCATGCTGCTACTGCGTGCATTACATATGGTTGCAGGGTGTTTGCAGAGTGGCCCTATTCACTTAAAAAGGTCACGATCACCCAACAAAAGCAAAAGGGGGTATAATTCCTGCCGCAGCATGTGTACATCCTCAGCTGCTGCCTCTGTAGCTAAAGGGGGTAGGGACCAACATATGTAATGTGGGCAGTGTGGCAGGGACACAGGGGGGCCCCCATGATCTCTTATTGCCTGGGGGCCCCCGTGAGTTGTCAGTCCGCCTCTGGATGCACCACTCAGCACGTTCGCTCACGCCCAATGCAGCACGCTCTGGGATTGCCATGTCCTTTGGACAAAGCTAATCACAGATCGGGGTAAAGGGCCAATCCCAATGGTCCTTTACCACGTGATCACAACAGTGTCCATTTACAGCTAATTGCAATGTAAACACAAGCTGGTTATTGGCATTCCTTTCCTCATGCTGACAGCGTGAGGAGAGCCAGTAACCGGCTTGTGTGAAAGGAACATCTACACTTATCAGTGCAGTCCCAACAGTGCTGCCAATCAGTGCCCACCAGCAAAGGAGAAAAATTGCTGGTTTTCATTTATTTAGCAAAAAATAATAAATAAAAACACAGTGGTGATTAAAATACCAACAAAAGAAAGCTATTTGGGTAAAATAAAAAATTATAAAAATGTTATATGGGTAAAGTGTTGCATGACCGTGCAATTGTCATTCAAAGTACGACAGCCCTGAAAGCTAAAAAATTGGGCTGGGCAGGAAGGGGGTAAAAGTAAAAGTGCCCAGTAGGTACCTTGCATTGGGCTTCATGTAAACTCTTCAAAAAATAAATAAAATAGAAACTTTATTTCAGCATCATGGCAATACAGCATAAAACCCTTCCGAATTTTCACATTTCTAGCCCTAACAATCTACTTTTAAAGTTATGGGTACATGATCTATTTATTAGGGGAGGGAAGATTAGATTAGCCGCTGTGCCAGCACATCAAAAACAGATGGGTTACCCTAAACAAAAGATGACTTTCAGGCAAACTAATATTTTATCTTCCCATGTCAACAGCTGTAGGTCATGGTGGTTCTAGTGCACTGCATATTGCCATTCATGTAACACTGGTAATCTCTAAAAGTGAATTGGTGCTCCTTCATTTTTTCTTCCTGTGCGATGCTGCAGCGAGGCCTGGGCATACAACCAAGACAGCTGACTGAAAGAAAGGCAAACACCCCCTCTCATCATAGCCAATGACTCTCAGGAGAATTTGTTAGAAGTTATAAGGCTGATAACAGAAGAACAGAGCAGGAGACAGCTAAGGGACATAGTGCTTTGAAGAGCGATAAGAAAACACTGCAGAGATATGTGCCCAACTCAAATGTCATGAATCGGGTTTACATCCACTTTAAGCGGTTTGTCTAGAGTTCAGCTGTAAGAAATTTGTCCCCCATGCTTTAAAGTAAGAGGTATCTATCCAGCCTACAGCATATTTCAAGGAAATCTTATTCATTTTCAGCACAGTTTTATATGAACGCCATACCTTTCTGTAGATGAGAAATGCTTCTTTCTGTCATGATTGTAATCCACTTGCTTACATCTGTTCCCTTTCTCTTCACTCCGGCCTCGTATAGTTCCTGTGCAGCAATAGGAATTCACAGAAGTATTAGAGCCCTGATTCTGGTTCTCGTGTTATGGAAGAGTGTTAAGTTGGGTACATAAGAAGTTACAATGAATGTCCTTATAGATCAGGGCAGAAGTTCATTTAAATTCTCTATAAAGGCCAATATATCATTGTAAATATCTGAACCCATACTAAAATAAAAGCCATAAAGTAAACCCGATTATTGGAGTTTCAAACTGAAGTTTCACTAACTGGTACACTGGAGAGGCGCTTTACAATGGACAGTATAACTGACCTGTTCATGTGGCTGGAGCCAACGGCCTCTCTTATCACTTACAAAGGATAGAAAACATTACTGACGCTTTAGAGAAAGAAACTTTAATATGACAATTGTATCTGAATAATCTATGAGTGCTGCATGGTTTAAATGGACTTACCCTGGCATCCTGGTCAATCTTCTCATAATCCACCACTGAACCATCCTCTTGCCTCTTACCCTGCATACAAACATACCAGATCACTGGTGAGTTTCTGGGGTTACAGTTCACAGAAGCAATGATACAAAAATTAGAAATTATTTTCCTGTAAGCAAAGCTGCCAGAAGATACAAATGTCACACAGGAATCACTGCAATGGTATTACATTAATTACATACAAGACGGTGTGGTGAGAAAATACAATGGACACCCGGTGTAGGAAGACGTCTACATTTATAGTATCCTATTATATTGGTATTCGTGATTATTTACGTAAAAATTACCGTCGGACAATATTTATGCATTATTAGTGGTAAAATAATCTGTATAAACACTACAACCCAATTGTATAATTTCCTATCTGATTGAACATAATGAGATCAGACTCTTTAGAGGAATTGCATAGTTGATGTATGTGACCATTAACATTAGATATAATCAACTGCAATTAATAAACTCTTCTCCAATCTGTGATACTTCCCATTATCAATTGGATTACTAAATGTTTGGCGTGACTTGTCACAACTCAATCTATTAATGGCAGGATGGGCAGACCATAAAATACCCTACAAATTATTCTCATCTGTAACCGACATAAGGGAAGCCTTACACAGACGATGCAGGGAGACCAGTCTAAGCATTTAATAGTCTGCCCGTGTAGGGGCATTAATCTGAGGGGAAAAATGATCATGAATGAGCAACAGCATTTCATAAAACGTTTGACAAAGACGTTTTATTATTATGTCAGTGATGGCGAACCTTGGCACCCCAGATGTTTTGGAACTACATTTCCCATGATGCTCCACTACGCTGCAGAGTGCTAGAGCATCATGGGAAATGTAGTTCCAAAACATCTGGGGTGCCAAAGTTTGCCATCACTGCCCTATGTGGTTGTTCAAGGACTGTTTCTTTTTCATAAAGTCAAAACATCCACATTCACATAGAGTGTAAATGACACCCGAGCAAACATTAAAGCAAACTAAATAATGTGTGGGATATTGGACTCCTGACCCTCTGAAAATGTCAATTTCTGGCCTAGTATGCCGACACAAAGGTTTCAGTTCTTCCACAGCAAGAATGTGAATCGGGAAAGTAGAGACAAAAGTCATTACCTATTAACAGGATACTTGTTCCAGAATTCTAGCTAGAGGATCAGTATGACAGCCAGGCAAGATCATTTTTACAATGTCTCAATCACACACATAATAGTAGAGCTGCACGAATAATCGTTATCGTGATTTTTTTCCCCCTTGCGATCTGGACAAAGCATTTCCCGATTCTTTCTATGCAGAGAATTCTCTCTGCTGAAGCCGACAAAAGAAAGGAAAGGGGAAAAAAAAAAAAAAGGCAGCCTGCCAAGCCAAGTATCACAACATTCTTTAGTAGTGGAACTAAATGCTGGCCATACACTATACAAAAAAAAAAAAAAAACAGCTGAAATTCTGACTTTTGGCCAGTTCGTTCACTTTTCAGACAGTTAATGGGAACAAAATCGATAATCGCTGGGGCGTTTTTGAGCCGAAAGAATGAAGGACAAGTTTGGAAATTTTCTGCTTAATGAACGATAAATTTGAAAGGTTAATGTGCTTCCCGTCCGAACTGTCTGCACTAGGTATATGTAAAAAAAACGACCAAAAAAAATGGATTCATTTATGTCCACTAAACGATTTATCGGTTATTACATAATGGCACTATCGTAGAGGTCGACCTATATGGGTTTTTCTCTGGCCGATGCCGATATTTAGAAATCATGGCGGCCGATAGCCGATATATGATGCCGATTTTTTTGGGCCGATATGTTAGGCCGAATTTTATTTATTTATTTTTTCCTTTTTTATTTAGGATTTTTTTTTTTTAATCCCCCTTGATCTAACACACCTTTCCCACTGGGGTGTTTTTCAGGCGCTTTTGGGCTAAAAATAGCGCCTGTAAAGTGCCTGCAAAATGGCTCCCCTGCAGTCTGTGTGAAAGACAGAGTGCTTTCACACTGAGGCGATGCGCTGGCAGGATCTTAAAAAAAAGTCCTGCAAGCAGCACGTTTGGAGTGGTGTATACCGCTCCTCCACCACTCCTGCCCATTGATATGAATGGGCACCACTGCCGAAGCACATGCAATGCGATTTGGCAGCAGTGCTTCATGGGCGCATTTAACCTCTTCCTTGGCCGCTAGCTGGGTTAGATGTGCCCCACTAGCAGCCAAATAGCACCGCTAAAATGATGGTAAAGAGCCGCTAAAACTTGCGTTTTACCATCAACGCCTGCCCGCTCCAGTGTGAAAGCAGTCTTCATAAGTGATACAGAAAATTTCTTACATTTAAACATTTATTAAACAAAACAAACCTCCAATCAGTTTACTTGTATGTATGATTTAGATAAAAAAAAAAAAAAAATAAAAAAAAAAAAAAAAACTATATATTAAATAAAAACAGGTAGTCAAAACTTTTGGACGAAAAAAAAAAATGGGCTAACTTTACTGTTTTTATTTTATTTTTATATTTTAAATAGTGTATTTTTTTCCCCAAAAATTGCATTTGAAAGACCTCTGTGCAAATGCCGTGTGACATAAAATATTGCAACAACCGCTATTTTATTCCCTAGGATCTCTGCTAAAAAAATATATATAATTTTTGGGGGGGTCTAAGTGATTTTCTGGCAGAAAATACAGGATTTTTACTTGTAAGCAACAAGTGTCAGAAAAGATTTAGTCTTTAAATGGTTAAACTGAGAACTTCTACACACTGAGATGACTTCATTCATTCAATTGTAAACATTGTATCTTTCTGTTCTTTTCTTGGCAGCCTGCCCAGAGAGGAGGAAAGACGTTTCTATGGCAACTTACACTGACTTCTATTACAGAAGTAATTTCAAAGTCCCGCTGTAGTTCTATATCGGCTATATGCCGATTAATTAAAAAACTGCAAATATCGGCCGATATATCGGTCGACCTCTACACTATCGTTTGCTCTCACGGCCGCCGAATGTTTGTTTTTCGAAAATGGGTTTGGCCGATTTTTCGTAGTGTATGGCCAGCAAAAGGTATATAGTGCGTAAACAACTTTCGACAGCCGATTCTGAATTTTCGTATGAAAATTCCTGAAACGACAAACTCCAAAAATTTTCTGGTATGGAAACAGAATAAACGTTTTTTGTTTAATGTGTACCGTTTTCGTATGATTTTCATACAAGAGAAATCAGAAAAGAGACTCTGCGCTGATCAGAAACAATAAACAAAAGCAGCTTTTGTCGTACAAGAATTTTGGTGCACATTTTCTTTCATCGGTTCCGATTTGCTGTGAAACAATCGGACAAACTTTAGTATAAACATTGTAACAATTTGTCCTTTAGATCAAAAGGAATACACTTTTGTGTGTAAATGAGGGAAGTTTAACCACTTAAATACTAAACCTTTTTTCTGACATTTGTTGGTTTCAATTTAAAATCAATTTTTTTTGCTAGAACATTACTTAGAACCCCCAAATATATATATATATATATATATATATATATATATATATATATATATATATATATATATATATGAATTACACTTTAATTTTAAATAAACAAAGCAAAAACTAACCAGCAAGTTAGTCCAATTTTTTTTTTTTTTGTATACTGTGAAAAATTTTACGCCGCGAGAATCGTGATCTTTATTGTAAGCAAAAAAATCATTTATCACACACACACACACACACTCACGCACACACACGCGCACACACACACACACACACACACACTACTGTGCAAAAGTTTTAGGCATGTGTGATCACCCTTTGCCTTCAAAGCAGCTTTAATGCCTCCATTCTTCTAGATACACTTGCACACATTTTTTGAATTAACTTGGCAGCTAGGCCGTCCCAAACATCTAGGAGAACTAACCACAGAGTCGATAAGACCAGGGCTCTGCGAGGGCCAAACCATAATTTCCAGACTCCTTGTTCTGCTTTACACTGAAGATAGTTCTTAATGACATTGGCTGCATGTTTGGGGTCGTTGTCCTGATGCAGAATAAAATTGGGGCCAATTACATGCCCCTCTGATGTTATGGCATGATGGGCAAGTATCTACCTGTATTTCTCAGCATTGAGGACACCATTGATCCTGACAAATCTCCAAATCTATTTGCAGAAATGCAGCCCCAAACTCGCAAGGAACCTCTGCCATGCTTCAGGGATGCCATACCATCAGGGAGGCATGTGACTGGCCCCAAATTATTCTGCAGCAGCACAATTACCCCATACATACAGCCAATACCATTAAGAACTATCTTCAGTGTAAAGAACAAGGAGTCCTGCAAGTGATGGTTTGGCCCCCACAGAGCCCTGATCTCAACAACGAGTCTGTCTGGAATTACATGAGACAGAAGGATTTGAAGCAGCCTACATCCACAGACGTTCTGTGGTGAGTTCTCCAAGATGTTTGAAACAACCTACCTGCTGAGTTCCATGAAAAACTGTGTGCAAGTGTACCTAGAAGAATTGATGCTACTTTAATCGCTGGCTGACTGGCTCACGCTGATACACGTCGGCAGAAGGGCACGTACAGGCAGAGTAACGTACCTGTATGTTGCCCTTTAAGAAGCGGTTTGTGGGCTCGCACCCGCCGATAACTCCTTGAGTGTGATTACGGGTCACGCGGACTCGATGTCTACGGGGATACCCGCAATCGTCTCACGGAGATAAAGAACAGGGAAATGCTGTTGTAAACAAGCATTTCCCCATTCTGCCTGGTGACACTGGTCACAGCTCCCTGTAATCGGGATCGGTGATCACTGTAGTGTCACACACAGCCCTTTCTTCCCACAGTTAGAATCACTCCCTAGGACACACTTAACTCCTACAACGCCACCTAGTGGTTAAAGTGGTTGTATACCCACATTTTTAACTTTTACCTACAGGAAAGCCTATAATAAGGCTTACCTGTAGGTAAAAAAAATATCTCCTAAACCTGACAGGTTTAGGAGATATTCCCCTCGGTATGCGCCGCTGACTGCAGCGGCGCATGCGCACAAGGGGTTTCTCGCCGTCAAAATCCGGCAGCGCCGGAGCCGCGATACCCGGAAGAAACGCCGAGGGAGCATGTCAGCTCCCTCGGCGTGGATCAGGCCAGATGTCGGGGCCTCGTTCTAAGGTCTTTGCAGGTTTAAAAAAAATAAATAAAAAATGTGCGGGTTTACTACCGCTTTAACCCCTTCACTGACAGTCACATTTACACAGTAATCAATGCATTTTTAATTGCACTGATCGCTGTTTAAATGTGAATGGTCCCAAAATCGCACCAAAAGTGTCCGATCTGTCCGCCATAATGTCAGTCACGATAAAAATAAAAAAAATAGGAAAAAAGAGGAAGGATCGCTGATCGTGGCCATTACTAGTAAAAAATAAAAATGCATAAAACTATTCCTCATTTTGTAGACGCTATAACTTTTGCGCAAACCAATCAGACGCTTATTGTGATTTTTTCTAAACTGAGGGGAAATTATTTTTTTTATATTATATATTTTGGGGATATTTACAATAGCAAAAAGTAAAAAAAAATAATGCTTTTTTTCAAAATTGTCGCTATTTTTTTATAGCACAAAAAATAAAAATAAAAGCAGAGATGATCAAATACCACTAAAAGAAAGCTCTATTTTTGGGGGAAAATGGAGGCCAATTTTATTTGGGAGCCATGTCGTAATTGTCAGTTAAAGCGACGCAGTGCCGAATCGCAAAAAGTGCGCTGGTCTTTGGGCAGCCAAATGGTCCAGGGCTTAAGTGGTTAAAGACAACGGGTGATCATACTAAATATTAATTTGATTTCTCTCCTATTTACTTTCCATTTTGTTAATTCATAAAAATAAACGTAACACTTCTATTTCTGAAAATATTCCTAATTTACAGCATTTTTTCACCCCAGCCTAAGACTTTTGCACAGTACAGTAGATAGAGGTATGTATCTACCTTACACTACAATGCCATTTCTTGGTTGATGAAAAAGAATCAGTTACTGTAGGGCCAAATTGTGCCACTCACCTTAGCAAGCGCCACCATCAGTTTCCTAAAGTCCCCTGATGTGTCAGAAACAATGTCTTTCTCCAATTCTGTCTTATATACTGGAAGAGAAAAAAATAACAAACATTCTGGTCATTAAAACTTTGAGGACCTCTACTGTTCTATTCTACATTAGGCATGCATTTACATCTACACACCACTAGGTGTCAGACTAATCCCACCTCAATCATTTGAGCCTTGGGCTGGTATTAAAGTGATTGTAAAGGCTCGTCTTTTTATTTTTTTTTATATTAATATTATTATTATATTATTATTATTAATATGCATGTCATACCTCTTCTGTGCAGTTGGCTTTGCACAGAGCAGCCTGGATCCTCCCCTTCTCAGGTCCCTCTTCGCTGCCCCTAGCCTCTCCCTCCTTTGAGTGCCCCTCAGCCAGCAGCTTGCTACAGGGGGCACCCAAGCCGAGTCAGAGCTCTGTGTATCCATTCGGACAAGGAACCTGGACCTGGCCATGCCCCCTCTCTCCCCTGATTGGCTGACTGACTTTCATTGACAGCCGCTGGAGCCAATGGTGCCGCTGCTCTGTCTCAGCCAATCAGGAGGAGTGTCCTGGATGGCTGAGGGGATTGTGAACATTGCTGCAGTATAGTATATGTTGTGACTTCTATCAGTGTCTGGTTAAAGTTTGTAGGAGTTTTCATTCTCCCCCGATTGTCCCATGAGAATGCAGGACCCCTGATCCTCTGTCTGCACAGTGCTGATTGGCCCCGTGCTGAACACATGCACTCACCCAAGAAAACAACAAAAAAAACACTCTAGCAATACACATCAAACTGAGCATGTGCAGCCTTGTCCTCAATGCTCTGTTCTAACAGGAGATGGATTGGGGACAGTAGAAAGGGAGGATCAGAGAAGATGGGATCAAACAGCCTTTTTACACAATGCAGAGGATTAACCCCTTAGGTTACACAGTGAATATAACATGCATGCTCTACTGCATATACAGACTGATTTTACTGTTGTGGGTTTAGTAACACTTTAAAGGAAGGGCTGAAAGGCACAGGGACAGGATGATTAAAATCATTTAGAACAGTTGAAATGTTTACTTTCATTTAAATAACATGAATGATTGATGACAGATGGGATGAGTAGCTCATATTGGCATGGCTTTCACCTTTTTATCCTCCAGTTTGTATTAATCACATAACATATGTCTGTCTTAATTATGTTTGTGAAGTTTGCCAACACTCACACTCTCTGTATGCAGCCTGGATTGCGTGTAGTTCGTTGTTGTCACGTGAGCAAATGATTTCAATAAGCGTGTCTTCGTCTGTACCCAAGCCCTATAAATATAAAGTCAGCAATTTATTAGACATATATCAAACCAATAACAAAGTTACTTTTCACCACCATGGTTCCTCAAAGTCTTCTCTAGGTCTACTCACACTAATGCGTTGTAGTAATTCAACAACATTACATGCATTGGGGCACCTAGCGTGTGATGTAGTGAGCTGCCAGTAATGGTACATGCACCTTTTCTGGTGCGTTAGGCAGCTTGTTCAAATGAAAAGGCTGTCTTAATACAAAGCATGTTGGTGTGCAACATACTGCAAGATGCATTCACATGCATGCACTAACGCGTTTTGAAAAACTTAATGCAGATCTTCTTCAGGGACAGAGGGCTTGCAGGTTCCAGATTTGTAGCTTATATTCAGGCTCATGACTCTGTGTTTCAAAAGATTTTTGGACTTTTGTATGGCTAGCATACACCACATCTCTAAACTCATTTCATTATTTAGACCCCAGGTGTGCAAACCACTGACTCCAACTAGCAATTGGTCTAAGAATTTACTTACTTTCTCCTCCTGCACTGTGAATGTATAATGGGAGTGTTCAATAATGACATAAGGAATAAGAATTGTTTGTGTTATCAGCATATGTACATTGTGTTTGTCTATTGTTGTGACTCATATGAGGATCAGATCACATTTTATGGCAAATTACTGCAGAAAACATGTTCATTCCAAAGGGTTCACATACACGCGACTACATACAACACAGTATTGGCAGGGTGCTAAAACTTTTGAAGAGCGAGGGACACAAAGTGGTTCTAAAGCCTTAAAGTGTTAGTAAAGTCTAGTTTCTTTTAAAACTAAAAATAAAACATGCTCCGTGCAAATCCACTACACAGAGCAACCCAGATCCTCCTCTTCTAGGGTCCCTCCCTCCTGTTGTGTGCCCCCACAGCCAGCAACCGGCTATCACTTTTGGGATGATTGGACATTTAAAACAGGGAAGGGCCTTCCATTTCTAAAACAGACCATATAGGTTTTTGTACACATGCAGGTACAGGTCTACTATCAGATACATGGACAATGTAGCAGCGACTACAGGATAAAGCAGCCGCAACAAATACATAATGCTTTGGAAAATCATCAGAAGTGTCTATTTTTACATGTTGGATTTACACAAATACCAGGTGAACAAAAATAATTGCTGGGGAAAGAAAAAAAAAAAAACTTATTGGAGCTGGAGCTAGTGACACCAGCATGCTGGTTGGTCACATTGTTGCCATAGATTCCATAATAAGATCCCTGATCACTTGCCTTCATTGCAGATTTCAGCTCTGAAGCATCATACTGAGGCCGTGTCTTCATCAGTCCAAGAATCAGAGTCTCCAGATGTCCGGAGAGAGCACCTTTGAGTGCAGAGGGGAGATCCTAGAGAGAAAGAAGATGGTTTCATTTACAGTACTGTATCATCATGCTTGTATTATAGATAGTCAGGTGGTGACAGGTGAAACAGTAAAAAACACACCCGGGACAAGTATGCAACGATATCCAGCTTCCTTTGCAGTGTGGGGAGGCAACAGTAAAATTCAGCTCAACTGCCTTATTTTACCCCCCCCCCCCAACCACAAGTATAATAGTAGCCTAAAACCATATTCTTTACCCATCATTTTCAAGAACTTCACATCAGCAAGTTTGTCTCAAAATAATGTTTCTAGTGCTAGATTTGGGTTCAGTTCTGTGATACCTGTGTTTAAGCAGCCCATTCATTTCAAAGTGCTACCCTTCCCAAAGAAACCCAAGGAAAGAAGTCCCTGACCATTTTGCTGCAGCACAATATGGTTTGGCATGAGTGAAAACGTGCCACAGGTGTCATTAAGGTTTCACAGCACTCCCACGCATCAGCTTAAGAGCAGCGTATCTGCCTGTGGGTCGGCAACACAGGTGGTCTTGCGCACGTTCACGAACCGCAATAATGTGAACCTAGCCTCATATATCCTGAGAGAGGAGTAGGAAGAACATTGCCCTTGGAGGTCATATCTTATAATACTTCATGGGCAGAGATGTACCTTCTTGGTCCTCCTTTGGTAGGCAAATGCGATGTCCTGCCTCTGATCATTGGTGCGGTTTGTTAGAATGCTGATGATTGTTAATTCATCCACACCTGAAATCAAATGTTATGGCATTAGTCTTGTATCGAATGTATAATAAAATACACAATTACATATCCTATGGCGCCTCTGTGAAACCCTGTGGGCAATTTACAATGGTTGTTGTATTTAAACTCATATTATATAAATTATAATATATTTATATAATAACCGATATGGGGTTTTTCTCTGGCCGATGATATGATGCAAATTTTTTGGGCCAATATGTTAGGCCAATTTTTTTTCTCCCCCACACCCACATCTCATAAAATCTAACAGTAATACAGAAAATTTCTTAAATTAGACCTTTATTAAACACAACAAGCCTCCAATCAGTGCAATTGTATATAATTTAGAATAATAATAATAATAATAATAATAATATCTATTTTTATTTTTTATTAAATACACAAAAAACGGGTAATTAAAACTTTTGTACAAAAAAAAAATAATGAGTCAACTTTACCATTTAGTTTTTAATTCATTTAAGTGTATTTTTCCCCAAAAAAAGAAATAAATTGCATTTTAAAGACCGCTGTGTAAATACCGTGCGACATAAAATATTGCAACAATTTGTAGGGTCTCTGCTAAAATATCTATATCTATATATATATATATATATATATATATATATATATATATATATATATATATATATATATATATATATATATATATATATATATATATATATATATATATATCTCCTGAAGAGCATGCACTATACATTTTTCTAGAATTAAAGTTGGGTATATTGGTCTAAATTGGACCTCTGCATCAGTCTGACTGGACTGCGAGATGTTCAGCCTGGCCACAGGGGGCACTGTCTCTTGTGGCGGGCGTGGAACTATAGCCTGGTTAGGTGCTTGAGTTACTCTTTCGGAACCAGGTCAGTGGGAGTGGCCCTCTTGCTGTGCCCTCTGGGAGAGGGTATTTAAGATGCCGATGTCACGTGGTTCGGGGTTCCAGTCCAGTATGATGTGCTGATTACATGGTCCTGGTCCTCCTGACCAGCCCCCAGGAAGGCTATGGCCTGGGGTGCGGATCCACCCCGACTTTAATGTCTTGGAGCTGGCTAGCCCAAGGCAAGGAAACTAAAGGAGGATTCTGAGGTGGTTGGGTGCCGTCTCTGGTTCGGGAGAGACCCATTGTACTTCAAGCATTCCAGGGAAGGACTCTAGAAGAACACCACGTACCGGTTGGTTTTCTTAACGAGAGTCTGGAAGGGCTGAAGTAACCGAGACAATCCCGTCTTGTGGATATCGCCAAGCTGGCTGAAAGATCCAGGTATCCTACAAGTGTTCTAAAGCTTAGTTTCCCTATGTGTTCTGCAACAACGTCTGTGACAAAGACTTTGTTCCTGAGTAAGCACCAAGTTGGCTGCTAGGCCTTGTGAGAGAGGGACTGTCCAACTCGAGTGATCATCCAGCTGCGAATGGCTATTCTCTGGATGCAGTCAAAGTAAGCAAGTTCTTTAATGTTTTTGTACTTTGACATTGAGAGTACCTGAACTACCTTTCCCAACCCTCTGATCCCAAGTTGAAAGACTGTTCAATTGTCTGAGTTTTGCAAATAAAATCCATTCAAGTGGATCTATTGTCAGGCTCAAGTTACTGGGCCATCTACCACGGGATATCCCCTAGACGTGCAACAAGGAGAACGAAGGGTAACGGTAAGCCCAAAAATAACCAGCAGCTCCTTCGGGGGTTAGTGCTACATATACATACAATGTTTGGGGGATCCAAGTGATTTTCTAGCATAAAATACTGGATTTTTACTTGTAAGCAACACATGTCAGAAAATATTTAGTCTTTAAATGGTTAAACTGAGATCTTCTACACACCGGAGTTCATTCCTTTGATAAGTAGAAACATTGTACCACTTTGCTTCTTTTATCAGCATTGTTCTCAGACTTGGCAAGCTACCCAGATAGGAGAGACTAAAATCTCTCCGATGGGGAGACTTCAAAAGACTTGCATAGTGACTTCTATTACAGAAGTCATTTGAAAGTCACGCTGAGTCTCCTTGCCCATGTGAAACGGCTAGTGCATAAATTGGCCTAATTTGCAGCACAATAACCCGCTACCGATTAAAAAATGCCAAATATCAGCGGATATATCGGTCGATCTCTACTCATATGCACACCGATTGCTGTTTCCGTTTTGTTGCATACATGGAAAAACTCAAACCCTTAGGGCGAGTTCACATATGTGCAGCCGTGGTTCCCAGCATGGGGGTCTAGTGTGTTCCTGTTCACCGATTCAGGTGAAAATCAGGTCCGAATTTTTGCCTGAATTTGCACCTGAACCGGACCCAAAACACATACAGAACCCTTTTGGAATGTGGAAAACGGCCTTCCCAGACATGTGTGAACAACCTCCACTGAAAGCCAGTCACACTCGCATGTCGTCATGCATCCAAATCGCAGATATGTGAACCCCCTCCTTATGGAAAAATACATAACTTGTTGCATATTAATAATAGCAAGAAACCAAAGAAATAGAAAATTGCAAAGGCATTAAAGTACAACATGCTGATTTTACATCAAGTCCAACTAATGTGTGTGATTTTATGTCAGTATTACATTGTATATTCCTGCATGCTGTGGTCGTTGAGGTGCTTATCTATTTGTTTTATTTAATGATCTCTGCTCCCCGCTGAAACCACCGCCTGTGGAAGAGAATTCCACATCCTTAACGCTATTACAGTGAAGAACCCTCTACATAGTTTAAGGTTAAACTGCTTTTCTTCTAATTTTAGTGAATGGATGCGTGTCTTATTAAATTTATTTTTGTGGAAAAGTTTTATCCCTATTGTGGGGTCACCAGTAAGGTACATTGAAATCATATTCCCTCTCAAACATCTCTTCTACAGAGAGAATAAGTTCAGTACTCTTAACCTATCCTCATATCTAATGTCTTCTAGTTTCTTTATTTGTTTTGTTGCCCTTCTCTGGACTCTCTCCAGTTGCAGCACATCCTTCCTGAGGACTGGTGCCCAGAACTGGACAGCATACTCCAGGTGCGGCTGGACCAGAGTCTTGTAGAACGGGAGAATTATCGTTTTATCTCTGGAGTTGATCCTCTTTTTAATGCATGCCAATATTCTGTTTGCTTTGCTTGCAGCAGCTTGGCATTGCATACCATTACTGAGCGCATCATCTAGGACCCCCAGGCTACTCATTCCAATGGTGGGATGTATGTATCTGACTCAATGTGAGGTCAGGCTGGTGGAAGACTCAGGGTAAAAGTACAGGCTTGCAAAGTAATGGGCTTTATTATTAGCCATCTGAATAATACATTGTCTGAGCACTTTCTGCACTCACATGTCTCTGTAGAAAACAAATAAATACAATTATCTCCAAGCAATGAACATCCCTGATTGTAGCAGATAAGAAATAGTTTCTCTAATTAGGTTTCAAACTGCAGCCATTAAGGCTCAAGGACAGTACAGAATGCATTAAGCCACAATTAGAAGAAAAATAAAGTCTAGCAGCATTTCACAGAACTACCACAGCCAACACTTTTTGTGGTAAAGGATATAAAGCTTATTTATTCAAGACTGTTCCATGACTCCATTACGATATAAATAAGTAAAAGCAGAGCCAAGAGGAAATCTGAGCAGTTTCCTCTATTCCTGGAGCATATTCTGGTTTTACTGGCCCAGGTACAGCAGCTCCTCTGTGTACACATCTCTGCCACAATTGCCCTCGATATGACTCTCCTAGGACCTCTAACAATTGCGGCCATTTCCCATTATGGAGGACACCTGGAATGCAGAGGAAGGAGGGGACCAGACTGCTTGCCAACAAGAGCAAATATGAGAGAATCATGGAGACTGGACAAACAAGGAAGATAGGAGAATGGAGCACAAAACAATGGAGGCTACACCCATGACTACAGTCCAACCATCACAATAAGTGCATATTGCTTACACCAACAAGACCTTGATTTGCATGGCCTGAAGCTCCATGGATTTAAAAATAAAAAAAGAAAAAAAAAAGAAGAAAGAAGAAGGTATGTATATATATCAATCAAAGGATCAACAGTTAACTCTTGGGGTTTACAGGGAGGGTAGATGCAAGAAAATACCAATAGCACTTTACGAAATGGATGTTGTTAAAGTTGTTCTACAGGCTGAGGTTTTTTTTTTTACCTTCATGTATGAAGGTAAAAACCTGTATTTGTGCAGCCCCCCCAATCCTTAACTGAGCCCCCTTCGATCCAGCAATGTTCACGACAGCCTTGGCTGGATTGGGACTCTTACGCCTCGTTGGCGGAGACAGCAGTGGGAGCCCTTTGGCGCCCACTGCTGTTAATCACAGCCAGTGAGTCAAAGAGGAGAGAGCTGCGGCTCTATGAGTCTTATGGATGCATAGAGCAGCAGATCGTGAGCGCATATGCATCGGTGACCCCAGGGCAAGCAGCTTTCTCTGGGGGCACTGCTCGAGGAGGAGGAGCCAGGAGCTCCCAAAAATAAGAGGGTCAGGGCTGCCGTGTGCAAAATCACTGAACAGAAAAAAAAAAAGCAAAGCTTTAGTATTACTTTAAATTACCGTATATACTCGAGTATAAGCCGAGATTTTCAGCCTCTTTTTTGAGGCTGAAAGTGCCCCCCTCGGCTTATACTCGAGTCATCGCTGTCTGCCCGCTCGATCAGCGTGTCGAGCAGACAGACAGCGGCCATTCTATTCAAAAGCCGCGCCTCCGGCTCCGCCTTCGCCTGTGATAGGCGGAACACTGAATTTCCCAGCAGCCTGTGTTCCGCCTATCACGGACATCGTATCATCCTCGTACTACGGACGAGGATGATACGACGTCTGTGATAGGCGGAACACAGGCTGCTGGGAAATTCAGTGTTCCGCCTATCACAGGCGAAGGCGGCGGCGCAGCTTTTGAACTTTACAATGGCCGCCGACGAAGAGGGCACGGGACGGAGGCAAGGCAAGGCACGGCACGGGACGGGACGGGGGCAAGGCAAGGCACGACACGGGACGGATGCAAGGAGGCAAGGCTTCGGCACGGGACGGAGGCAAGGAGGCAAGGCACGGGACGGAGGCTCGGGACAAAGGTAGGCTGGACACACACACACACACACACACACACACACACACACACACATGGATGGAGACACACACAGGGATGGATGGATGGATGGATGGAGACACACACACACAGGGATGGATGGATGGATGGATGGAGACACACACACACAGGGATGGATGGATGGATGGATGGACACACACACACACAGGGATGGATGGACGGACACACAGGGATGGACGGACACACAGGGATGGACGGACACACAGGGATGGACGGACACACACACAGGGATGGACAGGCATGTCTCACCCTCGGCTTATACACGAGTCAATAAGTTTGCCAGTTTTTTTGGGGGTAAATTGGGGGCCTCGGCTTATATTCGGGTCGGCCTATACTCGAGTATATACGGTAATTCTTCTTAGTGACTAAACTATAAATCCGCATGCATACAGGATGTTTTTACAGCTGCTCCTAGTGACGTCTGGAGTTTTTCCCCATCCGTTAGCCTATGTATCCGTGCACATATAGCAGTGATGGCGAACCTTGACACCCCAGATTTTTTGGAACTACATTTCCCATGATGCTCGACTAGACAGCAGAATGCATGAGCATCATAGGAAATGTAGTTCCAAAACATCTGGGGTGCCAAGGTTCACCATCACCGACATATAGGGTTTTAGCCGCGTGTAGTGGCAGGAAAAAAAAAAAAAACCCCACTGCCAGTGCATCCAGGAGCAACAGTATTTTGGCAAAAAAAAAAAAGAAAAAAAGCTTGATACTGCTAAACGCGCCTGAACACTAGGTGAGTTTAGCATTTTTAGCGTTCATTCATTTCAATAGCCAGAATAAATAAAAAATCTGGCCAATGAAATAAACATCAAACACTGCTAAACTGGTTTGAAAAGAATGCAACTTAGGTGAGTTGTTAACGCTGATCTTCTCCTGTCAGAATATAACATAAACCAGGCCTAAGAAACACTATGGAGATCAGCAAGTTATATTATGCAATATCAGAAGAAATCAACATAGACAAGTCAGAACTCCTCTGTAACCACAAGAGAGACACCAGTGCTGGGCACGGGATACTCAACAGAAGTATTGCATTTAGCAGGAATGTATTTACTTATATCTTTAAGAAGTTTAACCCTGACATCTGATAAAAAGTGCCAGCGCCTGAACTATTTTCTGCTGCAATAAAGCAGAGAATGCAGGTCACAGTCCACTGGACTTTGTGCAGAGCAAAACCAGACACAACGCAATAATCCTGACAAGAGCTTCAAGTAATCAACTGCAGTAAGCTTTATAAGCAGCAATAATGTTAGTAACTATATTATATTAAAAGAGAAGTAAAAGATATTTTTTTCCTGAAACATACTTACCTAGGTGGATGCAGCATCGGTCTAATGCTGTATCTGTCCTCCGCCACCTCTACACTGAGAACCGAGCAATTGAACACCACCGATCACTCGATTCTCATAGTTCCCCAAGCAGAGAGCTGCAGACTGTCAGTCACAGCTCTCTGCTCTGACCTCCTCCTCACTCATTGGTGCATTGAGCTGTGGAGGGGGTGTCCGGCTCAGGCCCTCAGTGGCTCGCTGAGAGGCTGAACTGGGTGTCATGCCATGGATCTGGGCAGATCCTTGACTCCACTGTTGTGATGACGTGATGCCTGGGCCAACGCCTGTGATGTCAGCAGAGGAGTGGACTTCAGCCCACACCCTGCTGAAAACAGGAGTAAAAAAATTAACTGCATGCCTGTGAGTCAAAGGAGAAACCCAGCCAAACGAGCAATAGTGGTCACCCACATCGCTATCCATGGGTCACATTTCTTCTAATGTCAACCATGTACCTTGAAACCACAGCAGTCATGCCACATATTGTCATATCTATCCTACTGTTAACAATACACAGCTTGAATTTCATCCAATTTCTGCTGACTCGGCTGAAAGCCGTGGGTGTCCCTGTTGGCTCTTCCCAGCTCAAAAAATTAAAAATAAAATATAATATAATAATAATAATAATAATAATAATACACCCATCATCATTATCGCTGGATTGGAAATTGTCAAACAGTGACTGCACCCTATCAGATGCAGTCACCGTTTGGGTCTTCAGTCGGCCGCGCATGCCGGCTTTCTGAATACAATAAACTGCAGAAGTTCCTCCATCTACGCTGTGTAGCATGTAGCAGGTTTTTTTCTTGTTCAGCCCCTGGGCTGAATGAGGAAAATCTAAGCATGTATGGCCAGCTCAAGTTACAATGATTTCTTTTTTCCAGCAGTCCAATATCTTCAATTAAATACAAAGTCCAATACTTATTATCTTTTGTTTGCATTTCCCAGGCTGTTTGAGAAATTCTTTCATTTTGTCACATTACAGACCACAGCATTTATCTGGAGCTAAACACGTCACTAACTGCCCAGTGTGTGATCCTCTTTGAAAGGGCACCTACCTTTAGTCTTAATGGCAGTTTCCAGGGCGGCAGCATCTTTCTCAGCATCAAAGTTGGTGGAAGGCCTGACAGTACCAAGAGCATGCTGGGTGGTGCTGGATTGCTGTAGGTGGAGATAGAATGTCAGTTCAGTAACAGGGAATTAGGTGGATAAAAAGAATTAGTTGGAACGGATTTCAATGCAGTACACAGATTTATTGGGGCTCTAAAATAAAATATGTATGCACTATGCAGCATGGTACTTACATTTCCTTCCAGTTTTAGCTTCCCTAGGATTTCATGAATGGTAGCCATTGCTACAGGTTCTGGAAAAAAAAAAATGAAAAAGGAAAGTTTAAAAAAAAAAAAATAATAATAAATAAATAAAAAAAAACACACACACACACACACACACACACACACACACACACACACACACACACACACACACCTACAAAAATCGTGGCATCTCCACTACGGTGACAGCAAATCCGCCACACCCAACACATCACACTTTAATTCTACTAAACTGCCATCCCTCCCTACCGGCATACTTAAATCATATGGCTCAGAGTTAATACTATACACGTTGCTTGCTGATCACCAGAAAAGACAGCATCATTTAAATTGATTCAAGTACTAGGAGGCACACCCCACCCAGTGCCTAATATTAACACTAAATAAGGGAAGAGGGGCCAACACATCCCTTTATGGTACAGTGCAGAATCTATTCACAGATTTATTGTGCTTGTCAATGGATATCACAACGCTATACAAAAACCAAGTCGAATAAAATTTTCTTTATGGACACACAGAGCCGCAAGCTTGTGAACCAGCTTGCTTGAGTGTCCCCATTGCAAACTGCTTGCCCTGGGGGGGCACTTGGCAGGAGGGGAGGGCCTAACAGGAGGATCAGGGCTGCTCTGTGCAATGGTTTTGATTGAAGAAAAAAAAAAATGCCCTTAAAATCAGTTTAAAGGATAAACCCCTTTATATTTTCTGGATTTGTTACGCAAGAGAGACATGCAAATACATAAAATATCTTTGCTATGAAACAATCTACATTAAAAACTCCAGATGCTGCTCAAATAAAGTGCTTTAAACACCCATGAAAACTATATAGCAAATGAATCAAGCGTATTCTGACATTTGTATCAGTATAAATAAAATTGTTACAAATCTGCGTTTTCACAACTAATACACAATGTTGAAGTGAACACATACAAACCAAATCAAGTCTTATCAAGACTTTACATAAAACACTGATCTTATGGTTTTTTCTTTTTTTCTTTTTTTTAATAACCTCTTGTGAAATACGCTTCATACTTTCCAGAAATGGTATGATTACAAAAAAAGAAAAATCAGACGCTTATTGCAATTCTAAAAATATGTTTATGAAAAGCAAAGGAAGCATCTGATAGGCCACCTAATACCTTACAGGTTTGTATAATTCTCTTCTGAATTAAGAGAATAATTCCAGCATTGCTAGCAACCTCCATTCTGTACAGAGCTTCATTAGAAGAACAAGTTATTCTGAGCATTGGGATTATTGGCTATTATACACAGGTTGTATCTAATTACACACTCTCTATACAATTAGGTGCTAAAAATCAGAACTAGTGAAGTTGTGTGTAGTCAATAGATGTGTCCCTTGTGCTGCTGGCTGCAGGATTATTTGAAATGGTCCCCTCCAATCTCTACCCCTGCCCCCGCTACCTTATTCTTCTGGTGCAGCAAGGGTTATTAGAAGCGACAGGCACCCATCAAGAGTGTCATCTATGACCGCTCTTTCCATCCCCTCCTCCATTCATAGAAGCCATACTATAGTTTATATCAGTGAAATGCAATCTATAAATGGAGTAGGCAGACCTTTCATTCATCCACTGGAATGCGATTCATAAATCACATTTCATTCATAGAAATCCTAGAGAATTTGGGACCCTGTATCTCACTATATTCTGGTGAATCGCTCAGTAGTCAAAAGAGCATGCAACAAGGGAATCTCTTTATTAAAAGTAGACCTCCGGGAAAACTGTTAAACAAGTTAAATATGCATTTGAAAATTTTAACTGTCAAAGAATTTCTAATTCTGGCTATTATTATGTCTTGCGATTCAAATACAGAAAGGTCAGGCATATCTTTAGAGATCTCTAAAGGCTACATTGCCATTGAACAATACAGCCTGGTCTATGATCTGCCCCATTCTGGGATAGGACAATAAATGAACCTCTAATAAAAGCCCGGTACACACTAGTAGTTTTCTTTTTCCATTTAACCCAGCAGGGCAGAACGAAACAAAAACTGACAGATCAGGAGGAGCCATTGTACTAACTATCTGAGATTAGTACAGCGATCTCCCCTGCTGTTCTATTGTGTTCTGACAGGGGGATGGCCATTATCTGAGAGGGCTGATAGGGTGCCGGTCAGCAGACCTTTTTCAGTCATGCCCCACCGACAGAAGGCAGCCGAATGCTTGGCTTCTGACGGACTGGCTAAAGTACACATCAGCTTAATGTCGGCTGATTTCTATTGAATCGGCTGATGCTGGCTGACATTCGGCCCGCGTACTAGGCTTTAATAATCCACTCATTTCTCTTCCACTCCAGAAGCTCTCGTGTATGATGGGCTGCACTGCGTTATGTAACAGAGCCTGACTGGCTTACAATGATACTGACCCGGGATTACAGGATATCAAGATAGATTTGGTTATGTTTTATTAAATCCATAAACACATTAAATTTACATTTTTGTATCTGCCTGGACTTTATATTTGCATGTAGTGAGCCTAAGCACAGTACTCCAACCAAAGCCTTGCAGTGCCTTACGAATGGTGCGAACGTATCATCAGGACATATCTACTGCCAATACTTGTTTGCCATGTGGAAGTGTCCTAAGAACTCTCCCGACCACACAGCGTTGCAAGGCTAACCAATAATCCATTAAAGCTTAGAGCTGTTTGTCTACCACCAACATAGACAAAGAGCAACGTCCACACACACTTCTAGTTTTAGGTTTGATTGTTTTTATCTTCTTAAAAAGGGAGCCGACATGCATCCTTCACTACAATTACCTTGAGTTCTGAGGTCAACAGTTATCTACTACAGACATTTTTGGTTAGATTGGGTGATAATTTCATTCCTGTCATCAGTGCACTCAGGACACCATCATAGACAGCTTTCAGAGGAAATATTCAACAGACAGAAAAATTTGACTATTGTTTTCCCTCAGATAAGTAGTACTGGTGATTATCTGACTGACTGTCTCACCGCTGCCCTTCGCCATAATCATTCATAGGATGCCCATTCAACTTTATTTATTTTACTGGCAATACCTTAGAGCTGGATTCCAAATACAAGAGAGCTACTGTGGCCTCAGCTTTGAATGTGAACACCACTTCACCCACTTTAAGAGCTCAGCTATATACCTGAGATTACCTAAACCTTTCCCTTCTACACCAAAGCATTCCCAACAGCCAAATGCCTTGTACCGTAAGTTATTGCTTGACCTCAATTATCCAGCCTTGATTTTACCACTTAATAGTAGTTTTACTGCTACAGGGCATCTGCTCTGCGCAGGACGACGTGTGTGTGTGTGTGTAATTATATATATATAACACACACATACACACACGAGGGGCGGACTGACCATTCGGCCACTGCCTGAGGGCCCCATCAGGGTTGCCAGGCTCAGTAAAACCAAGGACAGTATGTAAAAATCTGTGCTTTTTTTTTTTTTTTTTACATCTGTCTCTGAAATGTCCCTTACTGGCATCTTTTTGGTCTAAAAATCCAGAGATTATAGCTGCCCCACCGCTCCAGTACCTTCTAAGCCAATAGAAACGTGTGCGTGTGTCCGCCCCTGATATACACACACGATCCTGCACTTCCGGGGCACGAGTGTGTGCCACCACCGGGTCGCTCCTGCTGTGATTCTACACAGCAGGAGCTGATCAGCAGGTCCAGGGGACCCGATATCTGCTGGCACCCGCTGATCATTTGATACACAGGCAGATAACTGTTCTGTCAGTAAAGAAGGCATGGATCCATGCCTTCCCCTAGTAAAAGCACCTCCCATACTACAGTAAAACACCAGCTAGGCACACAGTAAACCCTTTGATTGCCCCTGATATTAACCTCTTCCCAGCCAGTGTCATTAGTATAGTGACAGTGCATATTTTTTTTAGCACTGATCACTCTATTAGTGTCACTGGTCCCCAGAAAAGTTGCAATAGTGACAGTTTGTCCATCACAATATTGCAGTCCCGCTACAAGTCACTGATCACTGCAATTTCTAGTAAAGATAAATAAAAATGCCATAATTATATACCATAATTTATAGATGCTATAACTTTTGTGCAAACCAATGAATATTCGCTTATTGAGATTTTTTTTTGTTTTTATTTTTTTTTACCAAAAACATGCAGCAGAATACATATTGGCATAAATCGATGAAGAAATTAGATTCTTTATTTTTACACATTTTTTAAAATTTAAAAAAAATGTTTTATAGCCGAAATTAAAAACTATTTTTCTTCTTCAAAATTGTCAGTCTTTTTTTGTTTATAGCACACAAAAAGTGTAAATCGCAGTGGTGATCAAATACCACCAAAAGAAAGCTCTATTTGTGTGGAAAAAAAAAAGGACAAAAATTTTGTCATTTAAGTAACACAGTGCCATATTGCAAAACTGGCCTGATCAGAAAAGGGGGGGGGGGTGGAAATCTTACGGAGCTGAAGTGGTTAAGCTGGCCATACAGGGATAAAAATGTGGCTGGTTCAGCAGGACCGTCTATATTCTGATCCATGTATGGGCAGGGAGGTTGTACAGCAATCGCCCCATCAACCGCCCTGTCCGATTTTTTTTTTCTGCTCGATCAGCGTTGCAGGCTATATCCCGCAACATTGATCTGTGTATTCTGGCAGCAGGGAAGTCTCCCCGTTGTCAGAATACATGAACTCAGCAGGGAGGATTCCCCCATCCACATTGAGCGAGTATGCGGAAAATTCAAGTCAGTTTTTGATTTTTTTTTGGAAATCAACCTTCTGGTTGAATGAAAAGGAAACAAAAAAAAAAAAAAAAAAAACCCTGACTCATTTGCCTTAGAGTTTCCATGCATGTTACAAGCTGACCATAAAATCAACTGTGAATTTACCAGAACTATGTAATATGGAGGACCTACCTAAACAATCAGGCATGCTATTGCAGTACATCGTTCTTGGATATAAAGGAGATTGTACAATCAGATTCTAGTGTGTGTGTGGTGAGCTTTACTTACAATGCTGCCACATCATAAGCAGTGTTAGCAGGTAATGAGACAAACCAAAGCATTGCTTCTTATGATCAGCAGTTGGGTGATCATGTCTATTTACTATAGAAAGTCTGCAGGGCTGACTTTCAGAACTCTTCCCACACGGTATAAAATGGTTAGGCCTGATGCACACCGCTACTCCTAACTAAACTCACATTTTTTGGGGCTTTTGGTGTTTTTTTTGCCAAAGTCCCTGAACACAACTTAATAAATGTCTATAGACTCTTATCAAGAGTTTAGGAGCAGCAGTGACAGCGTTCAGAGGCAGCAAAATGCTCCTCTCTTGAAAACAGAGCAGTTACATTCAGGAGAGGAGAGCTTTGGCAGAAAAATGAATGGCGCGGCAGAAATGCGCATTAAAGGCGTGTTTAGTGCCTGAACATAAAAAATGATTATTCTGGCCAATTAAATGAATTAATGCCCAAGTGCTTGACACATCTAAATGCGACACATGCGTTTACCAGCGTCGTCGTGCTGCCAGGAGAAAGGTGTCTAGGGAGCGTCCAATGTGCATCAACCCTGATTTCAGCAACTAGAATTTTTTCAGAAAGCAGTGATCAGGAAGACATGGAATGTTCAGGATTCAGTGCCAAGAACTGATCGACAGACATGTACAAAAACGGGCGCTTCCCTCATGAAGGGCCTGTCTGTACAAGTTCAGCGTATACTCCCGCTGCTTATTTTCCCATCATAGCCAATCCTTTGATATACATAGAGTGATCAGCTAAGCACAGATAGAGCATAGATGATAAAGAGAAATGCCTAACAAGGAGGCCCTATATGAAGGAATGTATTATTTTATTTTTTTCAGCCATTTATACATAGCCAGCAATTTACACAGCACTTTCACATATTGCACATTCACTACTTCAACTGAAATACCAAAGTAGATAGTGGAGCTAATTCAGCACTACAGAACTATGCACTAATGTGATGGCCCAACATTATCATCATTTGTCTTCAGGAATTCCGGAAAGCCTTTATGGATTTCCTTAGTAGAAAATCACTGATCGCCCCTGACCTCCTCCTCCCCTGTTCTTCTAAATACGCTACTGGACTGTAGACAGCATATGAAATGAAGCGGATTTCTTCAACAATTGACAAAATACAAGATATTCTGTCAAATTTAACTTTATAAGGGCTTATTTACACTTGATTTGGCTTCCACAAGGCTTCGGACATGCTTTGTTAAAGCTTTCTAAAACACTAGTTAAAGCTAAGGCTGGGGGGAAAAAAAAAACTATTTAAATCTTGAATCGAGTTGAGAGGTCAAACCGATTAAAAATTTCAGCAAATTGATATTTTTAGATTATTTATTTTTTCACCAGGACCGGCGCTGACACCGCGCCGGTCCTGAGGTGCTGTGAGCAGGAATTTTTAGGTGAGGCCGCATCTGCGAACTAGGCCGAAGCCACGGCCTCGCCTAAAAACTCAAAATCATGTTTTTTTTTTTTTCTTTAAAATCGCAGATTTTTTTTTTTGAAAATCGCCCAGCTCTTGTTAAAGCTCCGATCAATAAATGATCCACTCTTCGGGTGACATACAGTGGGGACGGAAAGTAAAAGAAAAAGTGAAATATCACATGGTCGTTAAGTATTCAGACCCTTTGCTCAGTATTTAGTAGAAGCACCCTTTTGATCTAATACAGCCATGAGTCTTTTTGGGAAAAATGCAACACGTTTTTAACACCTGGATTTGGGGATCCTCTGCCATTCCTCCTTGCAGATCCACTCCAGTTCTATTAGGTTGGATGGTAAACATTGGTGGACAGACATTTTTAGATCTCCCCAGAGATACTCAATTGGGTTTAAGTCAGGGCTCTGGCTGGGCCATTCAAGAATAGTCACGGAGTTGTTGTGAAGCCACTCCTTCCTTCTTTTAGCTGTGTGCTTGGGGTCATAGTCATGTTGCAAGGTAAACCTTCGGCCCAGTCTGAGGTCCTGAGCACTCTGGAGAAGGTTTTTGCCCAGGATATCCCTGTACTTGGCCGCATTTATCTTTCCGTCGATTGCAACCAGTCATCCTGTCCATGCAGCTGAAAAACACCCCCACAGCATAATGCTGCCACCACCATGCTTCACAGTTGGGACTGTATTGGACAGATGATGAGCAGTGCCTGGTTTTCTCCACACATACCGCTTAAAATTAAGGCCAAAAAGTTCTGTCTCATCACACCAGAGAATCTTATTTCTCACCATCTTGGAGTGCTTCAGGTGTTTGTTTTTTTAGCAAACTCCATGCGTGCTTTCATGTGTCTTGCACTAAGGAGAGGCTTCTGTCGGGCCACTCTGCCATAAAGCCCCGACTGGTGGAGGGCTGCAGAGATGGCTGACTTTCTACAACTTTCTCCCATCTCCCGACTGCATCTCTGGGCCTCAGCCACAGTGATCTTTGGGTTCTTCTTTACCTCTCTCACCAAGGCTCTTCTCCCTTGATAGCTCAGTTTTTGCTGGACGGCCAGCTCTGGGAAGGGTTCTGGTCATCCCAAACGTCTTCCATATAAGGATTATGGAGGCCACTGTGCTCTTAGGAACCTTAAGTGCAGCAGACATTTTTTTTTGGTAACCTTGGCCAAATCTGTGCCTGCCACAATTCTGTCTCTGAGCTCTTCAGGCAGTTCCTTTGACCTCATGATTCTCATTTGCTCTGACATGCACTGTGAGCTGTAAGGTCTTATATAGACAGGTGTGTGGCTTTCCTAATCAAGTCCAATCAGTATAATCAAACACAGCTGGACTCAAATGAAGGTGTAGAACCATCTCAAGGATGATCAGAAGAAATGGACAGCACCTGAGTTAAATAGGAGTGTCACAGCAAAGGGTCTGAATACTTAGGACCATGTGATATTTCAGTTTTTCTTTTTTAATAAATCTGCAAAAATGTCAACAATTCTGTGTTTTTCTGTCAATATGGGGTGCTGTGTGTACACTAATGAGGGAAAAAATGAACTCAAATGATTTAAGCAAATGGCTGCAATATAACAAAGAGTGAAAAATGTAAGGGGGTCTGAATACTTTCCATCCCCACTGTACACTGGGTCCTGTGTCGCCATCATAGGCTGGCTGCCAGCTACTGAAGATGCACTGGGCTCACCCTCCGGCCGCTTTGTATGCCCAATCATGCCGCCTAAACTCAGAACAAAAATGCAATTCTGCCTAGGAAGGGAGGGGGCCCTTTATAAACAACCAACTCACTTTGTGGGTCAGGTTCTGCTTTAATGATCATTTAATGCTTGCAGAGTGTGTGTGTACCACCAAAAGGGTGGCATTTTTTGTAATTCCTGGAGTTCAGTTGATAATCTAGCATTACTGTAAGACCCGCCCATCCAACCCCCTTGTCAGTAAACAGACAATCTGATAATGTATGCTGCATTGCATAATAGCAATTCTCAAAACTCTCACTGGGGACTGTGTGCTGTCTCTTACACAATCAGTGAAAACCTGATTGAAAGTCTGAATGTGCCTGGATAGCACAGGATGCAGAACAAGAACACATTACATAACACACGTTTAGAAAGTATACTCCCAGTGACACTGTGATGTTCTCTCTGGATTCTGTCTGCTGTGAATCATACAGAACTTAAAGTGTTTTTATACCCCAACACTTTATATTCCTGATATGTGCCTGCTGTATCATGTACTTGTATGAGAAAGTATTCTGCACTCTTTGTATTGCTTCCTTTATGTGAAATGCCTGATGTTCCCACCAGTCCCTCTTTTTTCCTAGTAAAAACTGACCACACTAAGCAGGAGAGCACACTTTAAACAAAGGTAAACAGGTCACTTTTACATTTAGCATAGCTGCAGTGTTTTCTGGGTAGCATTTGGAGCTCACACTTTGGTTTCATTTGTTAACCTGCAATTTCTATTTAATAATACCAGGTATCCCAGAACAATTTACACAGCCCTCCCATACACAGGCATACAGGGTCTTAGATTAATGGCCATAGCTGCTGTGGGTGGCTAGCCACACACCCGGACAGAACAAATCTAACCAGGAATCAAAGCGAACCCTAAACAGCGTGGATGGAGAAATCATCTCTTTTGGCCGTTTTAGTCTGACAGCCCCAGCACCTGCAGATCATTAAAGGGTAACTCCACTTTTGTGGGGGGGGGGGGGGGTGGTAAATAAAGAAAAAAGATATAACATATACAATTGCAACATAAGTTATATTGTAATTCAATGTTATTAAAAATTACCTCTCTTTTTTAATCTGCAGCCGCTGTATTTTTCTCAAAATGCAATGCAATATGGCTACCTGGAGTTATTCTGTACACAGAGTGTCTACTGACCACGCCCCAGAAACATTTCCTGCTTGTGTGATTGGCTCACCAATTTCCCCAGAAATCTGCACTAAGGTACAGGTCAGATTTCAGGCATCCCTTGCAACAAAAAATGCATTTTTGGAGAGATACTCCCAATAGGAAACCACACCTAATTCAGTCCCTGACATTTTCCTCATTAATGCTCTGCAGCTGCACAGCGGACTGCTAATTATGAAACCACTCCCATTATACCCACTTAGTACAGGGGCACAGAGGAACAAACATGGATTTCTTCAGAAAAACAAAAAAGGTGGGAATCTGCAACAAAGGCCGTTATAATTCCTGCAATGTACGTAGATCACCCAACAAAAGTGAAGTTACACTATAAAAATACCCCAATACTGACTGGGCAGCTACCAATTTGCTGCCAACAGGACCCCCCCCCCCCCCCCCATGGCTTCAGTTTCATCCGATTTGGCAGTAATGGGCTAAAACATGAGCAACATATGGCAGGCTTTAGTGCCAGACCGAGTCTGTGTATACTCATATGAACAGCCATACATGTAGGAAGCCCCGGATGAGACGCTAGAAGAGGTCCCCGTGTTCTTGTACATTGCTTTCCACATACCATATGTATAGCATATAATCGAATCATCCGGAAACCTAGCAGAACTATCATTCTCCAACAGTAACCAATTGCTCCATATTTCCAGAAATCCATGAAATTTAGAAACTTCTAGAACAGTTCTGAACTAAAATATTCCTATTTTGTGGCTGGATTCCTGCCTGGGCATGTTACCAAGGGGGTTAACACTTGACGGGTAATGATGCATGTGTGCGCCGCCTTTCATACAGAGAGGTACAATTTGCCAATTCGTAACTTGGGTGTGGCAGACATGACTAGAATAGTCTGTTCTCCATCCATGCTGAGCTCAAATCTCGCACTCGGGGGGCTGCTAGGTGGGGTACAGAGAATCAGCAAAAAAGGAGAAGACTTCAGAGGTCCACAACTCTGAGGTTTCAGGAGAGATGTAGACTTTAGATACAGATGCACATTTATTTAAGTTTGTTAAAATGTTCCCCCAGTATGATCATTTGGTATAAAAGCTCACAATACTAAACAGTGAAGTTATAAATTCATGAAGTTAGGAAGTTTTATACATTTCACCAAAGGGATCATTCTACAACAAATCTTTCTGTGTTGGAACTGGTTAAATCCGCCCACTCAATGGTTGAATGTGACTCGAGCCTGCAGGAGGCACGGTGCCAGCTTGTACCTCATTCTGCCACACCTATCCTGCTCATTCACTCCACTTCTCTCTCTGCGGTTCTATAAGATTAGCAGCGTATGCAAGATATTCAATTCACTCCTCCATTTCAGAAAAAAGAAAATATATGTAAATATCAAGTTCTTACATTGTTAGCTGGGATGTTAGGACCAGAGCTGGCGTTGTATGCTGACCAGACTTTAATGAATGGGCATAAGCGGACCATACACGGCTTGAATTTCGGCAGATTTCGAGCTGTGGGTGGTCTGTCAGCACCTTCCGGTCAACAAGTTATGAAGAAAATAAAATTGAAGAAGTTGGGTGTAAAACTGTCAGATGAACAGTTACAGCAGCCAATGAGATGCAGGCAATGTGCGGGTGTTCAGACAGCTGTGGCTTTCTGAATACAATAGCTAGCAGGGGAGATTCCTCCATCCACTCTGCTTAGTACAGATAGAAGAATCTAGGATTTCTCAACAAGACAAATATTTGCTATGTATGGCCATCTTTGAGATAAGGGGGAAAGATATACTGTTTTAAAGGATATGCAGACATGTTTCTATTGGATGGGATTTGTTAATTCCCAAGAATACAGCTCTGGATCTCAGGCACAAACTGTGGGGTACGCTCAGTATGGAGACAGAATACTGCATACCACTCCCTTAACAATAGCTCAGATGACAGGCCCCCATTCCCTTCAACACCTTCCAACCCCCACCACATCCCCCCCCCCCAACACACACTACTACCCATCCTTCATCTGTCACATCCCCACCCTGCCATTCCTACCTCCTCCATACCCCCCCCCCCCAACTTCTACTCCCCTCCATTGACCCCTTCCGCACCCCTCCATTGACCCCTTCCGTACCCCCCCACGTCTATTCCCTTCCATTGACCCCTTCCATACCCCCCCACTTCTATACCCCTCCATTGACCCCTACCCCACGTCTATTCCCCTCCATTGACCCCTTCTGTACCCCCTACTTCTACTCCCCTCCATTGACCCCTACCCCACGTCCATTCCCCTCCACTGACCCCTTCCCTACCCCCCCACTTCTATTCCCCTCCACTGATCCCTACCCTACCTCACTTCTATTCCCCTCCATCGACTGCTTCCGTACCCCCACTTCTATTCCCCTCCATTGACCCCTTCTGTTGCCCCCCACTCTTACCCCCTCCATTGACCCCTTCCATAGCCTCACTCCTACCCCCCTCCATTGACTTTTTCCCCACCCCCCCTTCATTGACCCCTTCCCCACCTCCATTGCCCCCTTCCCTATCACCCACACTCCTACTCCCCTACATTGAGCCCTTCTGTACCCCCACTCCTACCCCCCCTCCACTGACCCCTTCCCTATCACCCACTTCTACTCCCCTCCACTGACCCCTTCCCTACCCCACCCCCCTCCATTGACCCCTTCCCTATCAACCACTCCTCCTATCCCCCTGCAGCCTGATGCCCTCATAATGCCAGCTCAAAGTGCAAATATCTTCTGAAGTAGGAAAATCAATGGAGGACCCGGAGTCTAATATAGCCGATAAAGGATCATCCAGGGTCCCACAAATGTACATCGCACATGCGGTTAGTAATATTTTGCTTTTATGGTGACAGTATCTAGAGGGAGCAGGACTTCCAGTATGAGAATGAATGACCCAGCCCTGGGGAGACAGGGAGTGTGCAGGATAGCCGGGACCATCTGTGTTTATTACATACAGACACACCTAGTACCGATATGATTGGATGGCATCTATACATGCTATATAAATATTTGTAATAAAATAAATCATCAATGTTGTTTTGCACAAATGTACTGGATGAGCTCATTCATTCATTCTGTATTCTCACATTTGATAAAAGTCCCAAAAATTTTGAACTTTTCAGGGACAGGACTGAACTCTGCAGACTATACAGCCCTGGAGCCCCAGATGTGACATTGATGAATGAAGACAGAAATGAATGGACACATCAGGGTGGGGCGAGTGAATGCAGCAATTCTCTTTACTAGATGGAAGACATTTGCTGATTCACAAGTCGTGCTTCTTCCTCCCTCCCCATCACAAAGGACCACTAATCCCACCACAATCAGCACCCCAAATCGGAGGTGATGGGGGTCCCCCAACTACATAGGATGCAACTGGTAAGGATAAGGAGGAAGGGTCCAACATCCATCAATGAACACACACATAATGAATATATAACCTGAACACAGAAAGTGAGGCAGCCCCCCAGAACAGGTTGTCCCTTCACAGCAAGTAGTATTAGCAGGTCCCAGAGATCTGTGAGTAATGTAGTATGGGTAGTATTACCTGGTCCCAGTGATCAGTGAGTAGTGGTATGATCTAGTCCCATAGATCAGTGAGTAGTATTATTACCTTGTCCCAGTGATCAGTGATAGTTATGATGTGGTCCCAGTGATAGTTATGATGTGGTTCCAGTAATCAGTGATAGGTATGATGTGGTCCCAGTGATAGTTATGATGTGGTTCCAGTAATCAGTGATAGGTATGATGTGGTCCCAGTGATCAGTATTGCCTATTCAGTGAGTGGTATGGGTAGTAGTATTACCTGCTCCTGTGCTGCACAAGGTTGGAAGTAGTGGGATCTCCTCCGATCTCTCAGCGCTCTGAGCTCTCCAGTCACCGGGCGTGGCATTTAACAGGCGGCCACGTGTAAAGTCTAGCCCAACTCCGCAGAACAACCCTCTGTACCCGCCCTGATCACCTCCGCCTCCCCCCCACACTTTTCCGTTATGGACCATCCCGGGCACTGAGGCCGCTGGCCATCGCGGACTGTTCCATCGTAGAGTGGGGGTGCGCTCGAGTACAAAGGAAAGGTGCCTTAGTTGTATGTACCTAGAACGGCGATCACACAGTTCTATGTTATGTATTATAGTTATAATCTTCCCATACTTGTACAGTGTAATCATAACCAATGAGGACAGGATGTAATGTGCCAAGTCTGCTTGTCTCATTCATCCTCCAGGAGTATCCTGTGCTTTCCCGATTGTGATCACAACTTTAAAGTTAAGGAAACTTTTTTTGTGTGTTTATTTTAGATAAACTAAAGAGTAAATCTGACCATAGAAATCGTTGGAAAAGAAAGGTCGGATTTCTAAAGATCTGTTGAACACGCATGTGATAACGGCATTGTATCGATATATGTCGCCTACCTATTAATGTACACTATATTACCTAAAGTATAGGGACGCCTGCCTTTACACTCACATGAACGTTAACCACTTGTGTACAGGGCTCTTACACCCCCTTCCTGCCAAGGCCATTTTTCAGCTTTCTGTGCTGTCACATTTTGGGTCATGCTACACTATACCCAGATTTCATTTTTAGCACTTTTTTTTTCACACAAATTGAGCTTTCTTTTGGTGGCATTTAATCACTGCTGTTTTTTTTACGAAAAAAATAATAATTTTTTTTAATTTTATTTTACTTAGTGTCAGTAAGTTTTATTTTACTTAGTGTCGGTAATTAAGTAATTTTTCTCCTTCAGCGATGTGCATTAATGATACGGCACTGATAGGCTGCACTGGTGGGCATTGATGAGGTGGCCCTAATATGTCACACTTATGAACACTGATAGGTGGGACTGATACCCAGCACAGACTGGCATCACTAATGGGCACTGATTGGTGGGTACTCTTTGTTGGCACTGGTGCCGCTATTGTAATCAGGGCACTGATTGGTGGGTACTCTTTGTTGGCACTGGTGCCGCTATTGTAATCAGGGCACTGATTGGTGGGTACTCTTTGTTGGCACTGGTGCCGCTATTGTAATCAGGGCACTGATGATCAGTGCCCTAATTGCATGTATAAATGTCTCCTGTGAGGAGATGGAGCTGTTCGGCTCTCCTTGTCACACACTCTGTCAGTGTGAGATAGGCCCGGGCATTTTGCATTGAGCAGCCCATGACATGTTAACCGGCCCTTTCCCCACTGTCCTTCCTGACAGATCCCCTGAGAGGGGGAGGGGGTGAGGTGGGACCAGGAAAGAGCATGGGGGGTTGGAGAGCACAGGGAAGAACCTTGAGAACACAGGGTGGGGAGAGTGCACAGGGAAGAACCTTGAGAACACAGGGTGGGGAGAGTGCACAGGGGAGAGGCAGAGAACACAGGGAGGAAGAGGAGAGCACAGGGGGGCAGCGTAGAGCATAGGGGGAGGTGGAGAGCATGTGGGGAGCTGGAGAGCACAGGTAGGGCGGCATGGCGCACGGGGGGGGGGGGGGTTGTGGGGGTGGGCAGAGAGCATGGGGGGGAGGTGGCAGAGAGCATGGGGGGGAGGTGGCAGAGAGCATGGGGGGGAGGTGGCAGAGAGCATGGGGGGTGGCAGAGAGCATGGGGGGAGGAGGAGAGCATGTAGGGTGGCAGAGAGTACGGGGGGTGGCAGAGAGCATGGGGGGGGTGGCAGAGAGCATGGGGGGGGGGTGGCAGAGAGCATGGGGTGGAGGTGGAGAGTACGGGGGGTGGCAGGGAGCATGGGGGGGAGATGGAGAGCATGGGGGGAGGTGGAGAGCATGGGGGGGGAGGTGGAGAGCATGGGGGGGAGGTGGAGAGCATGGGGGGGAGGTGGAGAATATGGGGGGGTGGCAGAGAGTATGGGTGCCTTGGAGAACATGGGGGGAGGTGGAAGAGAGCACGGGATGGCAGAGAGTATGGGTGCGGTGGAGAGCCCAGGGGAAGCAGCAGAGAGAAGCAGGACAGGAGGAGCGGTGGGGTGGCTGCATATAGAAGAATAATTCTCTCCATCCTCCTCCTGCAGTCTCTGAATGCTTCTCCTCTCCCTCTCGCAGGCATTCCGCTACTGCAGGAGGAAGATGGAGAGAATTATTCTTCTATATGCAGCCGCCCCAACTGCTCCTTCTATGCAGGTTACGGGGGGCATTGAACTCACATTTTTACCGGCTCCAAGGTGTCTGCTCTGGCTCCTCCTCCCCGCACCGACGGCTGACCTGTACAGGCGGCAGCGCAGCCGAGCAGAGGCCAAAGGAGTCTCATCTAGCTCCTCCCCTCGGCGCCGATGGCTAAGCAGCTGGGCGGCCGAGGAGAGGCTGGATGAACGGCGCCAGCTCAAGCCCCGCAAGGACTTGCAGCCTGGCGGCCCCAGCGCCCGCGGCCCACCGGGCAAGTGCCCGGTTTGCCCTATGGCCAATCCGAGCCTGGTGTGAGGTGAGGAGCGCCAATTATCGGCATCTCCGTGTTTACATGTGACCGGCTGTCATTGGACACAGCCAATCACATGGTTAAAAAGCCGCGGACATGGCTCTTTGCAGAGACTGGGGTCATATGAATGGTTGATGCCACGTGCCCACGCCGTGTTGCTAGGACACAGCATCAGCCGTTCATATGATGGCATCCCAGAACAAGAGCCACACTGCCCTGCTGTCATTTGACAGTGTGCGGGTGGCAACTAGCTAATGGCATCCCAGTCTTAAAGTGGAGGGCGACCCCAAAATAAAATATAGCATTATTATTATAAAAAAAAAAAAAAATATGAAAAATAAAAGTTGAACTTATCAGAAACCCCTGTTGCTAGGCAGTGTTTCTAATCTGCCTCTTCCTATTCCTATTCGTGGCGCTTCCTCCTCTTCGGTGAGCGGCCCCGTTGCCTTCTGGGAAATGTGTGTCTCCCAGAAAACAACACGGCCATTCACAAAGCGCCTCGGGACTTGCGCATGTGCAGTAAGAAACGGGCAGTGAAGCCGCAAGGCTCCACTACCTGTTTCCCTTTAAGATGGCGGCGCCGACAGCCGATCCGATGCCCAGATCGGCCTGGGGGGGGGCGACATCGTGGGCTCGCTGGACAGGTAATGTCCTTATTAAAAGTCAGAAGCTACAGTGTTTGTAGCTGCTGACTTAAAAAAAAAAAAAAAAAAACTTGCCCGGAATGCCCCTTTAAAGCGAGAGTCCGCCGGGAGTCCGCGTTTTTTTTCTACGCCCCTTTCCGCAGAGAGCTATCCCGGAAGTGGGTGCAGATACCTGTACTGTACAGGTACCTGCACCCCCCTCCCCCCTGAAAGGTGCCAATTGTGGCGCCGGAGGGGGGGAGGATTCCAATGAGCGGAAGGTCCACTTTAGGGTGGACCTCTGCTTTAAGTGGGGTGCACACTATAAGAAAATCGGGTGAACATTCGTCCGATTTTTCTCAAGGTTTCACAGCAAATTGGAACCCATGAAAGAAAATTCATACAAAAATTCTTACGAATATTTTCATACGACAGACTTTTTTTGTTGTTTATTGTTTATGATGATTCACAGTTTTTCTTTTCTGATTTTTCTTGTATGGAAATCGTACGAAAAGGGTACACATTAAAACGAAAATCATTCGTTCTGTCCCCGTACGAGAAAGATTTTGAAGTTCGTCCCTTCGGGAATTTTTCGTACGAACATTCAGAATCGGCTGTCGAAAGTTGTGTACACACTATACGAAAATCTGTCCGAAAATTCTTTGGACAAAAATGTTTGCCCGATTTTCTTATAGTGTGTACAAGCCTTTAGTCCGTAGGGTTCAACATTGAGTTGGCCCACCCTTTGCACCTATAACAGCTTCAACTCTTCTGGGAAAGCTGTCCACAATGTTTAGGAGTGTGTCTATGAGAATGTTTGACCATTCTTCCAGAAGCACATTTGTGAGGTCAGGCACTGATGCTGGATGAGAAGGTCTGGCTCGCAGACTCTGATCTAATTCATCCTAAAGGTGTTCCAACAGGTTGAGGTCAGGACTCTTTGCAGGCCAGTCAAGTTCCTCCACCCAAACTCGCTCAGTCACGTCTTTATGGACCCTGCTTTGTGTACTGGTTACAAGAAAAATAAAGATGGTGAATCTCACTCATGGGGGTGCAGACATCAATTAAACCTGACAGATTTTCTGCTCTAGTCAAAATGTAAAAAAAGGCTTTGCCATTAGTTCTACTTTAACCACTTGCTGACTGTGTAGTGCATTTATGCGCTACCATTAACAGTGGGTCTACTGAAATTCCTTTTCACAGTGGCCAAACAGGTTCTTACTAAAGCATGGCAACCATCCGTGTGAAACAAAATGAATTGGTTTCTCCTTAGTGAGAAAATTGCACCACTCCTTAACCCTTTGCTGCCAAGTGTAGATATAAAAACGCCCTGAGCCGCAAGAAACTGGAATTCATGTAAAAGTGATCCCGTTTACTCCACTGGGGAGCCCAAGACCCCAAAAGGGGGTCGGGATGACTGCCTGCAGAGGAGATGGAGGAACATCGGTTTTCCTCTATGGCAAATGAAGCCAGAAGTAACACGGCTGCCATCAATTCCATTTTTAGAACTGTCATTAACTGGCTGTGACAGCCAGGGAAGCAGCTGATCAAAGGTAATCTGTACTTGATTAGCTGCTTTGAAGCACAAGGGAGACATCAGGGATCTAATAGAGCCCCAATGTCTCCATAAAGAGGAGCTGCAGTCTGCTTATATAATTAGTACTAAAAACATCTTTGCCATTCTGAGGCTTCCCTCCAACCACTTTGCATATTTGTGAAGAGAATCGAAATTTAATGGTGGTCTGGGCTACATATGGTCTCAACCGGGGTTGAGGCAAAGAACATCCCCCAAATGGGTGAACCCCGGACCAGGGAAAACCAGCCGACACACAATCACTGTAACACCACACTGCGTCATCGCTCAGGAATGTGCAAATGTACCACCGTGAACTTGCAATTCTAATGATGAAAAAAAAAAATGTGGAGTAATTAATGAAGAAAAATTTAGTAAGGGATATGTGTAGGCTAATAATACCGTTATGGATATATAAAAAAATATAGATAAATAAATAAATTATATATGTAGGTGCCATGAGAGTGTAAATGTGATCGCTAAAAAGTGTGATTGACTAATGTGTGACACATATAAATAACCAAAGTGTAACAGGTGTATTTACCCTAGGAGTTTTGATCCTATCTATTGGCGTTTAGTGAGTATTTTGGAAACTATATATCTCTTTAGACCTACCCTCTACCTAAATAGATGATTCCCTTTGTTATTAAATTAAAATTTATTTATTTTATTTCTCTCCAGCCCATATTTATATGCATCTGACTCCTGAAGATTAGTACAAAACCATGAAACGCGTAGAGTTAATACCTTATGGATGCTTTAATTTTCTTATATAACCTTAAATTTATTGCTTTGTTGATTCTTTTTATATATATATATATATATATATATATATATATATATATATATATATATATATATATATATATATATATATATATATATATATATATATATATATATATATATATGGCTGTATTAACCACATCAATTGCCTTCTGTATTTTTATCGTTTGTACCATGTCCAATGATCAATTATATTAAATATTTTATACAAATATTACTTTGGAAATCTTGTGATTACGGTATTATTATAAGTATTATTAAATTACTGATATAGTTGTGATTCTGTGGAATATGTTACAATATGACCTTATTATTTAGGCATTAGAAACAGCTAATTAATGATTGACTTGCCTCATTTAAAGACCCAGTTCGATTCTCTTCACATGTTTTACCTCATTTAGGGATGGGGGCAAGCCAATATTCTACTTAGAATTGGGTCAGGTCACAATTTCTTTTCACACTTTGAATATTATTTTATATATACGTGATTCTGTACTAGCCAAATATGCTGCAGAAATCTCCCTCCACTAATTCTGGCTACATCCACTTTAACTGCGGGCAGCTGAAGCTGCTGCCTGTTCACTTTCTGGATTTACAGACACACAGAGGTACACCTCTATCCCTGCAGCTCTCATTGGCCCTCTTATGACTCACCCCCTCCCTTCCTGGCAAACTCTCAGAGGGCTGTGCATGATGTCATAAGCCTAGGCTTTTTACCAGACAAGAAACAGGTAATGGGATGGATAAGGTATTTACTGGCAGAAAAAAAAAATAGATTTTACCATGTGTGAAAAATGTCAAAATTGCTCCAGTTAAAAACTCAATCTAAATTCAAATACATCTGTCCTCCCCAGATCAATCATCTCCTCCATCCTAATTTTGTTTGCATTGTTGAACCTATGATGAAGTAGTTGTTAAATCATAACAATATGGTGGCAAGGACCTAACCCTAACCTCCCCTTCCCCATGCCCATCTCCAGAACCCTTCATAACTCCCATCTTAGTTCAACTCTGGTCCCCCACATTACATTATTGACAATTTCAAACAAGGAGTGGTGAATATCAAGGCATACATTCCCTCTCTCCCTTTCTTTTTGGCTCTATTGGGGGCCAATAACATTCACTTAATGGATAATTGAGACTCAGTGGCCACCACCATATATGATCAATGGCAGAGCTTGTCTTTCCTCAGAGAATAGGTGCAGTAACACATCCAACCCCCACCCCAGTGGCAGGACAGCATGCCAAATCAAATGGTGTGGCCAAATTGCACTAACAGTGTGTGTGTGTGTGTGTGTGTGTGTGTGTGTGTGTGTGTGTGTGTGTGTGTGTGTGTGTGTGTGTGTGTGTGTGTGTGTGTGTGTGTGTGTGTGTGTGTGTGTATTTTTTTTTTTGGGGGGGGGGGATTGGGGGTGTTAAATACCAGTAGTGCTTCACATAAAGTGCAGGGTTCAGAAGTGCGCTGCTTATAGAGTGTAAGGTTGAAGAGTGTGCTACGTACAGAATACAGGGTTCCAGAATGCGCTACATACAGAGTGCAGGGTTGAGGAGGGCGCTGCGTACAGAGTGCAGGGTTGAGGAGGGCGCTGCGTACAGAGTGCAGGGTTGAGGAGCGCGCTGCGTACAGAGTGCAGGGTTGAGGAGCGCGCTGCGTACAGAGTGCAGGGTTGAGGAGCGCGCTGCGTACAGAGTGCAGGGTTGAGGAGCGCGCTGCGTACAGAGTGCAGGGTCGAGGAGCGCGCTGCGTACAGAGTGCAGGGTCGAGGAGCGCGCTGCGTACAGAGTGCAGGGTCGAGGAGCGCGCTGCGTACAGAGTGCAGGGTCGAGGAGCGCGCTGCGTACAGAGTGCAGGGTCGAGGAGCGCGCTGCGTACAGAGTGCAGGGTCGAGGAGCGCGCTGCGTACAGAGTGCAGGGTCGAGGAGCGAGCTGCGTACAGAGTGCAGGGTCGAGGAGCGAGCTGCGTACAGAGTGCAGGGTCGAGGAGCGCGCTGCGTACAGCGTGCAGGGTCGAGGAGCGCGCTGCGTACAGAGTGCAGGGTCGAGGAGCGCGCTGCGTACAGAGTGCAGGGTCGAGGAGCGCGCTGCGTACAGAGTGCAGGGTCGAGGAGCGCGCTGCGTACAGAGTGCAGGGTCGAGGAGCGCGCTGCGTACAGAGTGCAGGGTCGAGGAGCACGCTGCGTACAGAGTGCAGGGTCGAAGAGCGAGCTGCGTACAGAGTGCAGGGTCGAGGAGCGCGCTGCGTACAGAGTGCAGGGTCGAGGAGCGCGCTGCGTACAGAGTGCAGGGTCGAGGAGCGCGCTGCGTACAGAGTGCAGGGTCGAGGAGCGCGCTGCGTACAGAGTGCAGGGTCGAGGAGCGCGCTGCGTACAGAGTGCAGGGTCGAGGAGCGCGCTGCGTACAGAGTGCAGGGTCGAGGAGCACGCTGCGTACAGAGTGCAGGGTCGAGGAGCGAGCTGCGTACAGAGTGCAGGGTCGAGGAGCGAGCTGCGTACAGAGTGCAGGGTCGAGGAGCGAGCTGCGTACAGAGTGCAGGGTCGAGGAGCGCGCTGCGTACAGCGTGCAGGGTCGAGGAGCGCGCTGCGTACAGAGTGCAGGGTCGAGGAGCGCGCTGCGTACAGAGTGCAGGGTCGAGGAGCGCGCTGCGTACAGAGTGCAGGGTCGAGGAGCGCGCTGCGTACAGAGTGCAGGGTCGAGGAGCGCGCTGCGTACAGAGGGCAGGATCGAGGAGCGCGCTGCGTACAGAGGACAGGATCGAAGAGCGCGCTGCGTACAGAGTGCAGGGTCGAGAAGCGCGCTGCGTACAGAGAGCAGGATCGAAGAGCGCGCTACGTACAGAGGGCAGGATCGAAGAGCGCGCTACCTACAGATGGCATGGTCGAAGAGCTCGCTACGTACAGAGGGCAGGGTCGAAGAGCGCGCTACGTACAGAGGGCAGGGTCGAAGAGCGCGCTACGTACAGAAGGCAGGGTCGAAGAGCACGCTACGTACAGAGGGCAGGGTCGAAGAGCGCGCTACGTACTGCTGGGTCCAGGAGTGTGCTGCATACAGCTTGCCGGGTCCGGGAGTGTGCTGCATACAGCCTGCCGGGTCCAGGACTGTGCTGCATACAGCCTGCCGGGTCCAGGACTGTGCTGCATACAGCCTGCCGGGTCCAGGACTGTGCTGCATACAGCCTGCCGGGTCCAGGACTGTGCTGCATACAGCCTGCCGGGTCCAGGACTGTGCTGCATACAGCCTGCCGGGTCCAGGACTGTGCTGCATACAGCCTGCCGGGTCCAGGACTGTGCTGCATACAGCCTGCCGGGTCCAGGACTGTGCTGCATACAGCCTGCCGGGTCCAGGACTGTGCTGCATACAGCCTGCCGGGTCCAGGACTGTGCTGCATACAGCCTGCCGGGTCCAGGACTGTGCTGCATACAGCCTGCCGGGTCCAGGACTGTGCTGCATACAGCCTGCCGGGTCCAGGACTGTGCTGCATACAGCCTGCCGGGTCCAGGACTGTGCTGCATACAGCCTGCCGGGTCCAGCACTGTGCTGCATACAGCCTGCCGGGTCCAGGACTGTGCTGCATACAGCCTGCCGGGTCCAGCACTGTGCTGCATACAGCCTGCCGGGTCCAGGACTGTGCTGCATACAGCCTGCCGGGGCCAGGAGTGTGCTGCATACAGCCTGCCAGGTCGAGGAGTGTGCTAAATACAGCCTGCCGGGTCCAGGAGTGCAGGGTTTAGGAGTGTGCTGCATACACACTGCCAGGTTCAGGAATGTGCCGCATACAGACTGCCAGGTTCAGGGCTGTACAGAGTGCAGGGTTGAGGAGTGCATATATCACAAGCTAGTATACAACCAAAAACAGTTTACCATTAAATTCTCCCCAAACCAACTCCCAGTACAGAGTTGCCCTCCCCAACATCTGCCTTCCAGCACAGAGCGCTCCTCCCTCCCCCTCCAAATCCTCTCTCCACCATCTAGAAAGTATCAGAGAGAGGGGCTGTTGCAGATGATTAGCTACAACTTACAGTACCAAAGTGTGGGCTGCCAGCTCAGGCTTTGGGAGGAGCTTCCCCTGTGAGACTAGAGCGGCTGTGTAGATCCCCCACCCCCTCCCTCCTTGACGGTCATAGGAGTATGCAGGGCAGGGAGGGTTTTGTCCGAGCTACCAGGAGAGGAGCACTGTCACTTGTATATACAAGTGGCCGCACTTCTCTATTTACAAGTGACGGTAGCAAACGGCGAGCAAGGGACCAGAGCCACAGAACTCCATTCCACCACGTTCCAGCAAAAAAAAAAAAAAAAAGCCCTAATTGATGATCATCCATAAAGGTTTCACTTTTCAAGGAGGGCGATTTTGTAACTGTAGCGGATGACATTTTTGGACAAAATGTCATACGCATGTAAATTTTGTGGGTTAATTACGTAGGTTGGCCTTGACATCAGTCTGGCCGGGCTGTGTTGGAAGTTCTGCCTGGTGAGCAGTGAGGTGCACATGACAGGCCAGAACCAGGCCTGGTTGGATGTTTTGAGTATCGGAACCAATCAGTGGGGGTGCCGGGCCCCGCTGGGGAGTCTGGGAAGGGGGTACTTAAGATGTGTGGGTCACGCATTTAGGGAGAGGAGTTTGTGAGGCCCGTGTGGTCTGTTAGGGTTCCAGGACCGGGGTAGCCCCTTGAGGGGTCCCGTTCACAGGGTATTCAACGTCCCGCAACATGTTCCGGTTAGAGGCCCCTGACAGACCTGCCTGGTCTGGGGTAGGGATCCGTCTGTTCTCGAGTCTCGGACCCCGCTGGCCTGAGGCGCAGTAACTGAGGGAGGATTCAAGGTGTCCAGGTGTGCTCTCGGCTTGGAGAGGCACCACAGCTCGTGGAAGTGACTGGGGGAGGCCATTGGGCGAGAGCGCTGATCGGGGGGTCAGTCGGTTGCTGGTTTTCCAGCACACACATCCGACAGAAGCCAGACAGGCCAACATACACACTGGCAAAATGTTGGCCTTTTTCTTTTTTTTTTTCAACTGGCCATTGTCTCCTGACATTCGCCCCAGGTGTATGGGGCTTAAGTGTAATTGAAGGGGGAGGGGACGATTGGCACTAGTAGATAACTGCCAGCACTCCTCATCTCAGTGGACAATTGAAATGTGGACAGGCTGTAAGGTCAAGGACCTTTCATAGACATGAGTTTTGTCACCCAATCTATCTAGAAACTAACAGATCAGTCGGTTGTTTAAGGGTAGTTTAACGTGCCTGCTTACCAGAATTCCTTTTAGGTAAGAACCAGCTTGACAATTTTTTCAAAATATCCATGAAGCATGAGAATTTACAATAATTTATTACCGCCTCTGAAGTCTTTCCCCTGAAATCACTATGCCTGAAGTTGCAATTTTTCTTTTCTTTTTTTTCTGATTGTGTACACTGTAGATACATTTGCAAATAAAGCTTGGTATACATTGGCCTGTTTGATACCTCGCCATCCTGTCATGGAGGAAACTTTTCCTGTTATGGGGAATCTGCAAAATCTGAACATCACATATTGGTATCATAAACATAGGAACAATAGCAATGCAAACGTCACATACTAACAAGCAAGCAAATAAGTAGATTATCTAAAGAGGTGGCCTATAAATCTCTAAAAAGTCAATGTGCTTAAAGTGGATGTAAACCTGAATTTTTTTTTTTATGTCATAATGTAGAGTATAAGATTTCCTATCATTTGAGTCCAGTCTTGCCACAAAGAGTTAATTCAGCTCTAACCAATCCTCTTATTGTTCAGTGAGATAAATCTTGACAAAGTTTGTCAAATCCTCCCCCTTGCTGTGAGTGACAGGTGATTTACATATCTCGTGCACTAGCTTAACCACTTCCCACCTGGCCAATGTACATATACGGCCGGGTGGGAGCCACCTACTTCTGAATGGACGTTCAGGAACGTCCTTCGGAAGGAGGGGGGGATTGCGCCGCTGCGCTTGTGTCACCCAGACACGGCGCATCTCGGATCGGCAGGAGGGCTCTGTGATTGGCCCTCCTGATCACATGACGGCCGTGTCCAATCACGACCGTCATGTGATGTAAACAAACAGCCGGTTGCTAGGCAATCGGCTCTCCTCTCCTCACATGGAAGTCGTCGCTGAGGATAGGAGAGCAGATCGCTGCAGCCGGCTGGTGATCAGTGAGTATGAGCTGTTTTTACAGCTTTTTACTCACTGATCACTAGTCTAGTATAAACCTACAGTGTAAACACACGTCACCACAATACACATGTCACCACACATGTCCCCAAAACACACATGTCCCCAAATAATAAAAAGACATGTCCCCCACATGTCTCACTAAAATCACATGTTCCAATGATTATCTGCACACATATGTACGTGATCACCTGCACACATATGTACATGATCATTTGCGTACATATGTCCGTGATCACACAAACCAATTATTATACACTTAACTGAATTTTTTTTACCAAAACATGTAGCAGAATACATTTTGGCTTAAATTTATGACAAAATTTGATTTTATTGGATTTCTTTTAAAATAGAAAAAATAAAATATAGTTTTTTTTCCAAATTTCCGCTTTTTTTGCGCTTATATCGCAAAAAATAAAAAACGGAGTCGTGAATAAATACCACCAAAATAAAGCTCTATTTGTGCGAACAAAATGATAAAAATTTCATTTGGGTACAGTGTAGCATGACCGCGCAATTGTCATTGAAAGTGCGAGAGCGATGAAAGCTGAAAATTGGGCTGGAAAAGAAGGGGGCGAAAGTACCCTGTATTGTAGTGGTTAAGAGACATGCATTATTTTTTTATTCCCTCCCACTCCTTTCTTCTGCTGCTCTGCCAGGATTGGATGTTCCACACCTCAGCATAATTGGGCATGCTGAAGTCATGTGGTTACTTTCCTGTCTTTTCACTGGATGTTAGAGATCATAGCAGAAGTTCAGTGTAAGAAATACACAGGAAAAAATGCATATTGACAAGGGGAGTGTAGAGGTGGGCGGGAAGTCTTCTGACATCATGACTCCACGCACTGAGCTCCAGACAACAGAATCTGCATTTTTTTGGTTCTCATAACAGACAGAGGGGAGACATTTGACAGGTGAGGATACATGCAGGAGGCATGTATATACTTATAGATAACCCTTATGGCAGTAGTTTAGAAAGGATGACATTGGGTTTACATCCACTTTAATAACAAAGACAGTTTTATGCTTACTGTAACAATCAGCATTGCAATTGTTTTTGAATGGACTGTAAAAGCTGCAAAGGGTTTTTTTTTTTTTTTTTTTTTTTAGAAAGCCATAGCTTAAAGCAGCGCTGAATTCATTGATTTAAAGTTCACCTGTTGGAACACATTAAACTTTACACCCATATTTAGTCTCCCCCCCCCTCCCAGACCCCCCTTCCTTTTTGTGCTCTCTCCACGCACCCGCTGTCGCTTTAAAAAAATGTGCGAGCCATGCACTAATGAGTGCCCCTGCGGTTCATTGACACTTCCACCAGCTTTGTAACTGCCTGCCCATATGAATGTAAAGACAGGCAAGCTGGAGGCAGTGTCTGCAAGAGCCTGACATTGCACCCCTAATTTACTGATTGCAGGTGCAACTCTCTGCGGGTTTATCACAAAAAGAAGAAAATGTACATTTTTTTTCCTGCAAAAATATGTTTTTGTTTTTTTTAAAGGTGAATGAATCATTTAAAGTGGAACTAAACCCTCCAATCCTTTCTAGCCAAGGAAGCTGACATCGTTGCCCCTGTTTGATCTGCAACTGCCATGGTGCTGCACATGTGACCAGTTATGACACCAGCCATTTGATGGTTGACAGTTTGGTTGAGAGCAAAAAGCAAAATGTGACAGCATTCCTGGCATGTTGGAAATGTAACGATTTGAGACCGTTAAATTGATGGGTTTAGTTCTGCTTTAAGGATTCCCAAAACAGTTACGCTTAAGGCATTCCGTGAAAGATAACTGTCACAGGTGCTTTTGCTCTCAACTGAACTGTCAAGCCATCTAATAACAGATCACATGTGCAGCACCATGGCAGTTGCTGGTCAAACAGAGACTTCTTTGGATGAAAAGGATGGGAGGGTTTGGTTCCACTTTAATAGCCCAATCATCTTCTAAATTGCCAAAATATCCATGACTAAATGATTTGTATCTAAAATATGTGAAAAGCCATTTTTGTCATCTTGGATAGAACAGGAGATGGATAAAATCCTTTTTTTTTTTTTACTGTTGCTGTGATTTCTTGTCACTTCCTGTCTTGAACACACAACAGCAAGTGGAAATTCCTAAGAGTGAATTTCCTACACAAACAGTTATCACTGGAAATTTTTCCCTCTATTACTATTCTGCTTACTACTCAAAATCTGACATTTCACTCTCCTTCAGTCTTGATTACAGTGGCCACCATGAGAAAAAAAAAAATGAATCTCCCCAGTGTTAACACAGACAGCAATAAAAGGGACAATCAGGTTGTAATCCTCTCTTGGGGTTTAGATACACTTTAAAGCAGGAAACCCCATTCTTACTTAAACCGGTAAACCCATTTCAATTTCCAAAATGAGCTGGACTTAAACTACTCCTTGTCCTTTCACATGGGAGGTCTGTTCAGTCAGATTTGTGTGAAAAACGGTCAGGTCTATCTGAACGGGAACTCGATGTTAGTCTTTGGGTAAGCAGAAGAAAATGGGAAAATGGAGGAGTGACGATTTATATAAGATTACCATTTAGGTCCGAAAAAAATGTAAGAAATTAAAAGGTTTTCTGTTTTTGGTACAGTTAAAAAGGGAAACACCTTTCAAATTCTCAATTAAAGCAGACCTAAACTACTAATGCCGTGTACACACGAGCAGAATGTCCGACAGAAAAAGTCAGACAGAAGCTTTTCATCGTATATTCAGATCGTGTGTATGCCTCATCTGACTTTTTTTTGCTAAAGTTCCGAGGGACCTAGAAATAGAACATGTTCTAAATATTTCCGACAAAACCAATTCCTATCGGGAAAACCGCTCGTCTGTATGCTGTTCGGACAGACCAAAAAGAGGCATGCTCTAAAGCATGTACGAGATGGAAGCTATTGGCTATTGAACTTCCTTTTTCTAGTCCTGTCGTAGGTGTTGTATGTCACCGCATTCTTGATGATCTGACTTTTGTGTGATCGTGTGTATGCAACACAGTTTCAGCAGAATTCCGTCGGAAAAACCTTCAGAGTTTATTCCGATGGGAAAACCGATTGTGTGTACAGGGCATTCGAGTATGTTCACACTTGTGGTATGATCAAATCTGCCTGAAAAACTGACCGGTGAATCTGAACAGAATCTTAGTGTTATACAAGCCATAGAGGGTTAGAATCTCACCTCGTTTAGCAGGGACCATCTGAGATTCAAACCATGTATGGGCAGGCCAAGTGTACAACCAGCCTGCTGGGTCTTTCTGCGATTATTGCTAGCGGCTATTATAGTCGCTAGCAATAATGACTTTGTTCTCCCAGTTGGGACTGCTTCCCCTAACCCCCCTCCGCCAGAGGAACACAATAGCTCCATGGGAGTGATTTACCCGTGGTTGTAGGAAAGGAAAATCTCTCTATGGCAGCTTTAGTCAATGGGTAGATAATTTTTTTTATACAAGATTTATATAGCTCCAACAGGTTGCGCAGTGCTTTACAGCATGAGGGCAGACCGTTCAGTTACAATACAATTCAATATGGGAGGAATGAGAGGACCCTACACGTTGGAGCTTACAATCTAGGAAGGTGGGTCAAATGATTCAAAAGGCAAGAACTGTGGGAGTCTGAGCTGATGGAGAAAATCAAAGTACAGTTGCTAGGTGTGGGCAGGATAAGCTTCTCTGAAGAGGAGGGTTTTCAGGGATCTTCGAAAAGCAAACAGAGTAGGAGATAATCACACAGATTGGGGTAAGAATGGGTGAGGCTCTGGGAATGTCCTGGAGGCAAGCATGGGAGGAGGTGACAAGGGAGCTAAAGAGCAGGAGGTCTTGGCAAGAATGAAGAAAACGATTAGGTTGGTATTTTGAGACCAGGCTAGTAATGTAGGTGGTGGCCCAGTTGTGATGGCTTTGTAAGTTATTAGTATTTTGAATTTAATTTGTTGGGTGAGCAGAAGCCAGTGGAGGGATTGGCAGAGAGGAGTAGCAGACACAGAGCGGTTTGTAAGGTGGATGAGTCTGGCAGCAGCATTCATGATGGACTGAAGTGGGATAGGGTATGTAGAGGTTAGTCAATGAGAAGGGAGTTGCAGTAGTCAAGGCAAGAGATGTCCAGGGGGAGAACTAGGAGCTTTGTGGTGTCATTGGTTAGGAAGGGGCATATTTTGGAGCTGTTGCGGAGGTTGAGCTGGCAAGACTTGCATAGTGATTGGATGTGGGGCCTAATTGATAGATCAGAGATCAGGATTACACCTAGAACCTTGGCATGCGGGCATGGGCTGATAGTTGTGCTATCGATCTTGACAGAGAGATCGGGGCTGAGGCACATGGGAGAGGAAATATCATGGAGCTCGGTTTTGGATAGATTGAGTTTGAGGAATAGGAGTGACATCCAGCCTGATATGTCTGTTAGTAAATTAGTTATATGTGAGGAGACTGAAGGAGTGAGCTGAGGGGTAGAGAGATGCATTTGGGTGGCATCGGCGTAGAGGTGGTCCAGGGAGGAAGTATAGATCGAGAATAGGAGAGGTCCAAGAACAGAAAGGAAGAGAAGAGCAGAACATAGAATTGGAAGTAATGCTAAAGGTGCAGTTGGATAAGTAAGAAGAGAGCCAGTGAAGAGTACAGTCACAGACACCAAAGCCGTGGGGTTTTTTTTTTTGTTTTTTGTTTTTTAGGTGGAGGGGGTGGTCAGCAGTATCAAAGGCAGCAGAAAGGTCTAGGAGTAGGATTACAGATTAGTGTCCAATAGAAATATACCCACTTCTGGAAAGAGCCCCAGCAGCAAATGTGCCCCCCTGTAAGTTAGGGTTGCCACCTCATCCCTTTAAACCCGAAACACACATTAAATTACACAGGTTCTGTGGCTTTCTTAGGGTGGTAATTAAACTTACCTGGTGCATTATCTGCATTAAATAAGCCTCAGAACCTGTGTAATTCATATGTGCTCGGGTTTAAAGGGATGAGGTGGCAACCCTACTGCAAATGTGCCCTCCCCCATAAACATGTTTCAGTTTTATACTGTTAGAGATGGGGTGGGTGTTTTCCAATTAACTAATCAGGAGTTAATAAAGGATAAAACAAAGCAAGGTTTTCACTTCAGAAACAGACTAACAAGAGGGCACTAAAGAACAGGACATCATTTTAGGCAAGACAAAAGGGGTTAAGATAAATCATCGCAATGTGGACAGCTCTACAGATGGTCAAGCAAAAATAACATAACAGAGTTATACACAAATATAAGCAAAGCAGTATTTAAAATTGCAGTTATGGGTGGAGATGCCAGTAGCAGGAACATACAGTACCTGTGGCGGTACAGAGAAGAAACCTTCACAAGAGGCATTCAAATGATGCAGAGTCAGAAGTACTTCCACTTCTAGAAATATCCCCACTTCTAGAAAGTGCCCCAGCAGAAAATGTGCCCCCCTGCAAATGATGGAATGATGGCAGATGGAAGTAAACAGACGTGTGGCTGTTTACACCCGATTACCTCACAGTCCATTTAGACCTGTAGAAGGATATAAATAAATAAAAATTTGTTTTATTTTGTTTTTTGGACCCAAGTGTGATGGATCAGAGATAAAAGGACAAAAGGATGTACAACCCCAATTTCAAAAAGTTGGGGCGCTGGGTACGATCTACATAAAAACAGAATGCAATGATTTGCAAATCTCATAAAGCCATCATGTATGGGAAAATAGAACAAAGAAGACCTAGGACTGTTGAGCAGTTAGAATCGTATAACATGCAAGAATGGGACAACATTCCTCTCCAAAAACTCTAGCAACTGGTCTCGTCAGTTCCCAGACATTTACAGAGTGTTGCTAAAAGAAGAAAGGACGATATACTATGGTAAACACGGCCCTGTGCCAACTTTTTTGAGATTTATTGCTGCCATCAATTTCAAAGTTAACTTATTTTTTTCTTAAATGGTGCATTTTTCCAGTTTAAACATTTTATATGTTTTCTATTGTGAATAAAATATGTCCTTATGAGATCTGCAAATCATTGTATTCTACATTATATGAAGTAAATTAGTGTGGCGCAACCTTCCTATTGCAAAGAAGTGATTAATATTTATGCATTTCCGTAAACACAGAAAATATATTATATAAACCAAAACATTACAAATAAAAATTAAGGTCCATGTATAAAATATAAAAAAAAAGTCCATGATAGAATCACCAAGGTGCTTATTAGTGAGATATGCTTCAATTAAGAAAGAGGTGTCACTCGTGCCGCCACCACCTAGTGGCTGCTCCCCTTCAGGGGTTAATGATCTGGTGTAGTCAAATGTTCCTCTCACATCACCTCCACTTCTATGTGCATGTACTTGCATATGTGGAGGTGATGTGAGAGGAACATTCAGCTACACCAGATGAGTAAAGCCTGAAGGCAACAAGTGCATTGCGATCATACTGTTCATTCAGTGGTCAAGTTTTAGAGGTGAATGGCCACTTGTTATTGGCGGTGGAGGCACGAGGGAATCTTATTTCTTAATTGAAGGATATTTTACAGGTGGACTTTAATTTTTATTTGTAATGTTTTGGTTTATATATTTTTTTTGTCCACAGATGTTTTGTGTTTTTTTTTTAATCTGTTCACCAAGCTGCACGGATTGATTTTCTTTATTAGATTTTACATAGCGTCCCAACTTAAAGGATTAGTAAACCCTTGTTTTTTTGTTTTGTTTTTAAAATAACAAACATGTCATACTTACCTCCTCTGTGCAGTTGGTTTTGCACAGAGTGGCCCCGATCCTCCTCTTCTGGGGTCCCTCAGCAGTCCCTCCTCCTCTTCTTGAGTGCCTGCCCCCAGCGTCCATGTCCCTGGAATGGATTGACAGCAGCAGGAGGAGCCAATGGCTGCACTGCTATCAATCTATCCAATCAAGACACGAGACACCGGCTAGAGCTGGTGTGCTCCTCCCCGGGGCGACAAGGAGCGGGTTCAGGCAAGTAAACAAGGGGGTCTGGGGGGCTGCTGCATGACAGAAGCTTTTCACCTTAATGAATATGATGCATTAAGGTGAAAAAACACAAGGGTTTAGAACCCCTTTTAGCTAGACTGTTGTTTCTAATTTTTATGGACAATTTACTGACTGGAATGGTACCAACTGATTGGAGAAAAGCCAACGTTGTACCAATATTTTAAAAAAAAAGGACAGAGATAGACAATGTATCCCTGGAAACTACAGATCAGTCCGCCTGACATTTGTTAACTGTTGGAGGGGATGATAAGGGTCTATATCCAAGAATTTGCTGATGAAAACTATATCATTAGTAGTAATTAGCATGGATTAGTGACCAATCTGTTCACATTCTATGAGAAAGTAAGCTGCCATCTAGACAAAGGTAGGCCCGTGGGTGTGATATACCTAGATTTTGCAAAGGCATTTGATACTCAAATGTTTACTTTACAAACTGAGGTCTGCAGGCATGGACCATAGGGTGAGTACCTGGATAAAAAAATGGTTATAGGGGCAGGTCCAAAGATCGATGATAACTGAGTACTCAGAATGGTCTGGATCTCCCAGAAGAATCTGACCTGGGACCAATTATGTTTCATTTATTCATAATTGATATAGAGGATGGGATAAATAGCTCAATCTCAGTCCTGCTGATGATACAAAGCTAAGCAGGGCAATAACTTCACAACAAGATGTGGAAACCTTACAAGAAGACTACAATGAAATCATGGATTGAGCAACATGGCAAATTATGTTTAATGTTGAAAATGTAAAGTAATGCATTTGGGTGCATTAAAATATGAATGCAAGTTACTCGCTAGGGGGAGAACCATGGGGCAATTCAGGATGGAAAAGGACCTGGGGGTCCTAGTAGAGGACAGGCTCAGCAACAGCATGTTAGCATGCATCAAAAATATTTACTCCAGAGATAAAATGATAATTCTGCCACTCTACAAGACTATGGTCTGGCAGCATCTAGACTGGAGTATGCCATCAAGTTCTGGGCTCCAGTCCACCAGAAGGATGTGCTGGAACTGGAGAAAGCTCAGAGAAGAGCAATAAAGCAAATAAAGGGACTAGAGGACCTCAGCTATGAGGAACTACTACAAGCATTAAACTTATTCTCCCTGGAGAAAAGACGCTTGAGGGGAGATAGGATAGAGATATACAAATACCTTACTGGTGACCTTAGCATACGGAAAAATACTTTCAGTGGGAGGGAGGTTAAAAAACATGCAACCATTCATTGAAACTGGAAGAGAAGCTTTAAACTTAAACTGCATAGAGGGTTCTTTACTATTAGAGCAGTAAGGATGTGGAATTCCCTTACGCAAGCAGTGGTAGCAGGGAAAAAAAGCTATTAGAAGGGCATCTTAACTATCGCAACATACAGGGATATGGGAGTTACTATTGACATAAACGCACACACACATCTCAGGTTGAACTGGATAGACAGGTGCCTTTGTTTAACCTTACCAACTATGTAACTTTTTACGATTTTGTGTTGTATATGGAAGAACGTCCGTTTACGTCTGCCTGCCCAAAAACCTAACGTGAATCCAGGTTTTAATTTTGAAAGCACAAGTGAATACCATTTGTCTGGTATCCACACTGTCATTTTGCCATTTCAATCCATAAAAACCCCCAAAACCTCAACTTCTATATTTAATAATCTGGAGATCCCAAAAACTTGAGATCCCTGGGAATTTAGAAAATAATCTCATGGAGAATTATGCAAATGACAAGCCAAGCAATCAGAATTCATGAATTGTATGATTCCGTGCAGATCAGATAACAAATTTCCATGTAAAATCTAAACCGATTCCCTGCATTAGATGGTCACCTCAACTATAGACTGCTGGCCTCTGCAATAGAATACAACGATAAAAGTTTATTGGCTCTCGGGATTTCATTTTCTTCCGGTACACCATCTATGAAAACTTTGTATGCGCGACGACAATCAAGCTTAACATTTTATGAAGATAGAGTCATAAACTGGCCTTCGTTCTCTCTATCAGGTATGTATACGCAGTCCAAGTGGTTAATCAGTTGGAGCTTTCTGATATCACTTAGCTTATACAACCCCGTGAATTATTTATATCAGTGTACCTAGAAACAGAGGAAAGTGACGTTAGGTGACTAATTGCTAGGAAGCAGGATGCAGGAGCAAAAGAAAAAAAAGCTAAACTTTGTTTAATGAATACAATGATTCACTCTCATAACTGAGATAAAGTAATACACACTTTTACCATTGTTGACGTTTTGATTTCTTATCAACAATGTCTGCAAACTCTGTAAACTGCTAAATTCAAAAGGTATTTAAACTGAAAGTATGTTTGTAGAAGCAATCTGCTTGCAGTTGATATAAGTTGGTCCAGTATATGAGGTCTGTTTATTGGTTATTAAACATCAGGCCTTTATTATTTATCATGTACAGAAGATGTTGGGTGACCAGGACACAACACTGGTTTATATCTACCTATCAGCAAAGAGCAAAAGGGCACTGCAGGGTCTTGTACAATTGATAGGGTTTTTCCTGTATGCTTTTCTCTTGTCCTCATACAAACATTTATTACTGTTCAAGCGTATGTATAGTCAAAACTTTTTTTTTTTGGATAGATAGGGAAAGGATTAAAACCCATCAGTTTATTGTTTTTTGCTGTCCATTTCCCACTTGGATATGAAATACAGAAGGAGAGGGGACCTCTCCAAAGTGAGGGCTAAAGCTAGCCAAACACAGCTCAAATTTCAGCAGAATAAGTAGGAACGTTGCGGCACCACCTGGCTCAACAAAAGTCCATTTAAAAAAGGACTAAGCCCGCAACTGTTAGAAAAGAAAAAAAATAAAATTGACCAAGCCAGCTGGAATTTATTGGCTGAACAGTAATCTGCATCCTAACAGATGAAGTCACTGTTAAGGTATTCACACAGCCACAGATGCTGTGGCTGTCTGAATAAAAAAGCCAGCAAATTCTTCCTTCCATGCTGTTTAGTGTGGATAGAAAAATCCATAGATTTTCACTTATTCAGCATAAAGCAGCCTCTCAGCCTTTTTATCCCAGAGGAACCCTTGAAATAAATTTCACTTCTCAAGAAACCCCCAGCGTCAGTGGTGGAAAGAAAGCCTCTGACAGCTAAAAAGATCCACCAAGTGGCTTTGGACCAGAAATTATGCAGCCACCTTCAGGTGGTCGGTCAGAATAGCCACAGCTCAAGGAACTCCTAGCAACCTTTGGAGGAACCCTGGTTGAGAATAGTTGGCCTATAGGATGAACCAGAGAAAAAATTATTTATGGCTAGAATTAGGCCGGCCATACACAGTACGCTTGGCACAGTGGTGTAGAGGTTAGCACTCTCACCTAGCAGTAAGAATGGTCACTGGTTCGAATCTCAACCACGACACTACCTGCCTGGAGTTTGCATGTTCTCCCTGTGTCTGCGTGGGTTTCCTCCGGGTACTCCGGTTTCCTCCCACACCCCAAACACATGCAGGTAGGTTAATTGGCTTCTGTCCAAAAATTGTCCCTAGTATATGAATGGGGACCTTGGATTGTGGGCTCCTTGAGGGTAGGGACCGATGTGAGTGTGCAATGTACAGGGATAGGGATAATTGTAGACACTCACTCAGGTTGAACTGGATGGACTGGTGTCTTTATTCAACCTTACTAACTATGAAACTATGAAACAGTTCAAATGTCAGCCGGTTCACCAAAAACCCTGGTTGCAGGGAAGCAGTTCACTCCATGTATGACCGGCCTTTGCTTATACAGTCACCCACCACCTAAGGGTGCCTTTACCATGATTTCAGTAGTAGAGGAGTATTCAATTGTACACATTGAGGATAATTTCCGATATAAGTATATGGCAGAACATATACTGCCGATGGACCACAAAAAGTTTTTCCTTAAAAAAAAAAAAAAAAAAAAAATGTTCCCCAATAACCGTAAAAGTTGCCTTACCCTGCTAGCAATGCGGTAGGGGTGTATAAATCGCAAAATGTGGCTTAACAGAATCTCAAATGTTTACTGTTCATATGTTTACCAAGCTGTTTGTCTGCAGTTCGGTTTTAAAATGAATAATTTGAAGTCAGTTTTGTAATCTTGCTTCTAGCTTCTATTATTACTAAACAATGATACTAGAATAAAACCAGCTCTAAATTCCTAGCCTTATTGACCATGGAAGACCAGCATTACTTTCCCACCCAATGTGTTTTTTTCCTGACCTCTGAAATACCTTGGACCTTACTGTCCTCTTGATTACATTATAGCATTACAGCCAAAGAACTGAATTCCTCCATTGTTTCCAGAACTCCGAGCTCGCCAAAAGGGACAGCCCGAAAATATTTGGTCTGCTGTGAGAATTACATATCTGCAATGTTATAAAAGGCATAATGAAAGAGACAGAAACTTTGTCAAGTTCCACAGTGTTGTGGTCAATAGCATGCAGCACAGGACAGCAGAACCTAGATTGAAAAACAGAAAAAGGTCATTAAAACGTACCCTAAAACAACAGAGCATAACAAAATGCATAATCTAAAGAGCCACAGACTCACAATCTTTTACAGCCATTTCATTGCCGCCCTCACCTAAAAAATGTATCATGTATTAGAGTAACAGTCTTGGGCTATATACACATTGCAGTTTAGCAGTGCATAGTTTAAAGTGTTACAAAACCCACAACAGTAAAATCAGTGTGTATATGCAGCATAGCATGCTTGTGATGCCTTGTACACACGGTCAGACTTTCCGATGGAAAATGTGCGATCGGACTGTGTTGTCGGAAATTCCGATCGTGTGTGGGCTCCATCTGACATTTTGTAATTTCTAACACACAGAGATCAGGATCTAAAATTTTCCAATCGTTTAAATTCCGATCGTGTGCAGACAATTCGGATTTTCTGACAACTTTGTGTGACCATGTGTATGCAAGACAAGCTTCGGCCAAATTCGTCAGAAAAAAAAAATCAGACTGATTTTGTCGTCGGAATGTCCGACCGTGTGTACAGGGCATTATACTCATTGTGGAACCTAAGGAGTTAATCCTCTGCATTGTGTAAAAAGGCTGTTTGATCCTTCCTTCTCTGATCTTCCCCTTCTACTGTTCTCTAATAGTTATTAATAATTTCCTGATAACACAGAGCCTATGGAGTCAGGCTGCACATGCTCAGTTTGGTGTGTATTGCTAGGAGGTATTTTGTTTCCTTGGGAGAGTGCATGTGATCAGCACAGGGCCAATCAGCACTGTCCAGACAGAGGGTCAGGGGTCTTGTAGTCTCACAGGACAGTGAGAAAACTCATACTGAATGCAGGGTCCTGAGTTAAGTAACACTAAGTCTAGGTTTACATCTCTGTTTTGGGGACGCGCGCCAAATTGTGTGTTTTCCTAAAATGCAGAGAAACATGGTAAACTTTAGCAGAAATGCAGGGGTGCCATTACTTCTTAATGGCACCCCACACATTTGCAACCAGATAAAACTGCATGGTACCACAATACCATCATTTTACAAAAGAATTGGGGACATTTTTCCTCACATTTTCTGGCCAGTTTTAACTCCCATTTCCCCATTTAAAACGTCCGATTAGTGACGAAACGCGCCTGGGAGGGTACGCAGTGACGCCACCACGTTATTTTTTGGAGGACAGGCTCCGTTCATTTATGCCGGCCGGCAATATTGTTTACATGCGTTTTATGCTTTATGGAATTGTAAGTGCAACTTTTAAATAAATTTGTTATTATCTAATGTATTACACTATGGCAGCCATTTGCTTTTTTTGAGCGAATTGTAAGAATGTATGGATTTCGAACAGATCCAGTGCATGCTGTTTCATGGTGTGGACATCTGCGAGCGTAAAGGCCCTAGGCTTGGTTTAGCCAATCGCTCTTAATGATTGCTATCTGGTGAGCATAACTTGCATTTACAGTGATCGGCCACTGTTTGGAGTTCATGCATGCACACTGTGGTGTCTGGAATTAGCGATCTCATTAATTCCTTTTTCTACAAAGATTTGAACAATGTTTCCTTCCTTGGGACTAATAAAAGGGTGCCCATTCTGGAATTTGTGGAGCAGAACTGATTAACTGTGGACTAAAGCGTGCAAAATTTAAAGCTGTATTGCTGATTGGGGATTGCGATGTCACCCATCCTTCCCGTCTGCCTCTTCCAATCAGTGAATTCCTTGAGTTACCTGGGAATTTTGTTTCTGAATGTTTGATTAATTGTAGAGATAGTTGCAAGCAATTCTGTGTTCAGTGTGGACCAAGAAAAGGGACAGCACTGACTAGCTGGTCACACAATATGGGTATAAGATGTAACATGTTCCAAAAGGTGAACTTATCTTTAAAGATCTAGACTCCCTGTTCGTCAAGCAGTAGGAGATACTGCCACAGAAAAAAGCAGATTCGTGATTACATCAACAAGTAATAGTCACTGGTAACATACTGCCAGAGGGGTAGAGGAAAAATTATCTACCGTGTCACATGCCGTGTAAATCAGGAAACAAGTTTTAGCAGAGATCACATGAAGTCTTGAGGCGTTTCACAAAAAGTGATTAATAATAAAGACATAGATGAGACATTTAGACAACTTGTTTGCAAGGTGCTTGACAGGGGTCAGACACCTCCACAGTGATATGAATCTCTAAACCTGGTAACCTGACACAAACCTTAAACATACCATAACCTTGAAGCTAACCTATTGACATAAATATTGTAGTTGAGCTTCACACCTTAACCTTTTTTTTTACCCTAATTTATTGCTTGACTAGCAGTCCCCCCCCCCCCCCTCCTCCCCAATACTTACCCAAGTTCCCTCTGCAGAAGTGCTGCTCTCTCTCTCTCTCTCCCAGGCTCAGAGACAGCAGCAGGATCTATTGGCCCATGCTGCTGTCAATCAAATCTAGTGAGGATGGAGCAGTGGGTGGGACCGAGCTGTGCTGTGCGTGTGGCTATAGATGCACACAGCCCAGCTGAAGAGCAAGCCTACAAGTGCACCCCAATAGGAAGCTGCTTCCTGTGGTGGTGCACAGAGAAGAGGAAGAGCCAAGATTGCCAAGGACACAATAAAAGGTAGTTTGGGCCACTATGTGCAGCACCATTGCACAGAGCAGGTAAGTATAACACGTTTGCCATTTTAATTAAAAAAAATAAAAAATCCTAAAGCTTTACCACCTCTAGGATTTTACTTACCTGCGTCTTTGCTTGGTCAACAGGAGTAAAAAGTGTAGCGACTTGAACCTTACACAGGGCTAACTTTCCCATGTACCAGCACAGGGTGACAGAGCGGCCAATCATTACACATTAGCGCTGTCACCCAACAGGTAGGAGAGTCAAAGGTGTCCCCCCCTCCCCCTATACCTTGAGGTACCATTAAATCAGCTTAACCACCACGAAGTACAGACTTCATTCATGCATGCATACAGTGGGGCAAAAAAGTATTTAGTCAGCCACCAATTGTGCAAGTTCTCCCACTTAAAAAGATGAGAGAAGCCTGTAATTGTCATCATAGGTATACCTCAACTATGAGAGACAAAATGTCCAATCACAGCAGCTGTTTACAGTGCAATCGGCGTCTCCAATGAGACATGATCTCATATGTAAACATATGAGAAATCCCTCAGCGCCGCTCTCCCTCCTCACGCAGACAGCGTGATGAGGGAGAGATGAACGGATGCAGCGGCCGTAAGTAAAAAAAAAAAAAAAAGTAAAATAAAGTGCCATCCGCCCCCAGTGCCATCCGCCCCAGTGCCACCTGTCCCCAGTGCCACCTGTCCCCAGTGCCATCAGTGCCACATATTAGTGCCATTTGTCATCAGTGCCACGTATCAATGCCACCCGTCAGTGTCACGTGCCATCTGTCATCAGTGTCACGCATCATCGGTGCCACGTATTAGTGCCTTCTGTCATCAGTGCCACATATTAGTCAGTGTCAGTGTGTCGTCAGTGTCACGTGTCATCAGTGCCATCTGTCAGTGCCACATCAGTGTCACGTGTCATCAGTGCCACATATCAGTGCCATCTGTCATCCCTGCCACATCAGTGCCACGTGCCATTGTCCTGGTGCTCCAGGGCCTTCAAAAGTGTAATAGGTAGTCAACAATTTAGATGTGTAATTTATGCTCCTAGAACACGTGACGGTGCTCCCTGCATGTTAGGCCTCTCTAAGTGGCCAGGCTGTGGAAAAGTCCCACACATGTGGTATCGTAATACTCAGGAGTACCAGAATTTATTTTGGGGCATCATCTGTGGTATACACATGCCATGTGAGAGAAATAACCTATTACAATGACAATTTTGTGGAAAAAAATAAAAAAAATAAAAAATATCTTAATTTTGCAAAGAATTGTGGAAAAAAATTACAACATCAAAAAGCTCACCTTTCCTCTTACTAAATACCTTGGAATGTCTACTTTCAAAAAAAGGGGTAATTTGGGGGGTATTTGTACTTTCCTGGCTTGTTCGGGTCGCAAGAAATTAGATAGGCCACCAGTACATCAGATGTGATGAATTTTGTATGATTTGCACAACAGCTTGTAGACTCTCTAACTTTCACAAAGACCAAATAATATCCACTAATTTGGGTTATTTTTACCAAAGATATGAAGTAGTATAAATTGTGGCCAAAATTTATGAAGAAAAATTTATAATTTGCATAATTTTATCACAGAAACAAAGAACAATGCAATTTTTTTCCAAATTTTCGGTCTTTTTTCATTTATAGCGCAAAAAATTAAAAACCCAGAGGTGATCAAATACCACCAAAAGAAAGCTCTATTTGTGGGAAAAAAGGACAAAAAATTCATTTGGGTACAGTGTTGCATGACTGAGTAATTGTCATTCAAAGTGTGAGAGCACCGAAAGCTGAAAATTGGTCTGGGCAGGAGGGGTGTTTAAGTGCCCAGTAGGCAAGTGGTTAATGGCACCTGTTTGAACTTGTTATCAGTATAAAAGACACCTGTCCACAACCTCAAACAGTCACACTCCAAACTCCACTATGGTGAAGACCAAAGAGCTGTCGAAGGACACCAGAAACAAAATTGTAGACCTGCACCAGGCTGGGAAGACTGAATCTGCAATAGGCAAGCAGCTTGGTGTGAAGAAATCAACCGTAGGAGCAATAATTAGAAAATGGAAGACACACAAGACCACTGATAATCTCCCTCGATCTGGGGCTCCACGCAAGATCTCACCCCGTGGGGTCAAAATGATCACAAGAACGGTGAGCAAAAATCCCAGAACCACACGGGGTGGGGGGACCTAGTGAATGACCTGCAGAGAGATAGGACCAACGTAACAAAGGCTACCATCAGTAACACACTACACACTACACCGTCAGGGACTCAGATCCTGCAGTGCCAGACGTGTCACCCTGCTTAAGCCAGTACATGTCCGGGCCTGTCTGAGGTTTGCTAGAGAGCTTTTGATTGATCCAGAAGAGGATTGGGAGAATGTCATATGGTCAGATGAAACCAAAGTAGAACTGTTTGGTAGAAACACAATTCGTCGTGTTTGGAGGAGAGAGAATGCTGAGTTGCAACCAAAGAACACCATGCCTACTGTGAAGCATGGGGGTGGCAACATCATGCTTTGGGGCAGTTTCTCTGCAAAGGGGACAGGACGACTGATCTGTGTACATGAAAGAATGAATAGGGCCATTTATCGTGAGATTTTGAGTGCAAACCTCCTCTCATCAGCAAGGGCATTGAAGATGAAACATGGCTGGGTCTTTCAGCATAACAATGATCCCAAACACACCGCCCAGGCAACTAAGGAGTGGCTTTGTAAGAAGCATTTCAAGGTCCTGGAGCGGCCTAGCCAGTCTCCAGATCTCAACCCCATAGAAAACCTTTGGAGGGAATTGAAAGTCCATGTTGCCCAGCGACAGCCCCAAAACATCACTGCTCTAGATCTGCATGGAGGAATGGGCCAACATACCAGCAACATTGTGTGACAACCTTGTAAAGACTTACAGAAAACGTCCGACCTCTGTCATTGCCAACAAAGGATATATATAACAAAGTATTGAGATGAACTTTGGATATTGACAAAATACTTATTTTCCACCATAATTTGTAAATAAATTCTTTCCAAAATCAGACAATGTGATTGTCTGGATTTGTTTCCACATTTTGTCTCTCATAGTTGAGGTATACCTATGATGCCAATTATAGGCCTCTCTCATCTTTTTAAGTGGGAGAACTTGCACAATTGGTGGCTGGCTAAATACTTTTTTGCCCCACTGTACATAATTCTTGGGTCCAGTCAGGGCCAGATTAAGAACATTGTGGGCCTGGTGCTGAGGATTTTGATGGGGCCTTTTATAAACAATAAATAAATAAAAATGCAAACTATTTTTTGTTATAACAAATTAAATTAAAGAGAGAGAGGGAGGAAGAGAGAGAGAGAAAGGGGATGAAAGAAGTGTGAGGGGTAAGGGAGGGAGGATGAGAGAGAAAGGGGGGGATGGGAGAAAGAGGGAATGACATCAACGCAGCCTGGCCAAGGCAAATGACGGAAGGCACAGAACCCAGAAGGAAGACCGGGTGAAGATGGAAGTGCCCGGGCCCCGCCGGACTGATCACAGCACAGCACTGGAGGTCTGACAGGTAAGTGTACCCTAATGTGCTAATATGCTGGGCACACATTATGGCATAACCTCCCCAAGGGCCTCTAAAAAGTAGTAATGTTAGAAAAGTTTACTACCGCTTTACTATCACCGGAGCCTCTCATGGGGCCCCTACTGACCCTGTGGCCCTTGGGCAGTGCCTAAGTACATGGTTGTCAACATTTCAAATATATTTTAGGGACTCTTTTTTTTACAAGTGCTATATTTAGAGTAGCTGACATCCCCCGTGTTCCTCTATACATCACAATAGTAATTACAAAATAAAATAAGTACTAATAATGGGGCAGAACAAATATGAGGACTGAGAGATTTCCTTTAGTTGAACTGACAAAAGTGCCCATTCTAGAGCTGGTAACATTGAGGAACATATCATTTTAACATATAATTTTAAAGAACAGTTTTTGTGGGTAAGAGGCATAGGGGAGGAGTGTGGATGGCATAAAAGTGTAAAGTATGTGCAGGTGAGGGAGAGGAATGTGGAGGGTCTAACAGTGGGCACTATGTACATGAGAGGAGTGCAGAGGGTATGGCAGAAGGCACTATGTACAGGAGAGGAGTGTGAAGGGTAAGACAGTGGGCAGTATGCACAGCAGAGGAGTGTAGAGGGTATGAAATTGGGCACTATGTATAAGAGAAGAGTGTGGAGGGTATGACAGTGGGCACTATGTACAGGAGAGTCGGCCAGTAAGCAGTAATTACAGGAGAGGAGTGTGGAGGGAGGGTAAGACGGTGGGCACTATGTATAGGAGAGGAGTATGGAGGGTATGAAATATAGTAGTATGTACAGGAGTGGAGGGTATGACAGTGGGCACTATGTATAGGAGAGAAGTGTTGGAGATATGGCAGTGGGCACTATGTATAGGAGAGGAGTGTGGAGGGTATGACAGTGAGTAGTATGTACAGGAGAGGAGTATGGAGGGTATAGCGGTGGGCACTATGTATAGGAGAGGAGTATGGAGGGTATGTCGGTGGGCACTGTATAGGAGAGGAGTGTGAAGGGTACGACAGTGGACACTATGTACAGGAGAGAAGTGTATGACAGTGGGCACTATGTATATGAGAGGAGTATGGATGGTATGATAGTAAGTAGTATGTACAGGAGAGGAGTGTGGAGGGTATGACAATGGGCACTATGTATAGGAGAGAAGTGTTGGAGGTATGGCAGTGGGCACTAGGTATAGGAGAGAAGTGTTGGAGGTATGACAGTGGGCACTATGTATAGGAGAGGAGTGTGGAGGGTATGACAGTGAGTAGTATGTACAGGAGAGGAGTATGGAGGGTATAGCGGTGGGCACTATGTATAGGAGAGGAGTATGGAGGGTATGGCGGTGGGCACTATGTATAGGAGAGGAGTATGGAGGGTATGTCGGTGGGCACTGTATAGGAGAGGAGTGTGAAGGGTACGACAGTGGACACTATGTACAGGAGAGAAGTGTATGACAGCGGGCACTATGTACAGGTGAGGAGACTGTAGGATATGACAGCGGGCGTTATGTATAGGAGAGAAGTGTGGAGAGTATGACAGTGGGCACTATGTATAGGAGAGAAGTGTGGAGAGTATGACAGTGTGCACTATATATAGGAGAGGAGGATGAAGTAATCTGGGAAGGAAAAATGTAAAGGTTTGTGGATGGATGTTTAGGGACTGCGTAGTGGTTAAGTGGGCCAGACATGGATTGAAATTACACCAATTAAGCAGAGACCAGCAATAGTCGATCTATGTATGGGCTAGCTGGTTTTACACAAGTCAACCTATTAAGCGACTTGAGTGCACACAGCCTGTCAGGTTTTCCCCAAAACAATTAGTGCTGCCAGCTATAGTTAGCAACACTAATCATTGTATTCACTGGCAGAACACAATAACACTGCGGGAGTGATTGCCCCATTCACAGGTCAGCAGGTGAGAGGGTGTGTGGGGACAGGCTAGGGAGAGATACTAGTCAGTCCCTGGGTAGGTACTGGTTAGTATGAGAGCCAGATACACACAGGTTACATACGCCAAGATCATTAGAGCGAGAGCAATAATTCTAGCACTAGACCTCCTCTGTAACTCTAAACATGTAACCTGTAAAAAAATGTAAAGCATCGCTTAGTACACAACAAAAAATCGTGATAACTTTAGTGTTTTTTTTTATGAATGAAACAGTTTCTTTCCAACATAAAAAGTTGCAAATATCACCATTTTATTCCTTGGGTGTCGGCTAAAACAATATATAATGCTTGAGGGTTCTGAGTAATTTTCTAGCATAAAAAAATTATGATTTTTAAATGTAGGAGAGAAGTTTCAGAATGGGCCTGGGTGGCAAGGGGTTAATTATCATAAGTAATATACAAATAATTATTATAAGCACTGTGAGTTCATCCTCTCCGTCTGCAGCAGAGTGTTCCAGCTTGTATTTATACTGCCGCTCTGTATGTAGCTTCTGACAGGCTGTGCAAGGAGACCTGTATCTCCGGAACCATATATGATAGCGGCCCCATATTTTAACCAGTGCTGGGGTGGGTCTTTAGCTACCTACCCACCAAATATGGGGTCTCTGACTCCTGATCGCCGAGCTACAATCCTCGAAGTTGATCCTTTTTTTTTTTGGGCAAATGGGCCTATCTTGAGAAAGGGGCCTGGAGCTGCAGCTCCAATAGCCCCTATGTTAATCCGGCCCTGGGTCCAGTCTTATTCCAGCAATCTTTGTTTTCACAATGTGCAGTATTCACTGGCGTTTGAAGCCAGACTTAAAGTGTATGTAAACTCTAGCAATTAACTTTTTTTATTTAGTGTATCTAATCACACTTCCTGTTCTTGGCATTGCTACGCTCATGCACTACACTGAATCTAACCTAGTCTGTCTTTGTTCATTTCTATTACATATTGGATGATGGGAGTAGTAGCTGACAGATGTTTTCACTTCCATTTCACCTTACAGGAAGTGACGAGCACACTGTATTTCTGGCAAGTTCAACAGGCATTTTCTGGACACTATTACAACATTCTTAAAAAAAAACGTGTGAAAAACAAAAAAAAAAGTGCAGCCACCACATCAAATGTCTGGTAAGCTGCAATAAATTAAATTTTTGTTCTTAGTTTTACATTTTAAAACTCACCCCCAGGCTGCTGTTAAATTTACCCATGCACATCCAGCAATGCTTTTATTTCATCACAACTTCACAAAGCAGATGTACAAAAGTTCCATTGTTCCCCACTTGTTCAATGCCGCTAGGAGCTGTATTGCAGATCAATGGAAACACAAGACCTTCTCTATAACTCAGGAAATAGCGATGATAAAAAAAAAAAAAAATCAAGTACATGGAAGACCTTGAAGTCTTCCGACAGCGGAGGCACACAATGGATACAGGTGTATTTTTTTTTTTTTTTTTTTAGGGAACATGAGTGTCTTCTATGTCCCATCCCCTACAAAAATCTTGTAAATTCACTTTGGGTGGAGTAATAAGTACGCTGGGTAAAGGGTACCCCCCGTTCCTCATTTACCCCATTCCCTTTTTTTTTCTCTTTTCCTTTATATCTCTCTCTCTTTTCCATCATTTTACTATTACTTGCCTATAATTCCAGAATAGTTTCTCCTCTACACCTCCCCATGCAGTCTCATCCCCTCTTACCTGCTCGGTGCAGTGGATTTGTACAGAGGAGCTCCAATCCTCTTCTTTTTCGGTTGGCGGAGTTTCCCATTTTGGGTGGAGTGCCACTTTCAGGTATAACTTGGATAGAAAATAGGGATGCATGGGATGCCAAGAACTAAAGAACCTGAACAAACTTTGAGGATTTCCTAATGTCCCTGGCTACTAATAACGGACTTCAATAATTGACTGAATTCAGTAGGAAATTCCAAAGCACCTGGTAACTGCTGTCCCAAGCTAGAGATATGGGGTGCTTCTGGCTGCTTTGCAATGGCTCCAAGCTGTCTCCTGATTCTAGACATCTAAAATAATGCAGCCCTACTGTCCTATCTATACAGGCTTGTGATTAGTGAAATGGAAGTTACTCACTCAGTCCCTTTAGAGGGTTCTAGAATTCAAGAGATTACTGTATAGGCACACTGCTTTACAGGCATGATCCTGGTTCAAGAAGCCTTCAGCTTAGCCAAGGCTGATGTGAGACTTCAATCCATTGTAGCTCCTGTCTCCTCCCCCCTGCTACCTGCCCTCAATAGCAAGCTTCTTGCTATGGGGGCACACAGGCAGGCTTGCTCCTGAGCTGCACTCCTGTGAAAGGACATTGTCCATTCACACAGAGTGCAGCTCAGCCCTGCCCCCACTCTTTCCTCATTGGCTGTGATTAACAGTAGCAGGAGTCAATGTGGGAGCCAATGAGAGGAGAGAGAGATTCTGGGGAACCACTGCTCTCATGCACTTCGTTGGCTCGAGATGGAGCTCAGGTAAGTTTAAGGGGGGCGCTGCACCCAGGTGGCTTTTTACCTTAATGCATAGACAGAATTAAAGCTGCAAAAAAACCTTCTGCCTTTAGAACCACTTTATAGTAAAACATTTCAATTTATACATCTGTTTTATAGTGCACATACACGTTGATGCTGCCAGAAATTGTAGCTTCCTATACACTTTGCCTATAGCAATATTCCCAATTTTCTCTGTGGACTACATAACATTCCTTATATTATGCAGAAGAGGAGATAAGGATGTGTCCTGTAGTCCTACAACACATCCAGTATTAGAGTAATCAAGATGCTCTTCTAAGACCCCTTTCACACTGGGGCATTTTTTCAGGTGCTTTTGGGCTAAAAAATAGCACCTGAAAAATGCCTCCCCTGCAGCCCCAGTGTAGGAGCCCGAGTGCTTTCACACTGGGGCGGTGCACTTGCAGGACTTTAGAAAAAGTCCCGCTAGCGGCATCTTTTGAGAGCTGCGGGAGCAGTGAATACACTGCTCCTCCACCGCCCCTGCCATTGGAATCAATGGACAGGGCTTCGGCAGGTTAAGCCGTAAAAGAGCAGCTATTACAGCTGTAAATCGCAGCTATACCATTAAAGCCCCCCCGCCCCAGTGTGAAAGTACATTGAGTGATTGTTGTCTTTCTAGGACAGGAGACAGGCAAAACAGCCTAAACAAATAAATAAAACAGCCACCGGATCAAAAGACTGGTAAATTGCAATATTACATTTTTTTCTTGCCGTTAGATATGATTTAAATGGCTGGAGGAGAATAGGACTTGAAATCATTCAGCAATAGGTTTTAAAAAGTTTCAGAAGGAAGGCTTGAATAGGAGTCCCCATGATGAGAATAGAATATGAATATATTTTACTGTACTTCCTATTGCAGAGTTAGTGAAGAAGCATTTGTAAAGAGTGTTGACTCACAAAATCAACATCCTTTCTGTATGGATATCTGTGTTTTAGAAGGAATACCATCCTGAAAATCAGAATAATTCTTATGTTTCACTGTTCTCTTTGATATTTCTAAGTACATCAATGACAAGCTGCCTAAAAAGAGTCTGGTATAGGAAATAAGCAATTTACAACTTACTATAGCTAGCAGACCATTGAACGTTGACCCTTTGGGGAACACAAGTAATAACAGTAGTCCCTTGTAGTTAAAATTCTAGAGTGTGTAATGTTTAACTGCATGTAGGCAGCACCGTAACAATCAGATTCCTATATTGAATGTCATGCAGTACATTTGAAGCTAGTAGGTTGAATGAAGACGAATACAGCACAGATCACAGCTACAGATAAAAGAGGTGTGAGCTTCATTCCCAGCCTCACCCTGTACAGGTCAATAGTGCTAAAATCTACAATCCCATCCATCACGTCAGGCTGCAGATACTCAAGCCCACAGTCAGTGTGTGGTAAAATATCCAATGATTTTTTTTTTTTCTGTGAGAAGTTCAGCAAACTGCATATCCTGGCTGTGAGTCATAGGGATATTGTAGGGTGGGGCAGGAGAATCCATGGAATTTGATCTGAAAAAAAAAAAACACTTCTTACCTCTTTACTGAACCTTGTTTTACAGCAAAGAAAGATTCACATAGAATTCAGAGAATGCCAGGGATACAGGATTAACCATTTCACTGGCATACTGTATAGAAAAGCCATTACACATTTTCATTGTGGTCACCTTTTTTTCCCAAGCTTCATTTACATAAAAAATTCGCACTCTCTCACCATACAAAAATATGCTGCTCTTTTGCAGGCACGCAGATGCCATCATTTCTTATTTGCACCCCCGCGCATATTGCAAATGTGCGAGCATTCCAGCCCGCCAAAATGAGCTTTGGTGCAGTGCAAGTGTAAAAACGTGCTTGGACCTTTTTTTTTTTTTTTGCACATTCGTCATGCACAGGGCAGCCTATTGCAATGAATAGGCATTTAACCTAATTGCTATCACAAGGGGGCAAATAAGACCCCTGATGTCTCCTCTGCCTGATCACCTACTTCTCTGGCTATTACAGCCAGGGAATGACGATGATGAAACCACAAATGCCAAAATCCTGGTCGCTTCTGGCTTCCTACGGGAGAAGCTGTTACTACTGCTTAACACAGCCCCGGGCTCACTGGATAAACAGGAGAGCCCGGATCCACCACAGGTGACGGGAGGGGAGTGGAGGTTCTTCCCAATGCCATCAAGTAAGCTGCCCAGATCACTTTTACATAACAGCTGATTACAGGTTTAAAATAAATAAATAAATAAATAAATAAACGCTTGCCGTCAGGATGTTATATATGTACATCAGATGGTAAGTGGTTAAAAAACTTAAAAAAACAAAAACAAACCTCATACTCACCTACATGGATGCAGCATCGATCCGGAATCTATCCTCTGCCACCTCTGCAGAGAGAACTGAGCAGTCAAACACCGCTGATCGCTCAATTCTCCCCTCCTTTGTCCTGCCAGTCAGCGTCTCTCTGCTCAGTACTCACTGGAGCACTGGGCTGGGGAGGGGAGGGAGCTGCTGGCTCAGTCTCTCAGAGGCGCAGCTAAGAGGCTGAGCCAGCTACCAGATTTTTCCCCAACCTGGACCAGATGAGTGATGTCAGGCGACAGCAGATCATAAGAGTGCAGAAGGAACTGCACTCCAGTGATCCATAAGACCAGGAGGATCAAAAAAAGCCTTGGCCCTACTTCTCCTTTAAAGAGGACCTCACCCCCATTATATAAACCAGTGAGGAAATAAACAATAATACTTGCCTGTGTACTTGATACTGCTCATGCATGAGATGAGGCGCATGACATGCGCTATATTTCAGCATCTGTTGGGGGGGAAAAAAATGCCCTTTTCCCCCCAACAAATAAATGTAATTTTGCATGGTGCATGCACGCTGCGAGATCTCACAGTTTACGTATGGTGTTGTATAACGTATCTGTGCAGCCAGGGCTGTCACCACTGATGTTAGGGAATCCCTGAAGTATAAAGTGAAAAAAACATGAAAAAAATAAAAGGTTTAGGCAATTTCACATCAGTATGTAGAAATTTAGGGAAAGGTCCAGCTTAACTTCTACACAGATCATAAAGCAGAGCACCACCCAGAAGGGAACGTTACGCTTTAAGGCCCCCCACCCTCCTCTTCTCCAAATGGTACTTTTTTATAGTGAGGGGAGCAGGTACCCGTTTTTGACAAGTTCTCCTCTTCCCCTCCCTTCCTGCCCTCATCTGTGACACCTCACAGGTCCCAGAAGACTGAGGGACCATTCAAAATGTGCAGCACGGCTCACACAAGCGCAGTGGGCACAGCACAAGCTGTCGCAGCTGGATGTCCACAGTTGAGATGCTACCACCAGAGCCGAAGGGAAGGGATCGCTGGACATGTGTGTTTATTATAAGTCAGTAGCTACAGTTTTTGTAGATACTGACTTATAATAAAACACAAAAACGACTGGAGCTCCTCTATTTTCTGTCAGAGGTGAGCTTGGTCCTGCTCCTTCTTACTGCCTTAGCCTCCCTCCAGGTCATTGTGACCGCTCTTCATATTAAAAGGATAAATAAGGAAGCTCAAAGTTGGGAAGAGTGGACCGTGCTTTACTTTACAGAAAAAGTTGAGGCTTACATATACTGTAACGCCAGGTGCCTGTATTCTGTATATATATATATATATATATATATATATATATATATATATATATATATATATATATATATATATTCTGGATTTACTCGCTGCAAAATTAGACTTTTGCAAGGTTTATCATTTTTTTTTCAGTCATTTGTTCATCTTGAATTGCATTAGTCTGTGATCGGTATAATTCATAGCACACCTAAAGTAAACCTATTAACATACCGAGAAACTTCCATTTATTCTTATAGTAAAAATTAACTTTATTCTTCGAAGAACAATTCAATGTATTTACAAATGTCTTTTTCTTGTATGCTTTGGTCCACGATTTAGTTCTTTTCAACTACATAACAGCAACAGCCCCATAAAATTCCTCTGTCCTGCCAGTACACAGGCTGGTCAGTTATTGTGGGACCATTATTTACCACTTCCATGAGAACTTGGAGGAAACCTTCTTTGTGTGTGCACACAGACCGATAGTGCAGGCAATGATCTGGAGAACCCAGCCTCAGCACTTCTTTCATTCCTTTATGAGGCTCATGTTTTCCCTTGGGATGCAGCTTGTGCTTTCCACTTTTTCTGTTTGGCTTTTAACCTTGATAGCCTGTTCCTCCCTTTCTTTTTTGGCATCTGTTTAGCTTTTGGCAGATTGGAATTAAGCTGGCTTGAGCCTTTGTCAGGGCAAGAGTTGTTTTTCGCCCGATTCATCTACAAAAAAAAAAGAAAATCCATTTTAGCTTCGCATTTTATTTATCAAATATTACCAATTAACAGAACTTGCGCCCTGCATAGGTCTCGAATGGTGGTCATTATTTACAGAACACTTGCACTAAGACCTGCTGACCCCTCCTCCGCAGATCTGGCTGTTCAGGTTGATCCAATATCTTTAATACTTTCATAATCACTGATCTGTATTTATGTGCTAGCATTTTCATCTGAAGGTATGCAATGTGCATTTAACCATTTCTGCAAGAGTTTTTCTTAGTTGGGTAGCCACTGACACATTGCTAAAAATGGTAGATGGTTCTGGCTTCGGTACTTTTTGGGGGTCATTGAACTGGAGTAAGCGCACAGCCACTAAAATCGGTCCCCAAGTCAGCCATTCAGAAAGCTTTCTATGAATGGAGAAGGTAGACCTTTCACTGATCCGTCTATACTTGAGGAGTGCCTATAACAGGCCCCTCGACTTGCATTGGTTTATGCAAGTACTGTCCCATCATGTGCTGACTTTTTGAATAAAAGTTTTAACTAGGCCTTAAAGTGAACACAAGCTCTAGTACAAATGACAATGGGGTTTGCTCTACATGGTATCTCAGCTGGCACAGTGCATATAAAGGTTAATAAGGATTGGTATGTAAAAGCTTATTAGCATATGCGCCGTTAACATCAAGCTACTTCTGCAAAGATGGAGAGAACTCCGTAGAGTGTAGCTGCCTCGGGCAATGCATGGTCATAGCAGACAGAGCCCAGTCATGATCACATGTAGTCATTGGACAAATTCCTTATCTTTACTGACCCACAACATACCACAGGCACCTCTGAAAATGTTATACTTGACAGCACTATATAGTTTGTCTAAAGACCCATTCACGTTGCCTCACTATATATTGCAGCGGTGTAGGGTGCGGCAGCTGCTCATTCTGGCTGCACTCACCCAGCACACTGAAGCGCATCACACAGTTCCTTTTTTCTTTACTCAACTTTATTTGAAATTTACATAGGTTCACATCACTCTATAGCAGCGTAGTATGCAATGCAATCTCGTCCTGTACCCTACAATAAAATTCAGCATGTCTGTATTCTACCAAGCCCATACTTTTCAGTAAGCCAACATTTCTATATTTAAAATCCTTTTTTTTATTTTTGTTTTTCACTTGCTGTAATCATCAATACCAAAAGAAAGAAATGCTTGAAATAAATCTGTGTAACGCATCTATATAAAATATAGGAGTTTTACTTTTTGAATAGAATTACTGAAATAAATTACATTTTTGACGAAATTCTAATTTTATGAGATGCACTTGTATATCCCTGTTGGAGATTTTCTCTCACTTCCTGTCTGCTGAAACAATTAGAGCCCTAGATACTAGTAAAACCCCAACAGTAGCACTAGTGTATGTCAAGCCAAAGTTTCACATACACTTTAAAAGTGGTTTCAAAAGGTAAAAAGGTATTTTATCTTAACGCATTCTCTGCATTAAGGTAAAAAACCTTTCAATAGCAGTTGACCCCAGCACTATCCCATCTGCTGCAGCTCCTCTTATCTCTCTCACAGGATTGGCTGAGAGCAGAGGAAGGTATTGGCCCCTGCTGCTGCCAGTAAAATCCAATGAGAAGTCAGTGGGGGGTGGGGATAAGCTGTGTGTACGCCTATGAATGCACATAGCCTGGCGTGAGTGTGTACCCACACGAGTACCCCCAAAGCAAGCAGCTTGCTATGGGGCACTCAGAGAAGAGTAGCCAGGAGTGCTAGTAAGGGACCCCAGAAAAGGAGGATCAGGGCCGCTCTGAGAAAAACCATTGCACAGAACAGGTAAGTATAACATCTATTTTAATTTTGAAAAAGAAAAAGTTAACATTGGTTTAATTTACTGCTATAGCCAGAGCAGCAACAAAGAGTGTACTAATATTTTGTTTGTTATAGACATCTAACATTAACCTGTTCTTTGGCTGTTACTTTTTGTTTTAGAGTAAAAGATCTTTCATAGTTGCAGTGTGGTCCTGACCACTGTGGTTCTGTTCCTTTTAATCCAGGTGTGTCAAAAGGAAGAAAACCTCTTTTATCCTATACATCCACAGACAGGCAAAGGCTTGCATGACGTACCCTGGTGAGCAAACCTTCACGAATTACAACACAGAGAAAGAGACCTCAAACTCACCTTATTGCACCTACTTGTCATTATCTTTCTACAAGCCAATAATGAAAAAAATGTTCTTTTGTTGCACCTACCCTCCTAAGCAAACAATACATAACTAACCATTAGATATATCACACACGAGCCTATGTGTCTATACAATAAAACAATGCAGTGACTAAAATACATAAAACATACCGTATATACTCGAGTATAGGCCGACCCGAATATAAGCCGAGGCCCCCAATTTACCCCCAAAAAAACTGGCAAACTTATTGACTCGTGTATAAGCCGAGGGTAAGACATGCCTGTCCATCCCTGTGTGTGTGTCCGTCCATCCCTGTGTGTCCGTCCATCCCTGTGTGTCCGTCCATCCCTGTGTGTCCGTCCATCCATCCCTGTGTGTGTGTGTGTCTCCATCCATCCATCCATCCCTGTGTGTGTGTGTGTGTGTGTGTGTGTGTGTGTGTGTGTGTGTGTGTGTGTGTGTGTGTGTGTGTGTGTCCAGCCTACCTGTGTCCTGAGCCTTTGTCCCGAGCCTCCGTCCCGTGCCGAGCCTCCTTGCCTCCGTGCCTCGCCGCCGTGCCTCGCCGCCATGCCTTGCCTCCGGTCCCGTCCCGTCCCGTCCCGTGCCGTCCCGTGCCGTGCCGTCCTGTGCCTTGCCTCCGTCCCGTGCCCTCTTCGTTCGTCGGCGGCCATTGTAAAATTCAAAAGCTGCGCCGCCGCCTTCGCCTGTGATAGGCGGAACACTGAATTTCCCAGCAGCCTGTGTTCCGCCTATCACAGACGTCGTATCATCCTCGTCCGTAGTACGAGGATGATACGAAGTCCGTGATAGGCGGAACACAGGCTGCTGGGAAATTCAGTGTTCCGCCTATCACAGGCGAAGGGGGAGCCGGAGGCGCGGCTTTTGAATCAGAATGGCCGCTGTCTGTCTGCTCGACACGCTGATCGAGCGGGCAGACAGCGATGACTCGAGTATAAGCCGAGGGGGGCACTTTCAGCCTCAAAAAAGAGGCTGAAAATCTCGGCTTATACTCGAGTATATACGGTAAGTCCTTTTATATATTCTTCTTCCTTGCAGTGATAAACCGTTCATATACAGTATCTCACAAAAGTGAGTACACCCCTCACATTTTTGTAAATATTTAATGATATCGTTTCATGTGACAACACTGAAGAAATGACACTTTGCTACAATGTAAAGTAGTGAGTGCACAGCTTGTATAACATTCACTACTTTATAACACACAGCCACTAATGTCTAAAAGCACTGGCAACAAAAGGGAGTACACCCCTAAGTGAAAATGTCCAAATTGGACCCAAAGTGTCAATATTTTGTGTGGCCACCATTATTTTCTAGCACTGCCTTAACCCTCTTGGCATGGAGTTCACCAGAGCTTCACAGGTTGCCACTGGAGTCCTCTTCCACTCCTCCATGATGACATCATGGGGCTGGTGGATGTTAGAGACCTTGCGCTCCTCCACCTTCTGTTTGAGGATGTCCCACAGATGCTCAATAGGTTTTAGGTCTGGCGACAACTGCAGGCTTTCTTGTACATCATCTTTAGAAGAGGCTTCCTTCTGGGATGACAGCCATGCCAACCAATTTGATGCAGTGTACGGCGTATAGTCTGAGCACTGACAGGCTGACCCCCCACCCCTTCAACCTCTGCAGCAATGCTGGCAGCACTCATACGTCTATTTCCCAAAGACTTTGGACACGACGCTGAACACATTCACTCAACTTCTTTGGTCAACCATGGCTAGGCCTGTTCTGAGTGGAACCTGTCCTGTTAAAACACTGTATGGTCTTGGCCCCCGTGCTGCAGCTCAGTTTCAGGGTCTTGGCAATTTTGTTATAACCTAGGCCATCTTTATGCAGGATTGTGTGCACAATTCTTTTTTTCAGATCCTCAGAGTTCTTTGTCATGAAGTGCCATGTTTAACTTCCAGTGACGAGTAGGAGTGAGAGCGATAACACCAAATTTAACACACCTGCTCCCCATTCACACCTGAGACCTTGTAACACTAACGAGTCACATGACACCGGGATAAAAAATGGCTAATTCGGCCCAATTTGGACATTTTCACTTAGGGGTGCACTCACTTTTGTTGCCTGCGGTTTAGACATTAATGGCTGTGTGTTGAATTATTTTGAGGGGACAGAAAATTTACACTGTTATAAAAGCTGTACACTCACTACTTTACATTGTAGCAAAGTGTAATTTCTTCAGTGTTGTCACATGAAAAGGTAATAAAATATTTACAAAAATGTGAGGGTGTACTTACTTTTGTGATATACTGTATAATAATCCACCCTTCACGACAATCTTTTTCTGTCATGCAGGCGACTCCCACCACCATTCATAAATGCACTCACCTCCAAGAGTGACCTGTCAATCACAAGTCAAACCACATTTTACCCATACTGAGATGCAAAACCAGGCTCCCCTCCAATCCTCCTCCTTTGTTCCCTTTAATCCTCCGATGTTTCACGCTCTTCCACATTCCAGGTGTATGGCCATTTAAATCCATGAGGTGGTTTCTGCGGGCAATCTCATGACACCACACAGGATACCCTTATCGCGTAGTATGTTAAAATACAGCCTTTATTTAAAAGTATTGCACTTACATGAAAACATAATGTAGCAGCCCGTATTCGTGTCACAGTTTCAGCAAAACGTCACCTGACTCCACCCAAAGCGTGTAGTCAAGGTCACGTGACTTCCTCAGGTGTCCCCCAGGGGTTCACAACACAGGCTACTACGTCATACTGTCATAGGAAGAAGCAAATTCCCCTGATTTCAGGGCTGAGCGTTGCGTGGGCTGTGCACAAACAGCCTCAGACACTCCTGGAAGTGTTGGGTGTTGAGGAGAACTACAGTTCAGTTACTGATAAAAAGGTATTATGAATTGCTTTAGCAAGGGCAGCATCAGTAAAGTACCAATTTCATCAGCAGCCTGAGAAGTGTTATTTGAGGAGTGTCACTTTATGGACAGGTAAGGATTGTATTGATATACAGATATTATACTAGAGATCCTTATAATTCTCAATGAAACATAGTAAAAACATTGTTTAAATACAGTGCATCCAGAAAGTAGTCACATCGTTTCAGTTTTCCAACAGTGTTAGGTTACAGCCTTATTCCAAAATGGATTAAACTAATTATTTTCCTCAAAATGCTACAAACAATACTCCACAATGACCAAGTGAAAGAATTTTGTTTGAAGTCTTAGCAAATTTGTTAAAAAAAAAAAAAAAAAATTGCATGTACATAAGTATTCAAAGCCTTTGCCATGACACTCAAAATTGAGTTTAGGTACATCCTGTTTCCACTGTTCATCCTTGAGGCCGGGTTCACACCGGTACGACACGACAGTCGTATGACTGTGGATCCAACTTTGGCCTGCCACTTCATGTCCGACTTCAATGAACAGGATCCGACCTTGTTCCTGACAATACCAGGCCCTTTGAGTCTAGTACGGATCTTGAGGGGAACCCCACTCCCAAAAAAAACAAAAAACAAAAAAAAGGACGAGCACCCCCCCCCCCCTCCTGGACCATACCAGGGCACGTGCCCTCAACAAGGGGGGGGGTGGGTGCTTTGGGGCAGGAGAGGCTCTGCACCACCCACCCCAAAGCACCTTGTCTCCATGTTGATGGGGACAAGGGCTTCTTCCTGTCAACCCTGGGCGGTGGCTGTCGGGGACTTATAGGAATCTGGAGGCCCCCAGATCCCGGCCCCTCACCCTATGTGAAAGAGTATGAGGTACACTGTACCCCTGCCCATTCACCCATCAAAAATTGTAAAGAAAAAAAAAAACACAGCATTCAGGTTTTTGACAAAGTCCTTTATTAAAGCAGCTCCAGCATCTCTTCTCCCTCCAATTTCTTCTCCCTCCAGAGAGGTCTTCATCATCCGCTTCTCACTGTACTGAGGTTTTCTTCCTCTGGTTCTTCGTCTGGTTCTTCTCCCTGCTGTCTTCTTACTCTGCCGGTTCTTTCCTCCGATTTTCTTGCGATGCTAGCTCCTGCAGTTGTGCAAGCTCCAGTCTCTGCTGGTTCTTCTATCGACATGAGACGTGGCCATCCGGTGACATCATTCAGAGACCTGCCCCTTGTGCAGAGCTTGCACAACTGCAGGAGCTAGCTCAGAGGAAGAAGATATCTGCATAGCGAGAAGAACCAGAGGAAGACAACATCCCCGGAGGGAAAAGAAAATCGGAGGGAGAAGAGATGCTGGAGCTGCTTTAATAAAGGACTTTGTGCTGGGTTTATTTTTACACTTTTTAGGGTAAATGGGTAAGTATACAATGTACCCTATACTCATTCACATAGGGTGGGGGGCTGGGATCTGCCTCCAGATTCCAATAAGCCCTCTGCTCGCAGACCCAGACAACCCCCGTCCTCATCAACATAGGCACAAGGTGCTGTGGGGTGCGCAGAGCCCCATGTTGAGGGCATGTGGCCTGGTATGACCGAGGGGGGGGGGGGGGGGTTGCTTGTTCCTGCCCTTTCCTGACCTGCTGGGATGCGGGCTAGTGCAAGGGTCTGGTATGGATTTCAGGGGGTGGGCTTTTTTTTTTGGAATGGGGCGGAAGGGCCTATTATGGAAATTGGGGGGCCCTGAGGCGTATTTTTTTTTTTTTATTCACATTTTAGTGTGGGGTTCCCCTTCAAGATCCTCAGAGCATGCCAAAGTCAGATCAGTTAAGATGATGGTCCAACTTTGATCCATCCGTCTCCAATGATATTTAAATGGACTGAAGTAGGACCAAAGTCAGACCAAAGTAGCACAAGGAAACTTTTTCAAAGTCAAACCAGATAAGACGGCTCTCATAGGGAATCACAGATTTATACACTTCATGCGACATGTGCTACCAAAGTCTGAGTGTATGTCCTACCAGTGTGAACCTGGCCTGAGATGTTTCTGCAATTTGACTGGAGTTCACCTCTGGTATATTTAGTTGAATGGACATAATTTGGAAAGGCATCCAAGGTCCCACAGCCAGACGGAAGCCACGCCTCAGTAAATAGCACATAACAGCCTGCCTGGAGTTTGCCAAAAGGCACCTGAAGAACTCTCAACGCTTTGGCCTGAATGGCAACTGTCATGTCTGGAGGAAACCAGGCACCACTCATCACCTGGCCAATACCATCCTCACAGTGAAGCATGGTGGTGGCAGCATCATGCAGTGGGCATGTTTTTCAGTGGCAGGGATTGGGAAACTAGTCAGGACAGAGGGAAAGATGAATTCAGCAATGTACAGAGACATCCTTGATGAAAACCGGCTTAAGAGCGCTCTGGACCTCAGACTGGGGTGAAGGTCCATCTTCCGAAAGAAAAAGACTAAGCACACAGCCAAGATAACAAAGGAGTGGCTACGGGAAAGCTCTGTGAATGTCATTGATTTGCCCAGCCAGAGCCCAGAACCCGATTGAACATCTCTGGAGAGATCTGAAAATGGCTGTGCACTGATGCTCCCCAGCCAACCTGATGGAGCTTGAGAGGTTCTACAGAGAAGAATGGGAGAAACTGCCCAAAAATAGGTGTACCAAGCTTGTAGCATCATACTCAAAAATACTTGAGGCTGTAATTGGTGCTTCAACAAAGTATTGAGAAAAGGCTGTGGATACTCATGTACATGTGATTTTTTAATTTTTAATACATTTTCAAAGATTTCAAACTTTCATGTTGTCTTAATGGGGTATTTTTTGTAGAATTTTGATGAAAATAATGAATTTAATCAATTTTTTAATAAGGCTGTAACATAAAATAAAGTGGAAAAATAAAGAAGTTGTGAATACGTTCCGGATGCACTGTATAAAATTGCTGAGGGCCCTAGAAAACTGGTTAGACTGCAGCTTAATACAAAGTGTAGGAATTTTAAATTAATGTAATGCAATGACAAGTATGAACACAAGCACCTTGAACACAAGTATACATACAGTATATATAGCACATTCACCTGTCATCACTATCTGGGCAGACTAGTTAACAGCACATTCTTTGTAACATATCTTTATAAATACAAATTATCTGATTCTGTAACTATAAGGGCCCTTTCACACAGGGCTGGGATCCGCTTGCTCACCATGGAATCTGCCCGTTGATCCCCACTGAGCAGGCAGATGACAAGTCCGTGTCTGCTCCACTTCTGCAGAGCAGACACGGACACAGTCTGCTCTCCTCTATGGGCAGTCGGATGTAAATGGACCACTTGTCCATTTAACCACGACTGCCATCTGACCCACCAGTCGAGTTTTAGCGGATCTGATCGGTCATTGGTGGATGTAAATGGACACACTCGCTGCTCCATAGATGATAATGGAGGATTCCGATCGGGTTCGTCCGAAAAACTGACAGGCGGGCCCAATCGGAACGTTCGTGTGAAAGGGGCCTTTCACAAGTTTTATAGAAATACAACGTAGACATCTTTTGGCAAAACCAAACAGCCAACAGTCATTTAGAAATCGCAAAAGGAAAGTTTAATTAGTAATTAAGGCATTAACCACTTCAGCCCCAGAAGGTTTTACCCCCTTCCTGACCAGAGCACTTTTTACAATTTGGCACTGTGCTGCTTTAACTGGTAATCGCACAGCCATGCAGTGCTGTACCGAAACTACATTTGCGTCCTTTTTTTCCCCCACAAATAGAGCTTTCTTTTGGTGGCATTTGATCACCTTTCGTGGTTTTTATTTTTTGCGATATAAACGAAAAAAGACTGAAAATTGGGGGAAAAAAAAAACAGAAAGCAGAAAAATATTTTATACTTTCTGTTAAAAAAATACAACTCAATTCCAGTAATACATTTAGGCCAAAAAGCATTCAGCCACGTCTCGAGTAAAAAAAATCCAATAAGTGTATATTTATTGGTTTACGCAAAAGTTATAGCGTCTACAAACTAGGGTACATTTTCTGGAATTTACGCATCTTTTAGTTTATCACTGCCCATCTCATTTCTTGAGGTGCTAAAACAGCAGGGCAGTACAAAACCCACCAAAACTACTGCATTTTGGAAAGTAGACACCCCAAGGAACTTGCTGAGATGCTTGTTGAGCCCACTGAATATTTTATTTTTTTGTAAAAAATTACAAAAAATAAATAAAAATTTTTTATACAAAATTGTCACTGAAACGATATATTGCTCAAACATGCCATGGGCATATGTGAAATGACAAATACATTCTGCTGCTTCTCCTGAGTATGGGGATACCACGTGTGGGATTTTTTGGGAGCATAGCTACGTACAGGACCCCAAAAAAAACAATCACTGCTTTCAAGCTTTCTAAGGGCATAACGTTTTTTATTTCACTCTTCACTACCTTACACAGATTCGGAGGCCATGAAATGCCCAGATAGCACAATTCCCCCCCCCCATGACTCCATTTTGGAAAGTAGACACCCCAAGCTATTTTCTGAGAAGTGTGTTGAGTCCATGGAATATTTTAGATTTTGTAACAAGTTTAAAGAAAATTACAATATATTTTTTTTTATTTCCACAAAGTTGTCACTAAACGATATATTGCTCAAACATGTCAAGGGCATATGTGAAATGACACCCCAAAATACATTCTGCTGCTTCTCCTGAGTACAGGAATACCACATCTGGGAGACTTTTTGGCAGTCTAGCCAAGTACAGGACATCGAAAACGAAGCACTGTCTTCAGGCTAAGGGCGCAAATTCTTGATTTCACTCCTCACTACCCATCACAGTTTCCGAGGCCATGAAATGCCCAGACAGCACAACCCCCCCCAAATGACCCCATTTTGTAAAGTAGACACCACAAGCCATTTGCTGAGAGGCATATTGAGTATTTGGCAGATGTCGCTATTTGTCACAAAGTTTTGAAAATTAAAAAAATAAAAAAATAAATACATTTTCCTTTTCTTTCTTCATTTTCAAAAACAAACCACAGCTGAAAAATACTCACCATTGTGCCACTGTATGTACACGAGCCGGCTGGGAATCGGTTAAAGACTTTCTAAACAAAGTCCACTCAAATACCATCTATACCTAAACCTGATCCCAACCCCATTCTAACTATCCTGCGAAAGGAAGATGTCTATACTTAACTATGCTGAAGGAGCAACACTCTCTCTCCTCACTGGAAATGGAGGCAGCAGTGGAGGGCGGGCAGAGCCGTGCTACGTGTGATGGAACCTGCACAAGTGTCCCCATACCAAGCATATTTCTATGGGTGCACTTGGCAGCAGCGTTAATTTCATCAACTAAATGAACACGGTTTTAGTTAACTAAAATACGACTAAAACTGAATTCAGATGACTAAAATATGACTAACACTAAAATGGCATTTTAGTCAAAATAGAAAAAGACTAAAATGAATTCTAAAATGAATTCATCAATTTTGACATCAAAATTAACACTGCACTACCACAAAAGAATAAGTAGGGGGCATCTACTTAACCGATGAAAGAAAAAGGCTTTTCTTATTTTTTTTTTTTTTTATATTTAATGTCGGTAATATATTCTGGTAATTTGTGCAATGGATTTACAGCCAATAGAGTTTTTTTTATATATTTTAAAATTGCGCTTCTTTTTTAAAAGTTAAAAAGCAATATTTTTGTTTGTTTATAGAGCTTGGTTTGAATTTATAAAGACATTATATACCACAATAGCTAAATCTAATTAACACCATAAATAATAAAACATGTTATTAGATTTTTATGCCAGTAGCAAATAAGTTCGACAATTCTAGAGAAATACTTAAATAAAGAATTATAAAAAAAAAACATTAGATTTTAGTGGACAAAAAGGAGAGGGTGGGAGTTATAGAGTTCAGCAGACAGGCAGGCCTGACAACATTGGCTGGGATTTCAGTGCAACACAAACATGGTGTTTAAAAAAGAAAAGAGCAACAGGCGGGACTTTATATGAGGCATACGGGGGCAGAAGCATAGAATTTGGTAAAACATTTTTTAGTAAAAAACAAGTTTTTAATGAATACAGGTAATCATATATTTACATGTTATTGCACAGTCATAAATTAGTATTCTCCATTTCATCAATATATACACATTCCAACAAGGACTTAATAGTAAACATATGAAGAGTTGAGTGTTCAATAAACACAATTTATATATGAGTACATGACACATTGAAACGTCATTTAAAGAAGAAAAAAACACAAAAATAAGGGGACAAATACAGGTTTTTAAATACCAAATCGGGATGGAGGAGGGGATGTAAACGGCCCCTATCACCTCATTTAAAGTCCCAAACAATTTTCTTTTTCTCTCCTTTTGTCAAATCAAATAATTAGGGATGGAGGCACGCGGTAGCACTAACATTTAATTTATATTCGTTTAAAACTTTTCATTTTGATTTCGTTTTTTTTTTTTTTTGGTATGAATTTTGATTATTTGTGTGTAAAAACGATTAATTGGATATTATATCTTTTTATTTTTATTCTTATTCTATATTTTTTGTTAATCTGCTGAATTCATTGTATGTGCGCATAGGCGGTGTCGGGCGCTGTCTGTTGTGTGGCTGTGCTCGTTCCTGTCATGACCCGGGGTTGCGACGTGCACTGGGGGTCTCCCCCCGCCCTGTTCTGACGTGGGGCGGGTGGGGTTTCCTCCACTGCTCGTCGACGTCATGCTTCCGGCGCCGGATAAATGACGTCTTTCTGGTGTGCTTGTTCTGGCTGCCGGGTTAACCATCTCTGACCATTTGGGGGCTGGGTTTGGTGCGTGGGGCTGTCTAGCTTGGTCGGTATGGCTGGCGGCTGCGTGACTCCTTCCTAGCCCCCTTGGATTTCGGATGCATGATGCTGGGAGTGGGTCTGTGGCGGCGCCATCCACATGGGCTTCCCCCTGTGCAGGGTCTCACTTTCTGGATTTCCCTCCCTCACTTCCCAATTGCAACTACATGACTTATGGCTTCTCTGTCCTTACTCACATAGCATGAGGTATTTTTTAGTTTCCCTCTTCATAACACTTCCCTCTTTTCCCACTTTAGTTTCCCATTCTTTTTCTTTTAGTTTACTCCTTTTTTAACTTCTTACACACATTTTAACACACATTAACACTAACCGTTTATTCTCCATAGGTCCCCCCATGAGGGCCATCCCACTTTTAACACCAAATTCCAGCCACATCCCACACATCAACCTGCCGGGGGTGTTTGTGCGTTTTTGTTGTCGCCCGGGCGTGCTCCCTCAGCCCCGGTCCGTGGCATTTTTGGGCCGGCCCTACTCTCGGTGCCGCCTCTGCGCAGATATATATATGTAAGTCAGTGGGTTGAATGTGCATTTGTGGGGGGTTCTCCATGTCTGTACATTTGTCCATCTCCCTTTTCTTTTTTTTTAAATTAAAATATGGTTGTTTACGCTATCCGTAGGCTACCACTACGGTGTTGCTCCTGACGAGTGGCTATAAGGTCACGAAACGCGTAGAGCTTTCAACTGCCGTTTTGTGTATACAATTTTCAACAAAGCATGAACGTTCCTTCTTGATTTTTGTCCCCTTATTTTTGTGTTTTTTTCTTCTTTAAATGACGCTTCAATGTGTCATGTACTCATATATAAATTGTGTTTATTGAACACTCAACTCTTCATATGTTTACTATTAAGTCCTTGTTGGAATGTGTATATATTGATGAAATAGAGAATACTAATTTATGACTGTGCAATAACATGTAAAAATATATGATTACCTGTATTTATTAAAAACTTGTTTACTAAAAAATGTTTTACCAAACTCTATGCTTCTGCCCCGTGTGCCTCATATAAAGTCCCGCCTGTTGCTCTTTTCTTTTTTAAATACCAAATCGGGATGGAGGAGGGGATGTGAACAGCCCCTATCACCTCATTTAAAGTCCCAAACAATTTTCTTTTTCTCTCCTTTTGTCAAAACAAACATGGCGTTGACAGCCCAAAAGTGTTGGGAACACACTGGATTATTGGCATCAGCAGGTCATTTTTGTTGGTAACTGCAATGTATTTAAAGGGACAAAACATGGGGTAATGTACAGGTATTGAATGTTTTTCCCCCAGACAAACCAAACGTCCAGGGATCGCAAAGAACAACATAGCTTATACAATAATCATTCATCTTTACACTTGTAGAAAATACCAACACATCCAATAACCACAAAGGTCTATGAGAAATCTCCAGAGAGCTAGAAGGCTACAGGACCTGGAAGCACACTGAATGAAATTTCAGGAAAGCAGATTGCAGCACAGAGGAATGATGAGTAATATTTACACACAACACATACCTCAGCCATCTCCACTCAAGTCTGCTGAGCAAACCTCTTCAGGGAACAATTCCAGCTAACTATTGAAACCCATTAGTGACTTGCTAATTCCATGCAGCAAATACTGAAATGGTACTAAACTCTAAATGTCAATTTAGCTTTCAGTAAGCTAGGCTCTCTGTACAAATGGCCAGATTGTACAGAGCTCCTCACACAGTGTGGTTTGGTATGGGCTGTGTAATCCCTAATGAGATCCATTGTTCCAAAGAAGGTTATAATCTGATCTCTATGAGAAATCGCTTACCATTAACGAGTAAAGTGATATTAAAGTCTTGTTTTTTTTAAATATTAACCGCTTTCAGACCAGACCACTTTCTGCGATTCGGCACTGCGTCGCTTTAACTGACAATTGCGCGGTTGTGCGACGTGGCTCCCAAACAAAATTGAGGTCCTTTTTTTCCCACAAATAGAGATTTCTTTTGGTGGTATTTGATCACTGCGGTTTTTATTTTTTGCGCTATAAACAAAAAAAGAGCAACGATTTTGAAAAAAAACAACACATTTTTTACTTTTTGCTATAACAAATATCCCCCAAAAATATATATATGTATTTTTTTTCCCCTCAGTTTAGGCCAATACGTATTCTTCTACATATTTTTGGTAAATAAGCGATTATTGATTGGTTTGCGCAAAAGTTATAGCGTTTACAAAACAGGGGATAGTTTTATGGCATTTTTATTAATAATTTTTTCTTCACTAGTAATGGCGGTGATCAGCGATTTTTATTGTGACTGGGACATTATGGCAGACACATCGGACATTTTTTACATATTTTTGGGACCATTGTTATTTATACAGCAATCAGTGCTATACAAATGCACCGAATCCTGTGTAAATGACACTGGCAGTGAAGGGGTTAACCAGGGGGTGGCAGTGTAGGGGTTAAGTGTGTCCTAGGGGCGTGTTACTAACTGTGAGGGGCTGGGCTGTGTGCTAGTGAACACTGATCTCTGCTTCAATCACAGGGAGCAGAGATCAGTGTCAATTGTTGCTAGGCAGAATGGGGAGATGCCGTTTACATCAGCATTTCCCCGTTCAGCCTCCCCATGAGACGATCGCGAGTATCCCCGCAGCAATCGAGACGGCGGGACCCGCGACCAGATTTACGGGGGTTCTGACCGCAACGTGCACGTGCTGCTGGTGGCGCGCACACGATGGCAGGGCGGCAATTTAAACTGGACATACTTGTACGCCAGTTTTCCTGCCTATGCCATTCTGCCGACATACATCGTCGTGCGCCGGTCAGGAACTGGTTAAACAGGTTATATTTACCTGCTCTGGGCAGTGGTTTTGCACAGCGCAGCCCAGATCCTTTTCCCGGGTCCCTTAATGGTGCTCCCCGCTGTCCCTCCTACGGAGTGCCCCCACAGCAAGCAGCTTGGCCCCACCCCCTCTCTCTCCTCATTGGCTCACTGACTTTGACTGACAGCAGTGGGAGCCAATAGCGTCACAGTATCCAGATGGGGCTCAGGTAAGTATTAGGGGGGCTAAAATGGGCTGCTGTAACACAGTAGTTTTTTTCTCTTAATGCATTGAATGCATTAAGAGAAAAAACCTTCTGCCTTTAGAGTCACTTTAAATCTGGCATGTTCGAAAATGCAAATGAGTGTGTTTTAAGAATAGGCAACAAAACAGGTAAGCGAGCAAGATTTTCAGATCAAATTACCAAAAAAGTGAACTATGCTTATGTCTAAAATAAATAAATAAAATAAGATAAAAAAATTAAGCCAAGTAGACGCGCTGTGTTACCAGTATACGTTTCTGGCTTGATTTTCCAAACTGACTGTGAAGATGTTAAAAACTACAGCAAAAAGCACTTTAAACATACTGTTATTATTATACAGCATTTATATAGCGGCAACAGTTTATAAAGCGCTTCACAGCGTAATGGCATACAGTACAATTGCGATGCAGTAGGAATCAGAGGGCCTTGCCTTTTTAGAGCTTACAATCTTATTTTAAAACAACATTGTTTTAAGAGGTTCTGTGACCTTATCTGACTGCTTGTAGATTCCTATACATCATCAGCCAGGTAGAAGAAAAAGGACCCATTTATCTGTTAGGCCGGGTTCACACTGCTGCGGGGGGAGATCCGGATGTGATTCGCACCGCACTGCAGTGCAAATCACATCCGATCTCCGTAGCGATGCTAGTTCAGCCATACAGATAGTATGGCTGAATTCGCATCGCTCCCGCAGCAAACTCGCATGGGACCCTTTTTTTGGTCCGCAACAGAATCGGATCGCATGGGGGTTCACACCATGCGATCCGATTCCTGTGCGAGTCGGCAGATAGCACTGCGATATGCGGACGGATCTGGGGGTGTCATTAACATATCATTGACACTCCCAGCCGTCCGCATAGGGCAGTATGAACTGCCGGCGGGAGTAATGCGATGCGGGAAAACGCCGCGGATTTGCGGCGTTCCCGCATCGCAGCGGTGTGAACCCGGCCTTAATGACACACCTAGACACAGCAGAAACCACAGGTGTGTCATTTTTGGGCTATTTTACTACAGAGAAATATGTCACAAAGAATAACTCTTTCAAATCTGGATATTTGCTAAACAATGCTATATGTTTAATAAATATCCAGCTTTAAAAAGAGTTATTCTCCTGTGACATTTTAGATATGTTTTATTGTCAAGTATGACATCTTTCCTTTTACAGATTTTGTAATGAAATGTTTTGGTTTTAAATGACATATCTTGTTATGTCTGTGGTGATACCATAAAAGTCAATAGTGCCTCTAAATTCCATATTCTTCTATAGTAATCCAGGAAGTAGGTACCGTGTATTAAAGCACTGTAGGACATTCTATTCATTCCAGGAAAGAGGAATTATTTCATGTGAAATTAGAATTTTTAATAATATTAATGAATAATAATGAATTGTAATTTTTAACCAACATTGTAGGTGTTAGGAAAGTGGCACTTGCATGTGTTTTTATATTGCAATATAATATATGAAATGTATTGAAAAACAAAACTGATGTTTATCATAAAAAACACCCAAAAAAAAAAAAAATTTTTTTTTAAATTAAAGCGGCTCTTTACCCTGAAAACAAAAATGAACACAAATACTGTAACTGCTGACTTTTAATAATAGGACACTTACCTGTCCAGGAATCCAGCGCTGTCGTCATTGGAGCTGACTCATTGCCTGTCTTTTGGTCCAGGTACCAGTATGTTTACTTTGGGAAGCACCATGGCAACTGCAGATCAGACAGACTGTCTAGTACACATGATGAGGAAATCGGACGAAAAATAAAGAATAGGAGGTTTAGCTCTACTTTAACGCTAGTTACCAGAATGGTAAATCAGTTTGGTAAAGAGATGTGAAGTAGCCCGAATGCATGCCACCGGCTGGCTGCAAGTGATGAATATGAAAAATGTAATATTCAACTGATTAAATATATTTTAATCACCATGTATACACATCTTGCTGCACAATTAAACTAGAAAACTTTTTATAAACCTGCATGGTTTAATAAAAAGGGTAGAAAACGACAGAACTTGTGAAGACATACAAACGGATTTTACATGCTCATTCTCGTTCTGCCAGCTCATAAAACGTGACGTTTTGTTCCATCTGGCAGATTGTGAGCAATCTCCCTAGCTTAGCTTGTGCTACAGAGGGATATATATATATATTTTTTTTTTAAGGCATATAGTTCTTACATTCATAAAAACATTGTACATGTTGTACGATTGTCATGTCAGACCTACTAAGATGTGGCAGCATACAAAGCCACAAACCAGAGAATTTGAAACACATTTCCTATTTGGCACAAGGCGGTTTATAGTACTGGATCAAGTACACATGTACCAGTGCACTATGGGAAATGTTTATAAATTGGCAGAGTGGAGCAGCTTTTTGACTGCAGCAATTATCCCAGGCAGCCTATAGCTTGTGATCCAAGAATGACATCAAACTCCATCCTCTACAAATCTGATACACCCTCCACTCCCCCTCCCCTATAAATCAGAGGGCTGTAGGCTTCTCTAAGCAACAACTCCACCAATCTCAGCACTGCAAGAATGCATGTACAATAGAACATTCCAGCTAGCCTTATTGGCAGTCTCTTACAGGGACAGAAAACAGTAAAACGATACAGCCTACTGAAAATGTAGCTGGTGAAAATCAATGAAAATGCGTGGAAATTAAATCGGATGTATTATTACCTTTAGAGCACATACAGTAAGGAAATCTTAAGTTGGGAGAAAGCAGACCTTGGAAGACTAACAATCATAAGGGTTTAATTATAGTGGCTGGTATTTAGACTGTACACATAAAAACATACCTTACTGCACACTTTAGAAAACCAATAAAAAAGAGGGGATGTATAACTTTATGAGATCAGAGTTATGGGATATTATGGAAGCAATAATTCCCACAGACATTACAAGGTTTGTCAAGGGAGAACCATGGAGGCCATCATTGATAGCATCTCCTTTAAAAAATGTATATATTCAAAATGACATTTGCATACATTAACCAATATTCATAACTGTTCAATGCAGCACTTTCAAGTGACTGATACATGGAAAACAGAAGGGGTGGGCAGAGCTCAAAACCAAAGCACAAAACTCCAGAAATTTACTTCTGCAGTTCAGGGGCCCTCTGGGCACACAGAACATGAACTGCATAGATTTAAAGCAAACACGCAAAACATGCAGCCGCCCAACACAGGACACCCCAAAGGGGTAAAAAAAAAAAAAAGGAACCTCAAACAGCAGCCTGCAAAACCATGTGGCCAAAACAAGAATCCGAGTTATGTACAGACAGCCAGGAAGCCCCCTTGCAAATCTGAGACACAGACGCCTGATGTCAGAACACCCAGGAGGAGGCACTAATTGTCCTGGCAGAGTGTGCCATAATGGGGAAGGAAGGAGCTTGACCCTTATAGCATATGCCTGAGCAAATGTCTGCCCAATCCAGGGGTCTCGAACTGGGGGCCCTCCAGCTGTTGTGAAACTACAAGTCCCGTGAGGCATTGCAAGGCTGACAGTTACAACTGTAGTTTGTGTAGTAGGTGCCTGGTCATATGTGCCCCCATGAGAGGTTTAATAGTCCAAGATAGGGCTGTCATAACCAACCTGGCACATAGATAAAAGGTGACTCCTGGATCTAGATTATCCAGCCCGTCACCCAACCTGGCTGTTGATTGAAGGTCTCTGCAGAAAATATCCCAGGAATAAGGAAACCAAAAGAAGGAAAAAAAAATAAAAATCTATGGAATCATAGGTCCCAGCTGCAAACTAGGTTCTCACTCCTAAAACACTAGGCAGAAATAACGGAGCTGCATATAGCAGAGAGAGGGTTTATACCAGCTAGGACTGCCCTTAGGCAGTCCTGCGTTTTTTCTCCCTTGCTGCATGGTTACAATATCGACTATGGAGCTTGTTAGTGCTACTGTCTAGCAATAGCATATCAATTTTTTGCTTAAGTGGTTTGCTAATTCTTAGACAAAAAAAATGTTATGTGGATGTGAGTGTAGTAGAAAACTTTAGTTTTCGCAACAGCTGGAGGGTCGCCAGTTCGAGGCTCCTGGCCTAATCCATCGATAAATGGTAGCAGAAGAGGCTGTCCACAGTTACAAAATGAGAATCCAACCTCCTGAAGGAAGTTGTAGCAGATAGGTACACAAGAACTCCCTGAACCACATCCAAGGAGTACAGCACAACCTCCTTAGGGGGCAAGGCAGACAATGTCCTCATTCAGATGAAAATCAGACACTACCTTTATCAGAAAGGAGGGTCGTGGACAGAGAACCACACTATTCCTTTGCAGAACCAGATAGGGGAACTTACAGGAGGGGGTGACTAGCTCCGACACGCGAGGTAACCTTCTGGGAGAGAGTAAGCAAAGGAATATCTATAATATTCTCAAACGGAGACTTCTGAAGGACCAAAAGAACCAGGCTCTGGTCCCAATGTGGCAATGGAGGCTTACTGAGCTTGTGAGATCAGGGCCGCTTTGTGCGACCCACAGGAATCCTGAAGGGCTTGGACCCTTTGCGAAGGAGCCAGAGGGACTAAAAAGCCTCTAGTGTGCAGATAAGGAAGGACTTTGCTTGTGGCGTGGATCCTTCCCCTTCTTAAACTGTGGAAGAAAGGTACTCTTCCCATCAATAAGATCCTTAATGTCATCCAGGGTAACACAAGAACCATTCATCCTGAAAGGGTAGGTCCACCAGGGCCTTTTAGACATCTGATCAGCTGAGAAACACTTGAACCAAAAGAACTCTCTGAAGCAGCACAGCTGAGAAAAGAGTTTGTGATACGTCCTTGGATGCAGCCCTTTAGCTTTCCACATGTACTTAGGGCCATGGACCAGCTGATCTATTAGTTCCATATAGATCAGGGGCACCTGCTCCTTACATACTGTAAACCTTGACGTAAGAGCTTAGCCCACTCCAGAAGTGTCTGGCATACAAGAGCGGTGGTCAAAAATCTGAAGTAGTACCAAGCTAGCAAAGATAAACCAGACCACATCTGCCTTCCAGTCCAGAATCCCTAATGGAAGGAGATTCATACACAGTTTCATGGTTTGCCTCATTCAACCTAGAGATGATGGGAAGGGAAGTCCACTTCTTCATGAAAACTCCTGAAAGATAACACACCAGGACGCATTTTGAGACCACAAAACGATGCTTCAAACGTTTCCAAATTTTGTAAACAAACCAAAATGGGTGCAGCAAGGAAAAGCCAAATGGGTCAGCTTGTGCATACCAAAGGGGAAAACAACATCTTCAGTAAACCCTGAGGTACCCTCAAGTTTTAGCAATTCCTGCACCAAAGCTAATAAATGTGGCTACCAGCTCCTCTTCCTGCACAGCAAGAGGCAGGAGCCACACCCTTGCCATCTGATGCAGGAAAACCTGGGCCCATGGTGGCGGCAGAACCTGATTCAAGAGGAAGGATGCTTTTTGCTCGCCTTGTGCCCAAACGCCACCTCCATCAGTGCATCTCGCAGGACCGAGGACCCTGAGGAACCCGCCACCTTCATGAGAGGATCAGGTGGGGACTTCATGGGTAACCCACAAGGAGTTACCAGGTATCATCAAGGGCAGCCCAGCCAAAGAGGGGGCTGTCAAACTGCCCCAACTGACCACAGTAGAGAGGGAAGATTCCCCAATAGGAGTTGTAACAACCAAAACCATTGTCGCTGAGAAGTGCTAGGAGCTGGATGCACTGCCAGTGGGAGGAAAGCCACATGTAGGAGTGCACCAGCTGGTCCAGAGGAAAAGGAAATTGTCCCCTCTGTAGAATACAAAAGCAGTAGGGGTCACTAAGATGGCAGCCGACATGAGATGCCAGGAAAATGGGCGCTGCTAGCAAGGTCCCTAGATGAGTTAACCCAAGCTAGTACATAGGGACAACCTAAAATAGCAGCCCCGCCAGTCCACGGGAAAATGACCGCCGCTGAGGACACTAAGATGACAGCAGCCGTCCAGACACCTCAAATACCCCCACCAGGCCCCAGGAAAATGTCCTTCGGCTATTGCAGCAGCACAGGGCAGCCATGTGTCCCAGGCAGCAAGGCATGCAACTCCCCAAAAGCCCGCCAGCGCTCAGGATCAGGGGGCCCCATCCCCAAGCTCCACAGCACCTCTCCCCGGGTCAGCTATGCTCAGCATGAATAAGGAGAAGGGAACACCAAGGAGAGGACAGGAGAGGAGAGTACAGGAGAGGAGAGGACAGGAGGGACCGGCCAGAGAGACTGGCAGGAGAGAAAAGCAGAGACCAGAGAGACTGACAGGAGAGAAAAGCAGTGAAGGGAAGAGGAGAACCCCTCAGGGTCGGCCAACTCAGAGAGTATCCACACCATGCCCTGGGGAGGTTAGCTCAAAGGCATATACCGATCCACAGATGTTGCAGGCAACACTACGAAGACAGATTCGCCTCCCACCAAGGTGGTCGGGAGTGTCGGCCTGGATAGGAATGTCAGGTGCCTGGTCATATGTGCCCCCATGAGAGGTTTAATAGTCCAAGATAGGGCTGTCATAACCAACCTGGCACATAGATAAAAGGTGACTCCTGGATCTAGATTATCCAGCCCGTCACCCAACCTGGCTGTTGATTGAAGGTCTCTGCAGAAAATATCCCAGGAATAAGGAAACCAAAAGAAGGAAAAAAAAATAAAAAATCTATGGAATCATAGGTCCCAGCTGCAAACTAGGTTCTCACTCCTAAAACACTAGGCAGAAATAACGGAGCTGCATATAGCAGAGAGAGGGTTTATACCAGCCAGGACTGCCCTTAGGCAGTCCTGCGTTTTTTCTCCCTTGCTGCATGGTTACAATATCGACTATGGAGCTTGTTAGTGCTACTGTCTAGCAATAGCATATCAATTTTTTGCTTAAGTGGTTTGCTAATTCTTAGACAAAAAAAATGTTATGTGGATGTGAGTACTCATGCCGTGTGTGTAATATTTGGGTACTTAGACATCTGAAGCAGCTTGCAGAAGCTCAGCATTTTCTCTAATTTCTGCTGTTTATTATTTGTCCTTACACATTTCATCACACTTAAAAGATGGCCATACATTATACAAGTTTCTTCAATTTCTTTTAGATTTACCTTCAACTATGTAGTACCTACCTGATTGCATGCAAATTGAAAGTGTTTACGTTTGACCTCATTTTATATGGTTTTGGTAAATCTAAAAGGAAAATTGAACAATGTATGGCCTAATCATTACCCTGGATATCCTTTAAACCCCTGTGAGCATCCCTCAAAGTGGTCATACAAGTAATGTTCTATGGAATAAGCTGCCAGAGAAAAAAAAATACAGTCACAAGGCAATATCAGCATACCAATAAGAGCAAAAGACCAACATTTGGAGTAACAATGTTAGGCAGCAAGTATTTTTTAGGGGGTTTGGATCTATGTACTTTCATTAACACACATTAAAGCTGTTGGGAGATCATATGCTTTCATATGGTGGCTATGCCCAACCAACTCAACCCTACCATATAACTGCTGTAAAGGGCAAGAGGAGCTAGTAGACATTTAAATTGCATGGACAGCACACTAATTACTGAATATGGTCACACATGGAGGCAAAGTGTCACATACAGTTGCCAAAAAATAGAAAAATTCTGCCTCCAATGAATTGGCCCGATGCTCCACAAATCATTTCACTCATCACGCTTGGTATTCTTGAAGAAAACAATACACTGCATAAAGCTGAATCCCTGAAAACCCTTCTCTTCAAAGAAGCCTATCCTGCTTCTAACACTGTTTTACTTCCTCCATCAGCTCATCCCCCACAGCTATTACCTTTGTAGCAATTGACCCTTGCTTTTTAGATTGTAAGCTCTAACAAGCAAGGCCCTCTGATTCCTCTTGTACCAAATTGTAATGTAACCAATGTCTGCCCTCATGTTGTAAAGCGCTGCGTAAACTGTTGGCGCTATATAAAACCTGTATAATAATAATAAAGCTGACATCTGTCATAGGACGGATGAATCCATAGTATGAAGAACGTCTACAGCAGCAGTCAAAGTGTATGTATTTGATCTAAAATAAAACACTAGGACATAAAACAGGACAACAACCCATATAATGGGAGTAAGGGCCGTGTCGCACTAGAAGTCAACTAATTTCCTTATGGAATCGCTGCCTGATCCAGGACAGTGTCACCCCAACTCTGCTATTTTGCTAGAGCTTGAAAGTCTGCCGTTTTTGCGCCAGTGAGGGAGTGGCTTCCTTTAGACAAAGTGAAAATTTCATTTTGAAGACGAACACTGGCAGGGTAGCCAGCAGCAGAACTGATAGGTCCACAAATCTGGGCTAAACAAATACTGTCTAAAAACAAAAGGCATGTGTATTCTTTATTGAATCATGGTGTCTCCTCTATGCATTTCATACAGATCTGTGAAGTATCCCAGTATGAAACCATTCTTGCAGTTGGTCTCTGGGCAGATGTTTCCTGTTTAGACTGGTTACTTCTGCTCTCTTTCCTCCTGCAGGGTGACTGGTCTGGTCTCCCCCCTCTTGTAGTTTTCAGCTGGAAAACTGTAGTGGTTGATCATGCTGGATCCCAGCCACAGCTTTGCTCAGGATATGTGCAGCACAGTGATGTCACTGCTAATTTTACAAGGTAATATCTGAGTTTGCAAAGGCATTTGGGGCACACAAAGTGGATTCATATCTTTTGTGTCTATTGAAGAATATATGTAAATAAAAGGTGCTGTACCAGAGCATTAAACAGGACATTGTTGTAATGTCAGTTTGATTTTTAATCTTTAAGGTTGATTTTCTGATTAATTCCATACAACACATTAACAGAAATAATCACAGAAGTGAAATATTTTGCTGAACAAGCATCAGCTGCTATGTATTTCACAGGGAGGTCAGAATCTGGAAACTACACCTCCTACACAGAGGCCTGTAGAATGTCTGCCTCCAGTGTCAGGAATGTGCACACAATTCTACATTCATCTGGTGATAACCTTATGCTTCCTGCACTGTCCTGCACAGACGTCCTCTGTTAAAGGCCGTCATCGCTGACCCTCCCATGAAAATACTAACTGCTTTGCTGAATTCAGCTTTAATACTTTCTGAATGACTGATCCAGAATGGGTGTGTACCTAAAGGAGCTTCAGCAAAATCAAAATGTATAATCTACTTCATAGGTTTTGCAGCCCATGGATCAGTAGGACAGGCAACTAACCAGCATTTTTAGAAGGAGAATTCAGGAATGACAGTCTGTTTACTCTCAGGACAGATTTCCTGAATATTTTATGCAATGTCAACAAAGAACAAAAACAGAACATCTACTTACCTTAGAATTTCCAGTGTTCATTGTTGGAACAGGTGGGAAGGTGCAAGGTGGACGGCCATGATGGATGTGGTAGCTCAACAATAGATTAGGATTCACAGGCACCCAGGGAACAGAGAGGGAGGAAGGTGCCTTAGGAAGGTTACTGTGGGCTTCATGCAGGTTATATGTTCCACTTGTTTTATCGGTGCTACTTTTATAGAGGCACACTGAGGAGTCCTTAGAGGCATGGCTCAGGAGGTAAGACCCATCCTGTAGACTGCATGGGAATATAATACACATTAATGATAAAAATGTAAACAGTATACATCTATACAAGAAGACAAACATCATAATCATTTTATCTCTAAGGTGAAATGACCAAATTGTCCACCAAGTCATTTCACATGCAAAAATAACCGTATATTGCAAAGGTGAAAATTCGTTACACTCCCAAACCATAGAAGATGCGCACAAAAATAAATAAGAATTCTTAATTGTAATCATTACTGTGCAAAACATTAACCATTCTTTTTCTTTTAATGCCTAAAGCTTTTGCGCAGTACTATAGAGCTTAATGCTTGCTAAAGTGCTTATAAATATGTTATTTTTATTAAAGACACACATAAATCACTAATAAAACTTGCAAAAATTGAACTACCAAAAAAAAAAAAAAAAAAGGAAAAAAAGAAAAGAATGTAAAATTTTGTCAAGTTAAAGTTAGAACTCCTGACAACTTTTTTTTTATTAAACAGATTGTGAAGGGTTAGAACTCTGTTATCATCCTATTCTATGACACTATGCTTTAAGCCTCATGCACACAGGGCACTTGATTTTCTCCTCTCAACGCCCTTTTACTGCCATCAGGAAAAAGAAGCTTAAAATACACACCTAAATCCGTGTATTGCACATTTAGGAATGTTTTGTCATGACAAGCTTTTGAGCATTATTGGATTCAAATATTGTGACGACTGCAATGTAATAACGCTCAAACACTTGACGTATGTAGCGTTTAGGCACATCAAGCAGTTTTTCCTACTCAAAAGCTCCCCTCCTGAATTGGTGATGGGTTTCATTTTCAGCTTGTAAACTCCTTTAACCACTTGCTTACTGGGCACTTAAACCCCCCTCAGTCCCAGACCAATTTTCAGCTTTCAGCGCTGATGCACTTTGAATGACAATTGCGCGGGCATACAACACTGTACCCAAATGACATTTTTATCATTTTTTTCCCACAAATAGAGCGTTCTTTTGGTGGTATTTAATTACAGCTGTGAGTTTTATTTTTTGCTAAACAAACAAAAAAAGATGCAAAAAAAAAAAATCATGTTTAATAGTTTGTTATAAAATGTTGCAAACAGGTCATTTTTCTCCTTCATTGAAGTGCGCTGATGAGGCGGCACCGATAGGCTGCACTGGTGGGCACTAACAGGCTGCATTGGTGGGCACTGATAGGCTGCACTGGTGGGCACTGATAGGCATAGTTAAGGCAGCACTAATAGGCACAGATAAGGCGGCACCGATGGGCACAGATAAGGCGGCACTGATGGGCAAAGATGGGCACAGATAAGATGGCACGGATGGGTGGCACTAAGGGGCACTGATAGGTACCACTGATAGATGGGACTGATAGGTGGCACTGCTGGGCACTGGTAGATGACACTGATGGGCACGGATATGTGGCACTGGGGTGCAGCACCTTTGTTGAGGCAGATTGTGGGCACTGCTGAGTGGCACTGTGGGTACTGCAGGGTGGCACTGTGGGCACTGCTGGGTGGCACTGACGGGGGGCACTTATTTTTTTTATTATGCTTAGTGATGAGGGGGCAGGTGGGCACTGGCAGGGCTGGCCGTGATCGGGACTGATGTCCCGATCACGGCCGCCGGTGATCGGCTCTTTTTTTTCTCCTCGCGCTGTCAGCGCGAGGAGGAATAATAGCCGATTACCGGCTCCGTAATATCACATGATCAGCCGTCATTGGCTGACAGCTGATCACATGATAAGGGGTCGGGATTGACCCCTTGCTCGGATCGGTGATCAGGCGAGTCTCATAGACTCGCCGATCACAGAGCGCGGCAAAGGAGATCCACGCTGTAGCCGTCATTCGGCTATAGCGCGGGTCTCAAGTGGTTAATACACCTGTAAACGCCTATGTGAGCATGAACACATAGGATCATAGGTGAACAGGCGAACCTAGAGGTGTTATTACAGACGATTAAAAAAAAATACCCCGTGTGCATGAGGCCTTAATTCCTATCTCAGAGACATGAACTGAAAGGAAATCTCCCCAAGGCAAGTGGTAATCCCTTCTCAAACAGTTGTCACCAGACAGGTTTCTCTATTGAAAGATCTCCCTTTAAATCCTGTGCAGGATGGATTGGACTGCTACAGCAATAAAAACCTGACAAGACCCTCTAACCCTTCCAAGCTTTTTTTAAAAACGAGAAAAACAGTAAAGATTTCTGCCTAAACAAGGAGGTAAATGTTAGTTTTGCATGTGTGCGCTGTAATATTTTTGTTCTGTTGTATGGTCTTATGGCAGCACCATCTTTATGCATTTTTTTAGGGTATGCCCCCCAATATCTTGTTTGTCTATTGTATGGATTCTGACCAAATCCTTTTGGGTGGAGCACCCCACTCCCTCAGTAAGTACCTCTCATTAGTGACCACCTGTGTCATGGTAGAGACCTCATGTTCTCCCATATAGAGGAGTATAGCTCCCATGGTTCAGAGAAGCAGGATCTCCCAATCTATGGATAGTGTAGGACCCACTAATCATGGGGTACTTTGTCGTAGTAAGTGGGCTTAAGCACCATATAACAATATGGTGTGACCAAATCCCCATATTTTTTGATAATGTTTTTTGAAAATATCTAGGTGTTTTTTAAAAAGCCTTGCTGGAGGTAAATGTTAGTTTTGCGTGTGTGCGCTGTAATATTTTTGTTCTGCTGTATGGTCTTATGGCAGCACCATCTTTATGCATTTTTTTAGAGCGTGCCCCCCCAAATATCTTGTTTAACACTGAAGAAATGACACTTTGCTACAATGTAAAGTAGTGAGTGTACAGCTTGTATAACAGTGTAAATTTGCTGTCCCCTCAAAATAACTCAACACACAGCCATTAACCATTTAAAGACTGAGGCTCTTCATGAGATTTGTCATTTACAAGTTAAAAACATTATATATTTTTTCAAACACCCTAGAGACTAAAATGGCGGTTGTTGCAATACTTTGTCACACCGTATTTGCACAGCGGTCTTCAAAGCGCACTTTGTTTGGAAAAAATACAGAGTAAAGTTAGCCCATTTTTTTATATTGTGAAAGATAATGTTACTCAGAGTAAATCGACAACCATCGTGTAAAGCTTCAAAATTGCGCCCACTCATGGAATGGGGACAAACTTTTACCCTTAAAACTTTCCACAGGTGAAGTTTAAAAAATTCTACAGGTTGCATGTTTTGAGTTACAGAGGAGGTCTAGGGCTAGAATTATTGTGCTCACTCTACCGATCGTGGTGATACCTCACGTGTTGTCTGAACGCCGTTATAATATGCCGGCGCTGCTCACATATGCGTTCGCTTCTGCACGCAAGCTCGGCGGGACAGGGCACGTTTAAAAAAAAAAAAAAAAAGTTCAAATAAATAAGAAAAAAAAAAAGTTTCGAAGCCAGTGTAAAAATAAAAGTGTCACTTATATTTCTTTTACAAGGAATGAAAACATCCCTTGTAATAGATAAAAAAAAAAGCATGACAGAACCTCTTAAATATGAGATCTGGGGGTCAAAAAAGACCTCAGATCTCACATTTACACTCAAATTTTATAAAAAACAAAAACAGTTGCTTTAAGAGCTATGGGCGGAAGTGACGTTTTAATGTCGCTTCAGCCCTGCAATGGTATGGAGACGGGTGGGGGCCATCTTCCCCTCACTCCTTTCCAAACCAAGCCAGGAAGAGGAAACCATCGCCTCCACCACTACCGACTGCTCCGGTAAGGGGCGGAGGGCACCAGAGAGCGGTGGGAGTGGAGGGCCATCTCCCACCGCTGATAAGTGATCTCGTGCCAAATCCGTCATAAAGACCACTTATCCGAAACCGGACCGCTTATGGAAGAGGAGGATACAGGGGTGAAGGTAGCTAGCTGCTGCCATAACAACGATATCCCTCTTCAAATTGCTGACGTATATCGGCATGAGCCGGTCCGGAAGTGGTTAATGTCTAAACCGCTGGCAACAAAAGTGAGTACACCCCAAGTGAAAAATTCCAAATTGGGCCCAAAGTGTCCATATTTTGTGTGGCCACCATTATTTTCCAAGACTGCCTTAACCCTCTTGGGAATGGAGTTCACCAGAGCTTCAAAAGGTTGCCACTGGAGTCCTCTTCCACTCCTCCATGACGACATCATGGAACTGGTGGATGTTAGAGACCTTGCGCTCCTCCACGTACCGTTTGAGGATACCCCACAGATGCTCAATAGGGTTTAGGTCTCAGGACATGCTTGGCCAGTCCATCACCTTTACCAAGGCAGTGTCATCTTGGAGGTGTGTTTGAGGTCATTATGTTGGAATACTGCCCTGCGGCCCAGTCGCCGAAGGGAGGAGATCATGCTCGGCTTCAGTATGTCACAGTACATATTGGCATTCATGGTTCCCTTAATGAACTGTAGCTCCCTAGTGCTGGCAGCACTCATGCAGCCCCAGACCATGACACTCCCACCACCATGCTTGACTGTAGGCAAAACACTCTTGTCTTTGTACTCCTACCTGGTTGCCGCCACACACGCTTGACACCATCTGAACCAAATACGTTTATCTTGGTCTCATCAGACCACAGGACATGGTTCCAGTAATCCATGTCCTTAGTCTGCTTGTCTTCAGCAAACTGTTTGCGGGCTTTGTGCATAATCTTTAGAAGAGGCTTCCTTCTGGGATGACAGACATGCGGACCAATTGGATGCAGTGTGCGCCGTATGGTCTGAGCACTGACAGGCTGACCCCCCCCCCCTCACCCCTCAACCTCTGCAGCAATGCTGACAGCACTCCTAAGTCTATTTCCCAAAGACAACCTCTTGATATGACACTGAGCACGTGTACTCAACTTCTTTGGTTGACCATGGCGAGGCCTGTTCTGAGTGGAACCTGTCCTGTTCAACCTCTATATGGTCTTAGCCACTGTGCTGCAGCTCAGTTTCAGGGGCTTGGAAATCTTCCTATAGCATAGGCCAGTAATGGTGAACCTTGGCACCCCAGATGTTTTGAAACTACATTTCTAATGATGTTCAACTACACTGCAGAGTGCATGAGCATCATTGGAAATGTAGTTCCAAAACATCTAGGGTGCCAAGGTTCCCCATCACTGGCCTAGGCCACCTTTAGGTAAAGCAACAATTTTTTTTTTCAGATCCTCAGAGTTCTTTGCCATGAGGTGCCATGTTGAACTTCCAGTGACCAGTATGAGAGAGTGAGGGGGATAACATCACATTTAACACACCTGCTCCCCATTCAGACCTGAGACCTTGTAACACTAACGAGTCACATGACACCAGGGAGGGAAAATGGCAAATTGAGCCCAATTTGGACATTTTCACTTAGAGATGTACTCACTTTTGTTGCCAACGATTTAGACTTTAATGGCTGTTTGTTGAGTTATTTTGAGGGGACAGCAAATTTACACCGTTATACAAGCTGTACACTCACTACTTTACATTGTAGCAAAGTGTCATTTCATTCAGTGTTGTCACATGAAAAGATATAATAAAATATTTACAAAAATGTGAGGGGTGTACGCACTTTTGTGAGATACTGTATATATGCTTATGTACTTGCATCAGAAACATTTACAATGTTACCTGTTTAGCTTTATACAAGGATGTGATTCTTTATATTACTAAAGTCTAATGGGAAACTTATTAATTACTTTTCATAATTTTTCATTTATCACATTTACCCTTTACTCTATTTTTTAAAAAGCTGGTCTCTGGGCAAAATCATTATCCACTAAGCTCATTTTCTGTATGCATATTTTTGTAACAAAGTTTCTTTAAGGCAAAACTAAACCCACAGCTTTAACAGTTTCCCAAAAGCGTTACATTCAAGGCATGCAGTGAATGGCAACCCTCACAATTGCCTTGCAGTCAACTGAATTGTCAACCCCATCAAGTGGCTGGTGTTATATAATGGTTCACATGTAGAGCACCATGGCAAATGCAATCAAACAGAGGCTAAGATGGCAGCTTTCTTGGCTGTAAAGAATAGGAGGGTTTAGTTTCACGCCAAGCAAATGCAGCTGTCATAAAGCCTGGTTCCCACTGGTATCGCACTGGAATGTGTAGGTGCAAACCAGTGCATTCCCATGCAGTACGATTTTCCCATTAATTTTAACAGGCTGCAAATCATGCTGAACTCATAAAAGCATGACTTTAAAAAAAATGCACCGCGCAAAAATGCATAGTACTGTGAAACCATGCTGTTTGGTGTCCACAAACGCACTGCATGTGTGATCCGAGATTGTGGTGCCATTAACAATACACTAACACTCGCAGCAGATCGCAAGGGCAGTGCATTCCAGCACAGTGTGGGAAAGGCGCACGGAACACATCTTTCCTGCACCGTGTTCTGTTGTGAACCAGCCCTAAAAGTTACTGATTTGACATGTTGTCATAAATACTGTTCTGCTGTGCAGACTTAAGGTGATGGCAGTATAAGGGTTAAAGGGGTTTTATGCTATACCTGAAGCTGTATATAATGCCCTCTTGATAAATGAAAGATAAAGTTCTACATTCTACGTGCTATATCCTAATAACATGAAACTCTGCTTCCTCCGCTATCTACATTTTGTATCCTGCATGTGGGTGTTAAAATACTACTAAACAGCAGATGCATCTATCTGATCGTACGTTAAATAACATGTAATGGCAAATATGTTCTATGTTGAGGAGGCAGCTCTAAAAAAAAAAAAGAAAAAGTCAGGGGCCTATGCCTGATTACATAGCAGCAATAGAAGCCTGCAGTTAATGAAATGCCTTTAGCCTGTTGATTGCCCAAAGGGTATGTTGCTGAATGGTGTGACCTGGCCTAAAAAGAAGAAAAAAAGTGATTTGAAAGGAGCTGTAGTGAGCACTAGATACTTAAAGTGAACGAATTATATATGATCCTGGAATGCAAACGTCGGCTACCCGCTTAGCCTACAATTTGTAGAGTGCACTGCAAAGTGGCTATATATGATGTTCTGAATATGAAACGGGACCCACTGTAGGTCTTAAATAATGCAAATATTGCACGCATGGCTGTTTTGCAATGTCATATAATTTGTAATACTAATATACTTAAAGGGTAACGCCACTTTCGTGGGGAACAAAAAAAATGTTGGGAAAAAAAAAAAAGAGAGAGATATATAAATATATACATACACAAATGCGATACAAGTCATATTGTATTTGAATATTATTAAAAATAAACTTTCCTTTTCAATCTGCAGCTCTGTAATTTTTTGCAATATGCAATGATAGATGGCAACCTGGAGGCATTCTGTACACCGATGGTGTGCATAATACCCCCCCAGAAATGTAATTCCCTGCTTGTGTGATTGGCTGACTTTCCCACAAGTCTGCATCAAAATACAAGTCAGATTTTTGGCATCCTCTGCAATGAAAATGTAATTTTTGGTTTGATGCTCTCAAAGGGAAATCAGGTCTACAGGGATGCAGAACCAAAAGCTTTTATCATTAGAGCTCTGCAAGTGCAGCAGCCGATTCATAATTATAAAACCACTGTAATACAGATTCACTTGGACACAAAGTTATTCCTTTAGAACATCATAAGGTAGGAATCCGCAACAAAGTTTATTCAAATCATTTCAATGTATGCAGATCACCTAGAGGTGAATGTTTTTTCTCAACAAAAGTGGAGTTACTCTTTAAATGGATTTTTAAGACCAAAGGCTGTTTAGTGCACTATTTTGTATTATACATCAGGACAATGAGATTGCCACTAAATGGTATACTGTATGTGCTCCTGCCCTGAAAAGAGTAATGACATTACAGCTCCCCCCCATAACTGCAGACTTTTTACAGAAACATTAAAGAAAAATGATAAATGCTACTGAAGATTGACTACATTTTCACCAGTTAGTGTATCCATTATTTCATGCAGTGTTTACTCTGACTGTTAGAGGTATGAATGAAAGGCTAAGGGTTTTATAGAGGGTAACCTTCCTGTATGAGTCACTTTTCTTGTATACCCTGTTAGACTGTCACCTTGCTTGTTTGTATAGCTGTGTCCATCTGTCAAATACACATTTCCTCTTTGTTTCATACTTAGCCTTTGATGGCTTCTATTACAAGACAATTTGCAAAGTGATAGCATAGACACAATCAATAAGAAAGTGCTCAGTGTAACTGCAGGGAAATGTGATATTCAGTAAATGTTTATGTCTCAACTTCCAGGAACAGTTTTTTTACAATGTTCTGCTGTCCTCTCGATGCACCGCTAAGTCTAGGGGGATAAACCACACTGCACAGTCCACTGTGCATGGTACAGAATACACAGAACCATGGAGTAGCATACAGTGGCATTGAAAATTAAAAACAGCTTAGAATAATAAAAAGTAACAATTAAATGTCAATGCAATACTCACGGAATCAGCCATTTTAAAATATGACGAAGAATATTAAAGCAATTGGCTGGCCTGTGCAAAAAACAAACTGCATGTTACTATACAACAGAGGCAAACAATGTACTCTTATATAAATATACTGAGTTTTCTAAAAGAGCTTTTCTTGTATATAACATGTGCACTCCATAACCAAAATAAGATTATCCTCTGCTAATAAAGTGGAGTGTCTCTTGTCAGGTGGATGTACTCCACATTCCTTACTCACATTCCGCAAAAACATTTTGTTTAAATCTGAACAGCAAAATATACAGATGTTCTATACATGTGGGGGCTCTTTACCTTTCTTTAGATTTGTATTTCTGTCTGCCGATTCGAAGATTTACACGTGTGCCACACAACACAGCCCTGTCAGGCAGGGTGGAAGACATTACTTTAATATGCTGTACTTAAAGAGGTTGTAAAGGCAGAAGGTTTTTTTTATCCCAATGCATTCTAAGCATTAAGATAAAAAGCCTTCTGTGTGCAGCAGCCCCCCTCAGCCTCCCTAATACTAACCTGAGCCTCATCTCGATCCAGCGATGTTGTGCAGGAGACTCGGATGCCCCGGACTCTCCCTCCAAACCAGCATTGGCTTCCCCTGCTGTCAAAGTCAGTGAGCTAATGAGGAGAGAGAGGGGGGGCAAGGCCGGGCCACAGCTCTGTCTCTGAATAGACACAGGTAGCTGTGGCTTGGGTGCACCCATAGCAAGCTGCTTGCTGTGGGGGCACTTAACAGAAGGTGGGTTCCAGGAGCACAGAAGAGGGGGATCTTGGCTGTTCTGTGCAAAGCCACTACACAGAACAGGTAAGTATGACATTTGTGTCTTTTTTGTTAAAAAAAAAAGAAAAAAGAGACGTTATCACTTTAAAGTAACATTTAAAGGTCTTTCCCTTCCTGCTGCATGTGACTAGACAGTAAAAGGTGAAACCGTTTTGAGAAGCTCATTTCTTTGTCACTCTTCTCTGTTGCACTGTTCATGTGCATGGTTCTTGTTAGAACATGTGCTACCCCTCTCCTCATTGAGGTGAAAGGTAAGAGATCACATTGGGAAGGAAGGAGGGTTTGTCTCAGACCAGAAAAAGCTACCAACTCGAAGGCATGCCTGATGGAGATAATGGGCATCAAAAAGTCCAACTCACTAGTGAGATTCCCCAATGGGATATCATGAGTTGATTTTAAAAGAAATCTTAGAACAGAAAGTAACAAAATGAGATACCAGGGAGACACATTCTTCCTCTTTCTTGTGGCATAGTCGGGGCAGAATCTTCCTAGGAAGGAATGCATACACCAGTCTGCAAGCAGATCAAATAATTACCTGGACATCCAGGGGATTCCTGGATAGTGCCAGAAACTTGTTCAGTTTTTGTTGAGTCTGGAGCTTATGTTGTCCACATCTGGTGTTCCCCATTTCTGGCAGAGGATTAGGAAGATCTCTGAATGTAGAGCCCAATCTCCTGAGTCTAGGCATTGGAATGTGTTTCTTTGTCCAGGAGAGAAAAAAGGTTTCATCCTTCAGGGCTGACTGACTTCTGGTACCCCCTGGGTGGTTTATGTAGGCCACAGCTGTGACAGTGTCTGACTAAGTAATCGTGTAGGAGAGTCAGTCTTATGGCTTTCTATTCCAGAATTCTGAAGAGTAGCATTGACTCCAGTGGGGACCAAGCAATTGTAGACCCCATCCCAAGTCTATTAGGCTTACGTCTATCATTACCATCTTCCATTGCGAGGGAAGGGAATGGTTTTCAAAGTTCTAGGGCTGAGTTGGAAATTCACATCAGGGAGATTTTTGACTGACAGGACATCACTAGTGAATGATTCAGAGAAAGAGTCTGCTTGTCCCACATTGTGAGAATATTGATCTTCAAAAATCTCAGGTGGAACTGAACAAATGTGATCACCTTGGAAGAGGCTATATTTATGTAAAATTGAGTCGTGGGGTTCCTGGTTGATCTGAGAGCCCAGTAGTTGGGCCTCCAAGAAATCTTTTCCTTGGTCCATCTGCCCGACTCAACTGCAGTGCGAGTCCAGCAGTTGGAAAACTTTAGAAACATTGTTTGCCTGGGCCCTGAGAGTTCAGAAGTTGGACCTCAAAGAAAAGATCTTTGCCTCAGGAAGGAACAATGTCCAAGATCAGCCCAAATACGCCAGGCAATAGGAAGGCTAGAGGGAAGACATTTTGAAGTTTATCATGCATCAAAAAAGTTTGAAGTAGATTGTCATTTGAATGTTGGAAAATAGGACCGTTACTGAAGAATCTTGCAACAGAACATCTTCCAGATACCCGGTGATGTAGATACCCTGAGATATTAGTAGAGCCAGGAGCAGAGTCAGCATTTTGTAAAGAGTGCGGAGGAATTTTGGTCCATGGAAACTCTTGGTGCAGAGCATAGCCAGAATGTTAGGGTGACAAATTGGTCTCCCACAGCAAAGCATACAAAGCACTGGTTTATGGTAAAGTTGGAAACCTGAAGATAGGCATCTTGAATGTCCACTAATGCCAGAAATTCTCTTAATCTCAGAGAAGTGATGATGGATCTTACAGACACCATGCAAACTTTGGAGACAGGCAGATACCCCTATGGGAATTTTAGGTCCAAAATTGGGTGAATGCCTCATTTGATTTTGGGACTTTGAATAGGTTTAAGTAAAACCCTTTGAACCTTTCCTCTGCAGGAACTGAGATAACCCCTGGGGATTGGAAGTTAGGAATCAAGGAGGGCCAGAGATAGAAATTGTATTTTTTAGCTTCTGGAAACAACAGACTAGACCCCTATGCGCAGGACCTCTCGGGTCTATACTGGCAAAATTACAAAATATGTTCCCCCAACTTCAGAGGTAAAGGGTAGGGTTGGTTTTGGGGTCCAAGGCTTGCAAGGAAAAAATGGACCCACACTTAGAGGACTATGCCTGGGTGGAACAAAAGGACCCTTTTTGCTTTTTTGCAAGGAGGTGGTAACAGTCATGGCAGTAGTAGGCTTAGGCTTTTTTTGGGGGGGGGGGGGGGTAGAAGTACTTTTCCATCCATAACTTTCTGTCATGTGTCAAGGAATTCTCCAAGAGGGCGTTTACTATCAAAAGGCATGTGAAAGATGCCTTTTGCAAGCAGGTTTAGCCAACAAAGTTTTTAACCACAAAGTTCTGCGCATATGTACAGAGAGCCGTGTCATCCTAGAGACCTGGCACGTACATTCTCTAGGTCATCAACACAAAAAAGCAGCATACATTAAGCTGCTTCTACGGGCAGAACACAAAACTCCTGTATAAGAAATATTTTTTTTAGTCAGTGTGCATGGAGCCTAAGGGAAAAGTCAGCCGTTTGGCTAGTATGCACCGCATCAAAGAATGTGCTTACAGTACAAAGCAAATGCCTTAGTTTGTGTCTCATAACATGCACAAGATGAAATCTGCAATATCCTCTTCTGCCTCTCCTTCCCCTATATCTTTTTCAAAGAGGATAGAAGTTTAGACTACAGAAAAAAAGATTCAGCTAGTGAAGAGGCAGAAGAGCACTTCTGAGCCCTGAAGACCAAAGGTTCTAGAAGTACAGAGTATTCAAATGAATTTAGATCTAGTTGCAATTAAATCTACCAATAGGCTATCTGTTGAGCTCTTGAGAGGAAGCTAGAATCAGAGGACGTGTGAGTAGTGTAGGACCTTGCTCCAATGTACTCCTTGTGTTTTATGTGGAAATGGAAGGTCTATTAAGGCAATCAGTGTTAAAGCGGTTGTAAAGGCTAAAGGTTTTTTTACCTTCATGCATTCTATGCATGAAGGTAAAAAAAAACCTTCTGTGTGCTGCTTCCCCCCAGCCTCCCCTAATACTCACCTGAGCCCCCTCTCAATCCAGCCATGTGCACAGGAGCCTCGGCTGTCCCAGGTGTCTCTCTCCTCACTAGCTGAGAAACTGGCTGAGACACTGGCTTCCACTGCAGTTAATCCCAGTCAGTGAACTAACGAGGAGTACGGGGCTGAGCCCCAGCGCCAAGTGTCTTATGGTTGTGCAGAGCGGGGCTCTGGAGCATCTATGTAGCAGTGCCCCCATAGCAAGCGGCTTACCATTGGGGACACTGGTCTAGGGGAAGGGAACCAGGAGTGCCAGTTGGGGGACCCCAGAAGAGGAGGATCAGTGCTGCTCTGTGCAAAACCACTGCACAGAGCAGGTAAGTATAACATATGTTTGTTAATTTTTGTAAAACAGCAAACCTTAAATATAACTTTTTTTTTTTTCAAATATATATTTCATTAGTTTTCAACAATGGGGCAAGGGCTCGTTTAACATACAGCGGTAGCATAAAAATGGAGGTCGCAGCCTCCAAGTCACACATCTTGACAGGATACCAAATACAGCATGTATTTCAACAGCACAAGAAAGAAAATATAACCCGGGTCTATATACTCCCGATGCTCAGTTCGTTGGTATATCCAAGGTCTAAACAATATAGGCCGACATAACGCTACCAGAAAAGAATGAAAGAAGAGAGAAAGGCGAGATGCAGGGGAAAAGGGGGAGGATCGGGAGAGAAGGGGGGGGGGGTGCGGAGGGACAGGGGGAGGCGTGGGACGGAGGTACATGTCCATGGGGACGGCACCTCCGTATACTGCCTAGCGTCTGTATAATCACAACAGCTCAAGGCGCAAGCAGGGACTTTCCTTCATCTGAAAGAATGAACATATTCCAGAGAGACCAGGTTTTCCTATAGGTGTCCTGTCTGTGTTGTGCTGTCAGCACCAAGTCCTCCATTTTTTTCATGTCTTCTACCCTCTTCAACCACATAGCTACGGTTGGAGGACAGTCCTGCTTCCAAAGTAGGGGGATACAGGACTTGGCAGCGTTAGTCAAATGTCTCAGTATAGATCTCCTATATTTTCTGGGGGGCAGGGTGGATACATGGAGTAGAAAGAACGCCGGGTCATTGGGAATCAGCAGGTCTGTAAATTTTTGAGACACCGTGCGTACCGCAGTCCAGAAAGGCGTCAACTTAGGGCAGGACCAAAACATATGTAGCATGGACCCCCTTTCCTCATGGCACCGCCAGCAATGTGCCGACGTGTCTGGGAAGATGGCGTGCAGGCGACTCGGTGTAAGATACCACCGTGTCATGATTTTATAATTGGTCTCTTGAATTTTAGTGCACATCGACGTTTTAAGAGAGTGGTCAATTATATTTTGTTTCTGGACTGCAGTAAAGGTGCATTGAAGCTTTGCCTCCCACTTGTCCAAGCACGCTAGGCTCGGCGGGTGGGCTGGTGTATTCAGTGTCGAGTACATTGTAGAGAGGACTCGAGAAATTGGTTCCGTGCCCGTGAGGAATTCCTCGTATGAGGTCAGCGGTCGTGTGTAAGATTGGGGATCTGGGATGCTTTGAAGGAAATGGTGTATCTGTACTGCGTCCCAGAAGGAGAGCTGGAATGAGCCCGCGGGGTCGGTTAGCTCCGTTAACAAAGGCCACCTACCTTGCCGCACAAATCGTGCAGCCGTAACACAGTCTGAATCCCTCAGCGTCCTAAAGCGTGTAAGTGAATTCCCAGGGGGGAACCGGTGGTTACCCAGAATCGGGGTCAATGGAGATGTTTTGGTAGTCAGGGAGTTCGGAAGGGTCGCCTGAAGACATTGCATCAGAGTGTTCCCTATCAAAGGATGCGATTTTATCTCTGGGGGGAGGGTGCCACCACACCATAGTGCAGATCGCAGGGGAATGTTTACCTGCTGTTGTTCTATCTGTACCCACAATTTCAATTCTTGATGTCGTCCCCAGTCCACGACTGCCTAAGTGGATAGCTTGGTAGTATCTCCTAACATCGGGGAGCGCCAGTCCCCCATATCGTTTTGGAGCAGAAAGTTGGGCACGTGGTATGCGTGGCCTCTTGTATGCCCAGACAAATTGGACAAACAGAGACTGCACCTGTTTAAAATATATGGAAGGTATTCTGATCGGGAGAGCCTGAAAGAGGTATAACAGTTTGGGGATCACACTCATCTTTAGTAGATTGCATCTCCCAAACCATGAGTGCAGCCCCTTATGCCATGTGTCTAGCAGTGTCCTGATCTTTATCAACAATGGGGGAAAGTTATAGTCATATAGTCATATAGACAAGTCAGTTGGGATTTTCGTGCCCAGGTAAGTCAAGGCAGAGGACGCCTATCTAAATCGGAAGGTGGATTGTAGCACAGAGAGGGTACGTGCCGGAATAGATATTCCCATCGCTTCAGATTTAATGAAGTTAATCCTAAGGTAAGAGAGTTTCCCGTATGTCTCGAATGCACTCAGGAGGTTCGGTAGGGAAATAATCGGGTTAGTGATGGAGAAGAGCATATCATCTGCATAGGCTGACAGCTTACATTGCAGTCGACCAATTGCCACCCCTTGTATATCAGGGTTCATTCTGATCTTGGCCAAAAACGGTTCCAAGGACAGAGCGAAAAGCAGGGGGGACAATGGGCAGCCCTGTCTCGTGCCATTGGTGATCTTAAAAGGTTCTGACAGTACACCGTTTGCCTTCACCTGGGCCGTAGGATTACTATATATACTAGCTATGCGGCTCAGCATCACCTCCCCCAGTCCTATATGTCGAAGTACTGTAAACATAAACGACCAGTTAACCCGATCGAACGCCTTTTCGGCATCAGTGTTTAAAAATATACACGGGGTCTTCCGCGATGACACAATGTGTAACAAATTCAGCACTTTGGTGGTACTATCTCTAGCTTCCCTTGACGGGACAAAACCCACTTGATCTAGGTGGATAAGTTGCTGGAGATGTGATGCCAGCCGAGTAGCCAGTATTTTGTTGAACAGTTTAAGATCCACATTCAGCAGCGATATAGGTCTATAACTGCCACAGGACGCCGGGTCTTTCCCTTCTTTAGGGATCACGGAGACATGGGCACCTAGGGTAGCGGAGGCAAATGTTTCTCCCGACCCCATGGCATTAAATACCGTAAGTAGTTGGGGGCCCAAGACTGGGAATAGGGTTTTGTAATATTGCAAGGTATAGCCGTCAGGACCCGGTGCTTTCCCAGGTTTCAGGGATTTTATGGCCGTTTGGAGTTCTGGTAAAGTTATGGGAGAGTCTAAGAGTCTTTGCGTGTCAGGCGAGAGAGAGGGCATTTGAGAGGTCGCAACGTATTCTTCCATTTCTGAGTGGGGCGCTGTCACCGGAGGCAGGTTGTAAAGGGTGGAGTAGAAGGAATGAAACTCCTGTGTAATATGCGTGGGTAGGATTGCCCTGTCGCCCCCTGCCTTGTTAATGTGAGGAATGTACGTGGAAAGTTTTAAGTCCCTGACCATTCTCGCCAACAGTTTTCCGCACTTGTTCCCTGATTCATATGTCATTCTACGGCAGATCTGTAAATGTGCCTTTGCTCTGTAGTGGAGGAGATCGTCGATCTGGTTCCGCAAGGTTGTCAAGTCAGATTTCCGAGGACAGTGTGGGACTATGCTTATGTTTGCCCTCAGCAACAGCAAGTTTCTGTAGGAGCTGGCTAAGTCGTTGGGTACGTTCCCGTTTAATTCGGGCCCCATGCTTAATAAGGATCCCTCTAATCACCGGTTTGTGAGCCTCCCACAAAATCCCAGGCGCGCAATCAGGTTGGGCATTCTCCTGGAAGTAACAATGCAGCTCCCTAGACACCTCCGCCAACACCTCCGGTGCCTGCAAGAGGCTCTCATTCAGACGCCAGAAGCGCTGCCTGAAAGGGGCGTGATCAGATATACGGTATGTCAAAAATATGGGTGCATGGTCAGACCAAGTCCTAATTCCAATAGATGTGTGTTCAACGGCATGTAGTTGCGCATGGGGGATCAGGAAGTAGTCTATCCTAGTGTACACCTGGTGAACAGAGGAATAGTAGGTATAGTCACGCTCTCCCGAGTGCTGCAGACGCCAAACGTCAATCAGCTGTGATTTATGGAACGTCTTAGACATACGCTTGAGTTGGCCTAAGGGGATGGAGGTCCTTACAGAGGAAGTGTCGACCGAGGGAGTCAGTGGGGCATTAAAGTCTCCCCCTATAATCAGCTGGCCCTCTCTAAAGTCTTGAAGACACTCCAAAGTCTCTTCCAGAAATGTAGCCTGATGGTCATTAGGGGCATATATCGCTGCCAGGGTAAGCTGCGTGAGGCCTACCGTACCCTTGAGAAAGACAAACCGTCCCGAGGGGTCCAGATTGTAGCTCTGGCATGTCCAGGGAACCTTACTGGAGATCAGTATGGAGACACCCTTGGACTTAGCCGTTGGGTTTGTGGAATGATAGGCTATCGGGTAATGCTTATTTCGTAAATAAGGTAGCTTAGTATCCTTAAAGTGTGTCTCCTGGAGAAAAGCCACATCTACATGGGATCTTTTTAAATCGTCTAATAAAATACGCCTCTTTTCCGGCGTGTTAAGAACTTTAACATTTAGGGACATCACTGTAAGTTCGTCAAACGCCATGGGGGATCGGGGGGGGGGAGGGAGGGGGGCGGATGGCGTAAAGAATCAGGAAGGGAAGGGTAAGGGAAGAGAGGGGAAGGAAACAGAAGGTTGAAACAGATACCAGAAAGAAAAGGAAAAAAAACGTCAAGGAAAAAAAGAGAAAGAGAGTCAGAAAAATGGGACAAAGTCTAACACCTTGTCCCACGTACAATATAATATTTGCATATGGCGCTTGGGGGCCGTATGGCAGAACCCAGCGGCATATACCAGCCTATCTGGGGGGGAGGTAGGACAGGGCTCAAAAAGAGCGCCCAGGCACCCCTCCCCACCCCGACATATATCATAAAAATGAAAAGAAAAAACACACATGAATCACTCCAATAATACTGCAACAGGGATGACCCCCCAACCAGGAAAAGGGAGATAACAAATACAGTAAAACTGAAAAAACAGAACTAAAAATAGTTGTTCTTATTCCCCACAGTATACGTTCCCCTCGTACCAGCTTTTTGGTAGACACCTGGCTCCAAATGTAAAGATTGCCGCAGCGCAAGGGCTGCGCATCCTGTTTCTGCCAGGCTATGTAAGAGATCGTCAACCCTCCCCAGACATACCTGAAAAGCCTGCCGAGCGTCAGCTAAAACGGCTCAGAGTACAGGACAGACATCCCATCAAATGGTGTCCAACGTCCGGATAGCCCGCCCCCCACCCCCAACTAAACACACAACTGTGTCAGAATCCCTCAATGCATCTGCAATCTAGTGAAGGCCCATGACCCCAGAACCCCCCATGTCATCAGGGCCCCGAGCGTGCAGCCATATCAAACCCATCTCCCATCCGCCCGGGCTACATGTCCGTATGTCCGGCCGAGGGGTCCACATGACTACTACTCTCAGGGCCGCTGTCAATGGGGAGATTTCGCAGCAGGTAACCCAGTAGCGTGATTCCCCACACATCAAACGGTGGCAAAATAGTGTCCGTCTCGGCTGGGCACTGTAGCGTGGAGTGTTCTAGCCGTAACTAAGAAGGGGTGTGCCGCGGCAGACAGGCAGGGCAGAGTCAGCAAGACAAAAAAGGCAACCGAGGGTTGGGGGCATAGCCTTCCACAGCTGCCCGGGGGGGGGGGGGGGGGACGATAAAATCCAGGTAGGATCATGCAAACACTCGGGACGGGTGGCCCACAGAAAAAAAATAAAAAAAAATAAAAGGGGGGCGGTGTCAGGGGATCATGAGGGAACCAGGGGACAGTCAAGGGCCAAAGGCAACTGGAAATGCAAGGGCAAAGAAAAGGAACAAAAACTTAACTTAGCAGGTGAGTTCCAGACCTGGGGTTGGGGTCATCAGGTTACGGTCACACGAAGTTGGGCGTTTGCACCCGGGAGCTAGATCAAGTTTCACGGACATCCTCCTGAGAGACCGCCCTAGGTCGGCGACGACCTCTTTGTAATCCGGGAGGTACCACAGCTCCCTGTCCCGACATATTCGGTTGTCCTTGGGCTCGTGGGAGGAAAGCCAGCCAGTCAGGCAGCCTCACCGGATCCGCTTCAAGAAAGGTAAAGAGGGCAGGCAGGGATTTAGGTTTCCGCAAAGTAAACGACCTCTGATCCTTCTTAAACATCACCGACAGTGGATAACCCCAGCGGTAAGTTATGTTTCTCCTACGAGCAAGGTCAAGCAGCGGCCTCAGCATGGCCCGTCTTTGCAAGGTGGGGCGGGAGAGGTCCGGAAGGATCTTAATGGTCGCCCCATCGAACTCCAGGTCTCCAGCGCTCCAGGCTTTGCGTAGGATCTGTTCCTTTTGAGAAAAGTGGTGGATCCTGCAGATAACGTCCCGGGGTCGCAGGGGGTCAGTAGGTTTAGGGCCCAGCGCTCTGTGGATCCGGTCGATCTCCACCCGGTCCGGGAGCTCGATGCCTTCTATAGCGCGGAAGATAGCAAGCGCGGTATCCTGCAAGTCTTCAGGGCCTGTAGCCTCAGGTAAGCCCCGGAGTCGCAGGTTGTTCCTGCGACTCCTGTCCTCCATTTCCTCCAAGTGGAGTTGTTGTGTCACCAGAGTCTCTGCGTGTGCCTCCTGGAGTTTCTCCACTGCCGCTATACGTTGTTCAAAAGCAGCCAGTGAGGTCTCCCCCGCCTCCACCCTGGAATTAAGCGCCGATACGTCTGCTTTAACTGCCGCCATCTCTTTGCGGTGCGCCGCTTCCACAGTCCCTATCAGAGCTGTTATGTCCGCTTTCGTCGGTAACGCTTGGAGCAGCATACGCAGTTCCGCGTCCACTCCGCCTGTTGGCACGGCAACTCGCCGCAGTTCGTCGTCTATGGGGCGGAGGTCCGGCGGGAATTCCCGACTGCCATCCGCCGGGGTATGCTCTGTACGTGAGAGTGGTGCCGGACCCGGGGACACGTTCTCCTCCTCCGCGTGAGTCGCAGCCATCTTGGCCTCCGGGGACAAAAATTGCTGGCGGTGAAACAACCGGTCAAGCTCTCCGGAGGTCGGGGTGTGGGACGCTGAATTCAACAGTTTGTTGTTCCGCTTGGCTCCCTTCTTCTTAGCGGAGTGCATAGTGCTTTAAAAAGGTATCTAAACGGTCGGGGTGGTCGAGAGGCGACCGGGTGCTCCAGAAAAGTTTGCTCCTACTCAGCCATATCTAGCCTCCGTCTCCAGTGGGAATGCTGAGCCCTCGGCCGTGGTGGGAGGCCGGAACGGCCGCGGAGCACTATCCCGGGCGGCGGCCGCAGGAAACACCGGGGATCTGTAGGCTTGACTAGGCCGCAGTAGGCCGGAGCCGGCCATGGCCTTCCCGAGCGCCCCAGAGTCCAGGGAACGCCACCGGAGGTATCCTGGCAGGAGGGGGAGTTATGGGGGGAGACCGATGAAGGCCCCTTACCACTCCAGAAGTCAGGGCCAGGGATGTTCCGCGAGGCCTCGGGAAAAAGAAAGATGGCAGCGGCCGGAGGATCACAGCGCGGCGAATCTCCCGGGTCCACGCTGCACTGAGCGCCGCAATATCCGTCCGGAACACCACTGCGGGTCTTAGCCAGCTGCCTGAGGTAATTTAGGCCGATAGGATGCAAAAGATCTTGTGGATGGCGACGGATAGCTCCGCAAGCAGCAGGAGCGTTCAATCAAACATCCGTCGCCATTCGCGTCCGGCCACGCCCCCCCTTAAATATAACTTTAAGCCTTTTTGCCATTTAAACCATAGGCATCTATGATAAACTGTCAGATCCACTGCTAAATATTCGACCTGGATGCCCTTCCTGGGCTCTTCTGGCAGCACAAACCAGGAATCCAGACCTGTGCCGACAACTCAAGTAGATCCTGAGCTCCTGAACAACCTCTAGAGTATGTAGCAATCTTTCTCTTGCCGACTGTGGATTAGGAGAAAAATAAAAGGCAAGACACTGTCCTGATTCAAGTGAAAACTAGAAACCACTTAAGGCAATAAAAGTGGATGAGGACGAAACTTCACCTTATGATCCGAGACCAGGAACAGCTCCTTGCATGAAGGAGCTGCCAACTCTGACACTCTACTCAGTGAAGTGATAGCAACCAAAGAAGCCACCTTCCAAGATAAAAGGACCAACAGAATCCCGATTGGTTCAAAAAGTGGCCTCTGCAAGGACAATCAAGATTAAATTCAAGTCCCAAGAACACAAAAATGGCCCGACAGGTGAGACTGTCCAAGTTACATGCTGTATGAGGTATGAAACAAGGTGTGAGAACAACGGCCTCTGGAAAAGAATGGATATTGACGAACTGACCCTTAAGTGGTACTTAAGGCCAATCTCCTTTTCCCTACTGATCGGAGAAAGAAAAAGAAAATCTTCCACTCTCATTTCTGCTGGTGCCACTTCCTAGCTTCACCCCAGGCAAAATAATATTTCCAAGTACTGGAGTAGGACTGTATGTAGGGAACTTGCTTTGACCTAAACACAGCTTCCTCCTCTAGAAATCTATAGAAAGAATATTGAGGTAACGAGTATTGGTGTCTTCAGCAAGCCCAGCACTGGGGCTAGATGCTTTGTGAACCCTCTAGAGCTGTGGCCAACCCAAAGGGAAGATTCACAAAAAAAAAAAAAAAAAACAGCTTTCTACAGCAAATATAGAAATCCTTGAGGAGCCTGGAAACAAACCGCCACATGAAGACGTGTGTTTATAGAAGATTATGGACACCGAAATTTACCTCTTGCAGAGAGGTCATCACTGAACAGATCTAGCCTATCTGAAAACAGGAGGATTTTCAGCGGCTTGATATCTTAAGATAGCCCTCATGTCCCTATTTGGTTTTGGAACTGCTCTGCTCTCTCAGGGAATTTAGCCCATAACTTCTGCTCCAAGAGAAAATGCAAGACAAAAAAAGACTGACGACTCTATGGCAGACCCAGACAGTCCCAAGAGGTGCACTTAACCTACCAGTTTTCTGCTGGCTAAAGATGGAACAAACCACCTCAGAGTCTGCCCTAAGATACTCCCAAAACACAGCCGCCTCAGATACCTCCCTCAACCAGGTGGGGAAATGTTTACAGCATCTGGTATTCCTGGGCAGTGTTCCATCTACATACTAACCAGGCTTGATCCTGCTTAGACTTCGATCAACCGAGATCAGACATGATCAAGCTGCAGTCTGATGAAAAAATGAATGTGTCTGGAAACACTGCAATGCCAAACACCACAGTGGCTCAGATGAACCTGACGACACCACTGTCCATCGGAAGATGTGGACACCACCAGATCCCTGAACCTGAGAGCGGTGCACCTGCCTCCCATGGCTGCCTCTCTTTTCTGGAACCTTTTAACTGGTATAACAGCTAAATAATGCAGCAACTATATTAGCCAATCTACTATACAGTCATCCAAGGATTCAGGCCTAAAACAATGTTGGTTTACCTCTATGCAACTCCTTAGGTATGCAAGTACCCAGGTATTCCGTTATGCAAGTACCTAGGTATGCAAACATGCAGGCATACAAGTATTCTTAAAAAAACAACAAATTCTCCTGCGCTCTGGTGTCTTGGTCTTTGAAATGTGATATAGACAGTTTAAGATGGTGTTGTCAAAAGGTCTTGTAGCCCTCCTTTAGAACATTGGGTGTTCAGATACTAGAGAAAAACAATACAAAAGAGGGGAAGGCGCACTGAGCTAGTGCATTACCATAAAATAGCTTTATTTAAAAAAAAATCAAATAGCAAAATGGCTACTCACAAACGAGTATTGATCAAAGGCAAAATTAATACAAATAGATCCATCGCACCGAACATTGGCGAATCCAGATCAGATGTCAGAGGAATTGGTAAATACCTCAACGAAAACGGCTAACGCGTTTCAGGACTGACCCCCTTTCTTCAGAGCCAAAATGGGCAATGGTCTCTCGCTGGAGGCTACCGGTATATATATATATATATATATGGAAGTTTCTAAACACATGTGGTCGGAAAGGTCATGAAGCTCCACCCACAAAAAATAAAAATAAATAATTTTTAAAACTAAATTCTATAAAATAATTGACTACCCATTCACCTGTCTTCCATTCGCGACCATTCACATATAGGAAAACATTTTCTAGTAAACACCTCCATGTAAAAAAGATGAATACACATATCCATGTGTACACCCATAGATACCCAAAAACACAAGCATGTGCACATACACACAGATATATGGGTGTACACACACACACATCGATCGCTCTATTTTACTTATTTTACTCCTATCTGTATGCTCATGTGGGAAAGGGGGACAAGGCATTTACCTTAGATTTACGCCAGTGACCACTTCAGCATTCTATTAGTTGATTCAATATATCGATACATGAAAACCGCACCTGTACGTGCAGGGAGGAAGTACTCAGTGATCAATCTCATGTGCGCTCCACAAGTTGGCTGGAGCGCACCTAGTCCCGTATAACAGGAAGTGCGGGTTCCTGCTGCCCCAGTATGGACACTTCCGCTCAGGCGCACATCGAGGATGCCCGAGCACAAGCGTCCGTCCGCCTATCATGCTCCACTTCCGCTCCTGCGTGTACCCAGACCGCTGGAGCGCAAGCTGAAGCCAGGACCCTGAAGCGCGGGCGGAGACAAACCCGCCCACAACTTTAGGCTACCGGACCCGACCCAACCGCCCATACGTGCACCAGCCTAGTGCCTGGGAGCAGCAAAGTGGCAATATAAACTATGCTACTCTTTAGCATAAGCTATAGGCGAAAGTGATGTTTTGACCTTGCTTAAAGGGATATTTTTTACAATTATTTTTTCAAATGACTTTTTTTTTTTAATTACTGCATTTTAGTGTAAATATGAGATCTGAGGTCTTTTTGACCCCAGATCTCATATTTAAGAGGTCATGTTTTCTATTACAAGGGATGTTTACATTCCTTGTAATAGGAATATATATCTTTTTTTTTTAAGCAGTGTAAAAATAAAGAATAAAAAGTTAAATAAATAAGAATTTTTTTTTTTTACATGCCAGTCTCTTTTTTAAAAGAGAAACTGCAAACAAATGCAGACTTACCATTCCTGCTGCAGGACTCTGAAGATAACAGGAGTCCAATCTTCACCCATCATGGCAAGCTTTGTCGTAAAAGACCTACAGAGACTGGGTTCCCCTTAATGTGGGGTCCACTCCACTTGACCTGTATAGCACACTGCAGGAAAGCACCTTGGTCAGAAAAAACACTGCATAGGTCTCCATTAAGCAGGGTCCAGCGCCATATGGCTGCATTACAGGCAAACCTTGAGGAATCTTCTCTCCTTCCAATGAAGCTCAGGTATCATCCATTTTGGCCAATTGGTTTTTCAAATGGATCCGACTGAAGTCCATGATTCTTAATAGAACCATCCAGGCCTCCACATATGTTCCAAGAGCACATATATCACATCAGTGACCACCACCTTACAGACACTGGCGAAAAAACTGATGTGCTTCCTGTGTAGAAGGGGTTATATAGGGGAGGACTTCCTGTTTGATTGATCTACCAGTGTCCATTCACCTATAGCTGGCGTATAACCCAAGTGGTTAATATAATGACTGGCCCTGTATCCTGTGATGTACGATAAAGAAATAGGATTCTGTAATAATACTGGGAACCCCTTATTCACACTGCAGGTTCTGGGAGGGAACCAAACTTCACCCATCACAGTGTTCAAACTTGCAAAGGGATGGATCACGGCCCTGGAGCAGTTTAAACGCCCTGCTGCTAACTACATCCGTTACACCATATGGCAAGGTAAGTGCCATAGACCCCCAAAGACCCCTTTGCGAGTTTGAACACTGTGATGGGTGAAGTTTGGTTTAGTGCCTGAATCAAGCATTACATGCCAGCTGCAGGGTCTGGGTACAGTTCCCATTATGTACATCAAAAGTAACTGACCCAGAAACTGCTAGTAAGCCCACTAGCAACAAGCAGTTGGGTCCTGATAGAACTACCAGTTAAAATAGCGAACAAAAATAAGAATGGCTTAGAAACTTCTCCATAAGAGAAGAGGTCCATCACCTTAGGCCATGTAAGGGAGTGGGGTTATACAAGGCTGCACTGGGAGGCCTTAGCAGCAAAGCTTTTTCCAGTGTCCAATCATATGGTGGTAGCAATGGATACTGCTTGGTCTGTGACACCATGTCTTGTGTCCTGTGTTTTACAATGAACTCATTTTCAGGCCTAGAATGACACAAAGTGAAGTTCAAATTTTGATAAAAAATAATAATAAATGTGCTTTTTTTTCAGGTAAAATAGCATGCATTTATTTTATTTTTAAGGTGCCTGTAGAGCCTTAAACCAGCGATCAGCAGACTGGGGGTGCAATGTCAGACTCCTGGAGACCCTCAGGATAGCGGTCTGCCTATACCTCAATGCAATTTCAGTGCAATGTCAGACTCCTGCAGGCCCACAGGATAGCTGTCTGCCCATAACTCAGATATGGGCAGGCATTTACTTGAGAAAAGGCTATTTGATCAATAGCAGAAGCGCTCACCAGCACCCTTGCAGTTCATTGAGAACTACAATCCATACTTGTAGTCTATTCATTCACAGGAAACTGTGAATGGATGAGGCCGTGTGTAATAAGCCTCTTACACGCCCACCACTAACTTTTCACAGAGGATCCCCCACCCACTCTAATGGTGGGGGCGGGGGGCGGGCTTAAGGGGGAGTGCATGTTGAACATGTTACACCTGAAATACAGGTGTACCATGTTCGGAAAGGTGAACGTAGACTTCCATTTTAACATGTGCAATAGTGTAAAAAAAATGGCTTTGGTAGAAAGGTGGTTATAAATATAATTCCCTGGTCAGTTTCATTTTCACAGTATAATTTCACTATCCCCTTGAAGATATTGCCAAAGTCGGAGAACATCCATATTTTTATATATATATATATAAAAATATATTTACTATTTACTGTCCTATTTACTTTCTTTTGGAAAGCACCTGTAAATAGACTTATGTATAGTCAAACAAATCACAGCAATGTTTGGTTTGTCACTACAGCACTGGACTGCTATTTGTGCCTTGAAGTGTGCTCCCCCCAGCTCACACATATACAGTGCCGTGCAAAAGTATCCCCCCCCCCCCCCCCCCGGCTTTTTACCTATTTTGTTACATTACAGCCTTTAGTTCAATTTTTTTTAATCTGAATCATATGTGATGGATCAGAACACAATATACATAACACTATTTTTCAGGAAAAAAAATATATAATTGGCTTATGTGTATGTATTCACCCCCTTTGTTAATGAAGCCCATAAAAAGCTCTGGTGCAACCAATTACCTTCAGAAGTCACATAATTAGTGAAATGATGTGCAATCTAAGTGTCACATGATCTGTCATTACATATACACACACCTTTTTGAAAGGCCCCAGAGGCTGCAACACCTAAGAGGCAGCACTAACCAAAACACTGCCATGAAGACCAAGGAACTCTCCAAACAAGTAAGGGACAATGTTTTTGAGAAGTACAAGTCAGGGTTAGGTTATAAAAATATATATATATATATAGCCAAATCTTTGATGATCCCTAGGAGCACCACCAAATCTATCATAACCAAATGGAAAGAACATGGCACAACAGAAAACCTGCCAAGAGACGGCCGCACACCAAAACTCACGGACCGGGCAAGGAGGGCATTAATCAGAGAGACAGCACAAAGACCTAAGGTAACCCTGGAGGAGCTGCAGAGTTCCACAGCAGAGTCGGGAGTATCTGTACATAGGACGATAATAATCCGTACGCTCCATAGAGTTGGGCTGTATGGCAGAGTGGCCAGAAGAAAGCCATTACTTTCAGCAAAAAACAAAATGGCACATTTTGAGTTTGTGAAAAGGCATGTGGGAAGACTCCCAAAATGTATGGAAGAGGGTACTCTGGTCTGATGAGACTAAAATTTTACTTTTTGTCCATCAAAGAAAACGCTATGTGTGGTGCAAACCCAACACATCACATCACCCAAAGAACACCACCCCCACAGTGAAACATGGTGGTGGCAGCATCATGCTGTGGGAATTTTTTTTCAGCAATCGGGACTGAGAAACTAGTCAGTGTTGAGGGAAAGATGGATGGCGCTAAATACAGGGCTATTCTTGCGCAAAACCTGTACCACTCTGTGTGTGATTTGAGGCTAGGATGGAGGTTCACCTTCCAGCAGGACAATGACCCCAAACACACTGCTAAAGTAACACTTGAGTGGTTTAAGGGGAAACATGTAAATGTGTTGGAATGGCCTAGTCAAAGCCCAAACCTCAATTCAATAGAAAATCTGTGGTCAGACTTAAAGATTGCTGTTCGCAAGCGCAAACCATCCAACTTGAAGGAGCAGGAGCAGTTTTGTAATGAGGAATGGGCAAAAAAACCTAGTGATAAGATGTGGCAAGCTCACAGAGACTTATCCAAAGCGACTTGGAGCTGTGATAGCCGCAAAAGGTGGCTCTACAAAGTATAGACTTTGGGGGGGGGGGGGGTGAATAGTAATGCACATTGACTTTTCTGTTATTTTGTCATATTTGTTGTTTGATTCACAATAGAATAAAAAATAAAAAAAACATCTTCAAAGTTGTGGGCGCATTCTGTAAATTAAAATTAAGCGAATCCTCAAACAATCCATGTTAATCCCAGGTTGTGAGTCAACAAAACATGAAAAATGCCAAGGGGGGTGAATTATTTTGCAAGGCACTGTACACACACACACACACACACACACACACACACACGTTTATCCCCCGTATCCCTCCACCAGCACATTAGTTTTTCCATTGAAATATTCCACATCCAGCACAAAATCTCTCTATTTTATCCTCCAAAAACTTCTCAGTCTGCAGTCAGTCACACCGCTATGAATGGCATACTTAACACTGTCCATGTCCTCCCCACAGACATCATTCAATGAGCACAAACAACCTGGAGGTTTTGCACTCAACTGAAAGCATCAGTCTCTGTCCTCCCCACCTCTGCAAAAGTAAGTTTCTCAGTAACTGTAGATTGTATGTAGTCCATGATTTTTGGGTGTGTGTGCGTTAGGACACGCATTGGGCTTTCCTCTGTATCCTGCCCCCAGCAAATGCAAATCACGTCCAGTATCTATATCAGCAATGAGATGCCCTTTCAGTACACAGAGTTCTCTATTCAGTTTTACACCCGCAGAGTATGGACCTTAACCAATTTGTGACCAGTCTGCAGTATGTATTAACCCATTGGTGACCAATCCATAGTGTATGTGTATTAAACTCTCAGCGATCAACCTTCAGAGAATGACCATTATTCCCTCAGCCACCTAACCACAGCTTAAAAACATTAACTCCTTACTGAACCTTCTGCAATGTATGCAAGCTGCTTAAGAGTATGTACAACAACCCCTTAGTGACGAATATTTAGAATGTGTCATTAAGCCATCAGTGACCTGTCTCCAACATAAAAGCATTAACCCCTTCACATCCAGTCTCCAGACCAGATGAATTAACCCTTCAGTGTAGTGTCCCCAGCATATGCGATAACCCCTCATCGCTCATTCCTCAAGCCTTGAATTCAAAGTGCTTAGCCTCAGACAGAGATGTTAACCCTCAGCACCCAACTCATGTAGGTTAACCCCTCAGCAGTCAATGTGTTTGTTTTAGCTCTCAAAAGCTGTTCTAATGCTGTGTTTTCTAATGTTCAGCTGCAAGTAGCCAGCACATGTGCAATTACTCCTCAGTGTCCTGTCACCAACATGTGTGTTAACCCTCAGGACGGTGGTGCACGATCCCTGGGAGGTAGAAGACTATAGACCAGTAGACTGCCACCTTCAACCACACAGGGGATCAGCCTCTAATGCAGAAGTCTCTCCAAATAGGGCAAAATGTTTGTTTTGCAAATGCTAACAAATGAAGATGCCTACACTCAACGTTGTACATTCATCTCAGATATTACAACTTTAACTTTAGTCATCTGTTGAGGAACAGGTACACCTTTGCTAGTATGCAAATACAAGAACCTTCAGTGAGGGCTTGATGTGGATAACCACTAGTAACATGTGCAGCTCACCCAGTCCACAATTTTGCATGCAGCCAGCCATTCACACAAATACTCCTGTAAAATCATGCGGTGTTCAAATTATTTTTGATGTATTTTTCATGCTTCATGTTTTTTTTGTTTTGGCCAACAAGCAATATCTCCTGTGACATAAGGAGACCTCCTCTTTTTATCTGCTTCCTCTGTGCTGTTGTGTGTAGCTGTACTATCTGACCACAGCCTAAAACTGCATGAATAATGCCATTGCCCTTGCAGCAACCCTTGTAATTATTGTTTTTTTGGGATTGTAGAGCAAACCCCTTTCATGTACCAGCTCTTCAGCATCCAACATTGTCTGGCCTGCACTCTCAATTGTATCTGCAGCTTGGTTAAGCTGGCCATTCATTATAGAATTTTCTTATTCAATTTACTTTAGCTTTACCTTCAACTATGTAGTGCAAGTGCCTGCCTGATTACATACAAATTGAAAAGGTGTTTTGGTTTGACCTAATACTTTGTGGTTTTGGTAAATCTAAAGGAAAATTGTATAATGTATGGCCAGTCTCAAGGCCTGTACACACGATATGAAAATCCGATGGAATAATTTGTACGACGAGCTGCTGATTTTCAGATCGTTAGTGCGGTGCTTTCGACAGCCGATTTTGCTTTTTCGGCAGACAAAAGCTGGATGTGCATACTATAACATTTTCGTCGAATGTGAAATCAATGTCTGATTTTCATTTCATTAGTACGGTTTTCGTCTTAAAATAATCTTAATAGCAAGACTACGCATGCTCAGAAACAAAAGAATACATACAAAACTATTCAACACATTACGTCACTTCTGACATTGTATTCTGTCATACGAAATTTTTCATATTGCGAGTAACCTCTTCACTTTCGACATAGACTAGCATGCCACAAAAAACAGACATTCGGTCATCCAAAGATCGAAGCGTGGGAGGCTTTAGAGTGGATTTTTGTAGAAGAGAGATGGTTGTTATGCATAAAAATGCTCTAAAACACATGTATTCGCGTTTTCTACATGTTTCCATTGGAAATCTACAGGGGCCAAAATGTTGCACCAAGAGAAGCCCCTGCACCTTTTCATGAGTGTGAACTGGCATCATATAGAATAATCTGATTTCTATTGTTATGTATTGTAGCACAACAGTAGAAGCACCACAAATCCCATTAGTGTGACCGCGAGGTAACAGTGTTGCTGAATATGCAGCCAGCTTTCAGTGAACTGAGCCAAATTTGGAAACCTCCACATATATAAACTTATCACTTAAATCTTTTCGTCTCCACAAATTTCAAGATCATTAAAGAAGTACTATTATTCAACTCCCCAGGGGACAAAGTGCATATATAGCATTTGGTCCTATTCTGATCAGTGACCCAGCCCCCCAAACACACTACTTTATGCTGGCTATAGCTTCACCCCCTTTTTCAAACCTGAATCATGGGTGCTCCTGTTGGGGGGGGGGGGGGGTACAGCCAGTAAAGAGTTCCGCCCGTTTCTGAGTGATCTCTATTAGGAAAGGACAAACAGCTCTGCTTGTCCATTCATAACCACAAAAGATCCCAGAGAGCTTTGGCTGTAAGGTACCTTTTACTATTATGAATGAACATACAGCGCTGATTGTTCATAATAGTGAGCGGTTATTCAGAGCTGCAGCGCTCTATAGGGTTATCAAGGCAGTTTTTGCACATTCTGGCCAATGGATCACAAAGCACTACAGGGCTGTGTGGGCCTTGATTTTTATGAAAGAACGATCAGCAATGTTGGGTCAGAGGTTTGTATAGCACAGCCCAACATCACTAGTAGCTCATTCACAAAACGGAAAAACACTCTGCGCCCCAGCTCTGTGTCATCCACCGGCCAAGACTATGTATATGTAAAAGCAGTCACAGATAGACACACACAGTGCTGCATTCTGTGTGATCTTTTTTGCGCAGCACTAGTCTCTGAAGCAGTCCCTGCTACAACTCCAAGATTCATCTTCCTTGTAGCATTATTGTCAGAGGAAAACCCCATCATTTATTTTGGGGAATCATGTATTTTAGACTACTGTGGATGCAACAGGAAGAGTTTCAACATCCCAGAGTGGGTACATCCAAAACTACACAGTAAATACGAATACAGCCCAGAGCCCCAAAAAAACAAAAAAAAACTATATAGTCACACTTACTTGAATGTGCTGACTTTTTCCTTTAGCTTTTGTGCAGTGACTTCTTCTAACATGAAGAACTTTGAAGTAAAGGCATCCACATGACCTAAACAATAGGAGGGAAAAAAACATTTAGGTTTCTAGGTTTATAAAACCTCAAACAATGAAAGAGCAAGCAATACAAGAGGTTGCTGGAGAGTACTTTTCAACATCCCACAAAGGTTTTGTAGATGTTTGTATTTCCTGAAGAAGCTGGAAAAGCGAAACTAGTCAAAATACTTCACCGCTTCTATTAGCCATTGATTGTGTACATTATATTTTGTTTATATTAATTTTCTAATAAATGTATAAAATACTTTTTATATTGCCGTTTCATTACATTTTTATTATCGTTGTTGTGCACCGCAAAAGTCCGCCCGCTCTCTGTTTTGGTGTTTCTCTGGCTGGGGACTAGAGTTACCATTGTTTATCTCATCCCACAAAGGCTCATATTTCTAGCCTTGTATTTATTCTTAAATATTGCCAGACTAAGCACTGTATTCAACTATTTCAACTTCAGAAAGCATAGCTGAGTGACAATGGCTGGCCTTACATGAGGCACCAGAAGAAACCATTAGTGGCTACAAACAAAGTTTGACTAGTTTTAAAATGTTTACCAATTTTAAAATGCGTATTTAACAATTTAATTTGTGTTTAACTGGCTGTGGTCATGGGTCAGAATGGGCTCCCTGACCAGTCTGTAGCTATGCAGCTCCAAATGCAACAAACTGTGATGCACTGTGTGTTCTGACACCTTTCAATCGGAACCTGCATTCGTTTTTTTCAGCAATTTGGCCAAAGTAGCTCTTCTATTGGACAGGGCTACACAGGCCAGCCTTTGCTTCATTGAACTTTGGCCGCCCAATGACCCTGTCACTGGCTCACTGGTTTTCCTTCTTTGGACCACTTTTAGTAGGTCCTGACCACTGCAGACTGGGAACATCCCACAAGGGCTACAGTTTTGACGTTGCTCTGACCCAGTTGTCTAGCCATTCCAATTTAGTCCTGGTCAACGTCGCTCAAATCCTTATGTCTACTAATAATTTCTGCTTTCAACATAGCAACTTCAGGGACAACGTGTTCACTTGCTGCCTAATATATCCGACTCACTTTCAGGTGCCAGTGGAATGACAAATTAAACTTTATTCACTTTACCTGACAGTGGTCATAATGGTATTGGTAATGGGTTTTGTCTGCAGTATGAATTTCAGGCAATGCTGCCTCTAACGGCTAGTTTTAGGACATTTGGAATGAATTTTGGTGACGTCACTACTGTGCTTCACAATGCTATTCTTGCTGGAGGCTCTGACATGGGGAAGCAAATACTGGCCTCTGCTAAGATGGCCGCCCCCACACAGAGACACAGTTCAGAGAAAGGCATGTTAAGTCAGTAATGAAAAAAGATCAGCTGCAGGGAGCCCACAGGCAATAGTGACTACTAGTTCTTTGCCGCCTAGCTGCCTTTTGCTGGGCACAGCTTCCAAACATCAGTCCTCTCTAAAGCAGACCAACATTTAATACAGTTACACATTTTTAAATTAGTACTGCAGTCTTTTAATCTGTCAGAGGCATAAGCAACCCCCGATACATCTGCCTGGGCAGGGCGCAATATCATTTGCACTGACAACATACTGGGCTGTCAAATTTAAAACCTGGCCCAAACACCTTCCAGACATCAGTCGTAGAACCCGCACCAGTCAAAACGTACATCGAGGCAGCTTCTGGTCACGCCACTTCGGTTTTACCTCCAGCGGCGGTGGAACGCACACGCCAACTCCAAGCACAAGCAGGGCAGAGTGCGGCTTCTATTTGGCCAAAAATCTCCTAGTACCGGGACGCAGGCACAAAACAATGCAAGCAGGCATTTTTATATTTTATGTTTTAAATAAACTAAGCAATATTACACTATTGGTTTCTCCTTGTTTTTCCTCATCTCATATCTGAGGTGGTGGAGAGGAGAGAACAGGTAGGAAGGTCCAGGACATTAGGTGTCATTGAATGTCTATTAAGCGGTGGAGGATATCTACACCTATTGATTCAATAATCACGTTTTGTTTGGACAGTTCACTGAACAATATGGACTATTCACACTTTCAATTATCTATCATATGTATTGTTGTGTATATATACTGTATTGCATTTTCATTGCTCACAATGTATTATATGTAGGTTTTTATCTAAGTATTAGTCACAGTGCCCCCTAAAAACACTATACACACTTTGCACAGTAGATCACCTACAGCATTTGGGGAGCAGCTTAATTCGCACATACAACAGTCATTGCTGCAAGGTTTTCACTTTTCACACCCCGCACCAGACATACCCCTCCTTGCTGGGCAGTCACATTCATAGCATCCTCCATTCTCAATGGCTTTCACTGACATAGGCCAGCTCCATCCATCTGAGGAGGAGGGTGAAGGGAGGTAGGTGATCAAAGTGGGTTGTGGGTGATTGCTGGGTAAAAGGGTATTAGAAATGCCAAGTGTTCCTGTGGCCTCACAACTCTGTATTAAATCCACGTCCCATGACTGTAGGCTATAGAACGTGACATCCCCATCATCAGTATTCTGTATAAGTACTTTCTTGTCCTCGCTCTCCTCTTATGTCATGTGCAGCCTGTGTGGTACTACTAGAGCCAGCATGGCCTGCTAAGCTGTGACAAGGCACCCCGGTGTTCCACCTCTAAAGAACAGTCATCCTCTCAGTTTCACAAACAACCTCAACCTGCATCGAGTACCCAGGCAGTGCTTCTGATGTTAGCGTCAGTGGGTGAGGATGTTGGGGTGCTGTGCGGAACCAGCTTGCCCACATTCCTACAGGGTTAGGTCTGAAGTTTATGCAGGGGGGCTGATCTGTAGTTTGAAGTTTATCCACTGGAGCTGATCGAAGGTTCTAAGTTTATGCACTGGAGCTGTTCTGGGTTTTGAGGTTTATGCATTGTGAGTGATCTGGAGGTCTGAAGTGCATACATTGGGCCTGGACATGGTTTGCATGTGTACAAATTAATAATTTTTTGCACTCATAGTTTTATTGCTAATGGCAAGTTGAATTCATTAATTAGCATAAAACGATTGTGTTTACCTTGCCATTAGCAGTAAACCTACGACTGCAAACATTTAAACCAACCTAAGACTACAATGCGCTATTGTTCACTGGCAAGTCTGTTGTCTAATGCTTTGCAACAACACCTAATGTGAAAAAGGTTGTGTAGTCCTGCTCTACCAGATTGCACAATCTTTTTAATCTAATACAAAGAGCTGGGAGATAGGAACAAAGCACAGAATTTGCTGTTGCTCCTTAACCCTTCAATAACAGACTAGGACAGGCTATTGACATATATTTATCTAACTGCAGTAAAGAAAAGTGGAAGCAATGTCAAGTGGCAAGGATCCATTCCTCCTTAGAACCCAATGATTAGCTAACTGCTGGGCCTCTGCACCACATGGCACTAGGAAGTCATTTGATTTGGGAAAAGAAAAAATAAATAAATAAATAAATAAAAAAAAAGGTTGCAGATCTCAGCAAAGGTTTCAAGGTTTACTTGCTCTTTAAAAGGTCTCGGGTATAAGAGGACAGGAAGGTGGAATTGTTGACCACACTGAACAGAAGTGGCAGAGTTTGTCTTTGGAGGGTTTCTCTTTCTTTACTGTACAGACAGAAACACAACAAAATTAACTTTCAGGAAAGGGTTTCCCCCCCTTCATCAGCTTGCCCATTACAACAAAACTGATAGCAGCTTTAAATTTTCTAGTCGGTCATAAATTGCTGCAGAGGAAATGAATGCCCCGTACACACAGTCGGAATTTCCGGCAGAAATGTATGTATGTATGTATGTACAGGGTATAACAATGTTTAACCTTGAGATACAATATTTCTTGACAGGCCACCCATCATTACAAGGCATCATACCGTAAATGGGTAACTAATGTTATTTTTACTAGCAAGTGTAAGCTTAGCTATAATACATCTTACAAACAGAACATGAACATTACACGCAGAGAATTAAACAGGCACACCTTCTATAAAAATGTCAGGGCAGCAATGCTGGAGGAGTAAAGAGGATGCCAGTGCAGTGTTCAGGAAAGGTGTGCCTTTCCCTCAGGAGCGCCTGACATTTTCTATAGACAAGCCTTAAAACACACCTGCACTTCCATGTGAAGAAGGCTGTGCATGTATTCCCTGGAAAAGTGCAGAATTTTATTCTAGGCCAAACACGGATACTGAAAATGACAGCTTTTAAAAATATTTATATTTTTATATATAAATTATATTATATTTGACTTTTTAATTAATATCATTCATTTAAATGAATATGAATTTATTGTTGCCCATTCTTGGCACCTTAATGCAAGAAAAGCTCAAGAAAAATGCAGTCTGCAGTCTCTATCTCTTGTATCATGTCTGCAATCTCTTACTTAAATACACTAATAGTATTAACAAAATCTCCATTCGGTGCTCCTCTAGCAGACATGATACAGGAGATGGTCAGAGACTGCAGACATGATAAAAGAGATCAATGCAGCCTCACCAGTGCCCATCAGATGCAGCCTGCCAGTGCCCAGCAGCCTCACCAGTGCCCATCAGATGCAGCCTGCCAATGTCTGTCAGGTGCATCCTGCCAGTGCCCTGTCATACGCACCCTGCCAGTGCCCATCATACGCAGCCTACCCCAGCCTCACCAGTGCCGTCATATGCATCCTACCAGTGCCCGTCATAAGCAGCCTACCAGTGTCCATCATATGCAGCCTACCAGTGCCATCATATGCAGCCTACCAGTGTCCGTCATATGCAGCCTACTAGTGCCCAGCAGCTTTACCAGTGCCCGTCATATGCAGCCTACCAGTGCCCAGCAGCCTCATCAGTGCCCATAAGATGCAGAATGCCAGTGCCCAGCAGCCTCACCAGTGCCCATCAGACACAGCCTCACCAGTGCCCGTCATATGCAGCCTCACTAGTGCCCGTCATATGCAGTCTACCAGTGCCCAGCAGCCTTACTAGTGCCCGTCATATGCAGCCTACCAGTGCCCAGCAGCCTCACCAGTGCCCAGCAGATGATGCCTACCAGTGTCTAGCAACCTCACCAGTGACGAACAGATGCAGCCTCACCAGTGCCCATCATATCAAGCCTACCAGTGCCCATCATATGCAGCCTACCAGTGCGCAGCAGCCTCACCGGCTCCCATCATATTCAGCCTACCAGTGCCCAGCAGCCTCACCAGTGCTCATCATATGCAGCCTACCTGTGCCCAGCAGCCTTACCAGTGCCTGTCATTTGCAGCCTCACCAGTGCCCATCAGACGCAGCCTGCCAGTGCCCTGCAGCCTCACCAGTGCCCATCAGATGCAGCCTGCGAGTGCCCTGCAGCCTCACCAGCGCCCATCATATGCAGCCTACCAGTGCCCAGCAGCATCACCATTGCCCATCATATGCAGCCTGCAAGTGCCCAGCAGCCTCGCCAATGCCCATCATTTTCAGCCTACCTGTGCCCGCATTAGAGTGGCAATCTCTGTGTGTCACAGGACTGTATTTGAATTGCACGGGCAGCAGTAACAATGTCCCGCCTCCTGTGATCATGTCACACTGATTCAATGTCCCACCATTGGATCAGTGTGCCATCAATCACAGGAGGCAGGACGTGGTTACTGTGGCCCGGGCAATTCAGCCCCGTGACACATGGAGATCACTGTTCTGTGAGAGGGAGCTGGGAACTGGGGCACGCCAGGATGACACCCCCACAATGGGCAGCATTTTTTTTATTTTTTAGGCCAGATGACAAAATGCTATTTTCAGGATGATAATTTTCAGTACAAGGATATGATCCTGGATAGAGGGGAGGGAAGGGGAGAAGGAAAAGAATAAAGTATATATCTGTAATGGAAGAATGAGAAGGCAACTTAATAAGTAATATGGATTTGGGAGTGAGTTAAGCAACGTGATTATATGTTATTGGATGGAATTGTTCTGTGAGAGATGTATATCACTGTTCTGTAATGTTAAGAAAAAACAGATATAAGAAAGAAAAAAAAAGTTAACAGTTAATTTGATAATAAATGGCTTCAGCCAAACACTAACCATGAGTGAAAAATGTTTTTGTTTTATCATTCATATTCTGAAAAATGGCCAAGAAAATCAGAAATTCGGCCATTCTGACAAATTCTGTAAACTTATGAGCACAACTGTATTTCCCAGTGGAGAAAAAAAAAATGAAACCCAGGTCGCCTCTTATCGGACAAGATGGACCCCAAATTATGGCGCTCAAACTCGCTCGATATGCACAGTGATCAGCTGTGATGTTCCACCCGGTCTGCTCCAAGTATTAGCCACTCTCCTCCATCAAAGACAATGAAATGATTAGTAAATGTCCAACCTTCCAGTTAATTTGCCTTGTACTCCTCCAGTATATGTGAAAGATTCAGAAAAAGAAGGAACTTCATAGTGCAGTAAAAAGTGGTAGTTTATTTCAAATTTTGCACAAGCACAGCTAAGAAATACAATACAGACACAGCCGCGAGCTTTCAGATTGTCAGCTGGTGCGTGGTGACGTCATAAAATTCTCTCCAACTGACGTGTTTCCATGTAGCAAGCATCGACTGGGAACGTTCCCAGTCAATGCTTGGATAAGTTCACCTTTGGGAACCTGTTACATGTTCCCCCCGCAAGATTTGATAGTTAAAAAACTGGCTCCTAACTTCAAAGCAAATTTGTCAAGCCCTGAGTTATGGTAGATGCATAGTTACAGCAGTTTAATTTGGACCAATGTACCAAAATAAATAATATATATATATATATATATATATATATATATATATATATATATATATATAGATATAGAGACAGACACACACACACACACACCTGGAATTCATCTTTTAGGTACACCATTTGTAATGTAATTGCAACATTTACCTGATAATTTTTGCCATGACTCAAACTTTACACGCTTGAAGTTCTGGTTTTTAGTTACTAAATAACTCATGCAAATTAATAAATTGCTCCCTCTAATGGTCATCAGTATATCAGGGAATGTGATCCCAATCCCACATGCAGTATTATTTGCTTGTCATAGTCACTCAGGCACAAGATGTTTTGTCTACTGTAGAAAACCTGGCTGATCCTGCCATTCTCTGTCCCTCCCTCCTGTCCTGTGTACCCCAATCTACCGGCAGATTCTGTAGAACAGCCATTGGCAAGCGTAGGTTAGGCGACTATGCAGTCACACATATGGACATGCACTATGCACTTTGTCAGAAGTAGTGGGACATCTGCCTTTACACGCACATGAACTTTAATGGAATCCCAGCCTTAGTTTGTAGGGTTCAATATTGCGTTGGCCCACCCTTTGCAGCTATAACAGCTTCAACTCTTCTGGGAAGGCTGTTCACAAGGTTTAGGAGTGTGTCTATGGGAATGTTTGACCATTCTTCCAGAAATGCATTTGTGAGGTCAGGTATTGATGTGGACGAGAATGCCCAGCTCGCAGTCTCAACCCAATAGCACACCTTTGGGATGAATTGGAGCGGAGGTCAGGACTCTGTGCAGGCCAGTCAAGTTCCTCCACCCCAAACTCGCTCAACCATGTCTTTGCTTTGTGCACTGGTCCATTAACCGCTTGCCAACTGCCTCACGCCGATATACGTTGGCAGAAGGGCTCGTAAGGCAAGCTAACGTGCCTGTACATTGCCCTTAAGTGGCGGCCTGCAGGCGCCGGGTCGGGTCGCGGGCACCACGGACTCTATGTCTGCAGAGATACCCACGATTGGCTCAAGGAGAGGAAGAGTGGGGAGATGCTAATGTAAACAAACATCTTCCTGTTCTGCCTAGTGACAGTGTCACTGATCTCTGCTCCCTGTGATCGGGAGCAGAGATCAGTGACGTGTCACACACAGCCATGCCCCCCCCGCCCCGTTAGAATCACTCACACTTTTGTTTGGGAGCCACGTCGCACGACCACGCAAATGTCGGTTAAAGCGACACAGTGCTGAATTGCAAAAAGCGCTCAGGTCTTTGGCCAGCAAAATGGTCTGGGACTTAAGTTGCTAAAAAGCAAGTAAACTTTCTATGCAGACCATACCTATAGGTAAGCCTATAATAAGGCTTAACTATTAGGTAGTGTAAATATCTCCTAAACGTGTACCATTTACATGGCGCAGGCGCTCTGAAGCAACAGCCACGGGTGCCATGACTGGTGGCTCCAGAGCGCAAGCAGTGTGAGGGTGCCGCCAGGGGGGCTTCGTTCTAAGGCAAGTATTTCATAATGAGCTAGTGTGTGATGCATACTAGCTCATTATGCCTTTGTCTTGCAGGTTTTTTTTTTTTGTAAAGCGTTTACAACCTCTTTAACCACTTCGCATCCAGGCCAATTCTGAAATTTCTCTCCTACATGTAAAATTCATAATTTTTTTGCTAGAAAATTACATAGAACCCCCAAACATTATTTATGTTTTTTTAAGCAAACACCCTAGAGAATACAATGGCGGTCGTTGCAACTTTTTATCTTGCACGGTATTTGCGCAGCAATTTTTCGAATACGTTTTTTTCAGAAAAAAAACAGTAAAGTTAGCCCAATTTTTTTTACATAATGTAAAAGAGGAAGATATGCTGAGTAAATAGATACCCAACATGTCACGCTTCAAAATTGCACGCGCTCGTAGAATGGCGCCAAACATTGGTATTTAAAAATCCCCATAGGCGACGCTTTACATTTTTTTCCTGGTTACATGTTTTGGGTTACAGAAGAGGTCTAGGGCTAGAATTATTGCTCTCACTCCAACGTTCCACGGCGATACCTCACGTGTAGTTTGAACACCGTTTTCATGTGGGCGGGACTTGCGTATGCATTCGCTTCTGCGTACGAGCTCACGGGGACAAGGGCGCTTTAAATTTTTTTTTTTATTATTTGTTTATTTCTATTTTTTTAGTTTGATACTTTAAAAAAATAAAAAATAAATTTGATTACTTTTATTCCTATTACAAGGAATGTAAACATCCCTTGTAATAGGAATATGGCATGATCGGACCTATTTACAGTGAGATATGGGGTCAATAAGACCCCATATCTCACCTCTAGGCTGGGAAGCCTAAAATCAAAAAACGATCCTGGCTTCCCAGCCAAATCGGCGCCGTTAATTTGAATGCAGAGGCCGGGTGTGACATCATAACATCGCGCCCGGCCTCTGAACGATCATAGAGACTCTGGGGACCATCTGGTCCGCCGGAAATCTCTATGGTATCATCCGGGAGCCGGCGGATCCTGTGACCGACTCACCAATGGAAGCGGTGAGTCGGTACAAGCACCGTAGGGCGGCGGACGTCCCCTCCCGCCGCCCGTAAGAACGATCAAGTGGTGGAACAGCCGCTATGATCGTTCTTATGGTGCAGGGAATCGCCGGCTGAAAATGCTGATATCTGAATGATGTCTGTAACCTCAGGCATCATTCAGATATTACACCACAAAGCCCATGACGTCATATGACGTAGCTTGGGCGCCAAGTGGTTAAGGGGTCAGCATACCAAGACATTTTGGACAATTTCATACTCCTTTGTGGGAAGAGTTTGGGGATGGCCCCTTCCTGTTCCAACATGACTGTGCACCAGTGCACAAAGCAAGGCCCACAAAGACATGGATGAACGAGTTTGGGGTGGATTTGTAAATCTGTAAAAGGTTCCACCCTTCATCACTCTATGAAAGGAAAATAAAATATGTTTCTCTTTCTGTGTTGTAGAGATTTCCACAAATTTCCTGTTCTAACATTCATATAATAGAGACATTAATAATGTGGAGGCTGTCAGGAGGAGCGACTGTGTGCTGCGGAAGGGGGAGATGGGGTGGTTTTACACAGGAGTATGACAATCCCAGAAGTGTCAGTTTTCTCAGACTTTAGAGAAGGGAGGGGTAAGAATGTACTCTTCATTTGGTGGTAGAGCTCTTCCTTAATTTACCAACCATGCCTACAAACTCAATACACTAGGCTGGGGACAATATTTTGGATTGGCATTTTAAATGAAACAGATTTCAGAGAAAAGCACAACTCAGCAAGGGTAAAATCTCCCACAAGCAAGGCGTTTCCCTTTGTTGTAGATCTATTTCGTCCCTTCCACCCACTCACATGGTTTTCCTTGATGTCATCCCCTAAACACAAATCCTCAAAGCTAAATTCCAGTTAGGATCATTTCTGACTCAGCAGCAGCATTACAATCATTCTGAGCATGAACTATAATAGTAATACCACAAAGTAGACGAATATTAAAATCAATATATAAAAGACTCCAGCTTATTTAATGAAGCAGCACAAAATGCAACAATATCGTGCAAGGCACAGTAACTGATCTCTTCACATTTCATTTACCCAGTTCGGCTCTAGAGCAATTTATTTTTTTTCTTTGTCACATACATGTAAAAATCCAAATTTTTGGCAATAATATTACATAAACTCTCAGAACATTATATATTTTCTGAAAGCAGAGGCCCCGTAGAATAAAAAGGTGATGGCTGCAAATTTATTTTCCACGTGATATTTGCTCAACTGTTTATTAAACACATTTTGCAAAAAATATATAAAATACATTTTAGTGCAAAACCACACCATAGAATACCAATTTTTGGTTAAAATATAAAAGAGGACCAAAGCCTCATGATAGGGTTCATATGGCATAACAAAAAACCTAGGCTTGCCATGTCCGTGCTGCAGAGATCTAAGGAGAGGGGCGGGCTGGGCCTCCCAGACATTCGTCGTTACTACAGGGCTATTGCGCTTCAACATATGCTGATTTGGCGCCACCACTCTGCCACCAAACTGTGGGTCCCTCTGGAAAAAACCCTGGCGGGTCGCGACCTCGCATATGCCCCTTGGCTTCCGCGGGAACATAGGGGACTTTCACGGACAACTTCCCCGCTGACCACCCATGCCCTCAGGGTATGGGATCAGTCAAATGCCATGTATGCCCTGGCGCCCCCGGGATCTCCATTGGCTCCTCTAGGAGGGTTCAGGTGGTTCCCCCCTGGAGAGCAGGTAGCCTTTTTTGGGACTTGGGCCGCTGATGGTAACTATAGCTGTGGCAAATTTATAGACAAGGGTAAGCTGATACCCCTGGATGCCTTGAGGGATAGATACGGACGCTTTCCAATGGACTGGTGGAGATACAAGCAGCTTCGCCACTTCACTACGAACCTGGGCGCTACGTTAAGAGACATATAATCTCTTACGTCGCTTGAAAAGGTGTTTATGGCAGAGGAACCCACTCCCCACTTAGTCTCTGAACTTTACCGGCTCCTGGGGGCGGTTTCTGGCCCCATCCGACCAGTTTTTATGAGGGTGTGGGAACGTGATCTGGGGGTCGATTTTACACCAAGCCAGCGATCGCTAGTGTACCGATTGGCACACTCCAGCTCCATTGATTCCCGGACACAGGAAACCAACTACAAACTTTTGACTCGTTGGTATCGGGTGCCGGCAGCGTTGGCCCGCATCTACCCCTCGGTCACGGACCTTTGTTGGCGGGGTTGTGGCCAGAAAGGCACTCTCTTACATATTTGGTGGGATTGCCCTGTAATACACACATTTTGGGTCGACATTCACGCCTTTATTAAAAATGCTCTGCAGATCAAGATCCCTTTCACCCCATCGCTCTTTCTCCTGCACCTCCCTGCCCCTCCTCTGAGCCTCTATACGAAGAGTGTACTCCCCCACCTCTTAAATGCCGCTAAGCGTCTAGTACCTATCTACTGGAAACGCTCACAGACTCCTACCATTACTGAGTGGCTCAAGGGGGTGGAAGATATTAGGGAGGCGGAGGAGTGGGTGGCGCGGTGCAGGGACAGAAGTGACCGTTTCGGTAGGATCTGGGCCCTGTGGCAGCGGCATACTGCTGGCACGGGCCCTATGCCATCTAGCTTGGATGTTGCGCTGTTGGAGCTAGCAGAGCCTTCACTGAAGCTGAAGAGGCCAGTGAGTGGTGACGTACATGCCTGAACATGACTTTTTGCCGAGCCAATCGCAGTGTGATGACCTGTATCCTCCCTTCCTCTTTCAGAGTCTCAGGGCCCTGGGGGGGGGGGTGATTTGCCCCTAGGGGCGACACAGCCTCTGTGGCCCGTTGCTGGGGCCCACGCCTTTGGCCGCTGTCTCCTGGGCATTCTGACGGGCGACCGGTGACGTGGGAGGCTTGGGCGGGGTTCCGGGTGATGCTTCCCCCCCTGACGGAGTTATGCTGGAGGCTTGAAGCCCCACTCCGGGGGGGGCGTTGGCCGGGACCCTGCTGAGGGCCGTGGGTGTTTTGCCCCAATTCGGGTATTGACAGCTGTTGGGGGGTGTGTGCCTTGGGCTGGGCCTCTGAAGGGGGTCCCCCCCATGATGTGAATCGCACTGGTAGGGCCTTGTTTTTCCCTTCCCCCCTCAAATGTTCTATCCAGTCATATGGTTACTGTTTTTCCCCTTCTGTCTTGATTTTACCTGATGTTTTGCACAATGTTAGATCTGTTTAACGTGGTCAATTACTCAGGATAGTGATACATTGTCGATTGTATTGTGCACTATATGTTTTGTTATGTTCAACAGAAACTAAAATAAAAATACAGATTATAAAAAAAAAAAAATATATATAAAAGAGGAGGTTGCACTGAGTAAAAAGGTACCCAATATTCCATGTCTTAAAATTGTGTGCGCCCGCGATATGGCCAAAAACTACGGTGCCTAAAACTCATCACAGGTGACGCTTTAAAAGCCATTAAAGCTCATCAAACTGGGAGCTCTTGTGCTAGAATTATTGTAACTTTTTTTTTTTTTTTATGTGATTGCCATCACAAGGGGTTAATAAACCCCTATGTGATAACATTGGACAGGTGACAGGAACTCTTTATAGAGACATTAGGGGTCTAATAGACCCCAATGCCTCCCCTGCTCTTCACACCATCTAACCAAGCACAGATCAGCTTGGTCAGATGTGTCTCCTGGCTGTACTGGCTAGGAAAGTGTGCAAATGAAACAGAAAGTGACAACACTTCTGGTTTCATTGTTTGCATGTTAGAGCAAGGCATGGATTTGCCTCGGTCTCACTGCAATCTCTCCCCTAGCCGGAGGATGTGATCCTGGGTCCCGGTAAGCACAGGATGGCCTGGAAACCATGGGAGAAGGGGGGGGGGGGCATTGCTCTGCCCGCTGTGTGAAAATGATCGGTAGCCATGAAGCTGCCGCATCACTTTTAATTTGAAACCAGTCGTCGGCTGAACAAAACCCACACAGGCTGAGGGCTGCTACGGCAGCCCTCAGGTTGTGTTTAACGGTTCGCTCTTTGGACATACACTTTTCAGAGGGGGGTTACCTGGTTTTGACAGGTACCCACTTCCAGGTATCTACGAGTATGTCTGGCACCTCCTCCTTCCCCCCACTGCCTTCTGGGATACACCCAGGTCCTAGAAGATGGCAGGAGTTTTGTCAGATTAGGCGACCCGGCAGATTTTGTAACAAAGGGACATTTTGTCATGGCCATCTTGCTACACCCCGCACTCCTCTGCAGTAAGGCTATGGTCAGAAGGTGCTATATAAAAGTGTAGCGCTTCTCAAAACTTTAAACACCAAACATAATTATGCCTTCACTACAGCATAATACGTGCAAACTTATACCAATACATTCAGTGAAAAATTCCACTATAAAAAAAGTGCACAAAACATGTAAAATCTTACATAAGTATTGACTACTATATGAACATATATTAGTGATTATAAAGTGAGAAAAAAAAAAAAAAGGAAAAATCAAGAAAACAAAAAAAAGGAGAAAAAAAGGAGTCCCAATACAACGGTATAGAGTCCTTTGTGTATAATATCCTTCAAAGGTCCACAAGTGTGCAGGAAATATATTACACCTCCTTCATAAAAGACTTGTGCATTAACCACGTGGTATTCCCGTCACCAAGCGAATTGAAAGCTTACCGGAATTATTGGATCCTCACAAATTTACATTTGGGGGATCATACAGACTTTTGCAAACATATGCAGATACTTTCAGCAGCCAGTTATCCAGGGGGACCTTGAATATAACTGATCCCTTCATATGTTGAGAGGTATTTTAACTTCAGCCAGATATATCCATAGGTATGATTAAATACATATAAAGAAAAAACAGGGACCAAAAATAGGGTAATTCCGTTTTTTATAGAAAGATAAAAAGTAAAAGTACAAAACTCACATGTGTACGGTAGTATAAGCGCTTATCAAGATAAAATACGATTGCAGTATAGTACTGACGCGTTTCGTCATAGAAGACGTCATCTGGGGTGGTTAGAATGGTCAGAAGGTGGCAAGCGGACATCTCGTTACACCCACCTTGCATTCCGCACTTATTTTAACAGTAAACAGCTTATATAGTGAAATACAGTATTTTTAAATCCATCTGATTATTTGGATGTTGAATTTTAAAAGCAGCGGCAGCCTGATCTCACAGGTTTGTTAATCTCACAGAACACCGCTGCTTTGAAAATTCAACATCAAAACAGTCAGACGGATTTCAGAATACTGTATTTCACCATCTTGTGCACTAATAAGTGTGAAATGCAAGACTCCGGGGGGTTTAAACAAGATGCCGCCTTCTCACTGTAGCCTTACTACTACAAGTACAGGGTGTAGTAAAATAGCTATGACAGAACGTCACTTCCATTGCAAAATCTGACGAGTCACCTAATCTGACGAAACACTGGACCATGCACAAAGAGCAGCGAGACTCACACATGCACAGTAGGACACTGGCTGTGGAGCCAGAAGGATTCACTGCTGGTTCACCCTATGTTGGTGCCTGCACCCGAAGCCAATCAACGAAACCCTGGACAGGCAAGTATCCTTATATTAAAAGTAGAGGTGCACTGAATGGATAGTTTGGTGCAGGAACTGAAAATGTAAGATGCACTTAGTTTAAAAAAAATATTTTTATATAGGATTGTATTATATTTGACTTTTTAATTAATATCAATTTAAATTAATATTAATTTATTGTTAGCCGTTTTTAGCACCTTAGTGCAAAAATAAATAAATAAATAAATAAAAAGAAGATTCGGGACATTGTTACAGCCTGTGCCAAACAATTCAGCTCCATGACACAGAGGGAGATCACAGCTCTGCGTGAAAAATAGGTAGGCGAGGACTGAGCATGCCAGGATGAAACCCCCGGAGAGCCCCCTTTTTGGTGCCATTATTGGCACCTTTCTTTCAGTCGACTGGGGTAAAAAAACGTTTTTTCGTCCAATATGTTTCGGAAGTCAAAATTTCAGTGCACCTCTAAGCCCTTGTACACACGGTCGGACATTCCGACAACCAAATACATCGGATCTTGTCCGAAACTGTTGCATACACACGGTCAGACAAAGTTGTCAGAAAATCCGAGATATCAGAACGTGATAACGTAATTTCGTTACGATGGGACTATGTTCAGGCTAGTAGCCAATAGCTTTGATGTAGGAATTTGATCTGAGCATGCGTGGCACTTTGTCCGATCGGAATCCTCTACACATGATCGGAGTATGTCCGACCGGCCCAGTTTGTCGGAAAATATTTCCAGCAAGTTGGAAAATTTGGTCCGACGGATATTCCAACGGAAACAGTCCAATGCATACCACACACAGTCGGATTATCCGACAAAACGGTCCGATAGGACACATTCCGACGGATTCTCCAACCGTGTGTAAGGGCTAATACTGTAGCTGCTGACTTAATTTTTTTGGGGGGAGACTGCAACTCCTTACTGCTCTACCTGTTTATGCCAGATCTAATTACCATTTAACTCTCAGCTGCACAGCACTAGACAGAGATCGGGAGATTGTAGGATCCCTCACAGGAAATTTTAATTCTCAGACTACAAAGATCATGCGTTAACCTGTACAGTGCAATGCCCCATGTTTCTACACAGACAAACTTCTGAGACTCGAATGTGAAGGTTTATTCCAGCCTTTTTCAATCAGGGTGCCTTTACATTTCTTCAGGGGTGCCTTGGAAAAATCCTCAAATTGCCCTAAAATTGTATACAAGCCAGCAGGTGATATAAGCCTGTCTTTTAGCTACACAAAGCCACAGGTTTTCATTGTACATCATCACAATCTTCCAGCCACTGGCATCCTAACAATCAAAGACATTATCGGTTGATAACAAGGACATCAGGCGCCTGCACAGCATCCTTGTCTGCCTTCTCCATCAGCACTGGGATCCCAGCTAAATGGGGTGCCTCGAGATTGTCCATAATTTTAAAGGGTGCCTTGACTGCAAAAAAGGTTGAGAAACACTGGTTTATTCTACTACAGACTGTGCATTCAGGTCAACAAATGAAACCATGAAACTACATGATTAGTGTGCATCTGATGAAGGAAGGTTTATAATGCCTTTAATTACCCAAAGGCTGGGTTCACACTGGTATGACAAATGCTCCGACATTGGGAGCTCATGTCGCATGATGTGTGAAAATCAATGTTTCCCTATAGGAACCATCTTAAGGCCCCTTTCACACATGCGGATAGTATGTCCGTATTTCATCCATCCGTTTGCGGATGAAATACGGGCCATACATTCATCCCTATGGGATAGCGGGTGTCTGCAGACACCCGCTATTGTCCGCCTCCGCAAATGTCCGATTCTGCAGACGGAGGAAAATCCTATTTTTCTGTCCGGCTGCAGAGCGGATCGGATGAACACGGACACACGATCCGTGCTCGTCTGATCCCCATAGAGGAGAGCGGAGAGCTGACAGGGCGGTCCCCGCACAGTGTGCGGAGACCGCCCTGTCCGCAGCCGGCTCAGCAGGGACAACGGAGCGATCCCCGCTGAGCGAGCGGATCATCACGGGGCGGATCTTTACTGATCCGCCCCGTGTGAAAGAGGCCTTACTGGTTCAACACAAGTCGGTCTGACTTTGAAAATGCTCCCTGCACTACTTTGGTCTGACTTTGATCCTACTACAGCCCAATGAATATCACTGAAGTCAGATCAAAGTCGGATTGCCGCCCTAACTGATCTGACTTTGGAATGCGACTTGTGCCCTGATGATCTTGAGGAAAAAAAAAAAAAAAAGCGGCATGGGTTCCTCCTCCAAGAGCATACCAGGCCCTTTGGTCTGTTATGGATTTTAAGGGGAACCCCCCCCCCATGCCGAAAAAATGGCATGGGGGTCCCAACAAAATCCATACCAGACCCTTATCCAAGCACTTTTCTCCCTCTGTTTTTCTTCCGATGTTGACTCGACGCTCTCTCCCTCTCTAATGCCGAGTGTGCAGTGTGCCACTACTTATATTGGCATGGGGCGGAGTCACCGGAGGCCCACCCCTTTTGACATCACTGACCATCATGCCCTGGGTGGTGACATAAGTGGTGGGCTTCAGGGTGATGTCACATGGTGACCCCGCCCCATGCCAATATAAGTAGTCACACACACCTCACCCAGAATTAGAGCAGGAGAGTGTTGAGTCAACATCGGAAGAGGAACAGAGGGAGAAGACAGTAGAGAAGACCCAACCAAAGAGTGAGAAAAAAAGCAAAGAAGACCCAGCAGAGGCAGAAGACAGCAGACAGAGGGAGGAGAACCAGGGAGGGCTAGAAGACTCACGGAGGGGAGAAGAACCGGCAGAGGCAGAAGACGTCAGCGGAGGAGGCAGAAGAGCCAAAGAGGGGAGAAAAGATCGGAAGAGACGACAGAGCTGGCTTTATAAATGACTTTAAAAACATGTGTAATGTGTTTTATTTTTGACAATTTTCACACACATTGGGGGGCCCGGGATCTGGGGGCCTCCTTGTTAAAGGGGCTTCCAGATTCTGATAAGCTCCCTGCCCGCAGATCCCGGCAATCAATGGCCAGGGTTGTCGGAAGAGGCCCTTGTCATCAACATGGGGGCAAGGTGCTTTGGTGTGGGAGGCTCAGCCCCCCCTGCCCCCAAGCACCCCCCCATATGGCGCTCGCTCGTCCACACCCCCATTTCTAACCGGCCGGGCTGTGTGCTCAGATAAGACTCTGGTATGGAATTTGCTGTTTTTTTGCCGTGGGGGGGGGGGGTGTTCCCCATGAAATCTATACCAGACCCAAGGGCTCTGGGAGGGGAAACCCATGCTGTTTTTTTGTTTTGTTTTTTTGCGTGGAGTTTCCCCTAAAGATTTATACCAGACAGTGCCTGGTATTGTCGGGGATCAAATTCTGATCTCTGTTCATTGAAGTCGGAGGCATGTCAGACTTCAAGTCGGAGGGGAAAAATCGGATCCAAAGTGGTATGACTGTCATGTCGTACTAGGGTGAACCCAGCCAAAATCAAATATGGACCATTAGAAGCCAATTAAAGACTCCGGTCATTACAAGTCTGATAAGCCCTGCTGCAAAGACCATATATCTATGTATTACAAGTATTGTTTTTTTATTTCAAGAGGTGTAGATAAAGATAATCTAAGCGTGTAAGTACATGGATAAAGTTGTGCATTATAGGAGGAAATCTTTGCTGTAAGATGCAATCACACCCTGTGGTTTAATATCTTCTATACGAGGGGAAGAAGGCGACACGCGACATTGCGGCTTTTGCAGTGACATACCATCTCACAGTTTCTTAGAAGATGCCACAGTTCAGAGGACAAATAAAGTTCAATGAGTTTCTGTACAAGTCTTAGGCGAGTCATACATGGCTAGATTTCTCTTGTTCAGTCTGTGGTCTGAACAGGAGAAACTCAATAGATTCCTCCATCCATGCAGCTGCTGAATATCTAAACATTGACTGCAGTTGATAGGATGCAGTCACTGTTCGGCCAACAGTTTTCAATCCAGCTACGTCACATTTTTCAATTGAGTTTTGGGGATGCCCACAGCTCAAATTTCACCCAATTAAGAAGGAATCGGCTTACATTTCAGCTGTGTATGGCCAGCTTTACTGTAAACTTGCATTGACCCTTTTTAAGAGAAAAGCAGCAACATCGCAGCAGCTGTGGATACCAGGGGGAAAACAAACAGCTGCACACGCTGTGGTCTCACTGACTCATAGCTGGAAAAAAGGGAACATGACATCTGCCAAATGCACAATGACAAGACACACTGCCGCCCACAAAAAGTACACCACCGAGCTTTGTCCTGCAGAACCTCAGCATGAACAGAATAAAAAGCTGATCACTGGCTTCTGTGAAAAAGGAACATAGATCCCGAAGAGGAAAAGGCGCAGTCACCTCACCTGTGCCCACCAGTGGCACCTGCCAGTGCATATCAGCACCAACTGCCAGTGCATATCAGTGCCACCTTTCAATATCCACTAGTGCCACCTATCAATGCCCACCAGTGGTGCCTCATCAGTGCTACCTAGCAGTGCTATCAGTGTCATCTAACACCATCCATGTGTGCCCATCGCTGCCACCCAGTGCACATCAGTACCACCCATCAGTGCCCGCTATAAATGCCCATCAGTGCTACCTCTCGATTGCCACCAGTGCAGCCTCATCAATGAAGAAGAAAAATTACCTGTTTGCAAAATTTTAAAACAAAATATAAAACTTTTTTTTTACATTTAAAAAAAAAAAGCAAAAATAACCCCCTCCCCAGATGTGATCAAATACCACCAAAAGAAAGCTCTATTTGTGGGGAAAAAGAATAATAAAAATGTAATTTGGGTACAGTGTTGCATGATTGCGCAATTGTCAGTCAAAGAGTGACAGCGCTGAAAGCTGAAAACTGGTCTGGGCAGGAGAGGGGTTTAAGTGTCCAGTAAGCAAGTGGTTAAATAAAGAAATAAAACAAATACTTTATTATAATTATATATAAATATTATATAAAAAAAATATATGTACAAAAGTATTGTGACCCTGCCTTTACATGCACATGAACTTAAATGGCATCCCAGTATGATACACTATACCAAAAATCTTCCGAAATTTGGTCATTTAGACAGTTCGTTCGTTTTTTTGGCCAGTTAAGCCCCATATACACTATCAGATTTTCTGCTGAGTTTTTCCTTCAAATTTATCAAAACCATATAATATGAGGTCAAACCTTAGGAGTTTCAATGTGTATAAAATCAGGCAGGCCCTTGAACTACATGGTTTTGGTAAATCTGAAGACAAAAATCAGCAGAAAATCGGACAGTGTCTATGGGGCTTTAAAGAGGAAGTAAACCCTGATGGGTTTACTTCCTCTTTCATTCCCTGCAAAGGTAAAGCATAATGGACTAGTATGCATCGCATAGTAGCCCATTATGTGTCACTTACCTGACACAGGAGCCAGAGAAGTCACCGCTGTCCCCTGTAGTCCGGCGCATCCATCTTCTCGGTGGGGTCTCGCTGCTCCGCCGCTGTCATTCGGCGAAGCCGCGATGACGTCACTCCCGCGCATGCACACGGGAGCCGAGACGCGCAGCATTGCGCGGTACCTTCTTCATAGAGGATGCCACGCTCAGTGCGCCTGCGCGCCGCTGTCTATGGCGGTGCTCATCTTCGGGCAAATATCTCCTAAACCGTATAGGTTTGGGAGATATTTCTTGGACCTACAGGTAAGCCTTAATCTAGGCTTACCTGTAGGTCAAACTGGTTTGTAAGGGTTTACAACCACTTTAATGGGCACAAAATCGATAATCTTTGGGACATTTTTGAGCCGAAAAAACAAAGGACAAGTTTGGAAATTTTCTGCCGAATGAATGATAAATTGAAAAGTTAATGTGTTTCCTGTCCGAACTGTCTGCACTAGGTATATGTAAAAAAAAAAACTAACAAAAATTACATGCATTTTGTCCAGTGAACAATTTATCAGTCACTCATAGCCAAATGTTAGTTTTTCGAAAATGGGTTTGGCTTTAATCTGTAGGGTTCAATATTGAGTTGGCCCACCCTTTGCAGCTATAAACAGCTTCAACTCTACTGGGAAGACTGTCCACAAAGTTTAGTAATGTGTCTATGGGAATGTTTGACTGCTGTTTGAATACTTTTGGCAATATTGTTTGTGTTCAGAATTGTACACTATAGCCTTGCACAAATTTAGATATCATGCAATTTTTTATTATTTTCTATAAAAATCCATCTTAGCTAATTTATCTAAGGCAGCACATTTAGCACATACTGGAAATGATAGTACTGACAGCTATGTGAAGGAAGACCCATTTCCATGGCAATTGCAAAACAAAACACTGACTTCCCTCCAAAGGAGGAAATACAGTACTCATACAGGATGAGTGAGTGATACACTGACTCACACAGACTACTGCAACATACACATTTTTCTATGTACGCTATTTTCCACACCATTATATATATATATATATATATATATATATATATATATATATATATATATATATATATATATATACGTGCGCGCGCGTGTGTGTGTGTAAATCATCAAGCTAAACTGGTAAAATGTGTTCTGAAAAACAAAATAAAACAGGTGCTCCCCACTACACTAGCCTTACATCTTTACTGCTCTATAGAAATCAGCTGCAGAGGTTTTCCCCTGCATGTGCACCTTTCTTAGCCCTGGTTCACACCTATACTTTTTTGGGGCGCTTTTTACAGAAATGCACTACAGTTCATTTAACATGGTTTATGGGACACGTTCACATCTGTATATGTATAGACCTTCTGAGCTGCCAAAACTAAAAAAACAAAAAAATCCAAAAGCCCAGAAAAATAAATAAAAAAATACTATGAAATAGGTGCCAGCACTCACCACCTTCTCAAAAGGTGACAATGTAAACATATATACCCAATGTGCGGTGCTAAGAATTCTGCAATATACTAAAACTCTAAAAACGGTAATATAAAATAAACAAATAATGGGATAATTAACCACTTACCAGCCAGGCCAATTCTGACATTTCTCTGCTACTTTAAAAAAATGTTTTTTTGCTACAAAATTACATAAACCCCCCAAACATATATATTTTTCAGCAGAGAACCTAGAAAATACAGTGGTGGTCATTGCAACTTTTTATCTCGCACGATATTTGCGCAGTCATTTTTCAAACACTTTTTTTTTGGGAAAAAAAAGAAATTACCGTGCCTTAAAAAAAAAAAAAACAGTAAAGTTAGCCCAATCTTGTTGCATAACGCGAAAGATGAAGTTACGCCGAGTAAATGGATACCCAATATGTCACGTTTCAAAATCGCACATGCTCATGGAATGGCGCCTAACTTCGGTACTTAAAAATCCCCATAGGCGACATTTTAATTTTTTTTACTGGTTACATATTGAGTTAGAGGAGGCCTAGGGCTAGAATTATTTCTCTCGGTCTAACGTTCGCAGCGACACCTCACATGTGTGGTTTGAACACCGTTTTCCTATGCGAGCGATCCCTTGTAATAGGAATATGGCATGATCGGTGCTCTTTACAGTGAGATATGGGGTCAATAATACCCCTCATCTCACCTCTAGGCTGGGAAGCCTGAAATAAAAAAAATAAAAAAACGATCTCAGCTTCTCAGCCGAAGCGGCGCTGTTATTTTTTAATGCAGAGGCCAGGTGTGGCGTCATAACATCGAGCCCAGCCTCAGATGATCATAAAGACTCCGGCAACTATCATCTGGTCCGCTGGAAATCTGTATGGTAAACTTCCGGGGACAGGAGATCCATTCTCCGACTCACCGATCACAGCAGTGAGTCGGTAGAAGCACCGGAGGGTGGCGGAGAGAGGGGGAAGTCCCCTCTTGCTGACCAGCCGCTATAATCATTGTTATGGTGTAGGGAATCGGCGACGGAAAAAAACGATAACTGAATGATGCCTGTAGCTGCAGGCATCATTCAGATATACCCGCACAAAGCCCAGGACATCATATGACCGCCAGCCGTCGGCAAGTGGTTAAGTAAAATATCCCCAATTATAGTGCAGGTGCTCATTAGCAGATGAAAAAAGTGAAAGTGCTCAGTCTGTGTTACACACAGTCCTCAATATTGATGAGCAAGAAAAAGCCCATTAACATACAAAAGAAAAAAAGTGAAACAAATGGTGTCTTCATGCAATGTGCACTCTCTCCCTTCAGGTATGCCCTCACCTTAAGGGCTTTAAAAACAAGCCTGTAGTAAATGGTAACAGCTTAGATGGTCATCATCCATATAGTGGCTGGTTAACCTCCCTGGCGGTATTCCCGAGTCTGGCTCGGGGTGGAATTTCAGTACCACGAGCGGTAACCTCGAGCCAGACTCGGGATCGCATTGCAGGATACAGGGAGACTTACTTATCTTCTCCCCTGGATCCTGCGATGTCCTCCCCGCTGTGTGTGTGAGCTGTCCTCCGCTGGATTCACACAGTGCCCGAGTGCCGCCGAGCTACGTTTCCTGCGACGTTACGACGCAGGGGAGCGGAGATCAGCGCCAAATTCAAAAAAGTAAAAAACACACAATACACATACAGTACTGTAATCTTACAGATTACAATACTGTATAAAAAAATACACACCCCTTTTGTCCCTAGTGGTCTGTCCAGTGCCCTGCATGCACTTTTATATTATAAATACTGTTTTTTTTCTGACTGGAATTTGGAGATTGTCCATAGCAACCAAAAAGTGTCCCTTTATGTCAAAAGTGATTTTAGACCAGCTAGAAAACAGTGATAATAACTTAGAATCACTTGCAGAATTGAGCAATAGTGATTTGTGGGGAGATCCGTCATCAAACACTAAATATAATGACAGCGACAATTAGCAAATTTCAGTGTTTTTGGATTTGATTACATTATTGAATAATTTTTTATTATTATTTGTTATTATTTATAGTTATTTATTATATTATAAACTTTATCATACCCAGGATGTCTACTAGACTCTGGTTTGAATAGATTTAAGAGAGTTATTCCTAAGAATTGCAGGACTACAATATAAAACGCCAAATTTCCATGCAAAATAATTGTACCGCTTTCAGCACCTAAAATCAGAAATAATCATACCGCCAGGGAGGCTAATGGGATCTGAAAAAAGCTGCAGAAAAGCATGTAGTGTGTTTTTGCCACAATTTGCATTTTTAATCTGCCAACAAACGGCCAAAAAAAAGCATTAAAAAAAAAAAAAATGCAAAAAAGCAAATCATGGTAATCGTGTGTGTAAAAACGTACAGCAAAAAGCACACAGAACCGATCAACAGCAAACTGCATTAGTTGTGAACTGAGGCATAGTCTTTTTAAGCTGTGATCTTGGCTCCTAGCCTTGACCCTGCACATTACACCCCCTACTATTTCACCACACTTGTTACTAAACCCAGGACCCTGCATTCACTATATCAGGTCTACCACTGTACACAGAGCATGGAAATGCAATAATTTTAGTAAATATAAACTGCTAAATACCTTTTTTCAAAATGGAGTATATAGCAGTTTGGTGACTTCTATCAGTGTCTGGTTAAAGCTTGAAGGAGGAGTTTTCATTCTACTCTGACTGTACTATGAGGCTGCAGGACCTGGACAGTGCTGATCACATGTGCCCTCCCAAGAAAAAAAAAAAAAAAAAAACTTTCTAGCAACACACACCAAACTGAGCAAGTGTAGAGTGACTCCAAAGGCTCTGTACTATTAGGAGAGGGATTAGGGACAGTGGAAGAAGGGGAGGATCAGAGACAGGTCCAGTCTTTTCTGACAATCCAGAGGATTAACCTCTTAGGTTCCACAATGAGTATATTGGGCATGCTTTACTGCATATACAGACCGATTTTACGGTTGTGGGTTTAGTAACACTTTAACCGCATGCCAACCATATACTGTATATATACATAAGAAAGGATTGTGTACCTAGTACGTGATCCTGCACTTCCGGGCCTGGGGCGCACGCGCAAGTTGGCGGCCCGCTTCATTGCTGATCGGTGGGTACAGTGGACTCAATGTCCGCCAGCACCCAGCGATGCTTCAGTACACCTTCAGAATGGTGCTCTACCTATGTAAACAAGGCAGAGCGCCATTCTGTCACTACAGAAGGCATGGATCCTGTGTCTCTGCCAAGCAAGGGCCCTGATTCATGCCTTCTAGTACAAGCACCTACTCAACAGTAGTAAAGCCCTGGTCACACACGTTTAGGGCTGCAACTAACGATTATTTTCATAATCTATTAGTTGGCCGATTATTGTTTAGATTAATCGATTAATTGGTTAATAACCTTTAAAAAAAAAGTGGGTCAAATCTACGTTCATTTTCAACCACCATGATGGGAAAATTTTGAAATAGAAAACTTCTTAGTAAAAGGAATTTTCAGACATGGTACATGGTTTTTGTTTAGAAATTACATTAATTTTAAAAACAGAATGTTAAAAAAAATGTGAAAATTTAAAACTAAATTCTTTCATTCAGCGAATGTACAAAGATTTTTCGTCTGAATATTCAAATCTTAAAATTGATCCGTGTGGCCAGCATAAGGCTCGGTACACACCTATGCAGTTTGCTTTTGCTCTGTTTCTGCAGTGCTTTTTGCTGTGCGTTTAGATTTTTGTGCATGTGATTTTACTGCAATTACATTTTTTTTTTGGGCAGATTAAACAACACAAATTGCTGCAAAAACGCATTACATGCTTTTCTGCAGCTTCTCCGTTGAAATATATTGAACCAAAAAAGCACCATTTTGCTTTAAAAGTCCCTGACCCCTTCAGATGTGAACGTGTCCCATAGGAAACCATGTAAATGAGCTGTAGTGCATTTCTTCAAAAAGCACCAATAATCACATAGATGTGAACCAGGTCTAAGACGTTTAGTAACATAATGGTGTTAAAAAACCTAAAATTAGCCATTTATAGTAGAAAAAAGCAGATAATCACTACTGTAAGGGGTTCTTTTTTACTGTAGAACAGTGAAAGTAATATTTACAGTAGCAATTATTTGCTCTTTTTCTACTATAAAGGGCTCATTTTAGTTTTTTTAACCCCATTATGTTACTGGTGATTAATCGATTATGAAAATAGTAATCGATTAATTTCATAATTGATTAGTTGTCGATTAATCGATTAGTTGTTTCAGCCCTACACACGTTTAACCCTTTGATCGCCCCCGCTCCCGGCCAGTGTCATTAGTACAGTGAAAGTGCATATTTTTTTTAGCACTGATCACTGTATTAGTGTCACTGGTCCCCAAAAAGTGTCAAAAGCGTCAGTTAGTTTTACCGACTGTCCATCGCAATATCGCAGGCCAACTATAAGTCACTGTTTGCAGCCATTACTAGTAATTATATATATATATATATATATATATATATATATATCCCATGGTTTATAGACAAAGTTTTGCTTTTTTCTTTACCAAAAATATTTAGCAGAAATTAGATTTTTTTCCATTTTTATATTGGATATGTATTATAGCAGAAAGTAATAAATATTGTGTTTTTTTTTTTTTTCAAAATTAGTATTTTTTTGTTTGTTTTTAGTGCAAAAAATAAAAACCGTAGAGGTGATTAAATACCACCAAAAGAAAGCTCCTATTTGTGGGGAAAAGGACAAATTTTGTTTTGGAACAGCGTCGCACGACCGCACAATTGATATTTAAAATAACGTAGTGCCCCATCACAAAAATGACCTGGCCATGAAGGGGGTAAGGTGTAGCTAAAAGAAAAACATTTTTTTTTTTAGTTTTGGAGTGGAGATGGATTACTCATTAGGGTTTATTGTGGTTTAAGCCCCTGTTTGGAAGATTCTCCCTGTTTGTCCCGTTTACCATTATCATTGAAAAGTGAAAGTAAAAGAAAATCCCAAATTTTGGGTTGTCAGAAAAGTAAGGCCCCGTTCACACCACATCCAATTCGCAGGACATTTCAAAATACATCAATTTTAATTAGGCTCATTCACATATCTGCGGTGCATTCGCACTCCGCATTGCACAAAAAATGGGTGCGTTTTCTAGGCAGTGCGTTCCGGCTCAGGTGCGAAGTCAGGCCCATTATCTTCTATGGGTACGCATTGGATTCACAGATGTGCTCAGTTGTGAACAGGATAAAATACTGATGCAATCCTGAACTGATACTGAAGCAATCCTGAACTGATACTGAAGCAATCCTGAACTGATACTGAAGCAATCCTGAACTGATACTGAAGCAATCCTGAACTGATACTAAAGCAATCCTGAACTGATACTAAAGCAATCCTGAGCTAATACTGATCAAAAACTGACATGAAACGCTGAACTACTGAGTTTTCTCTTCGCAGAGGAAACCTGAGTTTCAATTTGCACCGAACATGTGTGAACCCAGCCTAATAGATGATCAATTTTCCAATAGGGACAGTAGTTCTGGTGACCTGGGGAGGCCCAAGGGATTATCTTAATTTGCAGCATTTCCTCTTACTTCCTGTTTTGGCTATGGGACAGGAAGTGGAGGCAAGTCTTCCCAATGGGAGAAAGATGGCAAAAAACCCTCCCTTACTTCGTCCAAAATGAAAAAATAAATAAATAAAGATTTTGCCTAGAATTTTTTCAATTCCTAGCCATTTCAGTTTCTGCTAGTCTGGACCAGGACCAGGACACGATACGAGTTTATCTTGCAATTTATGCACTTCAATGACAATGAACTCTGTCCCTGGATTTGATTGGCTCAACATGCCTCTCAGCAAATGGCTTGAAGTGTCTACTTTACAAAATGGGGTAATTGGGGGGGGGCTATCTTGACATTTCAGGGCCCCCGAAACTGTGATAGGTAGCGAGGAAGTGAAATCACCATTTTACACCCTTAGAAAGCCTGAAGGCGGTGATTGGTTTTCGGCATCCTGTGCACAGCTCGTCCCCCAAAAAGTCTCACATGTGGTATCCCCATACTCAGAAGCAGCAGCAGAATGTATTTCGGGGTGTAATTTCACATATGCCCATGGCATGTCTGAGCAATATATAATTTAGTGACAACTTTGTGCAAAAAAAAGTTTGTAATTTTCCCAAAACTTGTGGTAAAATATAAAATATTCCATGGACTGAACATGCCTCTCAGCAAATAGCTTGGGGTGTCTACTTTCCAAAATGGGGTCATTTGGGGGGGTTGTGCTATCTTAGCATTTCATGGCCTCAAAAGTGTGATAGGTAGTGAGGAGTGAAATCAAAAATCTACACCCTTAGAAATTCTGAAGTTGGTGCTTGGTTTTCGGGGTCCTGTACGCGGCTAGGCTCCCAAAAAGTCTCACACATGTGATATCCCCATACTCAGGATAAGCAGCAGAATGTATTTTGGGGTGATAATTTCACATATAACATTGGGATGTGTTAGCAATATATCATTTAGTGACAACTTTTTGTTAAATTTTTTATTTTTTTTTGGACATTTTCAATCATTTGTGACAAAAAAAAATAAAAAATTTCAATGGGCTCAACATGCCTCTCAGCAATATTCTTTGGATGTCTACTTTCCAAAATGGGGTCATTTTTTTGGGGGGGGGGGGGGGAGGGGGTGGTTGTACTGCACTGCCATTCTACCACCTCAAGAAATAAGCCAAACCAAAGACATGTGGCTGAATACATTTTGTCCTAAAGGTATGACTAAAATTACGTTTATTGGATTTTTTTATAACAAAAAGTTGATGAATAGGATTTTTATAACAGCTTACCTGTAAAATCCTTTTCTTGGAGTACATCATGGGACACAGAGCCTTAAATAATTACTTAATGGGTTATGGGTAACCTTCAGGTGTTGACACTAGTATACCCAATACAGGAAGTTGACTCCCCTGTATAACCCCTCCTCCTTCCAGGAGTACCTCAGTTTTTGTAGCCAAGCAATATACTTAAAAGAGGGGAGGGACCTCTGTGTCCTAATAATGTACTCCAAGAAAAGGCTTTTACAGGTAAGCTGTTATAAAAATCCTATTTTCTTTATCATACATCATGGGACATAGAGCCTTAAGTAATTACTTAATGGGACGTCCCATAGCAATACTACTTGAGGGAAGGGAGACGCAACCGGTAGGGCACCCCCAGACACGAGGACTTATACTGCTGCCTGCAACACACTGCACCCGAAGGCGATATCCTCATTCCTCCTTACATCCACTTGATAAAATTTGGTGACTGTATGTACTGAAGACCAAGTTGCGACCTTGCAGATCTGAGCCATGGAGGCCTGGTGACGCATTGTCCAAGAAGCACTAACCGGTCTGGTAGAGTGCGCCGTGACTTGAAAAGCGGGAATCTTACCCTTTAAATCATAAGCTTGAATAATAACCTGTCGAATCCACTTAGCGACAGTGGATTTTGACGCTGTCTGTCCTTTTTTAGGACCTTCTGTCAGAATAAACAACACATCAGTCTTACGTACCTGAGCAGTTGCCTTTAAATAGATTTTCACTGCTCTCACCACATCAAGACAATGTAGTGACTTTTCTTCCCTGGAACATGTTTTTGGAAAAAACAATGGCAGGACAATATGTTGGTTCAGGTGCAAACCTGAAACTACTTTTGGCAAAAAGCCTGGACGAGGGCATAACACCACTCTGTCCTCATGAAAAATCAAATACGTCTCTTTACTAGAAAGAGCAGCCAATTCCGAAACCCTCCTTGCTGAAGATATAGCAACCAAAAATACCAGGTTCCTTGTCAGAAGGACTAAAGGAATATGCTGCATTGTTTCAAATGGCTGTTTTTCTAACACAGACAAAACTAAATTTAAGTCCCAATGGCTCAAGGGTGCTTTAACTGGTGGATTAATCCGCATCACCCTTTGCATAAAACCCTGGACCAATGAATGCGTAGCAAGCGGTCTTTGAAATAAAATTGATATGGCTGAGACTTGGCCCTTAATAGTACTCAGGGCCAACTTCATCTTTATGCCTAACTGTAGAAAGGCAAGAATTCTGCATGTGATACATCTCTGAGGGTGCCAACCCTTGGATTCACACCAGGAAACATAAGTCTTCCAAACTCTATAATATATTATTCTGGAAGCTGGCTTCCTTGCATTAATCAAAGTTGAAATAACTGACCCGGAAAGCCTAATGCCGCGTACACACGAGCGGACTTTTCAACATCCAAAGTCCGACGGACTGATTCCGTCAGACTATTCGATCGTGTGTGGGCTGCAACGGACTTTTGATTTACCAAAGTCTGACGGACTTTAGAATATGGAACATGCTTCAAATTTTCCCGACGGAACTCCGCCGGACCCGGTCCCTTCGAAAAATTCGCTCGTGTGTATGCTATTCCGACGGACTAAAACCGACGCTAGGGCAGCTATTGGCTACTGGCTATGAACTTCCTTATTCGAGTCCAGTCGTACGTCATCACGTTCAAATCCGTCGGAGTTTAGTGTGATTGTGTGTGGCCAAGTCCGCTCAGTCGAAAAGTCCGGCAGAACTCTGGCAGAACTCTGGCAGAACTCTGGCAGAACTCTGGCAGAACTCTGGCAGAACTCTGGCAGAACTCTGGCAGAACTCTGGCAGAACTCTGGCAGAACTCTGGCAGAACTCTGGCAGAACTCTGGCAGAACTCCTTCGGAAGTCTGTCGGACATAAGTCCTCTCGTGTGTACGGGGCTTTAGTTTCTTCAGAATGTAGGTTTCAATAGCCAGGCCATTAAATTGAGCATTCTTAAAGTAGGATGGAATATCGGCCCCTGGGAAAGCGGGTCTGGCCTTAGTGGGACGGGCCATGGACCCTCCACTGCCATCTTTACAATCCCTGCGTATCATGACCTTCTGGGCCATGCTGGTGCTACCAGAATTCCCGGCTTTCTTTCCAGCATGATTCTGCAAAGAAGTCGTGGTAGCAACTAAATGGGTGGGAATGCATAGATCAGTGAGAACTGATCTCACGGGGCCACCAACGCATCTGTTCCGCATGCGAATGGAACCCTTGTCCTGGACATAAAGTTGACTAACTTCATGTTGAATCAGGACGCTAGAAGATCTACGTCCAGAGTCCCCCCTCTTTGGCAAACAGCCCAAAAGACATTGGGGTGAAGAGACCATTTCCCTGGCCATAACTGCTGGAGACTTAAGTAGTCCGCCTGCCAATTCTCGACTCCAGGAATGAAAACTGACGATAGGTATGGGACATTCTTTTCTGCCCAAGTTAGAATATGGTTCACCTCTCTCTGAGCCGATAGACTCTTGGTGCCCCCTTGGTGATTGATATAGGCCACCGCCGTGGCATTGTCGGATTGGACCCTGACAGGACAGTTATTTAACCTGGAGGTCCAGGTTTTCAAAGCCAGATACACTGCCCGAATCTCTAGGATGTTGATGGGCAGGGTTCTTTCGGATCTCGACCACTGTCCTTGGACAGTTGTTTTCTCTAGTACTGCTCCCAGCCTGGGAGGCTGGCATCTGTCATTACTACTTTCCAGATAATTGGTCTGAAGGATTTTCCATTCAGCAGATTCTGGGTTAGTAGCCACCAGCTGAGGCTTTAGGACACCCTTGGGGACAGCCGCATTGGCAAGTCCAAAGCTTGCAGTGTTTTGTTCCAAGCAGACTTTGCAACAGTCTCGAATGGAACTGTGCATAGGGAACTGCTTTGAATGAAGCTACCATCTTTCCTAACAACCCCATGTAAAGGCGAATTGTGGGATGTCTTTGACCTGACCATCCATACCAGCTCTTGTATGGAGCTGATCTTTGCCGGAGGCAAAAACACCCTGTTCTGGGCTGTGTCTATGGCCCAAACACCCCAGCTTTCTTAGCGGTTTTAAGGAAGATTTCTCTAGGTTGAGAATCCAACCCAGACTTTCCAGGTAACTGGTTGTAATGCATATATACTCTGCTCCAAGCGAGCCACTGACTGGTCTATTAACAATAGATCGTCTAGGTACGCCAAGATGGTTATGCCCTGTGCCCTCAGCCTGGCTAGAGGTGGGGCCAGTACCTTTATAAACACCTGTGGTGCTGTGGGTAGCCCAAAGGGCAAGGCTACAAACTGAAAGCGTTCTTCTACTTAAAATCACAGACATTTCTGGTGAGCAGGAAATATAGGGACATGCAGATATGCATCTCTGATGTCGATGGATGCCATGAGATCTTTTCCTTGTAGGATGGAAACTACTGACTTGATTGACTCCAAGATTGCGAAAGGAGCGGATCTTCAGGAATGGATTTAGATTCCTTAAATCTAGAATAGGTCTGACATCCCCATTTTACTTTGGTACCGTAAACAGGTTTGACTAAAACCCCAAACCTTGCTCTTTTGTGGGAATCTGTATGATTACCCCCTGAGCCAATAATCGGTCTAACGCTTGAAACAGCAACTGCTTTTTCCCTGGATCTTTGGGAACGTTTGATCCCAGGAAACGAGACGGTGGGAACTCCTGAAATTCTAGTTTCAAAGAACCTAAAGAGGAAACCGGACCAGACCAGGTCCCTTTTAATAGGGGTTCCCCTCCTTTGGACCTGTATAGTACCTATCAGGACAACTTTAGGTAATACAGCAAGATCAAAGAGAGTCCTGGTACCTAGGGTCCAGCTCTCAAAGAGAAGCGTTACAGGCAAAACCTCGTTCTTCTATGCGAGGCCTGGGTACCATCCTGCGGCTGCAGTGGCATGGATAGATCCGGTTGTGGAGGCTTTTTAAATCCAGCAAATACCTCAAGGAGCTCCTCAGAGCACATCTTCACCCGTGACCAACACCTTGGAAAAACTGAGGTACTCCCGGAAGGAGGAGGGGTTATATAGGGGAGTCAACTTCCTGTATTGGGTATTCCAGTGTCAACACCTGAAGGTGGCCCATAACCCATTTATTACTTAAAGTGATAGTAAAATCGTGGAATTTTTTTTTTCATACCTGTAAGGGAAAAAGGCATAATAAGCTAGTATGCACCGCATACTAGCTCACTATGAAATACTTACCTTCTAACAAGGCCCCGACATCTCGCCCGATACACGCCAAGGGAGCTGACATTTTCCCTCGGCGTGTCTTCCGGATATCGCGGCTCCGTCGCTGTGAGTGGCCGGAGCAGCGATATCATCACTCCCGCACATACACGTGGGAGATTTCTTTCCGGCAGGGTCTGGCATCTGCCAGGCTTCCAGCCGAGAAACCCCTGTGCGCATGCGCCACTCATTGCCAGGGGAATATCTCCTAAACCATACAGGTTTAGGAGATATTTTTTTTTACCTACAGGTAAGCCTTATTATAGACTTACCTGTAGGTAAAAGTAAAAAAATAGACTATACAACCGCTTTAAGGCTCTGTGTTCCATGATGTACGATAAAGAAATATCTTTATTTTCCAATTTTTGGTCTTTTTACGTTTATATCACAAAAAATAAAAAATAAAAATCGCAGAAGCAATCAAACACCATCAAAAGAAAGCTCTATTTGTGGGGGGAAAAAGGGACACACATTTTTTTTGGGTGCAGCACTGCATTACTGTGCAATTACCAGTTAAAACAGCGCAGTAGCAAATAAAAAGTGGTCTGGTCATTAAGGGGCCAATTCTTCCGGGGGCTGAAGTGGTTAAAGAAAGTTATCACCAGAGATCTGTTTTGAGAATTTACAATCTTAACATCTATGTATGCAAAGTCTATACACATTGTCAAAGAAACATGAGGATCCTGTGTAACCTCCAAGGAGACCTATAGCCTCAGAAGGGACTCTAGGTTTGTACCAGTTGTTTTTAGGAAACTCACTTTTTTTTTTATTTGATAAGCAAATGATTCTCTCAAAAGTGACACTGAAAAACTTTTAAATGTGGAATATTTGAAGCTTATAAACAGCAGTTCATGATAAAAAGGAGGCAGATGCTTGTTCCAAGTACTCAATTGCAGAGTGGTACTTTCAGAAAATTGCTTTTTCCAACTTTTAATAATGATGTCTCATTCTCAGGACCAATGGTTGCTTAAAGTGATTGTAAACAATAACCTTGTAAAACAGCCCATTCAGTTTAAAATAGAAACGAAAGGCAAAATTTGTATAGCTATATTAACCACTTCAGCCCCGGACCATTTTGCTGGTTAAAGACCAGACCACTTTTTGCCATTCGGCACTGCGTCGCTTTAACTGACAATTGCGCGGTCATGCGACGTGGCTCCCAAACAAAATTGACGTCCTTTTTTTCCCACAAATAGAGCTTTCTTTTGGTGGTATTAGATCACCCCTGCGGTTTTTATTTTTTGCGCTATAAACAAAAATAGAGTGACAATTTTGAAAAAAAAACGCATTATTTTTTACCTTTTGTTATAATAAATATCCGCCAAAAATATATAAAAAAACATTTTTTTCCCCCAGTTTAGGCCGATATGTATTCTTCTACATATTTATGGTAAAAAAAAAAAAAAATCGCAATAAGCGATTGATTGGTTTGTGCAAAAGTTATAGCGTTTACAAAATAGGGGATCGTTTTATGGCATTTTTATTAATCATTTTTTTTTACTAGTAATGGTGGCGATCAGCGATTTTTATTGTGACTGCGACATTATGGCGGACACATCAGACATTTTTGGGACCATTGTCATTTATACAGTAATCACTGTTCTATAAATGCAGTGATTCCTGTGTAAATGACACTGGCAGTGAAGGGGTTAACCAGTGGGTGGCAGTGTAGGGGTTAAGTGTTCCTAGGGGTGTGTTACTAACTGTGGGGGGCTGGGCTTTCATTTAGTAAACACTGATCTCTGCTCCAATCACTAGTTGCTAGGCAGAACGGGGAAATGCTGTTTACAAAGGGCATTTCTTCGTTCAGCCACCCCGCGAGAAGATCGCGGGTATGCGGGGACCCACGACCGGACTCACGGGGGTCCCGACCAGCACGCAAGCGCGCCGGCGGCGGCATGCTCGCGATGGCAGGGCGGCAAATTTAAAAGGACGTACAGGTACGCCCATTTGCCTGCCCATGCCATTCTGCCGACGTACATCGGTGTGCGCCGGTCGGGAACCGGTTAAAAAATATATATAATAGTATTTTTTGTACTCACCGTAAAATCCTTTTCTCTGTAATTCACCGACCGACATAGCCCCTCTCTAGCAAAAAGGGTTGTCAGCCCTATCACTGGAGATACTAGGCAAAGTTGTAATACAACACTTCAGAACTTTTAGTTCCGCCCAGGGGGCGGTCCCTAGGCTACAACCCCCGCAGCCTGCCCTAGCAGACTCAGTACGTCAACAAGCAGTATAACGTAAAGAGAAAAAGGAGGGGCGGGTGCTGTGTCGGTCGGTGAATTACAGAGAAAAGGATTTTACGGTGAGTACAAAAAATCCTATTTTCTCTTATATTCACCGACCGACACAGCTCCTCTCTGTAACAAAATGGGATGTCCCCAAGCAGTGCCAAATGAGGGGTGAGACAACAGCATAAAACTTCATCCACCATGGCAAGTGGGAACTAGTGAAACTCTACCCACCAAACAGTGCGTGGAAAAACCACCACAAAAATCAGGGTATCCTCAACAGGAGTGATTACCCAAAAACCGCACCAAAACTGCGGAAGTAATGCAACAGTGCATTAAAATCAGGGTATCCTCAATAGGAGTGATCACCCCCCAAAAAAAAAAAAAAAAAAAAAAAAAAAAAAAAAAAAAAACAGTACTGTGTTTTTATCGAAAAACCAGGAAAAATTATATTTTGCATTTTTAATTGCAACTACACGGTCGTCTGCAAAACTTTGCGGCCAAAACAGGCATCAGCCGATGCACTGATGTCTACCCTGGAAAATTTGTTAAAGGTTTGGACAGACGACCAAGTCGCCACCTTACACACCTGAACGATAGACGCCTGGTGTCGGAAAGCCCAACGCGTTCCGATTGCCCTCATGGAGCGGGCCGTTACCGGAAAGGGGGGAACCTGCCCCTTCAAGGCGTAAGCTTGTACTACAATCTGTCTGATCCACCTGGAAATGGTGGCCGACGAGACCGCTATACCCTTCTTGGACCAGCCACTGAAACAGTGAGTCTGACTTCCGAAAGGGAGCCGTGGCAGACAAATACACCCTAAGAGCCCGAACCACATCCAGAGTGTGAAGGGCCACATCCTTAGGATGTTTCAGCTTAGGACACAGAGAGGACAACACAATGTACTCATTGATATGAAAAAACGAGACTACGAGACTACCTCTGGTAGAAAGGATGGTTGCAGACGCAACACCACCTTATCCTTGTGGATAACCAGATAGGGTGACTTGCAAGACAAGGCTGCAGGTTCCGAAACCCTCCTGGCCGTTGCGATAGCCACAAGAAAGACTACTCTCTGGGAAAGCGTCAAAAGGGGATCTCCCTGATATTTTCAAACGGTGGTTTTTAAAGCGCCGATAACACCAGGTTCAAATCCCAAGGGGGTAACGGTGGATGCACCGGAGGGACTACATGACGAACCCCCTGAACAAAGGTACTCACTAATGAGTGAGACGTCAGCGGTCGCTGAAAAGCCAAAAGCTGAAATTTGTCCTTTAATGGTGCTCAATGCCAATTTCTGGTCTACTCCTTGCTGAAGAAACAGCGGGATCCTGGATATGGAAGCGCAGATGCCATCCTTTCTCCTCACACATGGAGATGGTATATCTCGCGAGAGGAAGATTTTCATGCTCTCAACATGGTTGGGATCCCCGATTCCGCCAAACCCCAGTTTCTCAACACCTGGCTCTCAATAGCCATGCCATTAAAACCAGCGATGGTAAAGCAGAATGGAGAATCGGACCTTAAACCAGAAGGTTCTCCCGCAACGGCAGACGACAGGGAGCGTCTGCCACCAGATGCACCATATCTGCGTACCAAGGACGCTGAGGCCAATCTGGGGCAACCAGTATTACTGGGATCCCCTCGGCTTCCACACTGCGAAGCAGGCGTGGCAACAGTCTTAGTGGAGGAAAGGCGTAGATCAGCTGGTACTGATCCCATGGAGCCACCAGCACGTCCAACACGTCTGCCCACGGATCTCTTGTCCTGGACATGAATCTTGGCACCTTCCGATTGAGATGGGAGGCCAGAAGATCCATGTCTGGTGTGCCCCACCTCAGGCACAGTGACCTGAAACCTCCGGATGCAATGCCCATTCTTCCAGGTCCAGCATCTGGCGACTCATAGTCCGCCTGCCAGTTTTCTACTCCGGGAGTGTAAATGGCCGACAGGGCCGGTACATGTCGCTCTTCCCACCGAAGTATGTGAGCGACCTCCCAAGCAGTGGCTGAGCTTCTTGTTCCCCTTTGGTGATCGACGTATGCCACCGTGGTGGCATTGTCCAATTGATCATGTGGCTAGGCACAGCCTGATTGCTCTCAATTCGAACAGATTGATCGGAAACCTGGATTCTTTCGTCGACCAGAGGCCCTGAGCCGACGGAACCCCCATCACTCCACCCCAGGCGAATAGGCTGGCATCTGGTGTGATCACTGTCCACTTCAGAGCTAGGAAAGATTTTCCTGACTAAATCACCGGGGACCTCAACCACCAGATCAGTGAGACTCTGACTGGCTCATCTGGATCTGACAATCCAGGGTCAACTGAGATTTGTCCCATTTTGACAAAATCTCCTACTGCAGGACTCTGGTATGGAACCGGGCAAACGGTACCGCCTCGAAGGAGGCCACCATGAGCCCCAGGACTCGCATGCAAAAGCGAAGCGACGACCACTGGCGGTTCATCAAGAATGTACCCGCTGATCTGAAAGTCTGCAGTTTATCTGAAGGGAGAACACTCTCGCTTCCAAAGAGTCCAGCAGCAAGCCTAGGTACTCCAGACGCTGGGTCGGCACCAACACCGACTTCTTTAGGTTCAACAGCCACCCAAATTCTTGCAGGGTCTGCATGGTGATCGCTACATCCCCCTCTAATTCCGAGGCGGAAGATGCTCTCAGGAGGAGATAGTCAAGGTATCCCGCGATCTCGATCGCACGTTGCCGCAACAATGCCAAAACTGGAGCCACCCTTGGTAAAGACTCAGGGGGCTGATGCCAGGCCAAAAGGGAGAGCCACAAACTGATAGTGGGCTTCCCCGACTGCAAATCGCAGAAACTTCTGATGCCTCAGGCATATGGGGATGTGCAGGTACGCATCCCGGACGTCTAAAGACGCCAGGAAGTCCCCTTGATGGAGTGCATCGACTACCGAGCGACCTGATTACATTCTGAACCTCTGTACTTTACCAAAGTGATTGAGGGCTTTTAGGTCCAAGATTGGACGTACCCCTTCCTTTTAGAGAACTACAAACATATTTGAGTAGAATCCCTGGAAACGTTCCGAGTCCGGAACCGGTACTACCATCCCGTGTCTCAGCAGGTCCCTTACTGCCCCCAAGAGGGCCTCCCGGCGAACCGGGGAAACGGGTATGCTGGAGGGGAAGAATCTTTTCTGTGGCCAAGAGAGGAACTCTATCTTGTAGCCGGAGGAAATCAGATCGAAAACCTATCGGTCGGACAGTCGAGAGGACCACCGGGCTGCAAGCTCACGAAGACGGCCCCCCACCAACAAGGGTGGGGGCAAACCTTCATGCGGTAACACTTTTTGTCGCAGGCTTGCTAGGCTTGCGGTGCCAGGGATGCTTTTGTCCGTCCGTGGCCATCCTGTCGGGCAGGGGACGCTTTGTCGAAGCTCCGGGCGGACGAAAAAGCCATTTATGAGTGAAAAAAATAAAAAAGGGCCCTTGCCTATGGCGTGGCTCCTTAGACTTCCTGGCATGTGGGAGTAGTGTACTCTTATCACCAGTGGCATTTTTAATAATGTCATCCAAAGCGGCTCAAAAGAGCCGGTCGCCAAGGAAGGAAAGATCCGTCAGGGCTCTGTGGGATGCCTGGTCGGCAGACCAGCATTCTAACCAGATTAGGCGCCTCAGCACCACAGCTGACACTGAAGCCCTGGATAACAATGGGAGAGTATCCAGGGACGCGTCACAGATGTACTTAAGGCCTTGCACCAGTTGGTCAGCTAGTTCCACGCAGACGGGAGAAGCCTGTTGCTCTCCCAATTCGTGATGCAAAGGTTTTGCCCACTCAGTCAGTGTCTGCGACACTAGAGCGGATGCCAGTACTGGTCGCATGGCGGACCCCACAACCGTAAACAAGGAGAGAGCCACTGCCTTGGCCTTCCTGTCCGTAGGATCCTAAAATGCAGGAGTCCCTTCTACCGGGATTGTGGTTACTTATTTAACCTGGATACTGGGGGGTCCACGACCGGAGGAGCCGACCACTTTTTGAGAAGGCTTTCCTCAAAGGGGTAACACACCGCCATGTTTTTGGGGACCGAAAAGGTCCATTGCGGTCGACCCCATTCCCTGTAAATGAACATGTCAAAATAAGTCAGATACAGGAACACCTTAGGTGAACATGCTGGCTTGCGGGACCCAAAAGGGAACGATACATCAGCAGAGGGATCTGCTGGCTTCTGAATCTTCAGGGTATCACGCACAGCTGTGATAAGTGCTCCAACAATCGCTTTGTCGCGCACGGACCCGGACGGGGACTCATCCTCACTGTCTGAACGGTCCTGGTCAGCATCATCTGATAAGGCAGAGCAGGGGTCACCAGCCGCAGCAGGGCCCGAGTCTGCATCAGAACTCTCCCCGGAGGATGGGGGGGGGGGGGGCAAGGGCCTCTTTAATGCACCTTTCTTCCCACGCACCACCTCCATCCTAGCAACAACGAATTGAGGAACGCCGTCAGGGTGTCTGCTACCTGAAGGGGACTTGGGACAGTGAAAAGTCCAACCTTCCGGCTGCCGCTGACTGGGGGGCTCCAACCAGCCGGACTGACCAACCTGAGGAGTTCTGTGCTGAATATAAAGTGATGCCTGCAGCTCCCAGGAGTTCCCAAGCGCAGAGGGGCAAAAAACAGTGTCGGCAGCAGCCGTGGAAATGAGCGCCGAAACGATCTGTACAGCATGCTCAGGCTTTAGGAAAATGGCCACCCGGCGTCCTGTACACAGACAGGAACCACAGGAAGCAAGGCTGTGAAAGCACATGTCATGCTGCTGCTAGAGAACACTGAACGAACGCCAGTGTCCTGAATAGGAGAACTGACAGAAAATGGCCGCTGAAGCCCACAGACAACCTGCTCTGCTCATACCTAAAATGGCCACCAGACATCGCCATGAGGTGAAAATAAAACACCCCCTGCAGAGTCACAGCGCTGGCAGAACACAGTAAAACCTCACAGGCACCCTCCAGGGACACCCCACACAGGACCCATGACCACCGCTATCCGTTCAGTCCCCCCATGATAGGTGAGAGTCCACAGAGAGACCCTGCATAGGTTACACACACTGCTCAGCAGACACATGCAGCGACCGCCCCAGAGGGGGGATAGAGGGAAGATAGGGACAGGGGAGGAGGAGAGGGAGATGAGGTGGCCCCCAAATCAATCTCCCAGGGAATGCCCAGCTGCTCAGCCCCACTAAAGCAGAGAGAGATGTACTTACCAGTCCTGAAGAACTGGGAGACATTCCATTACAGACCCACTCACTGATCAGTACAAGGTGGCTGTTGGCCTTAGCATACTGTGAGCCAGACATCAGTAGCCCGATCATATGTATTCCCCGGAGCATAAAAGCTCACCGACCACCTCTGGAGCCGAGGTAGGTAGTGACCTGCCGAGCCGTAGCTGCGACCTGCACACGCTCGATGGCCAGACTGGGGAGACTACAAGGATAAGTGAACCAGCCTGTCACCCAGCCGGCAGTTGATAGAAGATCACAGGATCATTCATCTTGCGTGCAAAGCTTCTGCATCAAAAAACACAGACCTATGGACCCGCAGGGTTCCTAGGTGCATCTCCTTCACTAGGCAAAATAAAACGGAGTCTGGTAGGGCAGGCTGTGGGGGTTGTAGCCTAGGGACCGCCCCCTGGGCAGAACTAAAAGTTCTGAAGTGTTGTATTACAACTTTGCCTAGTATCTCTGGTGATAGGGCTGATAACCCATTTTGTTACAGAGAGAAGCTGTGTCGGTCAGAGAATGTAAGAGAAATATTTTTTTTCCTTTTCTATAAGTGATCACATTCCCTCTGCTCTCAGCTGCATAAGAGCTGGGGGAGGAAAAGCAGCAGTACACTAGTCTTCCCTGTGAAAGGATGTACCAGGACAAGTCTGATCATTGGAATAGAGCTCACTGAGTTCCCATCCTGCTTAGTGTGGACAGCTTTTAATATGAAAGCAGAGAGACTGGCAGGAACACCAGGGATTTCACACTAAGGAAGCAATACAAAGAGTACAAGATAATTTTTCATATAAGTACATGGTACAGTAGTTACATTTCAGGAATATGTAATGTTGGGGTAACAAACACTTTAAAAGTATTCATAAAAAAAAAAAAGACGACTTCTATGGCTTCCATTGTTGATACGGCTCTTGGTTTAGTAATGACGAAACACCAGTCAACACTTTATTTTTTTTTAAAGTTATGGATAGAATCAGGAGAAATTTGAATTTTTGTCCCCGTTGATGAGATTTTCCTCACACTCTATTCTTTCAGGCACCAGAACAGGAAGTGAACACAATATCTCCCCAATAAAGACACAAGCAGCATTAGTAAAAACAGAAGCAAAATGCTGGCAGAGATCATACCCATCCCCACATTACAGGAAAAATAGGATTTTTAGTACTCACCGTAAAATCCTTTTCTCTGTAAATCATCGACCGACACAGCTCCTCTCTTAGCCATTGGGTTGTTACGCCCACCTTTAGGAGAATACTAGGCACTACATGTTATGCAACACACAGAACTTTCCAGTTCCGCCCAGGGGTGGTCCCTTAGGTAACAACCCTCCTGCTTGCCATGCAGTCATCAGTACGTCAACAAGCAGTATAACATAAAGAGAAAAAGGAGGGGCGGGTGCTGTGTCGGTCGTTGAATTGCCGTAAAATCCTTTTCTCTGTGAGTACAAAAAATTATATTTTCTCATATATTCACAGACCAACACAGCTCCTCTCTTAGCCATTGGGACGTCCCCAAGCAGTGCCAAACGAGGGGTGGGAAAACAGCATAAAAAACTTCATCCACCATGGCAAGTGGGAACTAGTGAAACTTTACCCACAAAAAAAGTGCGTAGAAGAATCCACCACAAAACCAGGGTACCCTCAAAAGGAGCGACTGCCCACAACCGCACCAAAACCTGCGGAATGTAATGCAAGAGTGCATTATGTCAACGGTACTGCATTTTTTTATAGAAAAACCAGGAAAAGGAAAAATATTGCATACTCAATTGCAACTATACGGCTGCCTGCAAAACTTTGTGGCCAAAACAGGCATCAGCCAATGCACCGACGCCTACCTTGTAGAACTTGGTAAACGCGTGGACAGATGACCAGGTCGCTGCTTTACACACTTGAGCGACAGATGCTTGGTGTCAGAAGGCCTAAGACGTTCCGATTGCCCTTGTGGAGTGGCCCGTAACCGGAAAGGGGGGCACCTGCCCCTTCAAGGCGTTGGCTTGTACTACAATCTGTCTGATCCACCTGGAAATGGTGGCTGGCGAGACCGCCATGCCTTTCTTTGGACCAGTCACAAAAAACAAACAGTGAGTCTGACTTTCGAAAGGGAGCCATGGCAGACAAATACACCTTCAGAGCCTGAACCACGTCCAGAGCATGACGGGCCACCTCCTTAGGATGTGTCGGCTTAGGACACAGAGATGGTAATACAATGTCCTCATTGATATGAAAAGACAAGACCACTTTCGGCAGAAAAGACGGTTGCAGACGCAACACCACTTTATCCTTGTGAATAACCAGATAGGGCGACTTGCAAGACAAGGCCGCCAGTTCCGAAAAAACCCTCCTGGCTGACATGATGGCCACTAGAAAGACCATTTTCTGGGAAAGGGTCAACAGGGGAATCTCCCTAATATTTTGAAAAGCGGTTTCTGAACCGCCGATAACACCAGGTTCAGATCCCACGGTTGTAATGGTGGACACACCGGAGGGACTACATGTCGCACCCCTTGAACAAAGATACTCACTAATGAGTGAGACGCCAGGGGTCGTTGAAAAAAAAGACAGCCAAAGCTATTTGCCCCTTAATGGTGCTTAACGCCAATTTCTGGTCTACTTCTTGCTGAAGAAACAGCAGGATCCTGGATATAGAAAAGGAGCGGCCGATGCCATCCTTTCTCCTCACACATGGAGATGTAAGCCTTCCAGGTACGATGATATATCTTCCGAGAAGAAGATTTCCGTGCTCTCAAAATAGTAGGGATCACAGAGTCCGACAGACCCTGGTTCCTCAACACCTGCCTCTCAATAGCCATGCCGTTAAAGCAGGATGGAGAATCGGACCCTGAGACAGAAGGTCCTCTCGTAACGGTAGTCGCCATGGGGCGTCTGCCACCAGGCGCACTAGGTCTGCGTACCAAGGCCGCTGAGGCCAATCTGGGGTGACCAGAACTACTGGGATCCCCGCGGAGCAGACGTGGTTAAAGCTTCAGAGGAGGAAAGGCGTAGATCAGCTGGTACTGATCCCAGGGAGCCACCAGCGCATCTGCCCACGGATCCCTTGTCCTGGACACGAATCTCGGCACCTTCCGATTAAGACAGGAGGCCAGAAGATCCACGTCTGGTGTGCCCCACCGCAGGCATAGCAGCCTGAACACCTCCGGAGGCAACGTCCATTCTCCTGGGTCCAGCATCTGGTGACTTAGATAGGCCGCCTGCCAGTTCTCCACTCCCGGAATGTAAATGGCCGACAGGGCAGGTACATGTTGCTCTGCCCACCGAAGTATGTGAGCGACCTCCCATGTGGCAGCTGAGCTTCTTGTTCCTCCTTGGTCATTGACGTATGACACCGCAGTGTCGTTGTCTGACTGGATCCTGATCGGACACCCTTGCAGTCTAATCAACCATGTGGAGAGGCATAGCCTGATCACTCTTAGCTCGAGCAGATTGGTCGACAGGAGGAATCCAAGTTGCCGATCAGAGGCCCTGAGCCGACTGAACCCTTATTACTCCACCCAAGCCGTTGTGATCACTGTCCATCTCAGAGGCAGGAACAACTTCCCAGACTGAAGCACCGGGGACCTCAGCCACCAGATCAGTGAATCTCTGACTAACTGGCTTACCTGGATCTATCGATCTAGGGACAACGGAGATTTGTCCCACTTTGTCAAAATCTCCTTCTGCAGAACTCTGGTGTGGAACTGGGCATACGGTACTGCCTCGAAGGAGGCCACCATGAGTCCCAGGACTCGCATGCAGAAGCGAAGCGACGACCACTCGCTGTTCATCAGCAGTTTTACTGCGGCTCAGAGTCTGCAGCTTGTCTGAAGGGAGAAAAACTCTTCCTTTCCTGGAGTCCAGCAGCAAGCCTAGGTACTCCAAACGCTGGGATTGTACTACCACCAACTTCTTTAGGTTTAACAGCCACCCAAATTCTTGCAGTGTCTGTATTGTGATCGCCACATCCTCCTCCAATTCTGAGGCGGAAGATGCTCTCAGGAGAAGATAGTCTAGATATTACACCATCGTGATCCCACGTTGCCGTAGCAACGCCTAAACTGGAGACAATACCTTGGAAAAGACTCGGGGGGCTGATGCCAAACCAAAAGGGAGAGCTACAAACTAGTAGTGGGCTTCCCAGACTGAAAACCGCAGAAACTTTTGATGCCGGAGGCATATGGGTATGTGCAGGTACGAATCCTGGATGTCCAAGGATTGCCAGGGAGTCTCCTTGATGGAGTGCAGCGACTACTGAGTGAACTGATTCCATTCTGAACCTCTGCACTTGATTGAAGGCTTTTAGATCCATGATTGGACGTACCCCTTCCTTCTTGGGAGCTACAAACAGGTTTGAGTAGAACCCCTGGAAACATTCCGATTCCCAAACAGGTACAATAACCCCACGATTCAGCAGGTCCCTTACTGCCCCCAAGAGGGCCTCCCGGCGAGCCGGAGAAACAGGTATGCTGGAGGGGCAGAATCTGTTTGGCGGCCAAGAGAGAAACTATTTTGTAGCCATAGGAAATCAGATCGCAGACCCATTGGTCGGACAGCCGAGAGGACCACCGGTCTGCAAACTCCTGAAGGCGACCCCCCACCCGAGTCATGGGTGGGGGCAAACCTTCATGGGGTAGCACTTTTGTTCGCAGGCTTGTGGTTCCAGGGACGTTTCTGTCCTTCTGTGGTCCCCGTCGGGCTGGGGACGTTTAGCTGAAGCTCCGGGTGGACAAAAAAGCCGCTTATGAGGGCCCTTGGCTACGGCATGGCTCCTTAGCGTTCCTGGCCTGTGGGAGTAGAGTACTCTTACCACCTGTGGCATTCTTAATGTCATCCAAGGAGGCTCCAAAGAGCCGGTCGCCAAGGAAGAGAATATACGCCAGGGCTTTTTTTTAGATGCCTGGTCAGCAGACCAACCAAATCAGGCGCCTCAGCACCACTGCTGACACTGAAGCCCTGGATAACAGAGGGAGAGTATCCAGGGCCACATCACAAACGTACATCAGGCCTTGCACTAATTGGTCTGCTAATTCCATGCAGACAGGAGAAGCATGTTCTCCCAATTCACGGTGCAACAGTTAGTGTCTGCGGCACAAGTGCGGATGCCAGTACTGGTTGTACGGCTGACTCCACAACTGTAAACAAAGAACGAGCCACTGCCTCGGCCTTCCAGTCCATGGGATCCTTAAATGCAGGAGTCCTCTCTACAGGGATCATGGTTACTTTGTTTAACCTGGATACTGGGGGGTCCAGGACCGGAGGAGCCGACCACTTTTGATAAGTCAGATCCGGGAACACCTTAAGGGAACGGGATGGCTTACGGGACCCAAAACGGACTGCTACCTCAGCAGAGGAATCTGCCGGCTCCTGAATCTTCAGGGTATCATGCACAGCTGTGATAAGAGCGCCAACAAGCGCTTTGTCACGCACGGACCGGGATTCATCCTCTCTTTCCGAACGGTCCTGGTCAGCGTCATCTGACACGAACAGGGGTCACCAGCCTCAGCGGGGCCTGAGTCTGCGTCAGAGCTCTCTAATGAGGATGGGGGGGGGGGCAGGGGCCACTTTTTAGCACCGTTGCACCCACACACTGCCTCCATCTCGGCAATGAACGAATTGAGGACCGCCGACAAGGTGTCCAAGGGCACTTTGCAATCCGCAGACGACCCAGTTGCAATTGCCTGGATTTCGGGGGAAGAAACGCCAGTTTCTGAAGCCATGCTGACCCTACCCCTGTCTGCCACCTGAAGGGGACTTAGGACAGCGACATTCCCACCCACCTCACTGCTGCAGGCTGAGGGGCTCTTTCCCGCAGGATTCACCGCCCTGAGGGGTTCTGTGCTATCCAGCAGGTAGTGCCTGTAGTCTATGTTGGCTCCCAGATGAATCAACTCTATGTCAGTGGAAGCAGCTGCTAATGGCGCTGAAACCGCTCTGTAGTGTGCTCAGGCTCAAAGAAAATGGCCGCCCGTGTCCAGCATAAGGACATAAAGCACAGGGAGAATGGCCGTAAGAGAAAATGGCCGCCGGCGTCCATTATAAGAACAAATCACAGGGAAAATGGCCGCCGAAACCCAGGAGAGCATGCTGCCCTTGTCCACACCTAAGATGGCCACTGTATGCAAAGCCATGAGGGACAGAGGAACAATGGCGGTGAACACAGCACTGCACAGGACACAAGCAGAGCCTCACAGGCACCTTCCAGGGACACGAAAAACAGGACCCAGGACACAGCCAGCCAGCACAACCCCCCTCCCAGGTGAGACCTCCCCGGAGAGCCCCTGCGCAGACACACACACACCGCTCTGCAGCATCCCCCACAGGGAGGGGGGAGGGAGAAAGGGACAGGGAGAGAAGAGAGGGAGGTGAGGGACCCCTGAATCGACCTCCCAGGGAATGCCTAGCTGCCCAGCCCCACTGAGGCAGGGAGAGCTGTACTTACCAGTCCTGAAAAGCTGGGAGACATTCCATTACAGACCCACTCATTGATCAGTACAGGGTGGCTGTTGGCCCAGCACACTGTGACGCAGACATCAGTAACCCGGTCATATGTGTGCCCCGGACCATAAAAGCTCACCAACCACCTCTGGAGCGAAGGTTTCGTCGTGGCCGACCCAGCGCGGAGCTCTGGCCTGCACACGCTCGATGGCCGGACTGGGGAGACTACAAGGATAAGGGTATCTAGCCTGTCACCCAGCCGGCTGTTGATAGCAGATCACAGGATCTATCATCTTGTGCAAAAAAGCCATGCTTCTGCAGAAAAAACACGGACCGATGGGCCCGTCAGGGTTCCTAGGTCCTTCTCCGTCACTAGGCAAAATAAAATGGATGACTGCATGGCAGGCTGGAGGGTTGTTACCTAATGGACCGCCCTGGGCGGAACTGGAAAGTTCTGTGTGTTACATAACATGTAATGCCTAGTATTCTCCTAAAGGTGTACGTAACAACCCAATGGCTAAGAGAGGAGCTGTGTTTGTTGGTGAATATAAGAGAAATGTGTTTTTACTGCAGTCTGTATTCATATCGGGGAGCTTCTCCACACTTCCTATTCTGTTTAATACCAATAAAATATAAATAAAATATACATAAAGTCAAAAGAAGTCCTTCAAATGAGGACACAAAAGTAAACTCCTCACTCTACCAAAAGCTAAAAAAATAATAAATAATATATATCTATATCTATATATATCTATATATATCTATATATATCTATATATTGTAACCACATAGTTACATAAAGAAATCAAAATGACTGGAGGTTGGGACTTTAAATGAAGCAGGCAGGTGTAAAACATTTACATTTATTGGAAAATCAATGGTAAGTTGCATGAGGGTAGTCATGAGTACATCAAGAAGACCAATATATTCCATTCAATGGATAAACATACAGCAATAACAATTGACCACAAAAATACAAATCACATATTACAAGTGATCATTAGGTAAGTAAAACATATGGTTGGCATAAAACATGGCATATAGTAGCTCTATGCATTTCGTGGATTCATCCACTCTTCAGGAGCATGCACGTGGAAAACTGAATGCTGTAGTATAATAACAAATAATATCTGTAAGGTCTGGCCATTGTCTGTATCTATGCAGTAGCAATGTGCCAAAATGTGACCAATATATTCCATTCAATGGATAAACATACAGCAATAACAATTGACCACAAAAATACAAATCACATATTACAAGTGATCATTAGGTAAGTAAAACATATGGTTGGCATAAAACATGGCATATAGTAGCTCTATGCATTTCGTGGATTCATCCACTCTTCAGGAGCATGCACGTGGAAAACTGAATGCTGTAGTATAATAACAAATAATATCTGTAAGGTCTGGCCCTGTCACGGGAAATAGAGGTTGAAATAAAGTAATTAGAAGTAATATTGGCTAGGATAAACCCCCCAAAAACCACTCTCAAAAGTACTTACATTGTCTGTATCTATGCAGTAGCAATGTGCCAAAATGAATCAGAATAACCCCATATGGGTATCAGGTACAGATATTATTTGTTATTATACTACAGCATTCAGTTTTCCACGTGCATGCTCCTGAAGAGTGGATGAATCCACGAAATGCATAGAGCTACTATATGCCATGTTTTATGCCAACCATATGTTTTACTTACCTAATGATCACTTGTAATATGTGATTTGTATTTTTGTGGTCAATTGTTATTGCTGTATGTTTATCCATTGAATGGAATATATTGGTCTTCTTGATGTACTCATGACTACCCTCATGCAACTTACCATTGATTTTCCAATAAATGTAAATGTTTTACACCTGCCTGCTTCATTTAAAGTCCCAACCTCCAGTCATTTTGATTTCTTTATTCAAATAGGGATGGAGGCAACTGACCTTACCCGGTCACCGCCTCATTTAAAGTCCCAATGTTCTCTTTTTCTTCCACATAGTTACATAGTAGGTGAGGTTGGAAAAAAAAAAAAAAGACACAAGTCCAACCAATGTGTGTGATTATATGTCAGTAGTATATTGTATATCCCTGTATGTTGTAGTCGTTCAGGTGCTTATCTAATAGTTTTTTGACACTATCAATGCTCCCCGCTGAAACCACCACCTGTGGAAGGGAATTCCACATCCTTGCCGCTCTTACGGTAAAGAACCCTCTATGCAGTCTAAGGTTAAACCTCATTTCTTCTTTTAATGGGGTGGCCACGTGTCTTTTTAACCCCTTGCCTACTGCCTCACGCCGCTATATGTCGGTAGAAGGGCACGTACAGACATATTAACGTACCTGTACGTTGCCCTTTAAGACACGGCATTGTGGGTGCGCACGCGTGCCACCGTGAGCTCAGTGATTGTGGAGAGGAAGAACGGGAAAATGCTGATGTAAACCAGCATTTCCCCATTCTTCCTAGTGACAGGACACTGATCACAGCTCCCTGTGATCGTGAGCAGTGATCAGTGTCGTGTCACGCGTAGCCCATACCCCCTACAGTTAGAACACATCCTTAGGACACACTTAGCCCCTGCCATGCCCCCTACTGGTTAACCCCTTCCCTGCCAGTCACATTTACACAGTAATCGCTGTATAAATGTGAATGGTCCCCTTAATAGCACCAAAAGCGTCCGATCCATCCACCATAATGTCGCAGTAACGATAAAAATAGCAGATGGAATAGAAGAATACGTATTGGCCTAAACTGAGGGAAAATGAATGGAATTTCCGTTTCGACCTCTAAGTCATCAACAGGGGACTTAGAGGTTGAAACGCGTAGGGCCAGAAGTTTGCTCCCCACGTTGCAATTATTCTTTGTTTTTATGTATCACGTGATTTAAAAAAAATTTTTTAGTTCTGTGTATCACAATTCTTTAATAAACCATCATTGGTTGTATTTCACCATGCGAGGCGTTTTTTATGGTTTTGCCCCTTTTATGGTGAACCCTCACGAGACTTCTGGCACCATATTCCACAGCAACACATGGTACGGAAATTCCATTCAGCTTTTTCATCTGGATATCTTAAGGAATCTCGAGAAATAAATATCATCTGGCCGGTGTATTGGGGTGAGTGGCTGGAGCCCTCCCATAAGCTCGTAAGACACACTACTATAAGGTGGATGTGTCCAACCTATCCGGTAAGAGTACCTACCTTCTCTAATTTGTGTAGAACCCATTCTCAAGAGGTCTGAAGCCTCAGAACGTCACGAGTCATTTAGCTTTGAATACCATCTGATGACTTTATAAAGTCCCAGACGCATCTGAGCGATTAATTTTTGGACTATTTACACATAATTTGTGGACTTTCTCATCACTATTATTTGTTTGTTTGCTAGAAATATATCTTTTCACTTATTGAGATAGGTGCCTTTAAGCGCTGCACTGATTTGTATATATTAATCTGGACTTGGTTTGTTTGTGTGCTAGCGGCTGGGCTGTGTTTTTCAAAAAAATATTGCAGTTTCACTACTTTTGTATTTTGAATTAGCACGGTGTTTTCCATTTTTTTTTCTTTTGGTTAATAGATTGGTTTGGCAAGAACGATTCTTCATGAATCCATGCCGATTACTGCTAATAACGTTTTCATTACTAAAATCTTGTATATAGTCCCTTATCATCCCCTCCAGGAGCTTGCATACAACTGATATTAGGCTAACTGGTCTAATTCCCAGGTTTGTATTTTGGCCCTTTTTTAAATATAGGCGCTACACTGGCTTTTCTCTAATCAGATAGTACCATTCCAGTTAGTAGACTGTCAGTACAAATTAGGAACAATGGTAAGGCAATTACTTGACCGAGTTCACCAAGGACCCTCGGGTGTAAGCAATCTGGTCCCGGTGACTTCCAAGTCTATCTCTAATTCTGTCCTCTGTTAGCCATGAGGGTGCTTCCTGTGATGTGTCATGAGGATAAACACCACAGTTTTGGTTACTGAAGCCCCCCAATTCCCTTGTGAAGACTGAGGAGGAAAATAAAAATAAATTCAATAACCAGATGCCCTTCCTCATTCTTTATGGGGCCAATATGGTCTGTCCTCCCTCTATTACTGTTTAGACTTAAATAATTTCTTGGGATTTTTTTGCTCTCCTCTACTATGTCTCTTTCGTGTTCTATCTTGGCCAACCTAATGGCACCCTCACATTTCTTGTTGTATTCTTTGTAATGTCTGAATGCTGATGATCCCTCATCCTTGTATTTTTTTGAAGGCCTTCTCCTTTGCATTTATATGCATTTTTACATTGGAGTTAAGCCATCAAGGAAATTTGTTACCTCTTTTAAATTCCTTTCCCAATAAGATGCATTGGCATCCTATTTAATATGCTCTTAAAGCAAACCCATCTCTCCTCCGTGTTCTTTGTTCCCAAGATTCTATCCCAATTTTTATATCATCTAGCAAGGTTCGTAGTTTAGGGAAGTTGGCTCTTTTTTGAAATTCAGTGTTCATTTGTATTCCCCTTATGTTTCCAATTTGTGTGATTTATACTGAAGCTAACTGACCTTGAACTGGCGAGCCTTAGACAAATGCGCGATTCCTTCCACCCAGTCTATGTCTGGATAATTAAAATCCCCCATTATGACATTTCCCATCCTTGCTGCTAATCCAGACTGTGATAGGAGATCGGTCTCCCCCTCCTCCCTTTGGTTAGGGGGCCTATAGCATACTCCCAGTATTATTTTCCCCTTAGTTTCATCCCTTTGGAGCTCTACCCAGAAGTATTCCACCTTCTTCCTAGCTCCCTTAGTGAGGTCATCTCTCACTCTCACTTGTACATTATTCTTAATATACAGGCATACCTCTCCCCCTTTTTTACCCTCTCTATCCCAGCAATAAAGGGAATACCCTTGAATGGTTGCCAGCCAATCATGAGAGCTGTTGAACCAAGTCTCTGAAATTCCCACAAAATTTAAATCCTCCTTGTACAACAATATCTATAGTTCTCCCATCTTGTCAGCCAGGCAACTGGCATTTGCAAACATGCCACATAGTTTAGACCGGTCACATACTGTCCTCTTATTGGGCGTTCCAGGATTGCAAATAGGACTAGTTACTATACTTACCTTGGGTTAGTGTGCTTAAGTCAACCTACCAACTAATGCCCCCAATACTAGCCTCTGGAATATGTTCTGTGCTGACTATCTCTACCTCTGGACCCTCCCTCTGTCGCCTAGTTTAAAAGCCCCATCTTCACCCTTCTCATTTAGGTGCAGTCCTTCCCTTCTATAGAATTGGTGACCGACTGAGAAGTTAGCCCAGTTCTCCAAGAACCCAAACGCCTCCTTACTACACCAGCTCCTCAGCCACTTGTTTACTTCCCTAATCTCCCTCTCTGATGTGGCTCAAGGTACCAGTAGTATTTCTGAGAATTTTACCTTGGAGGTCCTTTTCCTCATTTAAGCTAAGTCCCTAAAATCGTTCTTTAGGACACTCCATCTGCCTCTGACTTTGTCATTGGTGCTAATGTGCACCATGACAGCCGGGTCTTCCCCAGACCCTCCCAGTAATCTGTCCACCAGATCTGTGATGTGCCGAACCCAGGCTCTCAGTAGACAGCATACAGTTCGGTGCTTCAGGTCTTTGTGAAAGATTGCCCTCTCTGTCTTAAGAATAAAGACCCCTACCACCAGAACATGTCTTTCCTTTCCCTTCGCTTCCCCCCCACTCTCACTGGAGGACCACATATCCCATATCGTCTCAACTTTTGTTGGGCAGTTGAAAAAAAGCTGAAAAATTATTTTGCTCTAGTTAAGTGCAAAGTAAAGGCATAATGTGCTAGTATGCATTGCATACTAGCACATTATGTGAAACTTACCTGCAAACAAAGCTGATGCGTTATCACCACTGGAGAACACATGCATCTTCACCTGTCTTCCTTCTGGGTCCAGGGACTCAGACTGTGTGACTGGCCAGAGCCACATGATGCGTCTCCCACGAATGCACGGGGGAGCCGCTGTTCAAAGCACAGGAATCTGAAGGAACAGCACGGTGACTGTTCCTTCAAAGCGCATGCGCCGATCACATCGGCTGAATATACAGCAAATTTCTCCTAAATGGTGCACGTTTAGGAGATATTTACAGTACCTATAGGTAAACCTTATTATAGGCTTACCTATAGATACAATTAATGAATGGGAGTTTACAACCACTTTAATTAGTCCAGTTATTTGATATCTTGTCACTGCCAGCTTCGCACCATTATGAGCAAGATTTCCAAAACCATATATAAATTGTGAATAGTTTACTCACCCACATAAAGTGTACAGTTAGAGTGCACTAGGTTCTCAGTCCACAGTCGGCAGCTCTCACTCTCTGTCAGTGACTCCACTCCATAACAATACTGGTAATCCATCTTGGTGAGCACAAAAACAGGAGTTTGCTAAGAGAAAACAGAAATCCTAAGTCACCAAACAAGAAATAATCAGCAAAATGAGAGATAAAAACAGAATAAAAAGAAGCAGCACAAAAAAACATCAAACTTGTTGCTGCTAGTCATAGCATAACCTTCCTAATTCACATTACAGTGCCAAACCTTCCAGCACACTTTAGCACTGGTGACCTCGCCTTCCCAAGTACAAAAAGGGATAATCTCGAAAAAAAATAAAAATAAGATGGAGTTGAGTGTAGAATTGGTCACAGCTTAAAGTTATATTAAACCCTCAGAATCAATACTACACCTTGAATATACTCCCACTGCTCCAACTCCTAAAAGAGAAATGCCAGTCCTGGTCTGGACTCCCACTAAATTTACTTGGCCAAATAAGTATTCTTAAAATGATTATACTACCCAAATTCAATTATTTTTTCCGGAACAGTCCAGTCTGGATACCAACAGCTTTCTTCAGGGAGGTGGATAGCTGCATCACTTCATCTTATAGCATGGATCCGTTCCGAGACTGGCGAAATCCACGTTAGACTTACCAACTCATCTTGGGGGGCTGGCCCTCCCAAATTTCCAGATCTATTACTGGGCAGCGATGTTGGTCACAACATACTGGTGGTTCGAGGCAACACATACGCATGCAGCGGTTTGCGTGGAGGTGACCAAACTAGGTTCACTGCAGGATCTACAAAATTTTGTGTATAGGGGGGGTAGGGGCATATGAGGATCTTCCCACTCCGACTAAGTCGACGATCAGAGTGTGGATTATGGCCAGAAGTAGATTCTCCCAGACGGAGCGCTGGTCCCCGGTCCAGCATCTCTGGGGAAATCCTAACTTACCACACTTTAGATCGATACCAGACCCTCAGGTGTGGGCGAGATTGGGCATTAAGACACTGAGGGACATTATACCTGAGGGTGCCTTATACCTTATAACTATACCGGAAGTGACGAGTGCGCCTCAATCCCTGCGTTTCAGCGAGCGGTGGAAAGGCAGGATACAGCGAAAACGTTCGTTCCTCCTCGAGCACAACTGAACCAATGGGATAAGGCACAGTACTTTTCAATGCTTAAATACTTTGTTTATTTGGTACGCATATATATGTTGGGTTTTGTTTTGTCTAATAAATAGTGTTAAACAATATCACACTATGTTTGGGCATCTTTGCTTTTTTATATGAGAAAACTGGATTCCAACAAGAGAGACATCTAGTGGCCATAAGAAGCATTGCTGATTGGCAGTTTAAAGGCTTTTTTGATCTTGGTGTTCGGTGAGTGCATCCCCAAAGGGGATCGTGTGTGCCCCACAAGTGGTGAACTTTTATGGTGGAAGCTGCAGTTTAATCACAACAGAGAACGGATAAAATAAGCACCTTCTATTCTGGACACTGATCAAAATTTTAATGAACTCACCTTATATAAAAAATCTTTTTAGAGTGTGCATGCGCTGCCATATATGAAAAAGTGGACTTCTTTTTAAAGTTACGATTTTTTGTATATTTCTTATATTTCTGTGTTTTAAAAAAGCAGCAGCTAAAGAGTGGATATTCTACGTCAGTAGAGTACCACTTTAAAAATTACAATCTTTATTTAATATTATTTTCTTATTTTGCATACTGGTTTCCTAAAGCGCAGAGTGGTGTACTATTTAGGCAGGCACTTATAGTAATTTTATAGTACACTCTTGCATATTGTTTTAACTAGAAGATATGCCTTACCGGGATGGATGTACTTTCGCTATATCCAATTTCGGCATGCAGCAAGGGCCCAATTCCATACACCTCCAATGTTACAATTAGAACCGGTAAAGGACCCCCTGTCCTCTGAAGACCTAAGGAAGCCTCTCTCTGCACTTTATGGAACTTTGCTGGCCAAAGACTCCCAAAAATTGGACAGGCTATGGGAAAAATGGAAAGCCGACATACCGGCACTGGAGAGGGAGGATTGGGAGGACTGTCTGGAGCGGGGCCTTAAGTTGGTAATTTCTGCAGGAGATAAGCTCACAAACAAAATTTTCTTCCTCCATAGAGTATACTTCACCCCAATTCATATGGTCAGAATATTTCCTGATAGAGACCCTCATTGCCCTCAATGTCAGACACAGTTGGGTACCTATCTCCATATGTTCTGGGAGTGTCCCATGCTGTCCATATATTGGGTAGGTGTTTTTGAACAACTAAACGTTCATCTTGAACTCTCAGTCCCTATGACACCTGAATTAGCTTTATTAGGGGTTCATGACGATGACCAAAGGCCATATCACAGTAAATTATTAATTTCATATCTTTTGTTATGCCAAAAAATAAATATTATGTAAGTGGACCTCATCTAGCCCGCCGGTTGTATCCATCTGGGAAGCCAAAGTTAATGCCGCTCTTCCCCTCTACAAACTGATATAGATTAGTCGTGGATGCCCCTGGAAATTCGACAAGGTGTGGTTGCCATGGACAGCTTTATAAACAGTTGAATGGTCTGGGCCTCCTTTTCCTTGCCTTCCTCCCCCACCATCAATTTTTTTTCTCTCTTTTCCCCTTTTGCTCCCCCTCCTCTCCCTGCCCCCTCCTCCTCTCATCCAAGGGATTTAACATCTGATTAGTTGTTTTGATTACAGAGTAGCTTACCCTCTCCTGTACAGACCTATTATACTGAAGAATGGATATTGACCTTGATACATGTGAAATGTCTGCACTGCACAAATGTCTGTACTGTTTGTACTCACTATGCTAAAGTCATTCCTGTGATGTAGTACTGTATACTTTCCTCCAATAAAGCACTCCTGATTTTTTTTTTTTTTTTTTTTTTTTTAAACAAAGAAAAGTACCTGGGCAAATTTCTTAACGAAAGATTGGATCATCTGGAAAAAGGTATGATTGAAACCAAAAAGGACAAAATGCTTAGAGATATACTGGTCTATGACACTAACACAGTGGGGGTTATTTACTAAATATTTTGCGTTTCCACGCATATACTGGGGTTGATTTACTAAAGGCAAATCCACTTTGCACTACAAGTGTAAAGAAACATTAATGCAGATACAGATTCTCGATGTGACATGGTTGTGACACAGCTAGTACATGAAGTAGGCAGTGACCATTTACAACAAAGCTTTAGGGAATGTTGTGCCCTGGGTGAATTGGAGGGAGGAGCTGTTGCTAGTATCAATGTTTATCTTACAGAGGTATCTCATACATATCTGACCTCTACGACAATGACAAACCCAAAACGTTCCCCACGCTGCAGAAGGACTACCAGATCCCTAGTTCGGACATATTTGTGTACATTCGTACTCTACTTTGCCTACACACCCTTAAAGCGAGGACGTGCACTCTACCCCAAAATGCCTGGATTTTAAATCACTTCATACATATATGAAGGGCATAACAATGTTTTACAATCTCCTCCAGTCTAAGAATACAATGACAAGCTCCACCGCATTCAACAGATGGGAAAGAGACCTGAACCAAACCTTCACTCTAGACCAATGGGGAAAGGCGGGTCAATCCACCTATAAAGCCACCAGCTGTTCCACTCTTTGAGAACTAGCGTACAAATTAACTTACCGTTGGTACCAAACACCCGACAGGCTATCCAAATCTGACCCTACAACTGACAACTCCTATTGGAGGAACTGTGGACACAAAGGCAACCTCCTCCACATATTCTGGGATTGCCCGAAAATATCTCTCTTTTGGCACTCTGTGTTCCAACTTATGGAGGATGTCACAAAACTAACCATTGAGACGAACCCAGCCTTGGCATTACATTCCTTGATTATTGACCGATTCTCAAACAACAAAAAATATCATTATTCACATCCTTTTAGCGGCCCGCATCAGCATAACCAGAAAATGAAAAGATCCAATTCCCCCCAACCTAACTGACGTAATACGGACTGCACATGAACACTGTATATACGAAACTACTCTAAATCTACGTCAATGCGACAAAACACACTCACGCTAAAAATGGCAACAATGGTTTGAATGGGTTGACTCTCCCCGACTTGGTTAAGATTTTTTCTCCTTAACTCTGATTAAACCTATTACTGGAAATTGTCTTGTGGGGGGCATCGCTGCATGGGCACAGTCTTGCACCCTCTGAGGGGTGCCCATGTGGAGAGGCCTCACCACCCTCCCAACTGCCGGATAGGATATCTGTCTGGCAGGGCAATTATACGTCCTACCCACTAGCTACTCCATGTCGACTGATATACTTTTAGAGCTTTTGTGTCTTCCATGTACCAATGCCTCCTTTGATAATGCACTTTATTGTATTGTATTACGTCTTTGTTACCTTTGTGTCTTCACATAACTTATTCTGGAAAGCTTGAATCTGTAACTTTGTCTTCTCAATATGTTAATATAAATTTATTTTGGAAAAAAAAATGTTTATCTTAATCTAGACTCCATTAAGTCTTTTAAAACCTGGTCTGACTTTTACCCTGTCAATGTTCAATGTCCTGAGATGGACAAATTACAGAAATTGGTAGAAAAAGATCTCACCCTGCTGGCATCAAGTCGACTAACTGGCTCAAGCATTGTACAGGATAATCTATCTAGAAGAGAGAGAGAAGCTCTTAAAAATCTTGAAGATGATACTTCTATCATTATTAGAACCTCAGATAAAGGTGAGTTGGTAGTTGTTATGGAAGCAGAGATGCATATAAACAAGAAGCTGTCAGGAAGTTGTCTGATGCTCACACTTATATAAAAAGCTTAAAAGTGATCCCACTAAGGAATATAAAACATGAACAACTTTGATTGAGGGGATTAATTTGGGTGTGTTTGACAGCAAGTCTGGCAACTGTTTTATTCCTGAACATCCAGTGATGTAAATTTTTCATCACCATCCCAAGACCCACAAAGAGTTAGATCCATTACAGGGAAGGCTTATCTCCGGGATTGGCTCGCTCAATGAGAGACTGGGCCAATGGCTGGATGGTGTTCTGCAACCTCTGGATAGCACACTCCCTAGTCACTTGAAGGATACTATTCACCTTTTAAACATTGTATGAGACACACAGTGGGATGTGCATGCTATGTGGATCTCCTGCAATGTATCCAATCTGTATTCATCAATTCCACATGGATTGGCCATTGAAGCAGTTGGATTTTACTAGGAACATCATACCAATCTTACTATTGAGGTTGCTTTATATGTATTGGAAGCTTTGGAGTATCTTAACACTACTTCAATGAGGAATAATTTCTCCAGAGGTGCGGAGCAGCAATGAGGGTTAAATTTTCGCCCTCACTTGACAACTTGTATATGGGTTGGTGGGAGCGCAATTTCGTTTATGGCAGCACAAACCCTTTCAGATCCCACATTAGAACGTTCAAACGCTACATAGATGATCTTATATTTATCATGGATAACAGTTTTGGCACTTTGGAACATTTCCTAAAATATCTGAATAATAATCTTTGGTTTACAGGCCAGCCAAACAACACAGACATCCATTTTTTAGATGTCCATCTGTCCGGCCATGATTCTGGTGTGCAGACCTCCCTGTATAGAAAACCCCTTTAAGGTAAAATGCTGTTGATGGCAGGATCAGGACACCCTTGCCATACAGTCAAAGGCATTTCAGGAGGTACATTTTTGAGAGAACGCCATATATGTAGTGACCAACGTGTTTTTGAGGAGGAAGCTAAGGCTCTTTATTTACGCTTTATACAGAGGGGTTATCCAAGATGAATGCTAGATAGAGCCCCGTTCATTGCAAGATCCAAAGACGGAAACGATTTTCTCAGTGGAAATAAACACAAAGATTCTAGGACAGTGATGGCGAACCTTGGCACCCCAGATGTTTTGGAACTACATTTCCCATGATGCTCATGCACTCTGCAGTGTAGTGGAGCATCATGGGAAATGTAGTTTCAAAACATCAGGAGTGCCAAGGTTCGCCATCACTGTTCTAGGAGCAACAAGAAGGGATTCAGTAAAGAGTGACTCTCATTCAGTACCTCAGTACACCTTAAAACTTAGAGTTTGAGGATATAAGGATTGTATACAGGTATCTTTACATCCTTTCTGAGGATCAGACTTGTGGAGATCTACTGAAGGATGGTGTCAATGTGGTTTCAAGGAGAGCTCAGGTAATTCCTCATCACCCAGCTTATTTAACACCAACAAAACACAAAAAACACAGTCTACAAAATGGTTACACCTCAGACGCAATTTCACCTGTGGTGTATCCAAATGTCCTTCTTGTATGCATATTACCAAAGAGGAGGTTGTGCGTTCTTATTCCATATCATCACAAGCAGACTCTGCAATGTACAGTACACTGGACGCACGATCAGACGTCTGAGGGATAGATTAATTGAACAGTTATCCAGTATTGAGAAAAAAAACATTCCCCCGATGTTGTGCGCCACTTTAATCAATACCATAATGGTGACACCTCAGTAGTACGAGTACAGATCCTTGAGAAAGTCAGCCCCCTAAAAGGGGAGGGGATGTGTTTAGATCTGTGTAAACGAGAGTTTTTTTTGGATCTTAAATTTCAAAGCTCGTATACCATACGGTTTAAATTTCAAATGGGTTATCGCACATTTTCATGACTAAATTAGATCATTTTTATGTTCTCATTCATTAAGTAGCGATTTACCATTTTTGGCATTTTTTGTCATCTTGAGTTTTTGCACAGATATTTGCCATCATGCTGGACAGGTTTCCAGAATTTACTACGTAAAACAAAACAATATAAAGTTGGCGCACAAATGAATGGTCTCTTTAAGAGCGTTTGACTATCTCGTGGGATGTTTGTTTATTTAAATAAATGTCCTGTAGATGGTCTCAATGTGCGGCTGTTAACCCATTATGGACTTGGCAAAAAATGGATGCAGCAGAAAAAACGATCAAAAACAGCGCATCAAAGGGACTAGTAGATTGATGTGAAAAAGACTTTAAAATGTCATTTATTAAATGTAAAAAATGAACACAGACATCTGATCCCTGCAGGATCTCAAACACATAAAAAACACCAATCATAAAACGGACAGATGTTTGATAATGAAAAGCTCCTCAGATCTCTCAATTATAACTTTGGAAAGGTCAAAACCAAAGACCAATGTGCACAGCTTTCGAATGCCTAATGAATGCAATCAATCATCTGAAAGAACCCAAAAAGTCAGTGTAAACGAATGGAACAACGTTCCTAGGGACACTCACTTCATAGGTGTTCAATGGGCTGCAGAGCTGATGAGTCCAGTCTGATGACCGAGGGGGAGGTGTTTATTTCAGCTCCATCTGAAGCGTTCGGCTTGGAGGCAGAGGTGTAATGCTGCACGCTGGGTGGTGAGGATCAAGCTTAGTCACCAGATGATATCAGCTGTACACATAGGCAGCTTGGAGAACGCTGCACTGCTTGCAGTGCCGCTTGTCCGAGCGGCTGTGGATCACATGAGAGGCTTGTCACGTGGAAGGCTGTGAAGGGGAAGGTTGCTATGCCGACTCTCCTGCTTACATGTTTCGCGCTCCTGCGCTTTGTCAAAGCTGGAGCGGCATACAGCAACCAGAAAGATAAAGGCATCGGGTAGTGTGTAGGGGCGGGGACTGTCGAAGTCTCTCAGGTTAACCCCTAATGTGTCACTAAGCCTCCTGCAGTTAAAACCTTATTAGACAGGGGTCTGTGTCAGTGAAAGAACTGTTAGAAAACATCTAATAGGAAATGTGGATTGAAACATATGGTTGACACAGTGGTGTAGTGGTTAGCACTCTCACCTAGCAGCAAGCAGGACGCTGGTTCGATTCCCAACCACGCCACCACCCGCCTGGAGCTTGTATGTTCTCCCTGTGCCTGTGTGGGTTTCCATGGGGATATTAAAGGATATACAGAAGGGAGAAGAATGCTATGGATAAAAGGACACTAAGTTAAAAAAAACTCAAGGGGGGGAAAAAATGCGGAGACCAAGGGCAAAAAAACAAATTATTTAAAAGATATATTTTAGATATGTTATTAAGTCCTTTCCTATAGGATAGTTAGAATAAATATATTAGCTACTCTTCGTTCATAAAAATAATATGATGAAGGAAAAAAAAAAAAAAAAAATTGATACAATAAAATAGAAAAAAAAAAAAAAAAAACATTTTATTTATAAAAAAATATAAAAAAATGAAAAGTCGGTCATGAACGATGAATAGCGATTATATCTGAGTAACCTATATCAAGAGGTTATGCTGAAGATGTCAATGTCTTCATTGAGGCCATCAGGCGAGAGAGACCCCATAAGATATATCCAGAAGGTCTCCCTGCGACAAAGGTGGGAGAATCTTTCGTTGGCCGTTAGGGTACCCTTGGGGATAGCCTCAATTGCAAGGACCTCCATTTCTTTAAAGTTTTTATCATGACAATGGCGAAAATGGCGTGGCACGCTGTGTTGAATGCAGCCCTCTTTAATCAGGCGGCGATGTTCGCCCACCCTGACTCGTAGGGCCCGCATAGTGCGGCCTACATAAAGGAGGCCACAGGGACAACGTAAAACATATATTACGTATTCAGTAGAACACGTGATGAATTGTTTAATCTCAAAGGTTTTTGATATTAGGATGTACTTTGATAATAGATGTGGGATTTTTAAATGTCGTAAAAGAGGTTGTTATACTTGTCAGTCCATCCCCAACGGCCAATCCACCATCACTACACCCAAAGGAAAAACCTTTGAGATTAAACAATTCATCACGTGTTCTACTGAATACGTAATATATGTTTTACGTTGTCCCTGTGGCCTCCTTTATGTAGGCCGCACTATGCGGGCCCTACGAGTCAGGGTGGGCGAACATCGCCGCCTGATTAAAGAGGGCTGCATTCAACACAGCGTGCCACGCCATTTTCGCCATTGTCATGATAAAAACTTTAAAGAAATGGAGGTCCTTGCAATTGAGGCTATCCCCAAGGGTACCCTAACGGCCAACGAAAGATTCTCCCACCTTTGTCGCAGGGAGACCTTCTGGATATATCTTATGGGGTCTCTCTCGCCTGATGGCCTCAATGAAGACATTGACATCCTCAGCATAACCTCTTGATATAGGTTACTCAGATATAATCGCTATTCATCGTTCATGACCGACTTTTCATTTTTTTATATTTTTTTATATTTTTTTATAAATAAAATTTTTTTTTTTTTTTTTTCTATTTTATTGTATCATTTTATTTTTTATTTTTATTTTTCTTCATAATATTATTTTTATGAACGAAGAGTAGCTAATATATTTATTCTAACTATCCTATAGGAAAGGACTTAACATATCTAAAATATATCTTTTAAATAATTTGTTTTTTTGCCCTTGGTCTCCGCAATTTTTCCCCCCCTTGAGTTTTTTTTAACTTACAGTGTCCTTTTATCCATAGCATTCTTCTCCCTTCTGTATATCCTTTAATATCCCCATGGAAACCCACACAGGCACAGGGAGAACATACAAGCTCCAGGCGGGTGGTGGCGTGGTTGGGAATCGAACCAGCGTCCTGCTTGCTGCTAGGTGAGAGTGCTAACCACTACACCACTGTGTCAACCATATGTTTCAATCCACATTTCCTATTAGATGTTTTCTAACAGTTCTTTCACTGACACAGACCCCTGTCTAATAAGGTTTTAACTGCAGGAGGCTTAGTGACACATTAGGGGTTAACCTGAGAGACTTCGACAGTCCCCGCCCCTACACACTACCCGATGCCTTTATCTTTCTGGTTGCTGTATGCCGCTCCAGCTTTGACAAAGCGCAGGAGCGCGAAACATGTAAGCAGGAGAGTCGGCATAGCAACCTTCCCCTTCACAGCCTTCCATGTGACAAGCCTCTCATGTGATCCACAGCCGCTCGGACAAGCGGCACTGCAAGCAGTGCAGCGTTCTCCAAGCTGCCTATGTGTACAGCTGATATCATCTGGTGACTAAGCTTGATCCTCACCACCCAGCGTGCAGCATTACACCTCTGCCTCCAAGCCGAACGCTTCAGATGGAGCTGAAATAAACACCTCCCCCTCGGTCATCAGACTGGACTCATCAGCTCTGCAGCCCATTGAACACCTATGAAGTGAGTGTCCCTAGGAACGTTGTTCCATTCGTTTACACTGACTTTTTGGGTTCTTTCAGATGATTGATTGCACTCATTAGGCATTCGAAAGCTGTGCACATTGGTCTTTGGTTTTGACCTTTCCAAAGTTATAATTGAGAGATCTGAGGAGCTTTTCATTATCAAACATCTGTCCGTTTTATGATTGGTGTTTTTTATGTGTTTGAGATCCTGCAGGGATCAGATGTCTGTGTTCATTTTTTACATTTAATAAATGACATTTTAAAGTCTTTTTCACATCAATCTACTAGTCCCTTTGATGCGCTGTTTTTGATCGTTTTTTCCAGAATTTACTGTCATGTCATTCTTTGCTATCTTTTAAGTATTCATACATTATTGGATTCCACAAGGTTGTCTTAATATTTTATCAATCTCAATACTTGGATGGTTTTAGATTGCCCTTGTTTTTCTTAGGATGTTTATTGCTTTAATGAAGCATTTGTGACCATTTGAAAGCCATTGCTGCATTTTTTATTTAGCACGCCATTTGTTACATCTCTGCTTCTTGCAATTGTTTTTGAATGTTTTTCAAACCCTTTTATATTTCCGTTTTTACATATATTCAGATAAATGTTTATAGGAGTTCAAAAAATAGGATTTTTTATAACAGCTTACCTGTAAAATCCTTTTCTTCGAGTGGATAACGGGTCACAGAGCCACAGTATTTACTGATGGGTTATATAGTCACCACTAGGCGAGGGACACTGGCACACCCTGGATAGGAAGTTTAGCCCCTTATATAACCCCTTCCCCTTACTGGGAGTACCTCAGTTTTGTAGCAAAGCAATATATGTGTATTAGAAGAGGGGAGGGACCTCTGTGTCCCGTGATGTACTCGAAGAAAAGGATTTTACAGGTAAGCGGTTAAAAAAATCCTATTTTCTTTTTCGTATACAGGTCCTTCTCCAAAAATTTGCATATTGTGATAAAGTTCATTATTTTCTGTAATGTACTGATAAACATTAGACTTTCATATATTTTAGATTCATTACACACAACTGAAGTAGTTCAAGCCTTTTCTTGTTTTAATATTGATGATTTTGGCATACAGCTCATGAAAACCCAAAATTCCTATCTCAAAAAATTAGCATATCATGAAAAGGTTCTCTAAACAAGCTATTAACCTAATCATCTGAATCAACTAATTAACTCTAAACACCTGCAAAAGATTCCTGAGGCTTTTAAAAACTCCCAGCCTGGTTCATTACTGAAAACCGCAATCATGGGTAAGACTGCCGACCTGACTGCTGTCCAGAAGGCCATCATTGACACCCTCAAGCAAGAGGGTAAGACACAGAAAGAAATTTCTGAACGAATAGGCTGTTCCCAGAGTGCTGTATCAAGGCACCTCAGTGGGAAGTCTTTGGGAAGGAAAAAGTGTGGCAGAAAACGCTGCACAACGAGAAGAGGTGACCGGACCCTGAAGAAGATTGTGGAGAAGGACCGATTCCAGACCTTGGAGGACCTGCGGAAGCAGTGGACTGAGTCTGGAGTAGAAACATCCAGAGCCACCGTGAACAGGCGTGTGCAGGAAATGAGTTACAGGTGCCGCATTCCCCAGGTCAAGCCACTTTTGAACCAGAAACAGCGGCAGAAGCGCCTGACCTGGGCTACAGAGAAGCAGCACTGGACTGTTGCTCAGTGGTCCAAAGTACTTTTTTCGGATGAAAGCAAATTTTGCATGTCATTCGGAAATCAAGGTGCCAGAGTCTGGAGGAAGACTGGGGAGAGGGAAATGCCAAAATGCCTGAGGTCCAGTGTCAAGTACCCACAGTCAGTGATGGTCTGGGGTGCCATGTCAGCTGCTGGTGTTGGTCCTCTGTGTTTTATCAAGGGCAGGGTCAATGCAGCTAGCCATCAGGAGATTTTGGAGCACTTCATGCTTCCATCTGCTGAAAAGCTTTATGGAGATGAAGATTTCATTTTTCAGCACAACCTGGCACTTGCTCACAGTGCCAAAACCACTGGTAAATGGTTTACTGACCATGGTATTACTGTGCTCAATTGGCCTGCCAACTCTCCTGACCTGAACCCCATAGAGAATCTGTGGGATATTGGGAAGAGAAAGTTGAGAGATGCAAGACCCAACACTCTGGATGAGCTTAAGGCCGCTATCGAAGCATCCTGGGCCTCCATAACACCTCAGCAGTGCCACAGGCTGGTTGCCTAAATGCCACGCCGCATTGAAGCAGTCATTTCTGCAAAAGGATTCCCGACCAAGTATTGAGTGCATAACTGAACATAATTATTTGAAGGTTGACTTTTTTTTGTATTAAAAACACTTTTCTTTTATTGGTCGGATGAAATATGCTAATTTTTTGAGATAGGATTTTGGGGTTTTCAGGAGCTGTATGCCAAAATCATCAATATTAAAACAAGAAAAGGCTTGAACTACTTCAGTTGTGTGTAATGAATTTAAAATATATGAAAGTCTAATGTTTATCAGTACATTACAGAAAATAATGAACTTTATCACAATATGCTAATTTTTTGAGAAGGACCTGTATCACAGGAAAAAGTATTTACTGATGGGATGTCCCAGAGCAATGCTATCTGAGGGGAGGGAGACACAACAAAAGTAGAGTGCAATCAGACCTGAAGACCTTGTACCGCTGCCCGCAGCACACTGCGCCCAAAGGCAATATCCTCATGTCTACTTACATCCACCTGATAGAATCTGGTGAATGTATGGACTGAAGACCAAAGTTGCGGCCTTGCAGATTTGAGCCATGGAAGCCTGGTGATGTACTGCCCATGAAGCATTAACAGCCCTGGTGGAGTGCGCTTTGATTTGAAAAGGTGGAACTTTCCTCTTCAAACCATAAGCTTGAACAATTGCCTGTCAAATCCACCTAGCAATGGTAGATTTCAATGCTGCATGTCCTTTTTAGGATCTTCAGGCAACACAAACAAAAAATCAGTTTTGCGAATCTGACCAGTTGCTTCCAAATAGGTTTTGACCGCTCTCACTACATCCAGAGAATGTAGTGACTTTTCTTCCGTAGAACAGGGATCTGGAAAAAATTAAGGCAGAACAATATCCTGGTTTAGGCGAAAATGACCCAATACTACTCTATACTTATGAATAATTAAATATAGCTCTTTACAAGAAAAGAGCCACCAATTCTGATAGCCATTTCTTCTGCAAGAAGGGTATCAGAAAAAATTTGCTCTCTTATCAGAAGGACCAAGGGAATAAGTTGTATCGGCTCAAAAGGCTGTTTCTGTAATGCCGACAGAACTAAAATTCAAGTCCCAGGGGTTCAGAGGAGCTCTAACTGGTAGATTAAGCTGCTTTCTTATTGTGGCCATATCTGGTCTCTGTGATGGGACCAGTCTAGCTGGTAAGCGGCAGTAATATTGGTGGTGGAGTTCTGTTTTCTGCATCTTTGAGGACACCTTTTTCCTTTACCGGTGTGGTGTGTTTCACGGTGGAAACTACAATCAAAAAGAATCTATTTTTCTATATGAAATGAACTTTTTTGTGTGTAGATGGTGATATGGATTATTTTTTTTTAATATTATTTTTTGAATATACACATGCTTTTAATTAGAGTTTGGTATAATATTGTTTGATATTGTTTTTTAGTACTTTATTTTTCACAAATAATTTTTGGATCATTTTTAGCGCAGCTTTTTGAAAATTAACTAGGATTTGGTTTGTGGGTATCTCACTTAATAAGTTGCTGCTGCACTCACGGTATAAAATTTCTTTTTCACATAATTTTATTTATCAATATTTTATTGAAGAATAGCGCTGTATTTTTTGGGTTACATCCCTTGTATAAAGCTTTGGACCAAAGAATGTGAAGCAAGCGGATGTTGAAACAATATTGATAAGGCCAAGACCTGGCCCTTTATAGTACTCAAGGCCAGCTTCACCTCTAACCCCATTTGCAGAAAAGCAAGGATTCTCCCTATGACATACTTTCTGAGATGCCAACCCCTGGATTCACACCAGGACATCAGACTCTATAATAAATTACTCTGGAAGCCGACTTCCTTGCATTAGTTAAGGTAGAAATTACTGAGAGCCTGAAAGCCCACGACTCTTCAGAATGTGGGTTCCAATAGCCAAACGATTAAATTTAGCGTTTGTAAGGTAGGATATAATACTGGTCCTAGCGATAGCAGGTCTGGATGTGGTGGTAGGGTCCATGGGGATCCTACCGCCATCTTCACTATTTCTGCATACCAAGATCTTCTGGGTCACTAGAAGCACCGACTTCTTTTCCTGCTTGATCCTGCAAAGTCATGGTAGCAGTAGAATAGGAGGGAATGCATAAATCAGCGAGAACCAATCCCACAGAGTCGCCAATGCATCTGTCCCGCATGCAAGTGGATCCCTTGTTCTTGACACAAAGTTGTCGATTTTGTTGTTTCACATGGACGTAAACAGATCTACATCTGGGATCCCCCATCTTTGGCATATAGCCAGGAAGATGTCTGGGTGAAGAGACCATTCCCCTAGGAACAACTGCTGGAGAATTAGGTAGTCAGCCTGCCAGTTCTCTAACCCTGGAATGAAGATTGCCGATATGCACGACACATGCTTTTCTGCCCAGATTAGGATCTGTTTTACCTCTCCCTGTGCAGCAAATCTCCTGGTGCCCCCTTGGAGATTGATATAAGCCACTGCTGTGGCATTGTCGGATTGGATCCTGAAAGGACAATCCTGCAACCTCAATGTCCAGGCCTTTAGGCACAAATCTCTAGAAAGTTAATTGCCTAGGTCTTCTCGGTTTTGGACCATTTCCCTTGGACAGTGGTCTTCCAGGACTGCTCCTAGGCAAAACACCCTCTTATAAGTTGTATCTATGGCGGGACCCAGGTATGCTAGTCTTCTTACTGGTTTTAAAGAAGACTTCTCTAGGTTGGGGACCCAGCCTAGGTATTCCAGGTAGCTGAGTGTGGTCACCAAGCTTTGGTCTAAGAGGGCTACCAACCAGTCTATTAAGAGCAGGTTGTCTAGGTACACTATAACCGTTATACCCTGGGCCCTTAATCTGGCCAGAGGAGGAGCCAGGAACTTTGTGCACACCCAAGGTGCAGTAGCTAGACTGAAAGGCAGAGTTACAAACCGAAAATGAAATTTTTCCACTTCGAAACACAGATATTTCTGATGAGCGGGAAAAATGGGTACATGCAGGTATGCATCCTTGATGTCTATTGATGCCAGAAGAATAGAGACTACTGATCGGATTGATTCCATGCGAAAAGACCAAATTTTTAGGAACCAGTTCAGATCCTTGAGATCTAGGATGGGTCTGACATCTCCATTTGGCTTTGTCACCGAGAAAAGGTTTGAATAAAACCCCGATTCCGTGTTCTTGCATTTGAACTACCACAATTACTTTTTGCAAATAAAGTCGCTCCAAAGCTTGAAAGAGACTTATTTTTCTCTGGTTCTTTGGGAACATTTGATCTGAGGAAACGAGCAGACGGGAATTCTCGGAATTCTAGTTTGTAACCTAGAGTTATTGGAGACCCCCCCATCTGTCCTGAAAATCCTCCTGCCAGACCCTTGAGAACTGTAGCAGTCTTCCCCCCCCACTCAAACGAGCAGGGGGCGCCCCTTCATAAAGAGGCTTTAGCGTTCTGTCTTGTAGATTTCCTCCCCCAGGACTTCTCTTTTGTCCCTGGTGTTGACTCTGAGTTTTACCTCTTGAACCTGACGGTGGAGGCCGTCACGACTGCCTGGAGGCTGATGCCCCTGGCACTAGAGAAAGAATCTGTTTAACCACTTTAGCCCTGGACCAATTTTCAGCCTAAGGACCAGAGGTCTTTTTACAATTTCGCACTGCACTGCTTTAACTGGTAATTGTGCGGTCATGCAATGTTGTACCCAAACGAAATTTGCATCCTTTTCTTCCCACAAATAGAGCTTTCTTTTGATGGTATTTGATTGCCTCTGCGATTTTTATTTTTTGCGATATAAACGGAAAAAGACGGAAAATTTTGAGAAAAAAAAAGATATTTTCTACTTTTTGTTATAAGAAAAATCGAATAAACTCAATTTTAGTCATACATTTAGGGCAAAATTTATTCAGCCACATGTCTTTAGTAAAAAAAATGTCAATAAGCGTATATTTATTGGTTTGCGCAAAAGTTATAGCGTAACTAGAGTACATTTTCTGGAATTTACACAGCTTTTAATTTACGACTGCCTATCTAATTTCTTGAGGTGCTAAAATGGCAGGGCAGTACAACCCCCCCCCCCCCCAAATGACCCCATTTTGGAAAGTAGACACCCCAAGGAAATTGCTGAGGGGCATGTTGAGCCCATTGAATATTTTTTTTTTTTGTCCCAAGTGATTGAATAATGACAAAAAAAAAAAAAGTTTACAAAAAGTTGTCACTAAATGATATATTGCTCACACATGCCATAGTTATATGTGGAATTGCACCCCAAAATATATTCTGCTGCTTCTCCTGAGTACGGGGATACCACATATGTGGGACTTTTTGGGAGTCTAGCCGCGTACGGCACCCCGAAAACCAATCACTGCCTTCAGGGTTTCTAAGGGTGCAAATTTTGATTTCACTCCTCACTACCTATTACAGTTTCGAAGGCCATAAAATGCCAAAATAGCACAAAACCCCCCCAAATGACCCCATTTTGGAAAGTAGACACCCCAAGCTATTTACTGAGAGGCATGTTGAGTCCATGAAATATTTTAGATTTTGCCACAAGTTGCAGGAATATTACAATTTTTTTTTTTTTTTTTGCACAAAGTTGTCACTAAATGATATATTGCTCACACATGCTATGGGCATAAGTCAAATTACACCCCAAAATAAATTCGGCTGCTTCTCCCGAGTATGGGGATACCACATGTGGGGGACTTTTTGGGAGCCTAACCACGTACGGGACCCAAAAACCAAGCACTGCCTTCCGGATTTAAATATAAAACGCTACCAAAAACGCTACCAAAAAAAACTGTTAGCGATCACACGGATCAGGCCTGACTCTGCAATCGCTGCAGTTATGTGTTTGGTGTTTTGTAAGTGACAGTGATCGATCGATACTGCACTTGGGTGGGCTGGGCGGAGGGGCAAAAACGCAGGTGCTAGCAGGTATCTGTGCTGATCCTGCTAACAATGCGTTTTTTGGGAAACCCTAAACTGCTGGGGACACTAGTATAGATCTGATCAGATCAGATATTGATCTGTTCAGATTCTATACCACTACGGGAGGTTTATGCTTTGCGCGTGGGTGTTAGCGGTACTGGCACTAACCTAGCGCTGCCTGGGGCGACGCAGACCCTGACCCTGAAACCTAATTGATATCACCCGCCGGGTGATCAGGGGGTTAAACCTTTATTGGGTAATAAATGGTGGGTGCCCTGATGCTATAAAAAGCAAACTAACTAACCAGAGTCACCCGTAACACTTATACGGTGATCACTGGTGAAAGGGTTAACTAGGGGCAATCAGGGGGTTCAAATTTTTTATTAGGTAGTATATGAGGGTCCCTGGCGCTATATAAAAACCTGACGGGGAACCTAAATAACTAACTGGCTAATCAGCGTCACCAGTGACACTTATACTGTGATCGCTGGTGAAAAGGTTAACTAGGGGCAATCAGGGGGTTAAAACCATTATTGGGTAGTATATGGGGGTACCTAGCGCTATAAAAACCTGGCAGTGAACCTAAAAAAATAACTAGCTACCTAGCGACACTAGTGACATTAATGCAGCGATCAGAAAAATGATTGCTTAGTGACACTGGCAAAAGGGGGTGAAAGGGTTAACTAGGGGCAATCAGGGGGTTAAAACCATTATTGGGTAGTATATGGGGGTACCTAGCGCTATAAAAACCTGGCAGTGAACCTAAAAAATAACTAGCTACCTAGCGACACTAATGCAGCGATCAGAAAAATGATCGCTTAGTGACACTGGCAAAAGGGGGTGAAAGGGTTAACTAGGGGCAATCAGGGGGTTAAAACCATTATTGGGTAGTATATGGGGGTACCTAGCGCTATAAAAACCTGGCAGTGAACCTAAAAAAATAACTAGCTACCTAGCGACACTAGTGACACTAATGAAGCGATCAGAAAAATGATCGCTTAGTGACACTGGCAAAAGGGGGTGAAAGGGTTAACTATAGGGGCAATCAGGGGGGTTAAACCTTTATTGGGGGGTGGTAGGGGGCTACCCTGGACCCAACACTAACTGCCCTGACACTTTTTACTTTTACAACTGACACTGAATGCAGTGATCAGTAAATAAATGATCACTGCAATCAGTGACACTGTGAATGGGGGGGGGGAGGGGGGGCGATCGGGAGGGGGATCGGGGGGGGGGGGGTTTGTGTGCCTGTGTGTGCCTACATGTCAGTGTAGTGTTGGTGCACACTTACTTTCTGTCTTCTCCTCGTAGTCTGGTCAATAAGACCGCCCCGAGGAGAATGACATCACTTCCTCCCTGCCTGTGTTTACTATACACAGTGGGAGGAAGCTTCTCATTCACCAGGAGCCAACGGCCATCCCCTCATCCCGGATGGCTCCTGAAGCGAAACGGACCGCCGCATCCAGCGGGAGGTGGTCCGATAGGACCCCCCACCAGCTGGAAGGCAAGCACGTACATGTACATGCTTGTGCCTGTACATGCCATTGTGATGACGTACATTGGCATGCGGCGGTCCTTAAGTGGTTAAATGAGGGACGTTTACTCCTTTTTTTAGCTGGCAAAGGGGTACTTTTCCCACTTGAGATTTCTTTGGATATAATTGTCCAAATCATCCCCAAACAGCCTTACACCACGGAAGGGAAAACCAGCCAGGAGCTTTTTGCGTGGCGTTTCGGCTGACTAATTTTCAACCATAAGATTCTATGCATATGCACATACCAAGCATAAGGCGAGAGGTCTGAAGGATATAATCTCTGATTGCGTCAACTGCAAAACACAAAGCCACTGGCAAGTTGGCTAACTCCCAGGCCTGCTGTTCAGGGAAAACCTTGAGCACCTGCTTCAAATGGTCTTTCAAGGCTTGACATACCCAAATTGCCGCCACTGCAGGTTGAGCTACTGAACCAAGGTAAGGTAAAAAATTATTTTTTTTTTTTTAACAGGAATTCCAATTTTTTATTGGTTGGACACAAGGTCGGACATTCTGACTACAAAATACGTCAGATTTTTTCAGACAGATTTTGGTCCAAACTTGTCTTACATACACACAGTCGCACAGAATTGTCGGAAAATCCGATCGTTCAGAGCGCGGTGTCATACAACGCGTACGACGGGACTATAAAGAGGGCAGTAGCCAATAGCTTTCGTCTCATGATGAGCATGCGTGGCACTTTGTCCATTGGAATTGTCTACACACGATCGGAATTTAAACGATCGGATTTTGTTGTCGGAAAATTTTAGATCCTGCTCTCAAATTTTGTGTGTCGGAAATTTCGATGGAAAAAGTCTGACGGAGCCCACACACGGTTGGATTTTGCAACAAGATCCGGTCGCACATTTTCTGTCAGAAAGTCCGACTGTATGAACAGGGCATGAGCATTTGAGAGTTGTCAACAGGACAAGTCAGACTTTTATTCACAGAGAATATAGCAGCATCAATTGCCGGTATACCCCACATCTTTGTGAATTTGTCCTCTAGGATAAAGTGTTAAAAACTTTAGGAGGGATAAAATGTTTATCTGGGTGGTCTCACTCAGAATAAATAAGCTTTTCCAGCAAGAAATATACAGAAAAAGCATGCGCAGCTTGAGGAGGCTTCAGTGAACCCAAAGAAGACATGGGCTTTTCAACCAACTCAGTTACGGGTCTTAAATGTGGAGCGGACCATTTCAGTAAGAGATTGCACCAGTAATTTCTCAGCCTGTGAAGCTGAAGAGGGTCCTTCCCCACGCGATTCCTCAGATGAGGAGTCATCAGTTCCATCCTCGTGCTCTGAGGGGGATTCGTCTCCCCTTTCCCAGAGTTCCTCTGTTTGAGGGTCCTGGGTGGTAGAAGGGTACCTAATGCGTTTTCTTTCACTTTGTGAAGATGCAATTAAGGCCATTAATCTTTCCTCTAATGCACTTATGGTTGAGGAAAAAACCCTCCTGAGTAATATATACAGGGGCTGAAATGCCAGAAGCAGTTGCAGCCCCTGACCCCAATGGCTCACTCTGACCAGCCTAAGTCTTTCAGGGGGAGATGGTGCGGCAGAGAGGGGGGGGGGGTCTTCAGAACCTGAGAGAGATCCCTTTGAGCCCCTATTTCTCTGGGTGTTTGTACCTCCCCTCCTGCTGATAGTGCCACGCACAAATGCAGAGGTACTACCAGAAATGCACCCACTGCTGAGCAAAATAGTCCTGCAACTGTTGCTGCTATCAAGGCTCAGTCTGATGCTAAGTAAATGTTGCCTGGGAATGCCTGGGTCACCCACACAAACATGCCATCCATCTGCTCCGTGTCCCTCCTTGAGCTGTGTGCACCAGAAAAAGAGTGCACTTTATAGCCTTGTATAGCCCACGTTGTGGGAGTTAAACCACGCTGAAGTCGCACTAATGCTCCGCCCCCTCCTCTGACCACCCCTTCTGCCCACCCCATCTTTTTCAAAAAAAGACTGCTATTTTCCCATGCAAGCCGAGGGCTCAGATCCTGATCGTATCGCACATGGAGGGAAGACTGGGGTGGAGGAGAGAGGAGGGCTGGTGGATGAAGAGCCGCGTAATGGTGGCGGTGTGGCATACCACTGATTGCCCTATGGCCTCTAGCCTGAACAAAGCTGTGAAGGGACATTCCTGAAAATAAAAAAACCCGCCTTCCCACATCCTGCCTGGAGCATGGGCTTGGAGGAGCATGCAGCTTGTACACAGAGGCTATAGACTGACAAGCATGGAAAGGTACGTGCTCTTGACAGCCCCTGGTGGCAACTTTATGCATAGCAAACATTTTCTTAAAGGAGAAAACCCACAAGAACTAGAAAAATTCCTTAGGAATCTCCCTTACCTTATCCAGCTGCAGGGTTTTGTGGCAACAGACCCAATCTTCACCTCTCATGGTGGGCTCCATTTAGAAAAGCTTCAGGGACTGGGGCCCCCTTTTAAAAAAAAAAAAAAAAAAAAAGGGGGGGGGGGGGATCCACAGCCCTGGGCCTGTAAAGTACTCCGCCAGGAATATGGCTGAAAAAAAACAAATACTGGATCCCAGGGTCCAGTTCTCTAAAGACACTGTTGAAAAAAACTGAGGTACTCCCAGTAAGGAGAGGGGTTATACAGGGGGCTAAACTTCCTGTCTAGGGTATGCTAGTGTCCATCACCTAATGTGATATTTAACCCATCAGTAAATACTGTGGCTCTATGTCCTGTGATGTACGAAAAAGAGGACTTTTTCTATTGTTGGATTTGCAATCTGATTGTATACATGTATATATATTTATATATGTTTTTTATTTTGTTATGCAATAATAATTTTTCTACATGTAATTTTTTTGATTGCTCTCCTACAATTGATATACATGTTCTCCCTTTTAAATTCAGTGGTTGCTTCTTTTAACCACTACGATACAGGGCACTTTCGTCCCCTTCCTTCCTAGCCCAATTTTCAGATTTCAGCGTTCTCGCAATTTCAATGACAATTGCACGGTCATGCTACGCTGTACCCAAATTAAATTGTTATCATTTTGTTTGCACAAATATAGCTTTATTTTGGTGTTATTTATTAACTACTCCGTTTTTAATTTTTTGCGCTATAAGAGAAAAAAAAAAAAAAAAAAAAAAGAGCGTAAATTTGGAAAAAAAACAATATTTTCTTCTTTCTATTTTAAAAGAAATCCAATAAAATTGAATTTTGTCATAAATTTAAGCCAAAATGTATTCTGCTAAATGTCTTTGGTAAAAAAAATTTGGTTAAATGTATAATAATTGGTTTGTGTGATCACGGACATATGTATGCAAATGATCATGTACATATGTGTGCAGGTGATCACGGACATATGTGTACAGATAATCATTGGGACATGTGTTTTTATTATTGGGGACATGTGTGGGGACATTGTGTTTATACTGTGCGGTGATGTGTGTTTTCACTAGACTGGTGATCAGTGAGTAAAAAGCTGTAAAAAAAACAGCTCATACTCACTGATCACCAGCCGGCTGCAGCGATCTGCTCTCCTCTCCTCATCGAGAACTTCCGTGTGAAGAGGAGGAGGAGCTGATTGCCTAGCAATCGGCTGTTTGTTTACATCACATGATGGCCGTGATTGGACACGGCCGTCATGTGATCAGGAGGGCCAATCGCAGACCCCTGCTGCTGATCCGAGATGCGCCGTGTCCGGGTGACACAGGCACGCGCGTGATCCCCCTAATTCTGATGGACGTTCAGAAACGTCCACTCAGAAGTAGAGAGCTCCCACTCGGCCAATGTACATATACGTTAACCACTACAATACAGGGCACTTTCACCCCCTTCCTTCCCAGCCCAATTTTCAGCTTTCATCGCTCTAGCGCTTTCAATGACAATTGCGCGGTCATGCTACACTGTACCCAAATGAAATTTTTATCATTTTGTTCGCACAAATAGAGCTTTATTTTGGTGGTATTTATTCACGACTCCGTTTTTTATTTTTTGCGATATAAGCGCAAAAAAAGCGGAAATTTGGAAAAAAAAACAATATTTTCTTTTTTCTATTTGAAAAGAAATCCAATAAAATCAAATTTTGTCATAAATTTAAGCCAAAATGTATTCTGCTACATGTTTTTGGTAAAAAAAATTCTGTTAAGTGTATAATAATTGGTTTGTGTGATCAGGGACATATGTACGCAAATGATCATGTACATATGTGTGCAGGTGATCACGTACATATGTGTGCAGATAATCATTGGGACATGTGATTTTAGTGGGACATATGTGGGGGACATGTTTTTATTATTGGGGACATGTGTTTTTATTATTTGGGGACATGTATGTTTTGGGGACATGTGTGTTTTGGGGACATATGTGGGGACTGTGTTTGTACTGTGTGGTGTGTTGACACTAGACTGATGATCAGTGAGTAAAAAGCTGTAAAAAACAGCTCATACTCACTGATCATCAGCCGGCTGCAGCGTTCTGCTCTCCTCAGCGATGACTTCCGTGTGAGGAGAGGAGAGCCGATTGCCTAGCAACCGGATGTTTGTTTACATCACATGACGGCCGTGATTGGACACGGCCGTCATGTGATCAGGAGGGCCAATCACAGAGCCCTCCTGCCGATCTGGGATGTGCCGTGTCCGGGTGACACGAGCACATCGGGATCGCGCCGCTGCGCGGGCACGCGCGCGCGATCCCGCTACTTTTGAAGGACGTTCCTGAACGTCCTATCAGGAGTAGACGGCTCCCACCCGGCCGTATATATGCATTGGCCGGGTGGGAAGTGGTTAAAGACCCCAAAAAAGCCTAGAAAGAAAAAATATATATATATATCACACACACACACACACACACACACACACACACACATACATATACACACACACACATATATACATATACACACACACATATATATATATATATATATATATATATATATATAATCTCTATCTTTCTCCTCATGTTGCACTCTTCGTTCTATCTTCACCATGCCAGTTTTTTAAAGTCTAGTTTTTACACACTTTGTGATTTAATCTTGTGTGTTTAATTGCTATACATGTTGGCTCTTTTTGTTGCATCACTTTTGGGTGGAACATTTAAATAGCTCAAGTTTGAGGCTACATTTTTGTTGTAAACAAGCACGAGTGAAACCGGTCTACCATGATCCTATGATGTCTTGTCTACGTCCTTTGGCACTTTGACAATAAAGTAACTATTCCACAGAAGTTCTTCCTTCCGTGGTGTGCGACCAATCTTCTTTTTCTTCAATTACTATTGACGGTAGTGAGCCGGGGCTAGCACCCACAAGGAAATCTTTATTCACAGTCTGAGTGGTGTTGCACTCTTGCTGGACCATTTATTCTTTCACACTTTCCTAACTACCATCCTCTCTACGACACTCACGTGATATAGGTCTCGCTCCTTAATTGACCGTAACTTGGAGACCACTTTAACTTGCATGCCTCTTGCACTAATCCACTTCCCGAAAGCACGTTCATAAAACTAAGCTCATGGAATGTGAAAGGCCTTAGGTCCCCCATCAAAAGACTCAAGATCCTCCACCATTTCAAAAGATGGAAAATGGACATTGCCCTTTTTCAGGAAACATATCTCACGTCCCCCGACTTCCATCGCATGAAAAAGCTATGGATGGGCACCATCTTGGGATCCGATGCAAATCGGACGCAAGGCTGGAGTACTCATTCAAAAGAACTTACGCACCCAACAACCCAGGGAAACCCTTTTATGGGGAATTGACCACTAGACTAGAAACTTCCATACACCCCCCACATAATAGGAGGTGACTTTAATACAGTAATGCACTCAACTGATGACAGATCTACTCAAAAAACTTCCCAAAGACCATCAGAAGATTTTAACCCGATCTATCTCGCAACAACCATGTAATCTCTTCACTTCAATGACATTTGAATGCTTTTCCACCCTGTAGTTCACATTTCACTGCCCCCCCACAACATATTTACTAGGATTGACTATAGCTTTGGCACAGGTAACCCCATCCCAACAATCTCTAAAGCAGAAATCCAGGACATAGCTATTAACGACCATGCACCAATTACAGTGTTACTTCTAGACCCCAGTCTCGAACACAATCTTAGCCTCTGGCGCTTCCCATCCTGCCTACATAAAAACGCCGATTTCCAGGTGTCCATGGGAGCTGCCTGGGAAAAAATTCTTCCCCGTAAATTCCCCACACATAGTCAATCCAAATCTATTTTGGAAAGCCGACAAGGCTTTCGTTACGGGTCGGATCATTTCATATGCTGCTTTATCCAAATATCAGGAGGCAAGCTTCCGACTCAAATCGGCCCAGCGTTCCCTATCTACCCCAGAACACAAGACAGAATGGCACACAGCCAAACATTCGACTCCAGGGCAGATAAGCTAGAACTAACCAAACGCGCATTCAACAATGCAGCATTTCACAGATTTGGTAACAAATCAGGTAAACTCCTAGCAAGACTATGTAAAGGCCCATATTGCCTCCCTTCGGGACTCTACAGGCTCCATCAAATCCCTTCCTCAGGAAGTAAACATGGTAATGCTCCAGTACTATTCCTCTCTATACGCATCTGAACCTATAAAGATTGGTCTCAAGGTTTCTTCCAACCATCTCCCCTCCCCACTTTGAGACTCTAAATGTGCCCATCTCACTACTGGAACTCAATATAACAATACGGCATCTAGCACCAAACAAAGACCTAGGCCCAGATGGGTTCACAGGTGAATTTTTCAAGACACTCCAGGACATAGTTACACTCGCCTTCTTAAAGTGGAATCTGGGACGGGGGCCCCTATTTATCTACAGGAAACCAAGCCACTATCAAACTTCTCTCCAAAAAAGGGAAAGACCCCCTAGAACCTGGTTCCTATAATACTATTTCCCTTCTTAACCTAGATGTCAAGATCCTCTCTAAAATAGTTGTGACCAGGCTAGCCAGCATAATCCCCCTCTTTAATCCACCCTGCCCAATCTGGTTTTGTCAAGGGAAGAACCGCCACCCTAAACATTCCCAAAGGAACAACGGTTTTGGAACATGCTAAAACAAACCCAGGAGGGGACTTTGCCATCATCACCCTGGACACGCAAAAAGCCTTCGATAATGTCAGTATCGATTGGCTATCTCTTGTCCTGGCTAAAATGGGCTTCTCCAGTCCCTTTAGTCACTTAATAGAATCAATGTACACCCAATGAGCTTCTAACCCCAGCATGTTCAATTAAGCTTTTGCAATAAAACCTGGAAGCTTATTGGTTTCTATGCAGACGTGAGCCTGATTTTTCACTTTCTAGCTTTAGTAAATAAACCCCATTGTGCACTTAAAAGTGGGGTATGCCTGTATACTTCTCCAACGGCCAGACGGTGGCGGGTATCCTCGGTGAGGAATTTAGACTCTACAAAAGGCACCAAGCAGGGGTGCCCTCTCTCGCCATTATTATTCAATCTAGCCTTGGAGCCCCAATCCAAAATTTCTAAACTATAAGGCTCCCCTACATGAAATACACATAGGAGACCTGGAACTACGCACAGTGCTCTTTGCCAACGATGTTCTGATTTTTAAGGCAGACCCCTTTCAGACATGACCTCCATCAAGGATTCTTTGACGAATTCAGACTGTGTTCAGGCCTCTGCATCAATTATACGAAGAGTGAAATCCTGCCTGGACATACTGTTCCCTATTTAAAGTAGCCTAATCCCACATAACTTATCTAGGTATAAAAATAGGTGAGATTCCATCCTCCCTTTACACTTTGAACTACCCTCCTTTAATTAGAGAATTGTACAGAAGCTTCAAAATTGGATGGATCTGCTTCTGTCGCTTCTGGGGAGATGCCATTTATTTAAAATGTTCTGCTTTGCTAGGTTGCTATATTCCTTACAGATCATGCCAATTCTCCTGAAACAAACACATAACTCATTTGAACCACACGGTATCCCAATTTATTTGTCGCAAAAAGCGCCCACGTATTGCACTTTCCAAACTATCTCCCTGGAAGCAAAGGGGTCATAAGCCTCCCTAATATTAGAGTCTACAATTTAGCATGCTTGCTTTGTACAGGTTTAGACTGGTTACTAAATGCATCCCGATACTCCATTTACCACATTGAATCAGACATGGTACACCCTTATTCTCTAGAGGCCCTTCTACATGCAAAGTGCAAATCTGTCAGACCAGATCTTCAGCACAACCTTCTGCTGCGGCAGACACTGATAGCCTGGAGTGAAATCCAGAAAAAAGTTAATCTTTCTCCCTACATTTCCAGACATCTTCCATATCCTGGCAATCCCATATTTCCACTGGGTATGGAACCCTATGGCATCAACAAAGCCTCACTAAATTTTCTTCCCTGTAGGACATGAGCACTGGCTTACCATACACTTTCTCGGAAATAGCTGAAAAATTCTCCCTCCCAAGGGATCCTGCCCTCTACTACAGTCAATGTATCAGTTTTGTGCACTCTCAATGCAGAAACAGTGACAGGAGATTCCAATCTTCAATTCCAGAACGTTTACTCAAAATAGGAACGTACTCATTTTCAGACATTTACAAACCCTTAATTCACAAATTGCCCCCCCCCCATTTGCATTATCCTCAACGGCTAATTAGGGCAAAGACTTCTCAGATCCAGAGATTCTGGATAAAATTCTTCAAGGCTATAACCATATGGCCTGATCCCCAACGAGCAGTGGAGAGAAACGCAGATGAAAATTCCACATTGTACTTACATTCCATTTATATCAGATGCGGCCAATCCTCAGGCTGTTTTATGCCCTCTCTGCTCTCAATCAAGGCCGTCTCTCACACTGCTTGTGGTCATGTAAAACCATTTCAAACTTCTGGGACCAGATACTATCCTTTTTATTTTTTTTATTTCTTTATTTTAGTTGTCATACATACAGAGAAATAAACAATTTCATTAATCCATCAATCATATGAGCTCCAACAAATCCATTCAAAATCCAATTAACAGCATTACTCCTATCTTAAATAAATCCGCAGAAAAAATCCTTTCGATTTTGAGCCAATAACAAATCCTCCATCCTATTAACCTCTTCAATTCGTGTGACCCATATAAGAATTGAGCTCATATCTCTCCACTGCCGTACAATACATGATCTAGCCGTGTTAATAAGATGGCGCAAAATTAATTTACTATATGTTTTCCCCGGTATGTTTGAGACATGTAACAAAAATAGGGCTAGAACTTCTGGGAGGTTATACTCGGTAAATTCCTGTGCTATCCACCTTATCTCCCTCCAGAAGTTTTGGGCAAGACCAAAGAACGTGGAGTAGAGTCCCTCTTTCCTCCTGACACCTCCAACATTTGTCCGGGATCTCTGGAAAGAATTTATTAAGTAATGAGGGTGTACGGTACCATCTTGTCATTATTTTAAAATTCGTTTCTTGTGGAAATGGAAGATTTCAACGCAAGATTTACTATCTGCCTATGTTGTGCCTGGGTGAACGTCCTGTCTAATGTAATTTCCCACTTCCTTATATATGGAGGGACAAAATCCTCTTGGGGAGCAACCAGTAGTGCATACATTTGCGAGATTAAGTGAAATGTTCTAAGGGTGTCAATGTTTGTTGAAATCTGTCCGGAGGTGGGAGAGTGTTAAGGAAATGTTGCAACTGAGATCTACTCCAGAAATCAAGACAGAAACGGTCGTTGGATGAGGTTAGTTCAGGTAATGAGGCTCATGTCCTGGTCGTCATTTGCATAAAATGTGAGGCCTCAAAACACTGCGAGTCTGAAAGTTTCCTGAAGGGTCCCTCCTGTAGTCCCGGAGGGAAATGAGGATTCCCTACAATAGGGTATAGGGGGGAGTTAACAGATGATAATGAAGTGGTGGAACATATTCGAGAGCAAATACGCAGAGTGGGGCCCAAGGTTGGGTGCTTTTTGAGAGCTGAACTCAGGTCTCCAAAGCTGTCAGAGCTGGCTTAGCCCTTTCTCTTCTGGGCTGGCCGCTCAGCTGTTGGCTAATTGCCAGCTCTCTTCTCTCTCCACAGTTACCAGCTGTTCCCAATGATGCTTGTCTGACCTGCCTATTTAAAGCCTTCCAGCTCACTTCTCCCCTGCCTTCGCGTTGGTCACATCACAAGGAACCATCGCCTGCTGTTTGTTTCAAGACTGGCTTGCTGACATCCCTCCTGGCTCTGTATCCTGCTTGCAGTTGCTCTCCTTGGATCCCTGACTTAAGGCCTGGCTGATTACCCGATCTGGTTACTGGACTCTGGCTATGCTTGACTACGCTTTTTCTATTTACCTTTTTATTTTTTATTAATAAACAAGTGTGATTTAATTGTACTTCTGTCTCAGTCTGATTTATGGTTTCTGACAAAAGCACCAAACCGTGCGACGCAATGGGACCTCACGCTGTGATTGCTCGATCCTTGGCCATATTTTAGAGCTTGCATGCCTACACCAGTCTACTAGTCGAGAAGTGAGTACCCCAAACTCAACAAGAAGCATTGTACGGCACTGGGCACCTTCCCTTGTGGGAGTTGTGCCCATTGTCCCTTGATAAGGAAAGATAAAATATTTACTTTACCCAATGGGCAGGTCTTTCGACCAAAGCATTTCGTGAACTGTCAGACTCAAGAGGTCGTATATCTAATGACTTGTGAATGTGGGGCCTATTATATAGGGAAAACTAAACAACGATTTTGGTGTAGAACTTCCAAACACGCCTATAGCATGCAGATAGGGAATGTCCATCTTCCCCTTGGGAGGCACGTGGTGATAAAACATAATTACAGTATGCCAAAAATTTCCTTCGCCACTCTCGACAGGATACATATTCCTAGTCGAGGCGGCGATTGGAATAAAACATTATTACAAATAGAGCAAAAGTGGATATATACACTCCAGGCCACACAATATCCGGGCCTGAAAGAATCAGTTTCTTTTGCTCCCTTTTTAAAAGGATATAGCTCGGGTAAGACTAGTTAATGAAGGAGAAGTTGAAAATTGAGAGATTGGGCTCTAGAGTAGCCCATGTTAGCCCCTTATGAGGCAACCCTCTAAGATAAATACATAGTAATGATTAATATACATTCCATTATTCCAATGAGTTAACTTCCAATGTCTGCCACTAGGTGGCACACAATGGAGACTGGAATAAACACTGTAAACTTTGGTATATTTTAATTATATATCCTCAATATATATTCTTCTCCATCATTGGTGCCCATTAATAATCAATAATTAAAACACCATATAATCATAAATAATTTAGACTCAGAAATAGACACAATGCGAGCACAATGGTTGTTCGTTTTTTGTCTTTCTTTTTTTTCTCCTTTTTTCCTCTTTCACCCAGGGACATAATAACAAATTAGTAAAACAAGGCATGATACGAGAAACAATGTTATGGACTATCTTAAAAATAATGAGATTAATACTCATGCCATTATATTATTGTTAAAGTTTAAATTATGATAATCACTTTGTAAACACTATACTGTAGTTCTATTTATTAAATAACAATTACTTTTTTCTTTTTCCTATGTTCCAGGGTATCACAGGTAGCGCAGTGCCATTAATCCACCGGGGGGGGCGCTCTCGGAGGCTTCACGAGCTTCCCGCCACGGGGAGAGGTGGGAGATTATTATCTCCTGGCCTCATTCCCTCGGTCATATCTTTTAAAGTGAGGGTATAAGCCCCGTGTCGGCGGCGTCCCTTGATCGCCGCTGGGCTGCGTATGGAGCGTGGGGAGCATGCGCGGACGATCGCCCGGGTTGTACGGGGCGGTCGGTGTTGCGCTTGTGCGCACGCATGGCGCAATGTCACGCAGATTGCGTCAGAGGCGACGGCAGTTACGGGGCAATGTTTGCCTTCCACAACGCCGGGGGGGGGGGAGGGGGGCGACAGACGATTCGGCGCGCCGGCTCAGGTGTTCCCCTGGGTTTTTTTTTTGGAGGGGAGGATCAGTGTGGGCCGGACTAGGTGCAACAGAGTGGAGGCATTAAACACATATGAAGATAATTAGCAATCAAGTAAGTAACATAAATATAGTGCACACACCAGGATTCCTCAGTTGAACCCTGGTGTGCCACAAGATAAGAGCAGCACGGACAGGTATAGTAACACTTTAAAGGCTTAATGTCATTATTTACAACTTCTCTTTGAATAATGGTTTTCATATAAATATTTTCACTTTATTTAGTTGCAGTTTCCTCTATAATACTGCAGGGTTTTCTGCATAATACCCACAGCAGAAAATGTAAAAGTACATTTAACTGGTTATTCCTCAAGCCTAGCAGAAATAGCTAAGAGGTAAAATAATAATTTGTTTTTCTCGCAATTATACACTTGTATTCTTATATTTTTATTGCCGTTAATGGCACATTCATAATACTGGGCACTCTTTTAAATATTAGTATTTACCATTACTCACTTCTATTGTGCACATCAGTTTATCACAAGTATTGTTTAGTTTTATATGCACCTTTTCCTCACTCAGTCAGATGCACAGCATACCACATTTTTCTCATCACGGGACTATTCAGTCCCTTCATCACCTCTCTTTCCTTATAACAATGTTTTTTTGACTAATGGAAAAATCACAAATATATACAACCCTAAGAATATACAGTATTAAATGTGACTACGTAATATATTTAGGATAAATACATTTATATTCACTATTTCCTATAGAGAAAGTGTTGAATATATGACTTAAAAGGTAATTTTGACATATTACTATTTTCATTGCTATAAAGTGGGCAATACTGGTCTCCCCTTTGCTTCCCCCGGGGAAATCTAATACGCTGTCATCTTTTGTAAGCCTGTGTTTCTTATACGCCTCTGTAAAGCCCCCCCTTTCCTTTTTTCCTTCCCCCTCTCTCCCTTCCCCCATTTTGGTGGGAGGGATGAGCGGGAAGAAATATCACTGTGGCAAACCAAGGATCACCCTCAGGGAGAAAATATAGTCTTTTTAATTCGTCATAATTAAAGTCTCTGGTTCAGGCGCAGGTGATTGGTGCAAACGGTAAATACTGTATGCCCCTGTACACACGGTCGGAGATTTCGACAACCAAATCCGTCGGATCTTGTCAGTCGGATCTTGTCCGAAACTGTTGCATACACACGGTCGGATAAAGTTGTAGAAAAATCCGATCTTTCAGAACGTGATGATGTAATTTCGTTATGATGGGACTACATTCAGGCTAATAGCCAATAGCTTTGATGTAGGAATTTGATCAGAGCATGCGTGGCACTTGGTCCGATCAAAATTCTCTACACATGATCGGAGTATGTCCGATCGGCCCAGTTGGTCGGGAAATATTTCCAACAAGTTGGAAAATTGGGTCCGACGGAATCAGTCCGATGCATACCACACACTCGGAATATCCGACAACACGGTCCGATAGGACACATTCCGATGGATTCTCCGACCGTGTGTACAAGGGCTATGAGATTCATATAAACAATAACTATTAAACCAAACTAATTTCTTTATATATTTTGATTCATTTTTTTCTTTTGATATCCCGCAGAAATGTGATAAAAGTCGCCCTTTTACAATACTGTCCCCCCCGAAGAAGACCGTAATTTTTAGAGGGTCGAAATGCATTGGGGTAGCAGGGTGCCTTATTTTGTATGATCTAAAATTTATGAAAAAATTCTGAAGATTTTTATAATCTCTTCATATGAACTTTGTATTCAATGTTGTATTTATTTCTATTTACTTAGCTGCTTCAATACATGTACACCAGCGCTTGAATTTTAAAATCATTGTGATTACAATGCTTTTTGGGTCAATAAAATAAATATTTTTTATCTAACATTGTCTCTCATTGCTGCTTAAAAACCCCAAGGGGAACCTATTGTATTTTTTGTATAATTCTATTCGGGGTGTGCAGCCAGCTCAAAATCAGTATTCCTTATGCACTCCCTTTTTTACAGTCTACTAGTCGAGCCATATGAGCCGCCTGATATTATTTCTGCATATCTGGTACTGCTACCCGCCCCCCCATATTGTTTAAGCATTGTCATTAAACAGGGTTGAATTCTGGGCCTTTTATGGGCCCAAATGAATTCCGTTATCTTATTAGTCTGTTTAAAGAATTCTGGGGTTATATGAATGGGTAGAGTTTGAAAGAGATAGGAAAATTTAGGCAATACTGAAATTTTTACTATGTTACATCTACCGAACCAAGAGAAAGGGCCCTGACGCCATTTAGAAAGTAAGACTTTCACTTAACTCAGTAGAGATGGAAAATTCAACTCAAAGGTTTGGTCCAATTTAGGTGGAATCAACGTACCCAGGTATGTGATGCCCGTATAGGTCCATCTAAACGTAACATTCATCTTTAAAGCATTAAATTTGAGTCGTAGTCATAGATACACCCATTGCCTCTGACTTGGACATATTCATTTTTAAATTGGACAGTGCACCTTATTGGTCCAATTCTCTTAGTAAGTTCAGCATAGATATAACAGGTTTAGTAAGGCAGAATAAAAGATCATGCGCATACGCGGATACTTTATGATGAAAATCTCCAGTTATTAACCCCCTAATATCCGGGTTTTGCCTGACTTTACAAAGAAATGGCTCTAAGTTGGTAGCAAAAAGGAGTGGTGATAAAGGGCACCCTTGGCGGGTACCGTTAGAGATAGAAAAAGGTTCAGATAGAACTCAATTTGCTTTTATTTGTGCCTCTGGCCTTGTGTATATGCTCGAGATACACCCTACCATCCTCTCTCCCCTACACCCACATACCGTAGGAATAAAAACATAAAAGACCAACTGACCCGGTCAAATGCCTTTTCGGCATCCATTCCTAGGAACACAGTGGATGTTTTAGAATGTCCGGCTAAGTGGACTAAATTCAAAATATTAATGGTGTTCTCATGGACCTCCCACATTAAATGAAGCCTACCTGGTCTGGTTGTACTAATGCAGTCAAATCTGGTTGTATACATATGGCTAATATTTTTGTAAATAACTTAAGATCTACATTCAATAATGAAATGGGGCGTTAACTGCCAGATATTGATGGGTCCTTATCCTCCTTCGGAATAATGGTAATGTGTGCTTTCAGGGTTTCTGGAGTAAATCGTGTACCATTACATTAAATGTTTGTACCATCTGCTTACCCAACTGAGGGAAAAAATGTCTGGTGGTATTTATGTGTAAAGCCATCTGGACCCGAAGATTTCCCGGGTTTAGATGTCTTGATGGCCTCTTGCAATTCCTCTAAGGTAATAGCCATGTCCAACTCTTCTCAAATCTGTTCTGTCAATTGAGAAATACCTGAAGAGGAAATATATTCCTCCATGATATTTTGAGGTTATGATCTGGTAGGCAAATTATATAAGGATTGGTAAAATCTACGGAAGGTCAAGACAATCTGGGAGGGAAGGTGTACATTTCTACCTTCAGGATCCACTAAGCGGGGGACATAGGATTGAGTCCTCTGTTCCAGTAAAGCTCTAGCCAGTAAACGGCCGCATTTGTCTCCGGTTTCATAATAATATTTCCGACATCTCTGAAGTGCTGCCTTAGCTCTATGTTGGAGTAACTCTGTCACTTGTCTACGCAATTTAAGGAGTTCTGTCTCCCCCGTACACCTCATATTCTGTTTATGTTGGGTCTCGAACATGTGTATATCTGTCAGTAATTGGGTCAATTGGGCCTCCCTTTCCTTTTTTATTCTGGAACCATGATTAATGAGTACCCCTCTTATTATCGTTTTGCACGCTTCCCAGATTGTCCCTGCATCTGTCTCCTCTACAGTATTATATTGAAAATAATACTGCAATTCCTTAATAACTTCCATCAAACTCTCATTCAATCGCCACTGTCTCCTCTTGTCAGAGGAATACCCATTCATAGTTAATGTCAGTGAGACCGAGGCATGGTCTGACCATGTAGTACTCCCTATAGCCCCCTCTTTAACCGCCATTAACATACTCTGTGGAGTAAAAAATAAGTCAATTCTAGAATATACTTTATGTGGCACTGAATAAAAGGTGTAGTCTCTTTCATCAGGGTGATAGGCTCTCTATGCGTCAGTAAGTTGGTAATTATGCAATATTTGTAAGACTCGTTTACGTAGACCTGTAGCTACCAAGGAGCTTCCCCCTGATGTATCCATTTTCGGGTCTAGGGGAAGATTAAAATCGCCCCCCCCCCCCCAAGATAAATTTACCATCCGTAAATTTCATCAGCTTAATAGTAGCACAGATAAATTGATCTTGATTATTATTGGGGGTATATATCGTGGCCAAAGTCACTTTTATGTCACCCATCGTCCCTTTAACCACTTCAGCTCCGGACCAATAAACACCTTAAGGACCAGAGGTCTTTTTGCAATTTCGCACTGCGCTGCTTTAACTGGTAATTGCGCGGTCATGCAATATTGCACCCAAACGAAATTTGCGTCCTTTTCTTCCCACAAATAGAGCTTTCTTTTGATGGTATTTGATTGCCTCTGCGATTTTTTTTTTTTGCGATATAAATGGAAAAAGAGCGAAAATTTTGAAAAAAAAAGATATTTTCTTCTTTTTGTTATAAGAAAAATCGAATAAACTAAATTTTAGTCATACATTGAGGGCAAAATTTATTCAGCCACATGTCTTTAGTAAAAAAAATGTCAATAAGCGTATATTTTTTGGTTTGCGCAAAAGTTATAGCGTCTACAAACTAGAGTACATTTTCTGGAATTTACACAGCTTTTAATTTATGACTGCCGATCTCATTTCTTGAGGTGCTAAAATGGCAGGGCAGTACAAATCCCCCCCAAATGACCCCATTTTGGAAAGTAGACACCCCAAGGAAATTGCTGATGGGTATGTTGAGCCCATTGAATATTTATTTTTTTTGTCCTAAGGGATTGAATAATGACAAAAAAAAAAAAAAAAAGTTGTCACTAAATGATATATTGCTCACACATGCCATGGTTATATGTGGAATTGCACCCCAAAATATATTCCGCTACTTCTCCCGAGTATGGGGATACCACGTGTGTGGGACTTTTTGGGAGTCTAGTCGCGCACGAGTCTAAGGGTGCAAATTTTTGATTTAACTCCTCACTACCTATCACAGTTTCGAAGGCCATAAAATGCCAAAATAGCACAAAACCCCCCAAAATGACCCCATTTTGGAAAGTAGACACCCCAAGCTATTTACTGAGAGGCATGTTGAGTCCATGGAATATTTTATATTTTGCCACAAGTTGCGGGAATATTACAAACTTTTTTTTTTGCACCAAGTTGTCACTAAATGATATATTGCTCACACATGCTATGGGCATATGTGAAATGACACCCCAAAATACATTCTGCTGCTTCTCCCGAGTACGGGGATACCACATGTGTGGGACTTTTTGGGAGTCTAGTCGCGCACGGCACCCCGAAAACCAATCACCACCTTCAGGATTTCTAAGAGTGCAAATTTTTGATTTAACTCCTCACTACCTATCACAGTTTCGAAGGCCATAAAATGCCAAAATAGCACAAAACACCCCCAAATGACCCCATTTTGGAAAGTAGACACCCCAAGCTATTTACTGAGAGGCATGTTGAGTCCATGGAATATTTTATATTTTGCCAAAAGTTGCGGGAATATTACAAACTTTTTTTTTTTTTGCACAAAGTTGTCACTAAATGATATATTGCTCACACATGCTATGGGCAGAAGTCAAATTACACCCCAAAATAAATTCTGCTGCTTCTCCCGAGTACGGGGATACCACATGTGGGGGACTTTTTGGGAGCCTAGCCACGTACGGGACCCCGAAAACCAAGCACTGCCTTCCGGATTTGAATATAAAATGCTATAAAAAACAAACTAACCAGAGTCACCCGTAACACTTATACGGTGATCAGTGGTGAAAGGGTTAACTAGGGGCAATCAGGGGGTTCAAATTTTTATTAGGTAGTATATGGGGGTCCCTGGCGCTATATAAAAACCTGACGGGGAACCTAAATAACTAACTGGCTAACCAGCGTCACCAGTGACACTTATACTGTGATCGCTGGTGAAAGGGGGTGAAAGGGTTAACTAGCAGCAATCAGGGGGTTAAAACCATTATTGGGTAGTATATCGGGGTACCTAGCGCTATAAAAACCTGGCGGTGAACCTAAAAAAATAACTAGCTACCTAGCGACACTAGCGACACTGATGCAGCGTTCAGAAAAATTATCGCTTAGTGACACTGGCAAAAGGGGGTGAAAGGGTTAACTAGCGGAAATCAGGGGGTTAAAACCATTATTGGGTAGTATATCGGGGTACCTAGCGCTATAAAAACCTGGCGGTGAACCTAAAAAAATAACTAGCTACCTAGCGACTGTAGCGACACTAATGCAGCGATCAGAAAAACGATCGCTTAGTGACACTGGCAAAAGGGGGTGAAAGGGTTAACTAGCGGCAATCAGGGGGTTAAAACCATTATTGGGTAGTATATCGGGGTACCTAGCGCTATAAAAACCTGGCGGTGAACCTAAAAAAATAACTAGCTACCTAGCGACACATGCAGCGATCAGAAAAATGATCGCTTAGTGACACTGGCAAAAGGGGGTGAAAGGGTTAACTAGCGGCAATCAGGGGGTTAAAACCATTATTGGGTAGTATATCGGGGTACCTAGCGCTATAAAAACCTGGCGGTGAACCTAAAAAAATAACTAGCTACCTAGTGACTGTAGCGACACTAATGCAGCGATCAGAAAAACGATCGCTTAGTGACACTGGCAAAAGGGGGTGAAAGGGTTAACTAGCGGCAATCTGGGGGTTAAAACCATTATTGGGTAGTATATCGGGGTACCTAGCGATATAAAAACCTGGCGGTGAACCTAAAAAAAATAACTAGCTACCTAGCGACACATGCAGCGATCAGAAAAATGATCGCTTAGTGACACTGGCAAAAGGGGGTGAAAGGGTTAACTCTAGGGGCAATCAGGGGGTTAAATCTTTATTGGGGGGTGATAGGGGGCTACCCTGGACCTAACACTAACTGTCCTGACAGTTTTTACTGTCACAACTGACACTGAATGCATTGATCAGTAAAGAAATGATCAATGCAATCAGTGACACTGTGACTGGGGGGGAGGGGGGGCGGGGGGGGGGGGATCGGGGGGCGATCGGGGGGGGGATCGGGGGGGGTTTGTGTGCCTGTGTGTACCTACATGTCAGTGTAGTGTTGGTGCACACTTACTTTTACTCTTCTCCTCGTAGTCCGGTCAAAAAGACCGCCCCGAGGAGAATGACATCACTTCCTCCTTCCTGTGTAAACAATACACAGGGGAGGAAGCTTCTCATTGGCCAGGAGCGATCCAGAGGGGGTGGCCGAAAACCAACGGCCATCCCCTCATCACGGAGCGCTCCTGGACCGAATCGGACCGCCGTAAACAGCGGGAGGGGGTCCGATCGGACCCCCCACCCGCTGGAAGGCAATCACGTAGATGTACGTGATTGTGCCTGCCTGTGCCATTGTGCTGACGTACAATGGCAATACGGCGGTCCTTAAGTGGTTAAGGAACAGAAATCTGCCCTCTATATCTGTTTTTTTTGTCTATTAATGTCCAAGGAATTCGTCTTGAAACCAATATAGAAACCCCTCTTGATTTAGCTGCCCTATTAAATGCATGATATGCACAGGGGTAGAAGTTGTTCTTAAGAATTGGTATCTTACCCTCTCTAAAATGGGTTTCCTGAATGTATGCCACATTCGAGTATGAGCGTTTCAAAACTTGGATTAAAATCTTCCTTTTCTCTAGTACGTTAAGCCCTTTCACATTTAGAGAAGTGACCTTTAAAGCCTCCGTCCCCCTACCAAAAAGCAACAGAAAAAAAAAAAAAAAAAGGAAAGAAAAAGAAATAAGAAAAGAGCAAAAAGGGTTCTAAAAACCCTAATGTGTTACGTAGGGTTTACTTGCCCCCGTATCGCTCTCCGACAGATGAAAGGAAAAAAAATAATATCTTTCTTAAGGCACTCAACCCCCCCTACCCTTAGTACTAACATACTATGGGGGATTGATTGCACATAAACCCGGGAGGGGAGCTCCCGGACCTTCCTCCCGCTCCTGCTCCTTATATCATCACCTCAATATGTGTTTATCTCTAAGTCAATACTTCATTTATTCTCTGTACATTTATATTCTAAACCGTTCTATATTATCAATTTCTTGCCCATTGCTCTATTTCATATGATCTTCATGAAAGTAAAACTTTCATCAACATATCGCCCTCAAAGGAAGAGGGTCTGGGGAGATGCTTTCCCCTCCATCACTGCAATAGGTCATGGGGTATAGTGCCCGATAGGGAAAGGGGAAACGAGGGTGGCGGACACTATCTCCCTACCCCTCCCTGTCTACTTCCACAGGGAAATATGTCAAATAATACACCTCCGTTCGAGAAAAAAGTGTTAAAAAATGTCGGCTCTATCGAGTCTGTGTTACTAATTCCCTCTTGGGACCAACTGCAACCAGTCTGGAACCTCAAATGGATCAACTCCCAGAAAGGAAAAAAAGGTAGGTCTGCTTTGGAGAAATAAAGGAAAAGGTCTGGTGTCCCCAGTGACACACTTCCATCCCTGTAACACATAACAAACAACAAACAAAGGGCCTTACGGGGTTAAATTGGAGGTCAGGCATGGCTTGGATTTCATTTCACTCTTCACTGAGGACACACACAGCTGTGGAGATTGCTTGCTGTGTCTCATTACTTTTATATTTAGGATATTCACCTTGCTCAGGTACTTACTATATTCACCTTTTTGATACTTACTTTATTTAGGCACACTGGCATATCTTACACATTGTTTATCCTATGAGCACTTATTCTCATTTATTTTATTTTTATTTTTTTGGATCCTGTTGATTTTTTCCACACAAGTTTATCTTTTTCCTCTTTCTTTTCTTATCTTGTCACCTTCTAGTATCCCCTTGCTATCCTATGTTTTCCACCATCTCCATGTCCCTACCATCCTTGATCCAGGCCTTACTTAGCTATACATATCTTTATGCCTATACTCATTGATTTTACTTTACTATTCTAGATGCCTGATAAACATATTTGTTTATAGCCTATACGCTCTATGGACTGAGGTTTTTAAGGATACATCACTACCCACACAATTGTAGTTCACCCCTTTCCCCTCTTTCTTTGTCCATTTTATCACCTGGTAGTAACCCTCTGTTGTCCTAGGTTTCTAACCATCTTCATGGCCCTACAACCTTTGGCTCAGGCCTTTCATTCATGCATACATGCATACATTTCTTTATACCAATATCTATTAATTTCACTCTACTACTCTAGATGCCTGACAAACATACTTATGTTCACAGCCTATACTTTTTATCGACCAACGAGGACCCTAGGGATACATCACTACATCTTTGCCATGCCTGCTCTCCGTTTGGCCCTGGGTGGGGTCCCATTTGATTCTGCCCCCTCAGCTCCCTGGGGAGGCATCTGCTGCTGCCGTCTTGAGGCCGCACACCTGGAGCCATGGCCAAGCTCAGTGGTAAGTATGGGGGGGGGGGCCTACAACCCCTCCTACCCTGTGCCTTTATAACCAATACTCTGCTATATTGCCAAACATATATATTTTTGTTCATCCTAGGTACATTGTTACACACATCCACCCCTGAAGAGCGAGCTGGATCTCACGAAACTAGTCGGGTAGTATGATGCCTGTGTACCATGTACTACTTATACATTTATGTACCAATACTCCTTGTTTATATATACATTTTTAAATTGGCAACCGTTGGTGTTATTTATCCATGTAAACAATTGTATTTGAATAAATCATATACTATATTTACTACTGTTATGTTTACTGGCGGAAACAGTTTCCACTTCATTTAAAGTCCCAGGGCTAATCCTTTGTTGTTTGTCTGCTTTGGAATGCAACCAGAAAGATAGAGTACCCTTTTTTTATCAGCACTGAAATTGGGAACCTCCACCGATATGTCAAACCCCAGTCTTGTACCCGCTCTAATAGTGGGTGTAGCGGGGCTCTGCGTCGCAATGTAGCTCTTGATAGGTCTGGTAGAATTTTCAACTCGCCCCCCTTAAAATCTATTGTTCCTGTCTCCCAGGCTTTCCACAAGATAGGAGATAGAAAAGAGCAAGAGGCGCCTCTGGCTGTAGACTGTATAAAACTTTTTTTTAATATAAAACAGTAATACCAAAACTCACATTATAGTGATAAACATCAGGCAGTGTATAGGTCCCATACAACGAAGGGGGTAGAGAAGCGCCAGTGTGAGCATTCCTGGAAGCTGTAAAACGTCCTGTCGAGTTGTTCCCCAGCTGGTCACGGCAAGCTCTTACAGTCTATTCCAGCCAGCAGCAGAGACAAGCGTCCATCCGAGGCAAACAAAGCTTCTGGTGAGGGGAGATGACGTCACCGGGCATGCAACGCGTTTCCTGAGCTGGCAGAGCCGTGGGTGGAGCGACGGCTGCACTCCTTTGTCAAGCTTGCCGGAATAGACTGCAAGAGCTTGCCGTGACTAGTTGGGGGAACAACTCGACAGGACGTTTTACAGCTTCCGGGAATGACCACACTGGCGCTTATATACCCCTCCGGTGTATGGGACCTATATACTGCCTGATGTTTATCACTATAATGTGAGTTTTAGTATTACTATTTATAGTAAAGAAAAGTTTTATACAGTCTACTTTCAGAGGCGACTGTTGTTCTTTTCTATCTCCTACAGTGCAATCGGGAGCCAGGTTTCGGTTTCCATCAGACGGCTGCCGTGTTTGTGGACTCTGTTTTTTATTTGGGAGGAAAAAAAATCCTTCCTTTTTTTTTCTCCCTCCCCGCCGCGCCCCCCCAATATCTTTATTAATCCCTGATGCATACATGCAATGGACTTCTAGCACTGGTTATGCTTTTATGTCTACATATTGAGCACTGATTTATGATTATTTTTTATTTTATATTTTCACTAATACTTGTTATCTTGAAAATTGTGGTGGATTGTTATTTCATTTGTTTAGCGCCATATACTTGTATATACTTTCCACAAAATAGCCTCCCTATGTGCAAAATAATGCAAACGACACACCACATCACGGGGACAATTAATGTCCTTGGACTTTGGGCCTAATTGCTCTATGAACTCTATCAAGTTCTAAATTTGAAGGCATTTTTTCAAAAATAGATTTTACTATGTCCTGCAGGTTTTCCTGGTCTGATGCCTCTGGGGTTCCTCGCAGGCACACATTGTTGCATCTACTCCGATCTTCAAGGTCCTCCCAATTGTAGCTGTAACGCCACTGAGGTCTCTTTTTGGGTGTAACTATGAGTATGCTCACCCGCTGTTCCAGGCTTTGATATGCACTCTCCCCATCTGTCATGCTCCGTTAGTATTTGCAGTTCACCCTGGACCAGCTCCAGCTCCTTAAGGTGTGCATCCTCCACTTTTCCAATAAGGGTTTCTATTTCTGTCCATGTGGGGAGAGCCTGTATAAGTGTCTTTAGGTCCTCCATTTTCAACCCCGCTGCTTCCTTCTCCCTGGGTAGGGGGATAAGAGGTGTAGCCCCCGCTACCGCAGCCAAAGTTGTGGGGCTCTGTGGGATAGTCTGTAGCGTTCCATGCTGGTTCTCACCGCCATCTGTGCTTGGACTGGCTGCATAGGTGTGCTCTCCCTAGGCTGCAGCAGCATGTCTGTCTTCCCTCTCTCACTTCCCGGGTTCAAGTCCCACGCCCTGTACTGTGGGGAAGTAGCGGTGGATCTCTGGCTGCAACTCCCCCTCTCTGGGAAGCCGGACCAGCTGGGCTGCTTTGCGTATGGTTCTCATCTCCCTCTGTCTGTCTCCCCGAGTTCATACTGCTGTAGTCTCACCAAGAGATAGCCTTGAGGTCCCCCAGACTAATCCCGATACACCGCTGGCATGTCGGTCAGTTAATCAGCCTCATACAGAGCAGACTGGAGCCGGGAGCTCGTGTCTCTCACTGCCTCACCTGGCCATGTGCAGACCACGCCCCCCGATACAAGCCTTTTTCAGTGGAATCACCACGATATCCCCCTTCGTTGCCCGGAGAACCATTAAAAAAAAAACTTGACTACCTCCACCTGCCCAACAATCTTTGATTAAGAGGGAACTTCAACTACTATTACACACAGAGAAAGTAGTAATTGACCTTACTCTTCCCTCTGCAAAGGCAAACTTTTATAAGAGATGGGAGGCCTTCATACTCTCCACCATGCCCACTAAGGAACTCAATGACCTTGAGAAGTCATTTTCCTATCTCCAATGTCTCCCAACAACTTTACGACAAGGTGAATACCCTTTAAGAGACTCACTACCTCAAGTGTCTTTTACAACTTTTGATTAGCCCACGGTCGGTCGGTGCAAATTCTCCCTTCCTCTGCTAGGCACCCCTCCCCCACCCTTTTAAGCTCCCTGATCATTAGACCAACAATTAAGATCCATCCTTTTTCAACTGTGATGGGATATTTTTGTTTATCTTTAGTGTACCTGAATACACAGCTGTATAGCCCCCCCTCCCCCTTTTTTATTTTCCTCTATTTTATAGTAGCTAATACTTAAATAAAACTCAGAGTGACAGTTGTCACTTTGCTATGACTTTGTATTTTGTTTCTGACAATAAAATCTGAAACATTTAGCAGTATTATTCCTACCAAAGCTAAATGTGACCGTTTCAGCTATGGGATGCAGGCAGGGTGTCAGTTCCTGACAATCAGCATCCCTGAGCTAGAACTGTCACAATTAGCAGTGACTTCACTTCCCACTACAGCCACAGGTCCAGTCTGCGGCATAAAACAACGCATTAAAAATGTGTAAAATACCGAAAAATAAAAACATAAATGCATGTTTTGCTTTAGTTTTTTAAGGAAAATTACTGCTCCAGAGATACTGCACGAGTTAATTTAACTCAAAAATGCATGCTGTATTTATCTCTTAGTGAGTTGACCCCAGAGCCTAGGATGGCAAGGCAATCCCCTGCTATTAAAAACACCAAGTATCCATGCTTAGGAAGCACTGCAGCCTCCCTAAGTGTGTGTAAACAAATAAAATAAAAAGGTATGCGACAGTAATAATTCAGCACATCATCAAAAATGACAGGTGCTTGGTGCTGCGTGACTCAATCCCTGGAAATATATATGAATATATATGTGAACTCAAAAAATCATGTAAAAAAACAACAAATCCAAAAAACATTTTCCATGTGCTGCCCCTGTACACAACCAATTTAAAGTGACAAGTGCTAATTACAGAGTAGTGAGTCCCAAAAAATTATATAATCTATATGTGTATATGTAAATCTAAATATAAAATCTGCGCTTGGTAAAAAATTTATTAAGAAAACAGCAGCTGAACACAATAACCCAGATACTAGGCCCAAATAACAAAAATGTGAAAAACAGCGCTTGCTATTAAATAAATTAAACATGTAACTAAATACAATAAAGTGATCTTTCGAAAAAACCTTAGTGTTAATAATTCCAGAAACTGAACATCAGTGAAGGAAAATATTGTACATCAGTGAAGATATCCAATTGTGCAAAAAGTTAATTTGCAAAAAAGTTGTTTGGTTGTGAACCAAAAAAATATTTTTCTAAAAAAAAAAAAAAAATTATATATATATATATATATATATATATATATATATATATATATATATATATATATATATATATATATATATATATATATATATATATATATATATATGCCAAAAAAGTGTATTTACCAAAATTACTTCTAAAAAAACAAAAGAAACGAAAACAGAAAAAATTATAGAACAAAACAAGGAAAATCAAATCAAAAGAGAAGGTCCTTTCCCTTGAGTAAACGAAAGTGACTTTTCAAAGTCCCATACAAGTGAAGATAATTATTGGTTGAGTGGAATATCAGTGAACACAAATGAAGTTGATCCCATGTAACTCCGGTGAGAGTGCTTGACCACGTAAAATCATTTACTACAGCAACTTAAGTAAGTAATGCAGGCTTACCAGAACCTCTATTAATATGCGCAGATACGAATTCCCAAACGATTTGGAACGGTCAAGGTCGCTCCTCAGACACTCCACGTTGACTCGGACGACTCGAATCCTCTTTCCGGACGGGAAGGTAAAACACAGCCCACACCTTCGGGTGTTCCGAGATCGTAGTCCGTTCCGGTCAGTTCGAAAGTCTCAAGGTGTCGTATCACCGAATGGATGAAAAAAATAAAGTACGCCCAATCGTGTGATATAGTTTCAAACACGTGGAATTTACTTCTCAACCAAGTACAAGTTGGAAACTACAAATGACTCGGTCGAGTCACATAAAAATAATCGTAACATAAAAAAACAGTTTTGCTAGCAAAAGTATATAAACGAGCGAATAAAAATAGCACGAGGTGTAAGCGTATCTACCCGACGATCGTTTCGTCACAGATTGACGTCCTCAGGGGTACGCCCACACCCTCGTGCTGAAGCCTTTTATATCCTATGGGTAAGGTAGGGAGCCCTGCCATAGGTGCAGACAAAAAACGTCCGTTCATGATCAAATTAACCAACGAACGACCAGTATATTCGAACAAGTTCCCATCAATTGGGAAGGATGACAAAGGTACTGAAAGTGATAGGGTGTCCCCCAACCAACCAATAAATTCCAGCACGGTCTATGACCAATTTGTTCGAATAAGGTTGGAGTTCCCTCATGAAGTTTAGTAATAAAACTTATATCAAACATTAAAAATAACTCTTAGACAATGCAAGCATTCGATGCAAGTCCAAATCCCCCCCTTAATACCAATGGCCACATACACTAATGGTGACCTGTACCACACAATTTGACCCCATATGTGTCCCAAAGATAGGTGGCAGGTTCAAAAAATGAACAAAGCTAGTGAGTGCGTGTGGTTTAGAAACAACCCTCCACAAAATCATAAAGATATGCAGATATGATATTGTAATGGGGGCCTAAACAGCATTGACTACCCACCATTACCCATAGTCATTTCAAGAAACTTCATAGGTAAAATATGTGTACTAAGTTTAAAAAAACATACCATTTTTTCTTATTTTATAAAAAAAATGTATAAATGATATAACAGAAATTATACAAAAATACACAAACGATAATATCATAGTTAGTCCTCAGGGCATAAACAGCCTGTATTAACTGCAAACTAGACACACTGAAAAGGGGGGGGGGGGGGAGGGGGGGCATCAACCATTGTTGATGAAGCAGTTGATGTCCCATTCAATATTGAGTCCCCCAGGAATATGTGTACCTAATTTGTGTATCCAATTTGTTTCTGCTCTTGAGATAGTGCGCTTAGCATTGCTGCCGCGCCAATGCGGAATATATTTCTCTATAGCTAGAAAAAGTGGTGCCTCTTGGATCACGGTTATGTTTTAAATCATAGTGTTTACTAACATTGTGTTTATCAAAACCTTTGCAGATGTTGGTTATATGCTCCCCCAGGCGCACATGTAACATGCGTACTGTGCGACCCACATATTCTAAACCACATGGACACCTAAGCAGGTACACAACACACTTAGTAGTGCATGTGATAAATGTTCGAATAGGGTAAGTGAGTCTCGTCCCCTCCGAGGTGAAATCAGTAAATCTCCTACCCCGTAATACATTCAGCTTGCAGGCTCTACATTTCCCACAAGGGAAAAAGCCTTTCAAATCTCCAAAGAATGTTGGTCTAATCGGGGGATCCGGGACATTTGGAGCAATCATATTTCTCAAGCTGGTAGCACCCCTAAAGATCACATTTGGTCTGTCGGGTAGCTCAGGACCCAAGATGCGATCATTTTTAATAACTGACCAGTGTTTCCGTAAGATTCTTTTAACGGCCCAATGTTGGCTCGAAAAAGTTGTAATTAAAGATACCCCATAGTTGTCTGTGTTACCAGTCCTAGGTTGTTTGTCGACTAACAATGATTGGCGATCTCTACTGTTAACCTCCGTTATGATGGAATCAAGAGATTCACTATTGTAGCCCTTAGCCAGGAATCTCTTCTTTAAAATTAGTGCCTCCCTAAGGAAGTCATCATTAAAAGTACAATTGCGCTTAAGGCGCAGAAACTGGCCTTTAGGGACAGCTGACAGCCAAGATTTATGATGACAGGAATCCAGTGGGATATAACTATTCCTATCCGTTTTCTTAAAAAACGTTGTAGTAATTATATTGTTGTCCCTGATGGAAATGTTCAAATCCAAAAATTGGATGTTGGTGGGACTCAGAACATGACTGAGAACTATCCCACGGTCATTATTGTTTAGATGGGACAGAAAAAGTTCTGCTGATAAACTGTCCCCATCCCAGATGAACAGAATATCGTCGATGAACCTTTTCCAGGTCACCAATTCAGGAGGTTTGTTACTCAAGACAATATCCTCCTCCCATTTTGCCATGAAGAGGTTGGCCATACTGGGAGCAAATTTAGCTCCCATGGCCACCCCCTTCACTTGCAAAAAATGGGTCCCGTCATGCCAAAAATGGTTATGCGTCATGGCGAAAAAAAGTAGTTCTAAAATATAATTACGCTGAGTTACCGAAATACTCCCATCTTGGGCTAAAAAATGATGTACTGCATCATAGCCCAACTGATAGGAAATTGCGGTATACAGCGAAGCTACATCCGCGGTAATCAGCAGATAAGTAGGTTTTCCATTCAACCAATTGTAAAATATTGATGACATGCTTAGTGTCCCTCAAGAAGGATGGGGTGCCCACCACCAGTGGTTGTAGATATCTGTCAATATATTTCCCTATGCGGGAAGTTACAGAATCAATTCCACTGATGATGGGCCGCCCTGGTGGATTCTCCAAAGACTTGTGTATCTTCGGTAAAGAATACATGACCGGCAGGCGTGGCGCCAAAGGTACCAAAAAATCTCTCTTTTTTGTTCAGAATGCCCATATTGAACCCTTTATCGACCAACTCTCTTAGTTCACCTTTAAACCTAATAGTAGGGTCTGTAAGTAATGGGGAGTAGGTCTCGGAGTCTGACAAAATCCTAGTCATCTCATTGGAGTACATAGTTTTATCAAGTATTACTATTGCACCCCCTTTGTCAGCCGACTGAACTACTATATCCTTCCTATTCAGCAATGAGTCTAGTCCGATCTTAAATTCCCGTGTTGGTTGGGCTGGTCTCAACCTCAAATCGTTGAGATCTTTTAGTAACAGATCGCAAAAAAGGTTTATGTTGGGTGCTGTATTGCTGGGAGGATTAAACAAAGAGGCGTTTGATAAACCAGAATGAATAATTGTTGTGGAATCCCTAGCCATTTGACGGGAGGGGTTGCTCATGATGTACCTTTTTATGTTCAACTTACGTGTGAACTTTTGAATGTCTATAAAGGTCTGGAATTTATTTAAATTCTGAGGAGGCACAAACTTCAGGCCCTTGCCAAGAGTCTGCAATTCCTCCTTTGTTAACTCCTTGTTGCTAAGGTTGATGACACCGCTAATGTCTAGGTCCTTCTCCTTTTTGGTGTGAAAACGTTTCCCCCCTCTGCAACCTCTCTTGTGTCTCCCATTTCTTTTGTGTCCCCCCCGAGTGCCTTCCTGAAAACCCTGTTGGTAGTAACTACCACCTGAGGGTTGAATATATGATGGTTGGGAACCACCATGACCCCTAAGGGGTCCAGAGTGCCCCATCCTTTCTTCCCCAAGGGGGCCATATCGGTTAAAGGTCTCAACCGTATAATTGGATCCCACATCCCTCGAATCCGGGGGGGGGTCTCCTGTCCCTACTACCACTCCTACCCTGTAGAAATGGTTTTCTTCCTTGAAAAAAAAGGCTTACCACCTCTGGAGCGCCAAGGTGGAGGAGGTGCCATTGAGGTGGGATGTTGGTAATAATTTGATGGAGTCGGATACTGTTGGTGATTAAAATTACGTTTGTCCATCCTTCCTCTGGAGGACTGAGGATATGGCTGTAATGATGGACCCATTCCTCGTTCAGTATATACTGGAGAGGCCTGATTTATGGAGCCCCATGAGGAATTAGAATCACCAACACCACCCCCTCTCATTCCCCCAATCTGACTAGGGGGATATAAATCTGGATCTCCCCTGGGGGGCAAGGGGGCCAAGTTTTCCATAGACACCTGCCATTTAAACACAACATTGTCCTTATAGTCCTTTTTGTCCCTATTATATTTTTTCTTTTTCTTAGCTTTTTGTTCAGTTTCTTCTTTAGTCAAAATGGTTTTTAAAGCTTCGGACCTTTGCGTATATTCCGGATCATTTTTAAATGGGAGGAGGATATTGTCTTGAGTAACAAACCTCCTGAATTGGTGACCTGGAAAAGGTTCATCGACTATATTCTGTTCATCTGGGATGGGGACAGTTTATCAGCAGAACTTTTTCTGTCCCATCTAAACAATAATGACCGTGGGATAGTTCTCAGTCATGTTCTGAGTTTTTGGATTTGAACATTTTCATCAGGGACAACAATATAATTACTACAACGTTTTTTAAGAAAACGGATAGGAATAGTTATATCCCACTGGATTCCTGTCATCATAAATCTTGGCTGTCAGCTGTCCCTAAAGGCCAGTTTCTGCGCCTTAAGCGCAATTGTACTTTTAATGATGACTTCCTTAGGGAGGCACTAATTTTAAAGAAGAGATTCCTGGCTAAGGGCTACAATAGTGAATCTCTTGATTCCATCATAACGGAGGTTAACAGTAGAGATCGCCAATCATTGTTAGTCGACAAACAACCTAGGACTGGTAACACAGACAACTATGGGGTATCTTTAATTACAACTTTTTCGAGCCAACATTGGGCCGTTAAAAGAATCTTACGGAAACACTGGTCAGTTATTAAAAATGATCGCATCTTGGGTCCTGAGCTACCCGACAGACCAAATGTGATCTTTAGGGGTGCTACCAGCTTGAGATATGATTGCTCCAAATGTCCCGGATCCCCCGATTAGACCAACATTCTTTGGAGATTTGAAAGGCTTTTTCCCTTGTGGGAAATGTAGAGCCTGCAAGCTGAATGTATTACGGGGTAGGAGATTTACTGATTTCACCTCGGAGGGGACGAGACTCACTTACCCTATTCGAACATTTATCACATGCACTACTAAGTGTGTTGCGTACCTGCTTAGGTGTCCATGTGGTTTAGAATATGTGGGTCGCACAGTACGCATGTTACATGTGCGCCTGGGGGAGCATATAACCAACATCTGCAAAGGTTTTGATAAACACAATGTTAGTAAACACTATGATTTAAAACATAACCGTGATCCAAGAGGCACCACTTTTTCTAGCTATAGAGAAATATATTCCGCATTGGCGCGGCAGAAATGCTAAGCGCACTATCTCAAGAGCAGAAACAAATTGGATACACAAATTAGGTACACATATTCCTGGGGGACTCAATATTGAATGGGACATCAACTGCTTCATCAACAATGGTTGATGCCCCCCCTCCCCCCCCCCCTTTTCAGTGTGTCTAGTTTGCAGTTAATACAGGCTGTTTATGCCCTGAGGACTAACTATGATATTATCGTTTGTGTATTTTTGTATAATTTCTGTTATATCATTTATACATTTTTTTATAAAATAAGAAAAAATTGTATTTTTTTTAAACTTAGTACACATATTTTACCTATGAAGTTTCTTGAAATGACTATGGGTAATGGTGGGTAGTCAATGCTGTTTAGGCCCCCATTACAATATCATATCTGCATATCTTTATGATTTTGTGGAGGGTTGTTTCTAAACCACACGCACTCACTAGCTTTGTTCATTTTTTGAACCTGCCACCTATCTTTGGGACACATATGGGGTCAAATTGTGTGGTACAGGTCACCATTAGTGTATGTGGCCATTGGTATTAAGGGGGGGATTTGGACTTGCATCGAATGCTTGCATTGTCTAAGAGTTATTTTTAATGTTTGATATAAGTTTTATTACTAAACTTCATGAGGGAACTCCAACCTTATTCGAACAAATTGGTCATAGACCGTGCTGGAATTTATTGGTTGGTTGGGGGACACCCTATCACTTTCAGTACCTTTGTCATCCTTCCCAATTGATGGGAACTTGTTCGAATATACTGGTCGTTCGTTGGTTAATTTGATCATGAACGGACGTTTTTTGTCTGCACCTATGGCAGGGCTCCCTACCTTACCCATAGGATATAAAAGGCTTCAGCACGAGGGTGTGGGCGTACCCCTGATGATGTCAATCTGTGACGAAACGATCGTCGGGTAGATACGCTTACACCTCGTGCTATTTTTATTCGCTCGTTTATATACTTTTGCTAGCAAAACTGTTTTTTTATGTTACGATTATTTTTATGTGACTCGACCGAGCCATTCGTAGTTTCCAACTTGTACTTGGTTGAGAAATAAATTCCACGTGTTTGAAACTATATCACACGATTGGGCGTACTTTATTTTTTTCATCCATTCGGTGATACGACACCTTGAGACTTTCGAACTGACCGGAACGGACTACGATCTCGGAACACCCGAAGGTGTGGGCTGTGTTTTACCTTCCCGTCCAGAAAGAGGATTCGAGTCGTCCGAGTCAACGTGGAGTGTCTGAGGAGCGACCTTGACCGATCCAAATCGTTTGGGAATTCGTATCTGCGCATATTAATAGAGGTTCTGGTAAGCCTGCATTACTTACTTAAGTTGCTGTAGTAAATGATTTTACGTGGTCAAGCACTCTCACCGGAGTTACATGGGATCAACTTCATTTGTGTTCACTGATATTCCACTCAACCAATAATTATCTTCACTTGTATGGGACTTTGAAAAGTCACTTTCGTTTACTCAAGGGAAAGGACCTTCTCTTTTGATTTGATTTTCCTTGTTTTGTTCTATAATTTTTTCTGTTTTCGTTTCTTTTGTTTTTTTAGAAGTAATTTTGGTAAATACACTTTTTTGGCATTTATATATATATATATATATATATATATATATATATATATATATATATATATATATATATATATATTTTTTTAGAAAAAATTTTTTTGGTTCACAACCAAACAACTTTTTTGCAAATTAACTTTTTGCACAATTGGATATCTTCACTGATGTACAATATTTTCCTTCACTGATGTTCAGTTTCTGGAATTATTAACACTAAGGTTTTTTCGAAAGATCACTTTATTGTATTTAGTTACATGTTTAATTTATTTAATAGCAAGCGCTGCACTGTTTTTCACATTTTTATATGTGTATATGATTATACACTATTAGATATCAGTCTGCGAGCAGTGATCCACGCACAAATAAAATAAAGGTGACTCCCTAGTGCTCCCCTCTTATACCGCATGACCCTCTTGTGCCTGCATTCACCAGAGCGCCTCACCCCTGCCGGCGTAACAGGCATATTAGCTGTATCCCAATGGCAATGTCCCCCTTTACCGAGGTATCCTTCTGGTTCACACAGCTGCAATCCACCTCACGCTGCCACCTCACCAAAGCGGTTTAGGAATCCCCAGCGAGGAGCATCCACATGTGTATGGAAAAGATGAGCCTCATAGCGTAAATCCGTAGAACCAAAGTTTATTAAAAAAATCTCCATAAAAAGTTTTAAAAGTATTGAACAAGGAGCTCCACTGCTCTGCTATGTAAACAGTGAAACACTTACGTAATCTCGGCATGGTCTTAACGTGCATTCCACGGCCGGGAAGCAGAAACTGGAAATCCAAAGACAAGGAAATGAGGTATAGCGTTCCAAGTATGTCCCGCCTTACGCGTTTCATCACAATGACGTCATCTGAGGCGATCTCACATTTCAGAGTCACGCAGGACTAAGCACCTGTCATTTTTTTAACTTTGATGTGCTGAATTATTACTGTCACATACCTTTTATTTTTTCACACTTATTTTTTATAATATATATATATATATATATATATATATATATATATATATATATATATATATATATATATATATATATATATTAGTTTATACTTGTTTTATACATATATTTATTTATTTAAGCACTTATCACTTTATATGAAGTGGTGACAATATTCACAGTAGTGGATTAATTATTAGAAAAAATAGTTTTTGAACAGCACCATTTTCGTGTTGTAGAGCTTTAATCCCCTGCTATTCCCGCCCCTCCTCTCTAAATTAACAGACTGGTTTGAGACTGGACTGTCCAATGTTAACTCTTTCCTGAAGACTGGAAGTTCAGGGAAGCAGCACAGAAAGCAGGATCCAGCAGCATTAAAAGTTGTAACTTGCAACTGCTGGGGTAAGAATTTTAAATAGTTTAATGGGGAATGTTTTTTTTTGTGTTCAATGTGTTTAACCACTTGCTTACTGGGCACTTAAACCCCCCTCCTATCCAGACCAATTTTCAGCTTTCAGCCCTGTCGCACTTTGAATGACAATTGCGCGGTCATACAACACTGTACCCAAATGAAATTTCTATCACTTTTTTCCCACAAACAAAGCTTTCTTTTGGTGATCGCCGATCACCTGTGCGGTTTTTATTTTAAATGTAAAAAAAAAAAAAAAAAATTTTTTTTGTTTTCCGTTTTAAAATTTTATAACGGGTCATTTTTGTCTGTCATTGATGTACGCTGATGAGGCGGCACTAATGGGCACTGATGGGTGGCAGTGATGGGCACTGATCGATTACACTGAGCACTTCTAGGTGGCACTGATTGGCACCACTGGTGGGCACTGTTGATCGTTAAAAATTAGGCATAATTGCCTCTTCCCCTTAGGGACCAATGTCCCTTTAAGATAAGCCGGTGATGGGCTTTTTTTTTCCTCCTCCGCTATCAGCGTAAGGAGAAAAAAAAAAAACTATCACTGAGCTTTTGTTTACATCATGTGATTAGCTGTCATTGGCTGACAGCTGATAACATGGTAAGGGGCCGGGACCAGCCCCTTACTCAGATCGGCGATCACCCGAGGGCACGCGCAGTGAGCGTGCACAGGGGAGGCTATCATATGAGGTCCTCCCAGAAATTCACATCTGCGATGTGGCTGTCATTCAGCCATAGCGTGAATGTCAGGTAGTTAAGCAAAAAAAAAAAAAATAGGATGTACCGTAAAATCCTTTTCTCTGAAGTTCATTGACCTTAGGGTTATATTGCCACCTTCAGGAGAGGACTAGGCAGAACATGTAAAAACAGCAAAGCTGCACAGTACAGCAGGGGGCGGTGCCACTGGCTATAACCCCCCACTCTGCTTTCTGCAGCTCAGTTCGTCAAAAAGCAGTACAAACAGAAATAGGAGGGGTGGGGTGCTGTGTTCGTCAATGAACTTCAGAGAAAAGGATTTTACGGTGAGTACAAAAATCCTATTTTCTCTTTCGATCATTGATGGACACAGCTCCTTAAATCTTGACCTTAGGGATATCCCCAAGCAGTGTCAAAAAACGAGGGGTGGAAACAGCAAGAAAATAACTTCACCCACAAAGAGGAACTCCAACACAGGAGTTGCCACCTTAACCGGCTGCCAGCAAAACTTGCGGCCAAAGTATGCATCCAAAGATGCGTTCACAACAACTTTGTAACTTAACCCTTTCATGACTAAGCCTATTTTTGACATTTGGTGTTTACAAGTTAAAATCCATATTTTTTGCTAGAAAATTACTTGGAACCCCCAAACATTATATATATATTTTTTTAGCAGAGACTCTAGAGAATAAAACTGCGATTGTTGCAATATTTTATATGACACGATAAAATTGGCCCAATTTTTTTGCATAATGTGAAAGATAATGTTACGCCGAGTAAATAGATACCAAACATGTCACACTTTATAACTGTACGCACTTGTGGAATGACGACAAACTACGGTACCTAAAAATCTCAATAGCTGACCCTTTAAAAAAAAAAAATCTGGTTACCAGGTTAGAGTTACAGAAGAGGTCTAGTGCTAGAATTATTGCTCTCGCTCTGACGATCATGGCAATATCTCACATGTGTGATTTTCACACCGTTTACATATGCGGGAGCGACTTCCATATGCATTTTCTTTGCTGCGCGAGCTCGCGGCGACGCTTTAAAAAAAAAATTATTTATTTTAAAATTAATACATTTTTTTTTTTTTTTTTTAATAAATACATTTTGATCGCTTTTATTGCTGTCACAAGGAGTGTTAACATCCCTTGTGACAGTAATAGGTGGTGACAGGTACTCTTTATGGAGGGATCGGGGGGTCTAAGAGACCCCCCAATCCCTCCTTTACACTTCAAAGTATTCAGATCGCGGTTTTCGGCGATTCTGAAATGTGTATATATTTTTAAATCCGGTGCCATTGGCAGCCGAGTACACCGGAAGTGACATCATGACTTCCCTTCCATGTTTACAATTAGGAGACTGGAATGAAGCCGCTTACGGCTTCATTCCAGTCCCTCCCTAGCCACTGGAAGCAGCGGATTGTGCATCGCTGCTCACGATTGACACATTGGCATAATAGCAGAGCGGCTTTTAGCTGCATTGGTTGTTATGGCTACAAAGCCAATCGCCCGCTCTGAAAAACTGTACCGGGATGATGCCTGCAGGTGCGGGCATCATCCCGGTATAACCCCCGGAAGCAGAGTACGCACATCTGCGTACGCTCGGCGGCAAGGAGTTAAATGAAAGTGTTCATTGTAATCTTACAAAGCTGCCTGAAAAACCTTGCGGCCAAAGCAAGTATCCGAAGATGCACTCACGTCAACTTTATACAATTTTGTGAAAATGTGAACGGACGACCAAGTCGGCACCTTACACACCTGGAAAATGGACGCTTGATGTGCTTAAAGCAAGTGTTTTATCCACTCCTCGCTGCAAAAACAGCAGGATCCTGGGTATCTGAGTATGTGCGCAGACGACATCCTCGCAGATGGAGATGTAGGCCTTCCACATACGATGATAAATCTTCCGAAAAGATCACTGCCCATAGCATAGTGGAGATTACCGAGTCAGACAGACCTCGGTCCCTTAGTACTTGGCTTTCAACAGCCATGCCATTAAAACCAGCGACGGTAAAGCAGGATGAAGTATTGGACCTTGTGACAGAAGGTCCTCCCGCATCGGCAGTCGCCAAGGAACATCTGCCACCATTCATACTATGTCGGCGTACCGAGGACGCTGAGGCCAATCTGGGGCAATCACCAGAATCCCCTCGACCACCATTCTGCATAGCAGACTTGGTAAAAGTTTGAGTGGGGGGGGGCATAAATCAGCTGATTATGCCCCCATGGAGCCACCAACGCGTCTGCCGCCTCCGTCCAGGGATCTCTCGTCCTGGCCAAAAACCTCTATACCTTTCGATTGAGCGGAGAGGCCAAGATGTCCACATCTGCTGTGCCCCACCTTAGACAAATGAGCCAAAATATCTGGATGCAGTGACCATTCCCCTTGGTGCAGCATCTGACGACTTAGGTAGTCTGCCTGCCAGTTTTCTATGCCCAGAAGTTGTAGCGCATTGATCGGCAGGCGGGATTCTTCCTTTGTCCAGCGACCCTGAGCCGACTGTACGCCCAGAACTCACCCCCAACCGGTCAGGCTGGCGTCCGTTGTTCCAATGAGCGGTTGCCATGGCACCATATTAACATCCCCTGGCTGAATGTACTATAAAAACCTCTCTAAACATGGCCACAACTATTGCCTGATAAAGGAGCACGCGCGCGCCTCCCCACTCTCTCACCATCCGGAAGGGACTTGTCCAGCCGCCCCTGAGCCGAATCAGAGAACCAGGAAGCACTGGGAGCCACCAGCACAGCCAGGAACATGAGCTGCCTCTCCACCTGCGAGCCAACCGCCTTCCCCCAGAAGTGGATGAACTTCCTATACCATTTCACATGTGCTGTAATCTCTATAATCTTGTGAGTTTAAAATGGTCTGTCTTATATTAAAATGTTTTTATCACCCTGCACTTAGATGGCGCTGATCTCTTTGCTTTTTACTGTCTACAGAGCCCCCATCTAGAGCCCCTTCTAGCTTGTTATGAGCCGGCAGCCATCCAGAGTCGGCCCATCTGTGACCATCTACACACCTCTTGCTGCATTTGAACTCTAATGCATGGACTCCCCTCTATAGAGAGTAGTTTCATCGCCCATTTCTGAGCTGAAAGAGCGCACATGAACATTTTTATACAATATTTCATGGCCAAGCAGGCATGGTCAGGGATGTTACCTTTCCTTTACAGTGCACTGGGTAACTCTGCTGGCAGCTTGGAAGGATGCGGGACAGGGTTCAGTGCTAGAGCTTGTTCTGCTACCATACCTCCAAAAAGGTGGTGGTGATTCTGCAACATCTCTCTGCTCCACCACCTCCCTCTTGTTCTTCCTCTATGGCCTCTTCTGCAGAATTTTCTACTGAACCAGCAATGTTCCCTACGCGTTCAAGGGGCTACGAAAGCAGTCAGGCTAAAAGAAGCCATGCGGTGCTTCAGTTGGTCTGCCTAGGAGACAGGAGCCACACTGGGGCAGAGATTCTGTCAGCTCTGCAGGGACAGGCTCAGAGGTGGTCGACCCCATGCCAGCTTCAGCCAGGAATGGTTGTATGCTACAATGGCACCAACCTTCTCTCCGCCCTCCGACAGGGACACTTGACCCAGTGTCATGGCTGGCTTAGCCCTTCCTTCTCTGGGCTGGCTGCTCAGCTGTCGGCTAATCGCCAGCTCTCATCTCTCTCCACAGTTACCCAGCTGTTCCTGATCCTGCTCGTCTGACCTGCCTACTTAAAGTGGTTGTATAGTCAAAAAAAGTGACTTTACATTTACAGACGGCTCAGTCTTTTTAGGCAGCGCTCGCTAGAGAAACAGCAGGGAGGTGGGACTATGAGCGGAGCCGAGCAAGTCGGCTCGGTCTTTTTCGGCGACGCTCGCTCGGTCTGTCTCGGCGGCGGGAAATTTAAACATGGCCAAGCTGCAAATGACACTGAAAAGCTGCAAATGACACTGCAAAGCTGCAAACAGCGTGGGGCAAGCTGCAAATGACACTGATCATTCTGCAATGATGTACAAGGCTGCAGATGCACACTGATAAGGCTGCATTGACTGGCATTTAAATATAAGTTTTTTTTTTCCTTAAACTTCCCTCCTAAAACTTTTTTCCTTAAAATGCCCTCCTAAACTTGGGGTGTGTGTTATACGCTGGTGCGTGTTATACCCCGATAAATACGGTATAGATTTTTTATATAATTTAGTAGGCACACTGGTTGTGTGGCTCTACACATAAATTTATATATTTTAATATTTTCTCCTTTTGTGACACCTGGGACGCTTATGATGTTTATCATGATTTAATTTATTCACCTATTGTTTGTGGCATCTTGGGATATCAGTATTTATTTATTTCTGCTGGTGCTAGGGCGTGGATTGATTCACAATTAATTTATTTTAATTTATTCATATAATTATAAAAATAGGATTTTTGTACTCACCGTAAAATCCTTTTCTCTGTAATTTACCGACCGACACAGCTCCTCTCTGTAACTAAATGGGTTTGTTAGCCTGCCGTTAGGACAGTGTTTCTCAAATCCAGTCCTCAGGCCCCCCCAACAGGTCATGTTTTCAGGATTTCCCTCAGATGAAACGGCTGTGGTAATTGCTAAGGCAGTGAAACTGATCAAATCACCTGTGAAAAATAATGGAAAACCTGAAAACATGACCTGTTGGGGGGGCCTGAGGACTGGATTTGAGAAACACTGCGTTAGGAGAACTAGGCAAAAAATTGTAACACAATACACAGAACTTTAGTCCCGCCCCGGGGGGCGGACCCTGTTCTAGCAACCCTCCCTGCTCCCAGGCAGAACTCAGTACTTCAGCAAGCAGTATAACGTAGAGAAAAGGAGGGGTGGGTGCTGTGTCGGTCGGTGAATTACAGAGAAAAGGATTTTACGGTGAGTACAAAAATCCTATTTTCTCTTATATTCACCGACCGACACGGCTCCTCTCTGTAACTAAATGGGATGTCCCCAAGCAGTGCCCAAGGAGGGGTGGGAAAAAACAGCATTAAAACTTCATCCACCATGGCAAGTGGAAGCTAGTGAAACTAAACCCACAAAAAACAGCAGTGTATGGAAAAACACACCACCATAACAAGGTATTCTCAACAGGAGAAATCCAACACCGCAAACTTTTTTTGCGGTAGTAATGCAACAGTGCATTAACAAACAGTACTGCGTTTTATCAAAAAAACTGGGGAAAAAAAAAAAAAAAAAAATCACAATTGCAACTACACGGCCGCCTGCAAAACTTTGCAGCCAAAACAGACATCAGCCGATGCACTGACGTCTACCTTGTAGAACTTGGTAAACGTATGGACAGACAACTAGGTCGCCGCCTTACACACCTGAGAGAAAGACGCTTGGTGTCGGAAGGCCCAAGACGTTCCGATTGCTCTTGTAGAGTGGGCCGTGACTGGAAAGGGGGGCACCTGTCCCTTCAAGGCGTAGGCTTGGACTACAATCTGATCCACCTGGAAATGGTGGCCGATGAGACCGCCATACCATTCTTTGGACCAGCCACCAAAACAAACAGTGAGTCTGACTTCCGAAAGGGAGCCGTGGCAGATAAGTACACCTTCATAGCCCTAACCACACCGAGAGTGTGAAGGGCCACCTCTTTGGGGTGCTTCAGCTTAGGACAAAACGATGGTAATACAATGTCCTCATTGATATGAAAAGCCGAAACCACCTTCGGTAGAAAGTACGGTTGCGGACGTAACACCACCTTATCCCTGTGGATGACTAGATAAGGCGACTTGCATGACAAGGCTGCCAATTCCGAAACCCTCCTGGCCGATGTGATGGCCACTAGAAAGACCACCTTTTGTGAAAGGGTCAATAGAGGAATCTCCCTTATATTCTCAAATGGCGGCTTCCAACACCACCAGGTTCAAATCCCATGGGGGTAACGGTGGACGCACCGGAGGGACCACATGTTGAACCCCCTGAACAAAGTTACTCACTAATGAGCGAGACGCCAGGGGTCGCTGAAAAAAAAAAAAAAAAGACAGCCAGGGCTGAAATTTGCCCCTTAATGGTGCTCAACGCCAATTTCTGGTCTACTCCTTGCTGAAGAAACAGGATCCTGGATATAAAAAAGGAGCGCGGATGCCACCCTTTCTCCTCACACATGGAGATGTAGGCCTTCCAGGTACTATGGTATATCTTCAGTGAAGATTTCCGCGCCCTCAGCATAGTTGGAATCACTGAGTCTGACAGACCCCGGTTCCTCAGCACCTGGCTCTCAATAGCCACGCTGTTAAATCCAGCGATGGTAAAGCAGGATGAAAGATTGGACCTTGAGATAGGAGGTCCTCTAGCAGCGGCAGTCGCCAGGGAGCGTCTGCCACCAGAAGCACCAGATATGCGTACCAGGGCCGCTGAGGCCAATCTGGGGCAACCAGGATTACTGGGATCCTCTCAGCTTCCACTCTGCGAAGCAGACGTGGCAACAGTTTTAGTGGAGGAAAGGCGTAGAGCAGCTGGTACTGATCCCACGGAGCCACCAGCGCGTCTGGCGCGTCTACCCACGGATCCTTTGTCCTGGACACGAATCTCAGCACCTTCTGATTGAGACGGGAGGCTAATAGATCCATATCCCGTGTGCCCCATTCAGGCACAGCAGCCTGAAAATCTCCGGATGCCACGCCCATTCTCCTGGGTCCAGCATCTGACGACTCAGATAGTCCACCTGCCAATTTTCCACCCCCGGGATGTAAATGGCTGACAGAGCCAGAACGTGTCGCTCTGCCCACTGAAGTATGTGAGCGACCTCCCGAGCAGCGGCTGAGCTTCTTGTTCCCCCTTGGTGATTTATGTACGCCACAGCCGTGGTGTTGTCTGACTGTATCCTGGTCGTACATCCTTGAAGACATGTCGACCACGTGTGGAGGCACAGCCTGATCGCTCTCAATTCGAGCAGATTGATCGGCAAGCTGGATTTGTCCGTCAACCAGAGGCCCTGAGCCGACTGAATCCCCATCACTCCACCCCAGCCTGAGAGACTGGCGTCCGTAGTGATCACCGTCCATTTCAGAGGAATGAACGATTTTCCGGACTGAATCATCGGGGACCGCAACCACCAGATCAGAGAGTCCCTGACTGGCTGGCTCACCTGGACCCGTCGATCCAGGGACAATGGAGATTTGTCCCATTTCATCAAAATCTCCTTCTGCAGGTCTGAGGGGAGAAAGATCCTTGCTTCCCTGGAGTCCAATAGTAAACCCAGGTACTCCAGATACTGGGTTGGCACACCCACAGACTTCTTTAGGTTCAACAGCCACCCAAATTCTCACAGAGTCTGCATGGTGATCGCCACATCCTCCTCTAATTCTGAGGCAGAAGATGCTCTCAGGAGGAGATTGTTTAGGTAACCCACGATCGCGACACGCCAATACTGGAGCCAGTACTTTGGTAAAGACTCGGGAGGCTGATGCCAGGCCAAAGGGAAGAACCACAAACTGGTAATGGGCTTCCCCAACTGCCAAACGCAGAAATTGATGTCCAAAAGATGTCCAAAGATGCCAGGGAGACCCCTTGATGGAGTGCCGCAACTACTGAGCGAACTGATTCCATTCTGAACCTCTGCACTTTTACAAAGTGATTGAGGGCTTTTAAGTCCAAGATTGGGCGTACCCCTTCCTTCTTGGAAACCACAAACAGATTTGAGTAGAACCCCTGGAATCATTCCAATTCCGGAACTGGTACAATCACCCCCATGATTCAGCAGGTCGCTTACAGCCCCTAGCAGGGCCTCCCGGCGATCCAGGGACGTGGGTATGCTGGAGGGGAAGAATCTGTTTGGCGGCCAAGAGAGAAAATATCTTGTAGCCTGTGGAAATCAGGTCGCAGACCCACTGGTCGGATAACCGGGAGGTCCACCAGGCTGCAAACTCCCAAAGGCGACCCCCCACCCGATACACGGGTGGGGGCAAACCTTCATGCAGTAGCACTTTTGTTCGCAGGCTTGTTAGGCTTGCGGTTCCAGGGATGCTTTTGACCGTCTGTGGATGTCCTGTCGGGCTGGGAACATTTTGCCGAAGCACCGGGCGGACGAAAAAGCCACTTGTGAATGGAAAAAGAGGGCCCTTGCCTGCGGCGTGGCTCCTTAGCCTTCCTGGTCTGTGGGAGTAGAGTACTCTTACCACTCATGGGCATTTTTAATAATGTCATCCAACGAAGCTCCAAAGAGCTGGTCGCCAAGGAAGGGAAGATTCGTCAGGGGTTTTTTGGATGCCTGGTCAGCAAACCAGCATTTTAGCCAAATCAGGAGCCCCAGCATCACAGTTGACACTGAAGCCCTGGATAACAGAGGGAGAGTATCCAGAGCCGCGCCACAAACATACTTAAGGCCTTGCACTAGTTGGTTTGCTAGTTCCACACAGACAGGGGAGGCGTTTTGCTCTCCCAATTTGCGGTGAAAAAGTTTTGCCCACTCCGTCAGTGTGATACCAGTGCGGATGCCAGTATTGGTCGCACGGCTGACCCCACAACCGTAAACAAGGAACGAGCCACTGCCCCGGCCTTCCTGTCCATGGGATCCTTGAATGCAGGAGTTCCTTCTATCGGAATCGTGGTTACTTTATTTAAGCTAGATACTGGGGGGGGTCCATGACCGGAGGAACCGACCATTTCTTGAGAAGGCTTTCCTCAAAGGGATAACGCACCGCCATGTTTTTGGGGACCGAAAAGGTCCTTTGCGGCCGACCCCATTCACTGAACTTGTCAAAATAAGCCAAATAGGGGAACACCTTAGGTGAACGTGCTGGCTTGCGGGACCCAAAAGGGACCGATACATCAGCAGAGCTATCTGCTGGCTCCTGTATCTTCAGGGTATCACATACAGCTGTGACAAGTGCTCCAACAAGCGCTTTATCGCGCCCGGACCTGGACGGGGAATCATCCTCACTGTCTAAATGGTCCTGGTCAGCCTTGTCTGATAGGACAGAGCAGGGGTCACCAGCCGCAGCAGGGCCCGAGTCTGCATCAGAGCTCTCCCCAGAGGGGGGTGGGGGGGCGGGGTGTACGGGCCTTTTACACGCAACCTTTCCTTCCACGCACCGCCTCTATTTTACAACAAAAGAGTTAAGGACCATTGTCAGGGTGTCCATTGGCACAGCGCTAACCCGCAGTTGACCCGGTTGCAATAGCCTGGATTTCGGTGGAAGAAACACCAGTTTCTGAAGCCACGCTGACCCTATCCTGTCTGCCACCTGCAAGGGGACTAAGGACAGTGAAGGTCCCACCCTCCTGCTGCAGCTGCGTGTTGGGGGGGGGGGAGGGGTATCTAGCGCCAGACTTACCACCCTGGGGCGTTCTGTGAATGTCACTAGCCGTGCCTGTAGTCCCTAGGAGTTACCCAGTTGCAGAGTAAAGAAACTGTGTCAGCAGCTTTATAGAATAGCGGTGAAACGATCTGCAGAACTTGCACCAGCGTTCAGGGAAGAGCCATCCAGCGTCCTGTATACACAGTGGGCACAGGAAACAGCATGTGAGAGCACGTGTAAATCCGTCACAAGAGAACTGCGGTGAAAAGAGCGCTCGGGCTTCAAAAAAATAACCACCAATGCAACTAATAGGAAAATCCTATAGAAAATGGCTGCTGAGGCTCACAAGGGGAACCTGCTTTTCCAACAGTCAAAATGACCGCCAGACAGCGCCATGCGGTGACAGGAATAAACACAGAACAGTGCTGCCTGCATTCAGCAAGAACACCTCCACAGACACCTTTTTGGGACCCCCCAGACCGGGACCAGGACCAACGCTAGCCGCAGAGAGGCCCAGCGAACCACACACACACACACACACACACACACACGCGCACACACACGCAGCTACCCCCCCCCCCGGAGGGGGGAAGGAGGGGAGATAGGGACGTGAGGAGAGAAGGAGGTAGAGGTGGCCCCCGAATCGACCTCCCAGGGAATGCCCAGCTGCTCATCCCACTGAAGCAGGGAGAGCCATACTTACCAGTCCTGAAGAGCTGGGAGACATTCCATCACATATCTACTCCTGTGCAGTTCCTGGTAGCTGCTGGCCCGGTATACTATGATCCAGACATCAGAAGCCCAGTCATATGTATACCCCGCAGCATTGAAGCTCACCAACCACCTCTGGAGCTGAGGTATGTCGTGGCCTGCCGAGCCTCAACTGCGGCCTGCACACGCTCGATGGCCGGACTGGGGAGACTACAAGGATAACTTAACCAGCCTGTCACCCAGCCGGCAGTTGATAGAAGATCCCAGAATCTTTCATCTTGCTCAAAAAAAAAAAAAAATCAAACCTGCAGCAAAAAAAATGGACCAAAGGGCCCGCAGGGTTCCTAGGACATTCTCCTTGGGAGCAGGGAGGGTTGTTAGCACAGGGTCTGCCCCCTGGGGCGGGACTAAAGTTCTGTGTTACAATTTTTTGCCTAGTTCTCCTAACGGCAGGCTAACAAACCCATTTAGTTACAGAGAGGAGCTGTGTCGATCGGTGAATATAAGATAAATTATATTATTAGTATTACTTTCTATATATATATATATATATATATATATATATATATATATATATATATATATATATATATATATATATATATATAAACATTTTTTTTTTTATTGTTTTAATTTTTTTTGTTGCAACAAGATTAATACTAGGGATTTTCAGCCCTCCCTTTTTTAGCACTTGACACCTTTATTTAGCACCTTTTAATTGCACTTTGGTTGTTTTTGGCTAGATTGTGGAAAGCACACCATATGTTGTATTTTTCTTGGGGTGATTTAATATAATACATTCCTTGATTGAATTTATCTTTTTGATACACTACATACTTGGCACTTTATCTTTGAAGATATAGCAGAACTACCTATTGTATTATGCTTTGACTATGCTTACTCTAGTTACCTTTTTATTTTTTATTAATAAACAAGTGTGATTTATTTGTACTTCTGTCTCGGTCTGGTTCATGGTGGATGAGCAAAATCACTGCATGGATCAGTTTGCCATAGCGTTACAAACGCTCCTGAGTAACACGGCTCACCTGGAATCCACACTGTGGCTGCTCCGGTACAACCCGAGTTGCAGGCCGTCCCTGCTGCTGCACCAGTCTCTGTGCAGGCACCCGTCTCGAGTATTACCTCTATAAGGAGGTATGTCTGGTTCCGCTCCGCTTCCCCAGCGATTTGGGGGCCATCCAGTTCAATGCAGAGGGTTTCTCAACCAGGTTGAGATTTACTTTGAGATGCTGCCCCAGGCGTTTCCCACGGACAGAAGAAAAAGTAGGTTTCGTGATATCTTTGCTTTCCGAGAGATCCTTGGCCTGGGTAAACCCCTTTATGGGAGGCGCAAAAACCTGTTGTCTATAGTTACCCAGACTTTGTGGCCTCCTTTAAAAAAGGTATTTGACGTTCCCGCACGCTCCGCTTCTGCTGCCAAGTGCCTCACATCCATCAGAGTACGAGAACTGTTGCCGACTACGTCATTGAATTCTGTAATCTGGCAGCAGAAGTTGCTTAGAACAATGAGGCCCTCGAGGCTGCTTTTTCTCATGGTCTCTCAGATTCCATCAAGGATGAGATAGCAGCCCGAAATATACCCACTGAGCTGGAGAGCTTGATCTCGTTTGCCACCCTCATGGACTCCAGACTCAGAGTCTTTTTAAAGAGCGCTTGCGGAAGCCTCCTTTACGTTTTCCTCCGAGCTTTGCAGTCCCACCCGTGCCTCCCTCACCTCCCATGCCTCCTGGTGCCGAGTCGGTCAGTGAAGATGAACCCATGCACTTGGGCTTCACACGTCTCTCTGTGGATGAGAGAGCATTTAGGAGAAGGGAGAGATTGTGCCTTTATTGTGGCCAGGCAGGTCACTTTTTGAAGTCTTGTCCTACCCGTCCAGGGAACACCCAAACCTTGAGGCCCTATCATGGACAGACCTTAGGTGGTGTTGTTTCATCCCCAGTTATCCAGAAGGATGAGCCCCTGGTTTCGGTCACCCTTTCTTGGGCTGAGTCGTCCATCAAGATACAGGCTCTAATCGACTCATGGGGCTGCAGGCCTGTTCATTGATGCTCCCTTTGTATCGCAGCACTCGTGACACTCCACTTGCCATTGAGGCTCTTGAGGGGAGACCTCTACAGCCTGCCTATGTGACTCATGAGACGGTTCCCTTGTCCATGGCCACAGGGGCTCTTCACCACGAGATTATTCAATTCCAAGTTATTTCCTCACCCAGGTTTCGGCTGGTTATTAGTCATCCTTGGTTATAGAGGCACAACCCCTCTTTTGATTGGCTCCATACTGAGGTTCTCTCCTGGCCACCACAATGCAGTGAGACATGCTTCCTGAAGGTATCCAAGGTCCTGTGCCCCTCTTCACTCTCCTCCCTGCCAGAGGAGTACCGCAATTTTAGCAATGTTTTTGACAAAGGTCAAGCCAGTAGTTTGCCTCCACACCAGTCTTATGATTGCGCAATTGACCTTAAACCTGGTGCCATACCCCCTCGTGGCCAGGTTTACCCTTGTCGGTCTTGGAGGATAAGGCCATGGAGGATAAGGCCATGGAGGACTATGTTGCAGATGCACTTTCTTGAGACTTCATCTGAAAATCCTCATCTGCTGGTGCTGGTTTCTTCTTTATGAAGAAAAAGAGCGGTGAACTGAGACCTTGTATTGATTATAGGGGTCTCAATCTTGTCAGGATTAAGAATGCCTACCCGATTGCGTTGATTACAGAGTTATTTGACTGCCTCAAGGGAGCAACAGTTTTCATGAAGCTTCATTTGAGAGGGGAATACTATCACGTGCGGATTAAAGAGGGCAACGAGTGGAAAACTGCATTTATTACCAGAACAGGTCATTATGAGTACATGGTAATGCCTTTTGGCCTTTGTAACGCCCTGGCAGTTTTACGGGAATTTATTAACGATGTCCTCCGAGATTTGTTGTAGTTATGTGTGGTGGTTTATCTCGATGATATCCTCATATTTTCCCCAAGTCCCTGGAGAGCCACCACACAGATGTCTGTCGTGTGCTTCAGAAACTAAGAGAGAACAATCTCTATTGTAAACTTGAGAAGTGCGAGTTTCATCGTGAACAGGTTACATTCATGTCTTTTCCACTGCTGGTTGTTCGATGGACCCAGAGAAACTTTCGGCAGTCCTCGACCCGTGGGTTTATGTCCTTTGCAGCGTTTCCTGGGCTTTGCCAACTAATATCAGAAGTCTCTGGTCAAGCCCCTGACTGATATGACCAGAAAGGACAGCAACCTACAGAGTTTGTCTCCGGAGCCCTCTCAAGGCTTCTGTCCAAAATTGGCCCTAGTATATGGATGGGGACCTTGTATTGTTGGCTCCTTGAAGATACTGACCAATGTGAGTGTGCAATGTACAGGGACAATTGTAGACACTCGCTCAGGTTGAACTGGATGGACTGGTGTCTTTATTCAACCTTACAAACTATGAAACTATGGAATGCACTACCCACCCAGGAAAATCCCAGGCAGGAGATCCTCTCCGACACTAAGTGAGTCTCCTGCAGTGCATAAATGGCAGGGGAGTATTTCTTAAGGATAGTGGCTACCATAGATCGTTTCAGAGGATTCTGAACGCCCCTAATGTTCCAAGACAACAAAGATACAGTACTCATTAAGATAATCACTCATAGACATGATAGGGTAAGGCATCGTGTGTACCCTAGGCGCTTTAGGGTGTGCATATGTGTGGGGCGCCAAGTGGGACAAAATAGTGATACCTGAGTTCCAATTAAAGGAGTCCGCTGTGGCATGAAAGGCAAAACAGCATAAAACACAGTTCCTCCTGTACGCCTGCCGGTTACTACTCAAGCTGAAGCTGCGGCAATAACAGATCAAAAAAATAAGAATCATAACTGCTAAGCAAAAAATCTCCCAGTCCCCGTGGGTGCATAGAGGGTAACACTCTCCAAAGTGTGAGAGTGGTCTCTCCAGCTGACAGAATAGGGGGTAAGTATCATTCAGTTGAATGGGGGAAAACCGAGATAAAGAGTATACAAAAAAACGTGGGTTGAACATACCCAAAACTTCAAATGCCTCTTTGGTTAAACTACTAAATGTTCCAATCCAAAGTGCTACTTAACTGTATTCAAGTTAACTTCACTTGCTCTCATCGCTTGTGGAATAACAGTAGGTAATGGCTTCCCAGCCCAATTGTGTGATGATAACCGCTATACGATCGTGCTTAGATGGAGGTCTGGTCAGTCTTCTTCTGCTGCATTTCTTCCAGCTTGTCTGATAATGTGTTCATCGGCATCCAACCATGCGGACGCCTCAGCAGCCGCCTCACAAAAGTGGGATTGGCCCCCTGCCGTAATCCGCAGTTTTCGCCGGGAACATGGCGTATGTCGCTTTAAGCCTTTGCAATCGTTTTTTTAACATCAGTGAATCTTGCGCCGCGCTTCTGTATCTCCACTGAGTAGTCAGGATAGAATGAGATGCGTGCCCGTTATATTGGACATTGCGTCGCTCTCTTGCCTGGTGCAGCATTATTTCTTTATCTTTAAAGTTAAGTAGCCTGGCTATCATAGTGCGGGGCGGGTGCCCTGGTGGAAGGGGCCTGAGCGGTACCCTGTACGCGCGTTCAACCGAGTACAATGGTGTGAACACATCTTTCCCAAACACCTCCAATAGCCATTGTTCAACAAAGTCTGTGGGGTCCCTACCCTCCGTCTTCTCGGGGAGCCCCACAATACGGATATTATTCCGTCTCAGGCAGTTTTCAATTTCGTCAGATTTAAGTTCATTTGCTCTAGCAATCCTGGCTGTAATTTGCGTATCTCTCAGCAGGGGTGTCAGCTTGTCCTCTATCTCACTGATGCGGCCTTCCGCCGCGGTGGTGCGCTCCCTCGTTTTCTGTAGATCATGCCTAATAAACCCCAGTTCTTCTTTCAGACCACCAAACTGATCCTGCAGAGTATGAACTGAAGCTGTGCATCGCTGTACTGTACTTAGTATGTCTGCTAGGGAGGGCTGAACTGCTTCCTCTCCCTCCTCCATGTCGGGAAGGCTCTGGCTGGGGGACGCTACAGGGCCCTGTGCATTGCTCCCCTCCTCCTGCTGAGTGTGAAACACTGCAGGGGTGGCAGATATGTCCTCCCCACTCCCCTGGGCCGTCTGGGGCACTATTTTCTGAGCGTAGTATAGCATGTCTCTCGGGGTGTCTTTCACCGTACTTGTAGGGGTCTTAGGAGCCTTACCGGAATCTTTATACTTCTCCTTGCCACGAGCACGCTGTGAGAGAGGAGCTGCGGCGCCATGTTGGAAATCTGGCGTCCCGGCCTCCGCGTGTTTTCGGGTCATCATGATCTCTACAGACCTTGGCAGCAACTCCAGGCACATCAGTGGGGACCCCTGTGCTGAGTTCAGCCCGATTTCGGGTGTGTTAGCTGGCTGGGAAGAGGATCTTTGCAGGATCAGTGCGGGAACTCCGTGATGCACGTCTTCCCACATGACGGTCTCGGCCACGCCCCTTTGAAATAATATTTAACAGCAGGGCACGTTCCTACGCACAACAAGAGTAACTGGGAGGGGTCACAGTGTTCTGGCACCAACACCTAAGGCGCAATTTTTCTGTAGAGTATATAGTGCAGTCTGTATAGTATATATACACTACATTACAGTTCAGAGTATATAGTGCAGTCGGTGTAGCATATATATATATATATATATATATATATATATATATATATATATATATATAATACAGTTCAGGGTATATAGTGCAGTGTACAGTATATAATATAGTGTATTGAAGTGGTTAAGCAGAACCCTATGACAGTATTAAGAAAAAAAAAATGGCATGGGGTTCTCCCGCTTATCGCGGGACACTTTTTTTTTTTTTTTTTAATAAAGGAATTTTCAAAAACTACGTATTGTGGATTTTACTTTTTGACACTTTTTGTTGGTGAATGGCTAGGGGTACAATGTAGCCGATACCCATTCACATAAGGGGGGGGGGGGGGGTCTGGGGACCACCCTTGTTAAAGGGGGCTCCCAGATACCACCACAACCAATGGCCATGGTTGTGGGGATGAGGCCCTCAGGGCCTAAAGCAACCTCCCCATGTTGAGGGCATGTGGCCTGGTATGTCCTCCAAGGCTGCATGCTCAGATAAGGTTCTGGTATGGATTTGGTGGGGGGACCCGCACAACCATTTTTTTTTTTTTTTTTTTTTTTTTTTTAATATTGGCATGGAGTTCCCCTTAAAATCCATACCAGACCCGAAGGGCCATTTTTTTTATCGATTTTCATCTATATTGCCGGGAGCTGGCAATACATTACAACCGTGAGCAATTTTAAAATGAAACTTTTTCCTTTAGAAAAGTAATTTTGCTGCGACACTGTAAAACACAATCAGACAGATGCGCCACTTTACAGGCAGACTAAGGGGAACCCCAAGCACAATATTTATAGTTTCAATTTAAGCATGGTTAAAAATCGCTGCTCCTGAAAAACCAGTTGTTTTAAAAACTTTTTTGGGCATTGATACATGTCTCCTGGGGCAGTACCCGGGTCCCCAAATACTCTTTTTGGCAAGAACTTGCCTTTAAAATGAGCACTTTTGATTTTTCATGGTCGTGTCCAATAGACTTTACTAGGGTTTGCATGTGTGCACACATTTTTTGCCCGTTTGCATGTTCTGGTGCGAACCGAACCAGGGTTGTTCGACCCATCCCTACTTGTGATACATGGTAATAAGATACACAATTGCATTTCTATGTGTAGCAGCAGACAACCCCAGATGTTCTTCTGGAAATGTGCTATTGGCAGGTTCATATAGTTTTAATTAATCACTATTGTTTTTCCAAAAATAGAGCAAGTGCAGAAGAGCATACATGGCTGGGCCATAATAATATACATGCCAGTGGAACGCACATGCATACAATTTCTAAGTGGTTAGGACATCCAACTACCAGTGAAAGTAGCTTTCCCTGGATTCATCAGTTCCAAAAGGTATAACAATGTGTTGAATAATGGCTTTTGAAAATATTAGCTGTATCAGCACAGAGCGGTCCTGTGGATACTCATAGAATAAACAGTGCCACGTCCTATTAGTAGGAAGTGGCACTGTTTATTCTATGAGTATCCACAGGACCACTCTGTGCTGATACAACTAATATTTTCCTTAACCACTTTGCGCCCGCTCTATAGCCAAAAGACGGCTACAGAGCGAACGCTAACTGCCAGGAGGCCGTCCCTGGACGTCCTCCTGTTTACTTCCCTAATGCGCGCCGTCGCGGGCGCGCATCGGGAAAGTTCTGTGTGGGCCGTGTCCCTCGGACACAGCCAATCACAGATCATGCTAAATGGCCAATCACAGTGGCCATTTAGCACTCGATCGGGCTATCCAATGAGAGGTGATCTCATCTGTAAACATATGAGATCATGTCTCATCGCCGGCTCCTCTCCTCACACAGAGACCGCATGTGAGGAAGGAGAGCTTCCGTGCTGCAGCTGCAGCGTCAGTGAATGTGACAGTGAGTGTACACACACACACACAGTAAAACACACATGCCCACCTGTCCCCAGTGCCACCTATCAGTGCCATCTGTCCCCTGTGCCACCTATCAGTGCCATCTGTCCCCTGTGCGACACTGTCCCCAGTGCTACCTATCAGTGCCATCTGTCCCCAGTGCCACCTGTCAGTGCCATGTGTTCCCAGTGCCACCTATCAATGCTACCTGTCCCCAGTGCCACCTAACAGTATCATCTGTTCCCAGTACCACCTGTCCCCAGTGCCACCTATCCGTGCCACCTGTCCCCAGTGCCGCCCGTCCCTAGTGCCACGTGTCCCCAGTGCCACCTGTCAGTGTCACATGTCATCAGTGCCACGTATCAGTGCCATTAGTGCCATTAGTGCCACGTATCAGTGCCATCTGTCATCAGTGCCCCGTATCAGTGCCATCTGTCATCAGTGCCACATCAGTGTCACATGCCTTCAGTGCCACGTCAGTGTCACGTGTCATTGTCCTGGTGCTCCAGGGCCTTCAAAATAGTAATAGGTAGTCAACAATTTAGATGTGCAATTTATGCTCCTAGAACACGTGATGGCGCTCCCTGCATGTTGGGCCTCTAAGTATCCAGGCTGTGAAAAAGTCCCACACATATGCTATCGTAATACTCAAGAGTAGTAGCAGAATTTAATTTGTGGTGTCATTTGTATACATGTGCCATGTGATAGAAATAACCTATTACAATGACAATTTTGTGGGGAGAAAAAAACCAAAAAAAATCTTCATTTTGCAAAGAATTGTGGGGAAAAAAAATGACAACACCAAAAACTCACTATGCCTCTTACTAAATACCTTGGAATGTCTACTTTTCAAAAAGGGGGAATTTGGGGGTTATTTGTACTTTCCTGGCTTGTTCGGGTCACAAGAAATCACCAGCACATCAGATGTGATCAATTTTGTATGATTCGCACCATAGCTTGTAGACTCTCTAACTTTCACAAAGACTAAATAATATCCACTTATTTGGGTTATTTTTTACCAAAGATATGTAGCAGTATAAATTATGGCCAAAATGTATTAAGAAAAATTAATAATTTGCATAATTTTATCACAAAAACATGAAAGAAAAATTTGTATTTTTTTTCCAAATTTTAATTTTTTTTCATTTATAGCGCAAAAAATAAAAAACCCAGAGGTGATCAAATACCACCAAAAGAAAGCTCTATTTGTGGGAAAAAAGGACAGAAAATTAATTTGGGTACAGTGTTACATGACTGAGTAATTGTCATTCAACGTGTGAGAGCACCGAAAGCTGAAAATTGGTCTGGGCAGGAGGGGTGTTTAAGGGCCCAGTAGGCAAGTGGTGTATGCATTACGGTGAAAAAACATTTGACAATACCAGGCCCCCCCGTTTTACTTACCTGAGCCCATTCACCTGCTGCGCTCACCCCTGATCTCCTCTTCGCCACTCAGCCTAGCCGTTGATTGGCTAGAGTGGATGGATTGAAAGCAGTGCAGCCATTGGCTCGCGCTGCTGTCAATCGCATCCAATAACGCGGCACGCTGGGGGACGTGGCCGAGTTGTACAGTAAGCGGCTATAGCCGCCGGCTGTATCACGGGAGCGCGCCCGCAAAAACTAACCACCATGCAAGAGAGCTTGCATGAAGGTGCTTAGTTCTTGCGGGGAAGAGCCGAGACAGCCGCCGAGGGACCTCACAAGACCAGGTTCAGGGCCACTCTGTGCAAAACAAGCTGCAGAGTGGAGGCAAGTATAACATGTTTGGTATTTAAAAAAAAAAAAAAAAAAAATTTACCTTTACAACCCCTTTAAATTTGTGTGGAAGCGACCAGGGATTCTTTTGAGGTTTAGTGGTTTATATTATAGCTTGCCTGTTTTTACAGTTGGTATTACCAATTCTCCAATATTATAATTAGTTTTGTTATTAATAGCATTGAAGCAAGGACTTTGTGGGCTCAGCCTGAACAGGTTACATGACTGAAATACAGACTAATTGTAATGTTGATACAGAACAAAGAAATCCAATCTTCATTGGTATATAGACTTTTTACAAAAAATATGTTCGTGAGAAGATTAGCCTGCTTGGCCTGAGATTACAGGTGTACCCCTCTTTCCAGAATGCCTCTTCTGAGTTTAAAGTAGCCTGGGAAAATGTACTCATGCGATGCAGTGTAGAATTAAACAATTAATTATTCAGTATCAATCTATTGAAGATATATATTTTCTATCTTTACAATAAAAATATAGTTTTCTATAAATGGTTTGGTCATGCCTTTAAAGTCCTGTTCAACCTTTCTGTCTCAGAATAATGGCTTTTGTTCTAGCTTTATAGATTCTATAGTAGTGCAAAAACACTGGTTGCACATCTGTCGGGTAAGTAGCGACAACCCACCTTTTTAGTTACTTTGTCTGCATTTCGGCACCTTGATGTAAGATTAGTATGAACACTGCTTTGAAGCAGAAGGAGGATGTCATCCAGACTGAAGAGTTTGTATACAAGGTTCTCATCAGTTTTTACTGTGTACTCACTCTCATCCTCTTCTAAGGCCAAGAGATCGTTGGGCAGCAAAACTAAAAGGAAAAGACTGTCATGAGATATATATGAAATTCCACAGCAAATAGAAAAACTGTAAAAGTGGGCTAGGCAGACACACTAAGAAAAGGCTTACTTGGTCAGATGGCCATGGAGAAGACCATACATTACAATCCGGATGCTCGGCACCTGCACCAGCATTTTTATGTTGGTGCCAACTAAAACAATTACAAAAAGGAACTGCGAACACACACACACACACACACACACACACACTTTAGATAATTGAGATATGCACTGGAACTGAATGACTAGTCTGCCATGACATACATAACATGAGGCTGCTACTCAGTGGAATATTAATGTGATAATTGGTGTGGCTATTCACACATTTCACATAATAGCTGTAGAGCTTTACAAATAGCCAGGGTAAAGATTCAAATAATGCATCTCCGCCCCCCCCCCCCCCCCCGTTGTAATCCATGGTGATGTTAGCCGATGTAAACTGGAACTTCAGACAGAATATTTTTTCTACTTTTGGTTGGAGCCGGGATAGGTTAAAAGCTCTGTTTGCAACCTTGTTTCAGAGTTTCACTTTTACTTTCTGTCCTGGTGACCATGGCTATTAAAAACAGAAAGTTAGAGGAAATCTAACATTTCACATCTGTAACTGTCACAGGAATTTAAGATGCATCTCCCAATAGAGATAACTGTTCAAGCAACAAAGGTAACATTTCTTCCACGTTTTGGAAATTTCCCGTCATTACTTGCAGTGTTTCTTAGATAGAAAGTAAGGTTAGAGACAGCAATAAAATAAGGTCATAAGTTCCAACCATTCCATTCTAACAGCTGTAAACATACCATCTGTATTTTGGCAAGATATTTGTGAAGAAATGAGAAAGACAGGGATGACAAAACCTAAATTTTTCATTACCTCTGGAGCGATCAGCAGTTTCTTTTCTCTTAGTCGCATGTGATGAATCAGAATCCAAAACTGCAGGCTGGCAGCGCACTGGGTTTTGAGGAAGTTGTTCAACCTTCCCTGCATTTTCTGTGTTTGTGTGCTCCATCTTCTTTGTCCCAGATTTCAGAAGCTGTGTTTGCATCTTCAGAATCTGCCCCAGTGGGTCCACATCACTTGAAATCTTCCTATTTTTTTTTTTAGGTGGCTGTTGCAGTATTTGTGCAGGCGAGGAAGTGGTGGCCCCACTCACTGAAGGAGGTCTCCCCTCAATGCTTTTGCTACAGCCATCATCAATCACAAGTCTCTCCTCATCAGAATCACTGTGAGACTCACTGCTGGTAAAGGACTGGATGATTTGTGATTTACTGCTTGTTGCAGACATATCCTTTACCTGCCAACTGCTTCCTTCTTGTTCGATTCTCTCTGAATCAAGACCTTAAAAAGAAAATAAATACGGTCTGATGTATGTATATGTTTTTACCAAGAAACAGAGTTGCTTCCCAAGTCATTCATCAGACTCAATTCTATCCTGAAAGTTTTCAAGCCAATTGGCAGCTCTGGGGAAACACACCGAAAACCCCATTCAATTATAATTGTATTAGAGATATTGTAAATTAAAAGGGTTTGTAAAGGTAATTTTTTTTTTTTTTTTAATAACAAACATGTCTATACTTGCCTACTCTGTGCAATAGAATCACACAGAGCGGATGGGAAACGTATCTTTTTGGGTTTCCCGCCGGCGCTCCTGGCCCCTCCTCTCTGTCCAATGCTCCCATGGGAAGCCGCTTCCCATGGAGGCAATCGTGCATGCTAGCACCCATCAACTGGCACAGGCAGAGGGACTTGGCCCTGCCCCTCTGACTTCACTGGCTTTGATTGACCGCACTGGGAGCCAATGGCTCCCTGTGCCCCATCAAAGCAAGCAAGACCGGGAGAAACGATCTACGGACGTGCATGGCACTGGAGCAAAAGGGGTCACAGGAAGTAAAGGGGGGCTGAGGGGGCGATGCCGACACCTAGAAATTTTTTACCATAATGCAAGGATTGCATGAAGGTAAAAAAAGTTTAGATTTTACAACCCCTTTAATTACAAAGTTCACCAATCTAAATTACCTAGCTTAACTTGGTATGTGTTATTAATAGCCGCTTTCTCCTCGTCTAGCTGGGTGTTGGAAGGGGGATGCAAAGAGAAATCTGGAGACTGGTCATTGGACTTTGCAGCATTTGACTTATCAACTTTCATGGATCCAAACGTTTCCAGTTCGGTCACATCATTCTCAAAATCAACTTCCTTGCTGTCACATGCAAATTTTCTATCTGCGTACACTCTGTCAGCCTGAAAGAGTAACAAAAAATAAATAAAATATTAGGAATGTGGTGAATACATAAGGAGTCAAAGTTACTAAACCCACAGTAAACAGTAAAATCGGTCTGTATATGCAGTAAAGCATACTTGATATACTCACTATGGAAGCTAAGGGGTTAATCCTGCATATTGTGTAAAAAGTCTGTTTGATCCGGTCTTGGCTGATCCACCCCTTCTTTTACTGACCCCAATTCATCTCCTGATAGAACATAGCATTTGGGGGCACTCTGCACATGCTCAGTTTGGTGTGTATTGCTACAGAGATTTATTTTTTTCTTGGGAGAGTGCATGTGATCAGCACAGGGCCAATCAGCACTGACCAGACAGAGGGTCAGAGGTCCTGCAGGTCATAGATCAGTCAGGGGAGAATGAAAACTCCTACAAGTTTTAACTTGGCCAGACACTGATGGAAGTCACAAGACTTCTATATACCGTCGATGGGAAAAGGTATTAGCAGTTTAGATTTACTAAAATAATTGAATTTCCATGTTCTGTGTACTGTGGGAGACCAGATACAGTGAATGCAGGGTCCTGGGTTTAGTAACATTTTAAGCTTCAGCTAACATATTAAAAAGGACAAGTTTCTTTTTAGTAAAAACTCCCCTGCACTCTTTAATCACAGATGTCTTTGCATTCTGTGAATGAGTTCACGCAATGCAAAGTGCTCTGTGATTGGACAAGGAGAGAGGGGAGGGGAGATGGAAGGAGAAAAGGGCAGGGAGGGCACAGCAGGTGCGTGTGAAACTGCCAGTACACCTGTTTCACCATCTGTTTTAACCACAATATGATAGACTGTCACCCTAAGACAAAATTTCTCTTGTTCAATACACACCCCTGAGGAAGGTGGTGTATTTTTACTCAAAATGCATTGGATACAAGAGTATCATAGTTCACTGTATGTACAGCAGTGACTTCTATGTAAATGTATTATGTTTTTAGGATACCTTATAAATCAATAAATCTTTGTTTTTTGCACTTTACTATACTTTCTTACTTGGTACGTGCCTAAAAAGTGCATCATTAGGGTTTTTTGTTCTTTGAATGCCAAAAAGGACCCACTATTTAAAGTCTACTTGCCCTGCTTGACACTTTTAACACAATTCAGACATACAGAGTTCAGCAAACCTATTTTAATGCTAATTAAAAGCATAATACAAAACAAAGTCTAGCTAAAAGTACATTCATTTTAGCTAGCGTAAATGTTCTTCATACACTGCCATTTTATTCTCATGTCATGACTGCCTTGCTGATACTGCTGCTTCTATAAAGCACATATGCCACCTAGTGGTGTCTAATTGATAAAGCATCAGTAGAGGTCTGGAAGTCCAACACAAACATGTCCGTTTTACTTTGAGGCCTTGTTCACACAGGTGTTTAGTTTGTCTTTTCAAGTTAGTAAACAGCTTCAGTATAAAAGGTCATTTGTCTCGATCACGGTTCTTGATGATGTGCAAACTCAAAATGTGCATTTAACCTTCATGTTGCAATATATATATATATATATATATATATATATATATATATATATATATATATATATATATATATATATATATATATATATATATATATATATATATATATATATATGTCATGCCACTACACTGCCTTCACTAGTGATTCCTTTTACTAAAAGAAGTTGGAAGCCCAATGGATTGTCCTTTAGGACTGCAGAAAAACATGAAATGTATCGAGTACAGATTTGTGGTCATTGGGAAAGCACAATTTAAAAGTAGACTACGAAAGCACGTACCTTAAAGCAGTTAACCCCCAAAAAACAGATTCTGTTCCTTTAAAGCATGTTATACAGCACAGTGCATGTGTTGTGTCATTTGGCCCCCTGTATACCATAAAAAACCTGGCTGATCCTGCCTGACTATAACCTCCCCTCTACAAACGGACAGCGATAATCATGGCTGCTGAGCCCCCGATACCGTGGTCTGTTTGCACGATTCCGTCAGCCGCACCTTTCGCTGTGTCTGTGTCCTTTGTCCTCCTCCTCCCCCTGTATTTACCAGTGCCCCCCCCCCCCCACAGCTTCTGCTTCTCTCAATCTGCTATAACATCTTCTCATATCCTCTGTACCTTACTAACATGTGTCCCTGTTTAATGTAAAAAATATGCTGATCTGTACCTTGTATGAGTGCGGCTCCCAGTGCTCAGCTGATTGTCGGCTTACTGCCTCTTCTACCCCGCACCCCCCCCCCCCCCCCCCGCTGATGTCAGCAGGACAGTTTGGCCCCGCCCACTACAGCTGTGAGCTTATATCAGTACAGATCCGCAGATTTTTTACAGAACACAGGCACAGGGACACATCTTATTAAAAGGGTATAGAGGAGATGATTTCATAGAAGTGGGTTAACAACCACTTTAAATAGTTAGTTCATCTATTCAGAAAATAAATAAAAACATGAACAGTAGAGGAAAAATGGTTTCACCAGAACTAGGTAAACCTACAGCACCAAAAAACTGACAGAAATTCTAACTTCTCCACATAACTAAAAAAAAGTGTCCACATTGGATGTAATTTCTGTCCCTGCAAAACCCCAACTACATGGAACAGGAAGTGTGGGGAAATCTCCCCAGTGAGGAGACAAGCAGGAATATAACCCACACAGAGGTTCTAACTTTTCCACTTTTTTCTGTTTCTGAAACTACAAAAAAAAAAAAAAAAAAACGGGTGGAACTGGACTTTACTTTGTTCAATCAGCCTGTCTGGAAGAACACATATTTTATTGCTATAGTGGTACACACAACAAGGCTACTCCTATGGTCACATTTACCCCCACTGACTGTTAACAGTGCTTTGTTAAAATAACAGGATAAGAACCTGCTGTCAGATTTTTATTGCCTGTGTCACCATAGTTTTCTTTCCTTTCCTTCCCAGGAAAACAAGACTGTAAGAGCCCATTCACACTGAGGCAGCACGACTTGCAGCGCAACTGCCTCAGGCGACCGGGATCCGACTTTAGCGGCGGCTTGTGAAATGACTTCTGTATAGAAGTCAATGCAAGTCGCCCCAAAAGTCGTACAGGAACCTTTTTCTAAGTCGGAGCGACTTGAGTCGCTCCGATTGGAACGATTCCATTGCATAGAGCGGGACGCGACTTGTCAGGCAGCTAAGTCGCCTGACGGGTCGCCCCTGTGTGAACGGACCCTTAGGGAGTAGAAATCTCCCCAGAATGAGTTCTGACTCCTGGGACAAGTCTGTAGGAGATACACAATCACACACAGGCAAACTCAACATGTTTTGCATTTATACAAGACACACCAGAAGTGTCCCTCACATTTCTCTACAGAAAGCCAATGTCATAAGTCAGTGGTCTCCTAACTGTAGCCCGTGGGTGGGATACAGCCATTTAGACACCATTCCTCCCACTGCCACCAACAAGGGGTAATATTCCTCCCAAAGACACCAATAATGGGGTATAACATCTTTCTCTGACCCAATGATGGGTCATATCCTCCCACTGACACCAACAAAGAGGCAATATTTCTCTCACTGACACCAACGATGGGGACACTATTACTTTTACGGACACCATCAATGGAGCACAATATCTCCCAATGAAACTAACAATGGGGCACTCCCCACTCCTAGTAACCACAGGATGCGTTATCTACTCGCACTGACTAGTCCAGCCCTTCTACAGCCTGTAAACTGGCCCTTAGTTTAAAAAGCTTGGAGACCCCTCTCATAAGTTAAGACTGAAGGGAAGTAGTCATCTGATTCAAGCAGAATTACTGTACAGTTTGGTTTACAGAGTAAACATCTATTTGCACTCTTTTGTTCTAATATACAGATATATACAGTATACTGATAAGTGCAAAAAACATACATATTGATCATGTCAGAAATCTTGGCAGGTGAGGTCCTGTGCTCTCACCTATGCTGCACTTTTACAGCTACATTGCTCTCTGCTCTCACTACAGAGCTCCTCCCCTGTTATGGATAAAAGGAGATGGGGTAGATTTCTGTAGTGCTGTCCTAGGGCGTCATTGTTGCTTCTCCATAGATACATCACAGTGAGTACGGTAAGCACTGTCACCCTAAGAGGACGCCTGTTACCGACAGGATCACTCAGTAAAACAAACAGGAAAAAAAGACAGAAAAACACAAAACTGAAGCAGCCACCACATGATACACATTTTCCTTTAGATTTACCAAAACCATATTATATGATCATTATATTATATGATGTCAAACAAACATTTTAAAATTGTAGGCAATCAGATAGGCCCTTGCACTACATAGATGAAGGTAAATCTTAAAGAAATTGAACAAACAAAATGATATAATGTGTAGCAAGCTTATAAGGTGCACTATATAACATTTTCCTGGGTTTAGATATGCTTTAAATCGTGAAGACTAATTGGTTGCTATTGGCAGTTGTTGCACTATTACTGGAGTTTCCACAATTCAGCTCCAACATAGATAAATCAGAATAAACAAAGCAGAAACAATACTCACATGCCTTTCCGCCTCCCCCCTGTCCAGATGCACAGCTCGTAAAACCACTTGAGTATTCTTTAACATAAACTGGTCCAAAATGACCTCATGAAAGATTTGGCTCTTTTCTCTTGTGCTGAGCACCTTCTTGGGGAGTGGAGAATCCAAATACACTACTCTTGAGGGCTTGTCACCTGATGAGGATGAGAATTAACAGCAGTTACATTTCTGAACACCTGCAGATGTTAAATGCACATGTCAGCCCATGGAATGGGCAAGAGAGCTCTTGGGCACCTGCTCTGATTTTATGAATACCTAAAATGTTCAGCTTCAACCAAACCAAATACTCAAAACTTTACAACTTCATAAATAGAAGTTCACACACTTAAATTCACTTTTGGAACAACTTCCCTTGATCTTTTAGAGAGTTGGGCTTTTATTTGTGCCTCATCTTATTTGTATAGAGTAGGCTCCAGAAACATTTAACAGAAAAGTGATGTAGCCAAAGACCATACCTCCCAACTGTCCCTGATTTTGAGGGACTGTCCCTGATTTGGAGCAAAGTGCCTCTGACCCTCATTTGTCCCTAATTTTGGTCTGATCTATATAGTTGTATATAAAATGCAGTTGCTCAGTGCTAAACCCTTCATCCAATTTCTAAATTGCTGCATTTGTACATTTTAAAAGTCAATATAAAACGGAATAGTAGTGGTTAAAAAGCACTTGTGGATTTAATTAACCTTTTTTGGGGGGTTAATTCTCCTTCATGGGGATGTGGTAGGGGGCTTGTCCTATGCCTACATACATTTGCTAGTAGGCATCTCCCATTCCCATCTCAAAATGTTGGGAGGTATGCCAAAGACTATCTGACCTCAAATAGTGTGCCACTTCAAAAACATTTCCCGTTTTCCCACCACTATCCACTGCAATACATCCATGCTTGCTGAGGTTTATATACTCAAAACTTTCACAGTGGTGCTGTGAGGTTTCTAGGCAGTTTTATCAAAAAGCTTCAGTATGTTAATTTCTGTCCTATTTATTTTAAAATTCATATATTTTTTTACACTTTTACCAACGGTTTCTCTGCAGCCTTCAGTTCTATTCTCTGGCATTATTTTCCATAATGCCTCAACCACTGAAAGTTCTATTCTTTAGTACTTTATCCATGTTCCCTAGACCCCCAAGTTCTATTTTCTGGTAATAGTTCATATTGACCCTCAACTGTCTCCAAGTCTCAAAACAACTCCAGGTTCCTTTCTTTGGCATTATTACTATAGTCGCCCACAAGCCCCATGCTTTATTCCCTGGCGTTACTTTCCACTGTTGCCCAAGAGCCCCAGGTTCTATTTGCCACTATGTCTAATGATTCCTAGGAACCTAAGGTCATATTCTCTAGCATTATTTCCTATGATCTCCCAACAGCCACAGGTTCTGTACCCTTGGCATTCATTCCGATGGCCCCCAAACTACCATACCTCTTACTCCTCTCCTGTCTGTGATAATGACTACCACTGTGGGTGATCATCCTCTGTGCAGCACACTATGGTGACAATCCGCTACCCCTAACATCTTGATGTCTTCTGATGTGCTGACAGTCTATCTCTACTGCTTGCTGGCACCCTGCCTTCCCCACAGCTCCCACACAAGATGCAGACTTTGGAGTGTTTTGCTGTATTTTTCTGATGCTGACAGAGAACAATAATATCCATTTGTGTTTATTTGGTGGATATCCTATTTAAAATGTCTATCACCTGATGAAGTGAACTTTGCTTCAAAAAACACATTGACTGCCAAGACTCCAATTGAATGTTCTCTGATGTTTATATGACACAACTACGTATGACTTTTTATGGATTTTTTACAAGATTTATTATCATGTATCTCAATAAAAGGTTATACTTTTTTAGAATTCATTGAATTTTTGTTGTTTGGTGTAACTCCTGTTAAAATCCCTATTTTTTGAGATTTCCCAAACAACCATAGGGCCTATTTTTAGCATTATTTGATATGCTCCCCAAAAACTCCAGGTTCTATTGTGCTAGCAATGAGCCATAACAAAATTAACAATAACAATTTCAATGAGTATGTTCAACAACTCTAGCAATTTTTCTCTACTCCTCAAATCCAAGGCACTGCATAAAAGGAAAGATGCTAAAAAAAAAAAAAAAAAAAAAAAAAAAAAAATTTGAGTTACTAACTAGTAACGTCTTTTCCAGGACAGCCACCTATGAGAGACCTCGGCTTCTCCCTTCTGAAATACCACCCAGCCTAGATTTAAAAAAAGGCATGTTTCTCCGCCGCCTCCCTAGTTCTTCAAGCGCAACTCCAGCCAGTTGGGGAGACACAAGAACACATCATACACAAATTACTTTTTGATGGTTCCCGAGTCAAAACCCAAAAGGAAACCAACCAGGTTGTGTACACGGTGCTGTCCTGAAAGACTCCTGGAAAAGACGTTACCAGTAAGTAACTCTAATTTTCCCATATCGTCTTTCAGCACAGCCACCTATGAGAGGATAAGCGAGCACTTACCTTTAGGGTGGGACTACAGCTTAAAGGACTCTGTCCAAAGAGCCTGATCCCTTTGCTGACAACAAGATCAACCTCTAGTGTCAGGAAAAAGGTGGGAGAGCTGAATCACATTGCCGCTGCACAGACCTGGCAAGGAGTAACATCAGCTTTCCCTAAGATCTCCCTGCATATAGTACTGGCCTAAATGTGCCCCATTGTACACCAACCTGTACCTGGGGGGGTGGGAGCTAGAAATATTTTCATCTATAGATTATGCTGAGAGCTTTGAGAATGTGCTTATTTGGAGGAGATTCATCAACAATATATTTATTGTCTGGACAGGAACAAGGGACAAGCTTTTTTTGAGTCAATTGGAGATTAATTCAATCAATTTGAATTTCAATATGACCTGTGATCAAAAGAGTATAAATTTGCTGGATATTACTGTTTATGTAAATCAAGATGGAACAATTGGTTCCTCTCTTTATAGGAAACCCCTAGCTGGGAATACAATTCTACATGCAACTAGCTCTCATCCAAAGTCTCTTATTCAAAGTATACCCTATAGCCAATACCTTAGGCTAAGGAGAAATAGTAAAGATGACGATTTTGAGCTTGAGGCCAGAGCCCTTCAGATTTGTTTATCTGATAGAGGTTATATAGTAAATCATGCCTTAAATGAGCCTATCAAAAGGCAAAAAAAAAAAAAAAAAAAAAAAAAAGAGACAGCATCTGATCCATCCTATTAAACAATCCAAAAATGAACAAAAAGTTTAATTACCAGATATGCAGGTAACATAAGGAGGTCCGCCGCATCTTTGAAAAACACTGGCATCTTTTATCTACGGATGAAGTATTATCAAAGTGTGTTGGAGCCTACCCCCAAATAGCATATCGTAAATCAAGTTCAGTCAAAGATCAACTGGTTCATAGTCATTTGACTCCTCGTACAAAATCTACATGCAAAGGAACGTTTTCATGTGGTAGATGTGAATTCTGAAGTCTTCTTATGAATACCGCGGAAGTCACTCTTCCCAATGGTCAAGTGTATAGACCTAACTTCTATGCAACGTGTAAAACCATAGGGGTTGTCTATTATACGAAGTGCGATTGTCATGCTTTTTACATAGGAAAAACAAAAAAGCCTTTCATTGGATAAGGGACCATGTTTTCCTTATAAACAAGAAAAAAGTGGAAACACCAATCAGTAGACACAGTGGATTGTATCATTCCTTTGATGTCTCAAAAATGAAATTTTTCACATTAGAGTATGTTCCAGATTTTGATAGAGGAGCGGATATTGAGAAGATTCTTCTCCAACGAGAATCCAAGTGGATTCAAACCCTGGCTGCGATTGTCAATCCAGGTTTGAATGAATCCCTTAGTTTCAAGCCTTTTCTATCGTTTTTTTTGCCATTATTAAAAGGATATTTCCTTACATTATAGGTTGAGTTTATAGTTTTAATTTATGTTTAGGGCAATGTTTTTTGTTAACAGTTGATGTGGTTTATTGTGTGGACTATTTTTTTGTTTCTTGAACTGACCTGTGTCTAATATATACCTAATTCACTATATTTCATATCTATTTGTGTGTTTCAACTCTAGGGGTTAAACTTTTTTTACCCTTAATGAGTTGTCTTACAATGTTTGTTTGACCTTTGGTAGTGGTGAGTGATTGGATTAGGGGTCAGATGGACCATAAGGACACCCAGGGCGTTCGTTTAGCTGGTGTTTTACTAAACTCCAACAGATGACGCCAATTAGTCGATGCATTACGCGTACATTCACTTATTGTTCTAGGAATAATATGTGAATTTTCCATCTCGCACCTGGTGATCATTATGGCGCCTTTTGTTAGCCGGTTTTGTTGCCTATTTTTACTCTGAAACTTTGTTTAGATGAGTTTACGGCCAATTTTCTCTTCACCTCACTGATTTCCGGCATCCTATGGATGCCGCTAGGTCACTTCCAGTTTGGCGTATAGAGTCAAAACGTCATTTTCGGCGCAACAGCGCTGTATGCATGACGTGTATTGTGTCCTCTCCTCGTTTTTGGCGCCAATTTTTTGGCGCCAAAGAGGTGGAGAGAGATAAAAGGAGCTCTGAATTCAGTCTTAATGTCTGATCCACCTGAGAGAGGATACTCATTGTCAACAGGTAATTTATTTTGGTATACTGACAGGTAATTCAATCTTTGAAACCTTTGGCTAGCTATTAACCTTTATTCACTTTTCTTTAATTCTAGAAGGGAATCCTGGGGGTGTTATTTATACCTTCAGGCGCCCCCCCCCCCCTTTGGGAATATTCCGATTCTTTGGATCTGATATATTCAGGTAATCAATTGTAACAGGGGTTTGTTTCTTGACCGTTTATATCATTTTGGTTGGTTTCAGGCAAAATTTTTGATATTTTATTTTTAAAGGGCACCTCGATAATATCTATAGAGGTTTTTATTGAAACCTTCTTTTCTACTACTTGTACTATTCGGGAAATTACTATCCTTGTTTCTATTTGATAAATTGAGGTAGGCATCCTTTTCAATATTAGCATGGTTGTTTATATATTTCTTTATTTAGTGATGAATTTATAGCCATTTTATTGTCTTTAGATGGACCTCCGGTGTTGTCTCCTAAATTGATTTCTCTCTCTCTATGGTACCATCAAATTGATCCACTTGTATCCATTCACTTCTGGATTTTTCACTTTCCATTGAATACACAGGTCGGGTTCGGAGACCAATTTTTGTCCATACAGCATTCTACGCAATTATAATTTGTTAGATTTCATATTGTGTTTCAAAGTGTTTGATTTTTGTCTTTTTATTCTAGTGATTATATGCATAAGGTCCGATATCAATAGTTCTCTTGGAGAAGCCTTAGTTTGTATGGAGAAACATGTAGAGACTAGTCAGCTTTGCAAATATATGTGTGTATTCTGTGATTTATTCGTTGGAATATTTATTCTATACATTTTTAAATTTTTTAATCTATTAAAAAAAAAAAATGTATATTTTTTTCTACATTTTGATTCGTTCTTGCACTTTAAAAGTCCCATTAAAACTTCTTAAATATCCCTACATATAGGGTTGTCAGATTGTTAGCTAATACCATCTTGCCCAGGGACTGCTTGAGATTTTAACCCTTACTTTAGTCCCTGCAAAAGAACAAGGAAGGAAATCCTTTTACTCATGAACCACAGTTCAAAAGGAAAGTCCCACGAGGGCCTGCAAGAAGTAAAGTTTGGTCCTACTTGGTGAACTGCAGACCTAAAACTGGTCCAGCTGCCGTAACGCCTCCAAATCTCAGATAAGTGGCGCATAAAATATAAATGTTGAGGGAACCCCTTAGTAGCCAGCCAGCAGGTTCCCAGGGCCCCCAGGACAGAGAACCAGTGTGAGACAATGAGAACAATCGTAGTGTTCTCTGCCCACTGATAAGACTGCGGGTGGGCAAGATGGCATAGCACCTGGGGAAACGCCAATCCTATATCAGTTCAGGCCCAAAGAGGAAGTTTTACAGAGGTAAACCAGAGTTCCCCCAGAAAACTTGAGATCCCAGGGTTAGCCGCCCTATAGGTGGTCTAGCTGGAAGTGTCCCGCAAGTGCAAGTGGATGTCTCCGCTGAGTTTCGTCTTAACTTCTGTGATCAGACGAAATCAGGTGCATTCAGGGTGATGTAGCCAAAGGCCAGCATTCCTACCTGGGTCACCCTTGTATTTCACAGGAAGGGCTTTCCGGTCTGGTATGCGATTCAAGAATCGCCTCTGGCCCAGTCCCCTGTGGGAAGGATAGCGCACAGTCTTGGACATGCTACTCGTTACCCACCACTTGGGGGGCTGCCTGTCCTCTTACTGACCGTGCATCAATGTGTGTCTGCAATTGTGTCAGATAATATTCTGAGATGCGAGACACCAGTATAAATGCCAGAGTAGTTCATTTTCCTAAGATGAAAAGAATCACAGGTCCTTTTCAGAAGGTCCCTTTACCACTGCTCTGTCCTTGGTCATGGAGTAAGAGTGTTTTTCTTGTCCTCCTGCAACCATCTCCTCCAGAGAAATTTTGTAATGAGGAGGCCTACTGGATTCACCATCCAGGGCTTCTCCCACTTCTTCACAAGTGTTCTAGAAACCTGTGTATCCTACTAGGATCTGGTCACCTGAAGCCCTTTCACCCTCCATGATGCTATCCATGGTGCCACCCCCTGATACCGGGCCCTGGTCACCAGAGATCCCGTTTAGTTTCCTAAATAGGGTGCATACAGGTGATGTGGCCATCAGGCACCATCCAGCCGGCAACCTTGTAACCTCAAAACACTTGTGAAACATGCAGGGTGCTAGCTTGGTTGGAATTCAAACTCATGACCTCAGTATTTAAGGCACAGTTGAGGTGCAACACCTTCAAAGTGAGCTCTTTCTCTTTACTGTTTGTGGGTCGACCTTCAGGAGAACCTGAAGATATTAGGCGAGCTGGTTTGCTGGACCTAAACAGGCAAAGTTTTCACTGCAGTGCCTATAGTGCAGACTGTGTGAGGTGACCCCTCTGGTCATGAGTCCATGCCACCCAGCCAATGTGCCATGTATATCAAATGCCAGCATGGGTTTGGGGCATGTAAGATACCTCACACAAACACAGGAAAAACCACAACTTTACGCAAGTACTGGAATGTTGGGGATCTGAACCAACCACCCCAGTGCTGCCAGGCAGAATTGTCAGCCACCCAGCCCTTCTTCCCTGGATAGCCTTGCCAGAGTGACCAGGAGATCGCTCAGGGAACTGAATCTCAGCCCCACTGAATCAGTGACCCCAGAACTGAAGAGTTTACCTCTGAGCCACTGCATAAAGTGACTTGTCAAAGGTCAGAAGGAGCAGACATAAGAATAAGATCTTATGTCTCCAGGAAGACTCCCATGGCTATACTGGTTGTGAGCTATGACTGCCTCACTATTGTTGCCTTTCGTCGGCCAGCCTTGTATTTTACCACACAGTGTAATTTCAGCCACACACACTCCTACATACACCTCGTGCAGGAGGGGGGAAAAAAATTTCCCCTTCATCCAGTCCCTACTGGTTACAAGGGGAAAAACCCTCAAAGCATGTGCATGGAAGAACAAATGCTTCAGGTTTACCAATGAGGTCTGGTTGCTGGGGCCTGCTTCCACTGCCTGTGTAGGTGTCGCAAAGGAGTCCATCCCACCCCCTTTGGTGGTCAGCAGCCTCTTCTGGGTCTTCACTTTTTGAACACCAGCGTCCCTGAAACATTACCCACTGCCCTGTTTCACCAGCCGGAGATGCAGGTGCTGTGCAGTACCTAGGACACGCACAGCTTCTCAGGTCCCCAGCAGACCATTCAGACCCCTGAGGAATGGCTTGAACTTACATCAGCCAGAGGACTTCCCACCAAGCCAACTGCTCCCTTTGTAGTAAAGCATGCTCATCCTATTTCTTCAGGATTAGGATTGGTGGAATAATGGCATAAACCCATGGAGCCAGCACACCATCCAGAGCATGTAACACTGAGTCAACTGCTCCTCTGGCAAGTCTGGATCCCCGTTTGCGCTGTATGGAGACTGTAAACTCTCTGGCGCCCACTGATGACATTATACGCCCCTGAGGTGACCCTGCTGGATGCTTCCTGTGGGCCAGCATAGAGCGCAATAGCTCCACCCCCCTCGCACGCTATGGCTTCCTCTTTCCCCTACACATACCAGCCGTGCTGTCAGTGGGGAAAGTACACTGCCATTGTGACCACGCTTAGGGGGCCGACATCACCGCAGTGCCTTTGCATGTAACAACGGAAACCTCCGGTCCCCCTTTCCCCCCCCTGAGGAGGTGACCAGCAGGAAAGGGAACAGTACCCTACTACCGCCGGTGAAGCACAGTCTGGGGCTGTGAGATTTACCACCCACCCTTTGTTTCTGTGAGCCTCCACCAGCCAGACCCATAGGGACCATCCCCGGGAAAGCACAAAGAACCACCAGCCCCATGGTCCCATATGCCTCCTCCCCTCTGGCCACCAAGAGGGAACCCCACCTGTGGAGCTGTAGGTGACAGACAGGTAAGGGATGCAACCCCCTTGTCCTCCTTGCCTTATGATGGCTGATGTTGGCCATGTCAGGAGTCGCCAGGATGGCCCCTGCCTCTGACATGCTCCCGCCGTAAAAAAGCTGGTCTTGCCTCTGGAACCTTCAGCCGCCTGTGCGACCTTTCTGGCTCCCCATCAGCCAAAGCCCAGTGTGCCTTCAGCATCCGAGGCTGGAACCGGAAGCCACGGATCAAGTAGAGGTGCACACCCCCTGCCAGAAGCGACGTCACCCACCACACTGTGAGCTCCGTTGTGGCTCGCAAACAAAAATGCGAGGGGGGGGGCACCTCCTCCTAAATCTCCACCGAGAACAATCTTCGGAGAGCTGGGGTGGCAACAGAAAAACAGTGTGGCTGCCAGGTAACCTCTCTTCGAGGCATCTTACCACCACTAGTCCCCAGAGACCTCTGTCTCCTTCCTGGACATACAGGCTTCAGCCTCCCTTGCTGTCTTCAGCCACGGTTTCTCACAGTGTCTCCTGCCAGAGGAAACCCCAAAACTGATGAGTCTGCGAAGAAGAATAGCTTTTAAATCTAGGCTGGGCGGTGTTTCCTCAGAAGGGAGGAGCTGAGGTCTCTCATAAGTGGCTGTCCTGAAAGCTGATATGGGGAAAAAAAAAAAACACACACAATAGTCTAAGCTAGTCATCTCACCTATGCCATTAATTGTCTCCACGCGAACAGGAATCTCCCACTGTTCATCGTACACAGGACCATGATTATTAAGCAGAGTATACAAAGCCTGCATAGAAAGTACAACCTGTGGACAGTACTTTGAAACCAGTTTAGAAATGTTGGGATCTGAGGTCACACTCTGTTGAGAAAAAGTAAACAGATTAGTATCGGAACCAGTTTTAAGATCACCACACACTTTACAATTTGAATGTAAGATCTACCAACTACTATATAATGCAAGAGCCTGCCTTATTAATATAATGTCGTTTTGCCAAATCTAACAGATATTGTGCAGCCAGATTGTATAGTAAAAATGGTAATATTCAGACTGCATGTTATTAAAAGAGCTGCCTAGAACACTATACAATATCTTCGCACATTTGATAAAAATGCAGAAGTTAAAAAAAATAAAATAAAAAATCAGCTATATTTCTAATATTACCCAGCAGGTATACAGTATCGATTACATGCTGCCTGCAGAAGACTACGGGGGGGGGGGGGGGTGGGTGTATAACAAACAGTCTTTGTTACAGAAAACAACTGAGCAGAGGCAAAGTAAGGCTTAGTGTACATGGGACGTTTTAAAACCTCTGACAGATAGTAACTGATGTTTAACCACCTGACATCCACGCTATGGGTGAGTGATGGCACAGTGCGGATGTGAATTCCCGGGAGGCCATCATATGACGGCCTCCCCTGTGCACGCTCCCTGCGCGCGCCCTACAGGGCGCGCACTGTGATCACAGAGTCCTGGCCCCTTACCATGTGATCAGCTGTCAGCCAATGACAGCTGATCACATGATCAAACAAAAGCTCTGTGATCGCTTTTTTTTCTCCTCACGCTGACAGCGGAGGAGAAAAAAAAAAAAGCCGATCACCGGCTCACCTTAAAGGGACATCACTCCCGAAACGGAAGAGGTAATTATGCCTCATAGTTGCAGCCTGAAAGTGCCCACAAGTGCCACCTATCCATGCGCACAAGTGCCACCTATCTATGCCCACCAGTTGTGCCACTCAGTCCCACCTAGAATTGCTGCCTATCAGTGTAACCGATCAGTGCCCATCACTGCCGCCTCATCAGTGCCCATCAATGACGGCCAAAAATTACCAGATTTAAAATTTTATAACAAAAGAATTTTTTTTTTTCAACAAAAAAATAAATAAATAAAATCGCACAGGTGATCAAATACCACCAAAAGAAAGCTCTATTTGGGGGAAAAATTATAAAAATGAATTTGGGTACAGTGTTGTATGACCGCGCAATTGTCATTCAAAGTGCATCAGAGCTGAAAGCTGAAAAATGGTCTGGTTAGGAGGGGGATTTAAGTGCCCAGTAAGGAAGTGGTTAAAAATGTCAGTTTTGCCGTGTTTGTGTTTTAGAAGCGTTTTATAAATTTTATTTATTTTTTACAAATAGTCAAAAATCAAAAATGCCTGTAAAATGAAAACGCGAGTTACCATGTTTACAAGCTGTTGCAGGCATTTGGCATTTCAAATGCCTTTTTCTTGCTTTCCAAAAAATGCTTCCAAACTCAACTGCCTAGAAACTACTATAAATGACCCAGTGTATATGTACTGATAAGATAACAGAGGAGAGTTCAGGGGCAGCTGAAAAAAAAAACACCCAAGTGCTCCTAAGAGCCGGTTCACACAGGGGCGACTCAGATCCGACTTCAAGTCGCCCCAAGTCACCTCAGGTTGCACAACATGTAGAAATCAATGTAAGTGTATGAGAGCTGTCTTAATGCACACTACTAAAGTCGCTCGGACTTCAGAAAAGGTTCCTGTACTACTTCAATCCGACTTGTAGGCGACTGGTACCCATTGATTTCAATGGAGGTCGCCTCCAAGTCGGATCTCCGTCTATACGGAGGCGACTTCTAGAGAATTATCAGCTCTCAAAAAGGAGTCCCCCCCCCCCCCCCCGAGAGCTCATTCTCGGATTGGCCACAGCAAGTCGCCTGGCCTGGGGCGACTTAAAGTAGTGTTGTAAGTCGCGTCCAAAAGTCGTGTTGCACGTGTGAACCGAGCCTAAATGTCCGTTTACCAGCAGCAGTGTACATGAAGCCTAAAGGACTGCAAGAAATGCAGAACTATAGGAAATGCACAATGACCACCAACATTCAAAAAAGATGGAAGGAATGCACATGCCTCCTGTATTTAGACACAGCTTGTTAATAATTAAAGCGGTAGTAAACCCGCAATTTTTTTTTTTTTTTTTAACACCTGCAAAGCAAAAGGCATAATGAGCTAGTATGCACCGCATACTAGCTCATTATGAAATACTTACCTTAGAACGAGGCCCCGACATCTGGCCCGATCCACGCCGAGGGAGCTGATATGCTCCCTCTGCGTTTCTTCCGGGTATCGCGGCTCCGGCGCTGTGAGTGGCCGGAGCCGCGATATCGTCACTCCCGCGCATGCGCGCGGGAGATTTCATTCCGGCCGGCCACTGCCGGATTTTCAGGCCAAGAATCCCCTTGTGCGCATGCGCCGCTGCAGTCAGTGGCGCATACCGAGGGGAATATCTCCTAAACCGTACAGGTTTAGGAGATATTTTTTTTACCTACAGGTAAGCCTTATTATAGGCTTTCCTGTAGGTAAAAGTTAAAAAATTGAGTATACAACCACTTTAACTACGTTTACTAGAAAATAGAAATTTTTTGTTCAGATAGTTTTAACATTCACTGTTTATCTGTGAAATATCTAATTTATCTGGTTGGCAAGGCCTTGGGATCAATGTCTCTACTGCAACACAGGGCTAACAACCCACCTCATGAAATATGCCTGGCCCCTTGTCTGACTATTGACAGTAATCTAGCTGTAGATCACATAGGCAGATTTGCACAATGGTGCCATTCATAATAAAGGAAACCCAGCATATAAAGTACTGTGTGTTGGGGTTAGCTGAATTGAAAAAATAGTTTAGGTACATTTTTTATGCATTGAGGTGCACTGCCAGCCCAACCACATTTAACAGGCAGTCTAATTGCAACACCCCTTAATGCAATACATAGTGTGAGTTATCTCCAAAAGAACCTGACAGCTGCATAATTCAATCCCTGTCCTCAAGGTTTTTATTTTAAAGTTTAAAAACAAAAGGAAGACATTTTTCCCTGTGCTGTAATTTAAGACAATGAATCTAGCCATGGATAATGTGAAGCCATGCTAAAAAATATATTTAAATAAATAATAAAGAAAGAAACACCATCACTAAAATAAAATCAAAATCTTACCTTATGCAGGCGTCCAGCCTTTCTCACTGGGGACATTGTTTGTGATACCTTTTTGTATGACGATGCAAGAACAATATCATCTGTTGGAAATTTGACTTTCACAAAGTTTACTGATCCCTGAAAAAAATAAAAATGTTTATCAGTCAGTAATACATATAAGCTGTTGGCCCCTGAGAAGACAGTGACTCTGGGTTGATGGTGTGAGAGACCCCTGAGGGTTGAGCTCAGCTGCTGAGGCTTCGTGGTGCAAGGGGCAACAGGGGTAATGTCATGTTCTAAATGTGTATGTAGATTAATGTTTGGTATCCAAGAGGGTGGTTGGTGCTTACTATATAGACAGGAACAGCAAGGAGAGTGCGAGGGACAGGGAGAGAAGCCAGGGGCGTAACTATAGGGGGTGTAGCAGTCGCAACCGCAACCGGGCCCTGTGATGCAGGGGGCCCATGCAGCCCCCTCTACATATGGCCGGCAGCAGCACAGGCAGCTAGGGGTACCAGTGCACCATGCACATGGGTGGCTGGAGGTGGGGGGTGACTAGCAGAGCTCCATGTTCGACTATCGCACTGGCTGCTCTTTAGTTGTGCATTCCCCGCATGACCTGTGTCCTCGGCCGGCTCCTCAGAGTACCCCTCTCCTGCTCCATGCATTGCCACTCAGTCCGATGTCTGTTCTCCACAGCCAGAGTTTGGTTCAGACCTAAAAACGTATCTGTTACTTTCCACAACACTTACAGTTGCAATCTGATGTGTTGACTAATTATGTAACCACATTATCATGAGAATTAACCCAAATACATGCCCAGGTGTTTTCTTCCATTCCAGATCCTGAATTAGATACATGAACATACCAACCACTGCCTGGAGATTGGGTGCTGGTAAAGAAGATTGTAAGGAAGCACTCCCTTGATCCTAGATATGATGGTCAAATGGGCCGGAAAGAACACCTGGATACACGCTTCCCACTGCAAGAAAGCTACAGCCCGTGAGGACAAGATCCCACCCACTTCATGATGACCATGCTGCATATCCTTTTTCTGTTTGGTCTAGGGGGGGCCCAGGAGGTGGCCATTACAAAAAACAACAATTACATTTTGGTATAACTCTTCAAGCACACGTGGCCACCTTTACATGTGATTACTGTGGAATAGCACCTTGTCCATTTGACCCACATGTGTACACAGACGCCATAGGGGTCCCAAAGGGGGTCCCTGATAAATTCAAAGCCAGGGACCAGGTAAAAGCTGGCTTTGAATCTTTGATCCCCATAATAAAATGTTAACAAGAATGTAGATTGGGTTAACTACATATATTATAACCGTCAGAGATTCGTGAATTATACCAGAGATGCCCTCCAGGGAATCGCTGACCAGTTAGCCCCCACTTCCTACATGACATTCTGGAAACGGATGGTCTTAAACATGGTGTTAGCCGACAAAGGAGGTGTCTGTAAAATGATAGAAAGAACGGGAACCTGTTGCACCTACATTCCTGATAATACTGGCCCAAATGGTAAGGTTACTTCAGCTATAAAGAAATTAGAAGATCTGTCATTGGAGTAGAAGAACTCAGGTATCAAAGACCCATGGGATCAATATTTTAGCTGGATGAGTGGGTGGAAAAAGTGCTTGCCCAGATGGGGTAACGGTATTAATAATCCTGGTTCTTTTAGCCCTGATTGTATGCTGTATTCTACCTTTCATAAAGAAGTTAATGAGCAAAGCTGCAAACAACAGCACTCTTACATTTCTTCACCAAGAAGGACTCCTCTTCACCCCCCTACAGTCACTCCCTGTCCATTAACTCACAATCCTATAGGGTTATAGGGATAGATAGCGCCTGACTGCCCTTCTCTAGCTGTATCAAGGGGGGTAGTGAACTAGTTGCCATCCGTCTCTATATACAGCCTAAAAGAGTTGCTGAGGAGAATGGGCCAGGTGAGTAGGACCTTTAGCAGGAGGGACAGAAAAGAGAAAATAGCCATTTTAGGGGGGACTGTGAAGGAATGTAATGAACATTATGTGTATACACGTTTCTATGCAACTCCTTACTTATTACATAGTAAACAGCTCTGCTTTGGAACCAAAGATGGCGCCTACACCCTGCTGCCCCCGCACTGGAGGTATGAGGAAGTAAAGATAGAACAAACGACAACCAAGCTTCAAGCATCAAGTTCCTGCATTCTTCTTGTATTTCAGCCAATACCTTTTAGATGTACCGTTTAGACTGACCACATTTACATAGTAGTGATGTATACACTCTAAACAGAGATTAGGTAGTGATTGAACTGAACAGTCAGAGTGATTACTTCCGGCGTGCATGCATATCTACACTACATAATTAGGACCAGCAGCAGACATCCAAATTGAACCCGATTGCGGTTCCGATCTATTACAATCTGCCCTGGACCTCTCTAAACCTGCGGGACCCATGACCCCATTCTTTAGGTCTCCGGCTTTTCTGCCAGCCTTACATGCAACAGGCTTTGGAATTTTACTCAAACAGGACCACAGGAGACTTGCCCAGGTTCTCCAGGCAGATCCATCTTTAACAAAAACCAATCCTTTTTTTGATACTTTCACCTAACCAATCACAGTGGTTACAGGAGCAACAAATACTGTCCTATATTCGCTCTTTCCCTTCATCACCAGAAATTCTTGCCAGGCCAACAGATTTTGAAGCTATAGACAGAGGGAGAGAGGGGCTATGTTTGGACTTTAGTAGTACCGTATAATCGACTGATATTGGGCAGCCAAAAGTTAAATTATTCAGGGAATTTTATTTCAAAAAGGAATATAGTAACACGTTTTACAAAATAAAAACAGATCATGACAATCAGAAAAGTTGTTTCCTATCATAACAGTTAGAACATCAATACCATCTATATATTGGTTACTCTACATGTTTTGTGGGCTTAGTCGCTTCTTCATCTGTGTCCCATGATGTACTTCAAAGCAAAGGATATTACAGGTAAGCTGTTATAAAAATTCTATTTTCTTATCGTATATCAGGGGACACAGAGCCATAGTAGTTACTATGTGTGATGTCCCATAGCAATGGCAACTGAAGCGAGGGAGACAAAAAAAGTAGGGCACCAAGAGACTAGAGGACTTATACTGCAGCCTGCAGTACACTGCGCCCAAAGGCGATATCTTCCTGACCTTTTACATCTACTTGATAGAATCTGGTAAATGTATGGACTGAAGAACAAGTTGTGACCTTGCAGATCTGAGGCTTGGTGATGCACTGCCCAAGAAGCACTAACAGCCCTTGTGGAGTGCGCTTTAATATGAAAAGGAGGAATTCTCCTCTTTAACCGTCTCACGCCCGCCCGCCGTCATATGACGTGATGGACTTTGAGCGGGTATATCTGAATGATGCCTGTAGCTACAGACATTCAGATATTGCCGTTTTCAGCCATCTATTCCCTACGCCATAAGAACAATCATAACGGCCGCCCTCCGGTGCTTCTACCGACTCACCGATATGATCGGTGAGTCGGACAGAGGATTCACTGGCCCCAGATGTTGATCATAGAGATTTCCAGCGGACCAGATGGTCGAAGTCTCAATGATCGTCGGAGGCTGGGCGCGATGTTATGACGTCATGCCCGGCCTCTGCATTAAAAAAACTGCGCCGCTACGGCTGGGAAGCGGTGATCGGTTTATTTTTTTGGGGGGATTTCAGGCTTCCCAGCCTAGTGGTGAGATGTGGGGTCTTATTGACCCCATATATCACTATAAAGAGGACCTTTCATGTCATATTCCTATTACAAGGGATTTTTACATTCCTTGTAATAGAAATAAAAGTGATCAATTTTTTTTTCAAAAGTATCAAAAAAAAAAAAAAAAGGATAATTAACAATTAAAAAAGAAAAAATATATTTTTTTTTAAGCGCCCCTGTCCCCGTGTGCTCGCACGTAGAAGCGAATGCATACGTAAGTCCCTCCCACATATGAAAACGGTGTTCAAACTATACATGTGAGGTATCAACGAGAACGTTGGAGCGAGAGCAATAAATTTGGTGGTCAGTAGGAGGAATAGTATCCCATCGTTGGCATCAGTGGAAGATATAGTGCCCCCTCGTTGGTGTCAGTAGGAGGAATTGTGCCCCAAGGGCCGGATAAAGGCTAGCAAAGGGCCACATCTGGCCCTTGGTCCGCAGTTTGGAGACCCCTGCTCTACACCATCTAATTATAGAAAGCTCCTGAAGAAGCGGCTAAGCCCAGGAAACATACAGCGTAACCAATATATAGATGGTATTGATGTTCTAGCTGTTATGATAGGATGCAACTTTTCTGATTGTCATGATCTGTTTTTTTGTAAAATGTGTTACTATATTCCTTTTTGAAATAAAATTCCCTGAATAATTTTACTTTTGAATGCTCAATATCAGTTGATTATACGGTACTACTAAAGCCCAATCATAGCCTCTCTCTCCCTCTGTCTATACCTTGATGGGACGAAGGCAACATGAATATTTTTTCTATTCCTATGGGACTTCTTTACAACATATTTTGAAGCCATGTTACAGGAGAACCCCCCCCAACTCATGTCATAACCCAACTCTACTCTATCCTTCTACATGCGTCCTCTCCGGATCACATCGCATCACTAGCCACTAAACCCCAAGAGAAAGAGTTCTAACTTATAACCAGATGGTATAGATGCCCATCAGTTCATGGTCTCAAACCGTCACTACTGGATACATGCTGGTGTTGTCATGCCTCTAAGGGCCATATGATTCACATCTGGTGGGAATGCCCCTCCATTCAGAAATTTTTGCAACTTATTTTTGGTTTGTATTGTACCCTGATGGTGACCTCTATTAAACCTTTCCCCGAAATAGCTCTATTATCCCCGATACCTGGACCCTTCAAATCTGTTAAAAAGGTATGTCTTGCGGCATTTTCTGACCACAGCCAGGATGGTTACCCCATGTCACTGGAAGTCAACAGCTGTACCTACACTGGGGGAATGGGCAATTGAACTGGATATAAGAGACTTCGAACGACTGTTGGCGCAGGAGTTAGGTCAGGAAGACCAGTTCTCTCTCACCTGGACCTCTTGGTCCATGTTCTGATACACTTCTGATTTTCTAACATGGCGGCATATTAAAATGGACGTACCTGTACGCCAATATGCTTGCCCGTGCCATTCTGCCGACGTACATCAGCGTGAACCGGTCGGGAAGTGGTTAAATGCAAACAAATAACTATACACTGTATACATCTAAAATGCAATAAAATTCAAACTTCAGCTTGTTCGGTTGCTTGTGTCACTCAAATGGTCTGTATATGAACATGTACAGGTTCCAGGTTTTCTGCTACCCATTTAGAGGTAATCTCTCACACTTAAAATTGTCTAGAGAAGATGAAGTGTTAGGAGTGGTTGCATTTATTACCATTTTAAGAAGACACTTTTCCAGATTCAATGACAAGTCAGGAATAAACTTCCCTCCCAGGATGCTTGTCATGTCATGGACGGTGTAGAGCTCAGGGTAATTTTTCACATAAGCTTGGCAGGATTTTATCATTTCCTGAAAATAAGCAATAATATATTATACAAAATTCTGTAAACAGCATCATATAATAATAATAATAATAATAATAATAAGCTGTTACTGGAGACATTATCCCACTGGTGTATATGTATTTAGGAGATTAGAGTTCTTCACTTCCTATTACATTATTAGCCTAGTATTTCACATGCATTATTTTGTGTATAGCCAACCTTCATAACATTTATATTTTAAACTAGGCAACACAGTTTAATCCTTCAATATTAAATATACAATTAACGTAACTCTTGTAAATAAATACACAATGTTGAATATTCTTAGGACCCATGAGCTCTTTGCTGCCTTGTACCAATTATTTTCTTCTTTTTTTTGCTTTGCCGATTCAAGTGTCTGCATAAGCATAACTGCAAGCTGATGGAAACTTTACTTACTTGGCACCAGGTAAGTGAAGCTACCTTATGTGAAAAACCAGCAAAATGAGTAGCAGGATAGCAAATGCAGCGCAGGTGGGGTATAGTGCCCAGAATCTGAACATGCTGTAAAAACACTTTAAAACAAGCCCACATCCACCTATGTAGCTAAAGACCAGTTTTGCAGTGAAATTAGTCTTCAAAATTCGCCACAGAGACACCGACGCTCTTCTCCTAATGCTTTCTATTGTACTAGAATTTAATCTAAAAAAAAGTGAATTTGAAGCAGCATACCACTGCTAAGGGAGGTCCAGATACAACTTTATCCCAATAAATGTCAGGGGGGAAAATTCAAAAAAGTATCTAAGGTGTTTTGTGGGATGGATCCAAGAACGCAACCCCCCCCTTCATCAGGGCCTGACTGATGGAAAAGTCTGCCAAACTAGCTGCATACAAGGCCTGTACTCACAATCACATTGGAAAAAATAAAATCACATTAATAAGGTCCAGTTCATTTTGAGTCTAGTCACATTGTTGTCAATCAAGCCATGATGAATGGGGCGCTCTTGGACCCCTGAAACATGCTGGCTACTTTTTTGAATTGTCCCCCTGACTTTTTGGAATAATGTTGAATCAGGACCTCTTAGCAATGGTGTGGCACTCAAATTAAAATTTTCATTACATTACACTAAAGTCAAGGATACCATGGAGATCCTGCCCAGGAACCAGATAATTTACACATTAGCTTAGCAATACCATCGAGATAACCCTAAGGGTCCAATATCTTTTCTTTTCCTCAACAGAATCTAATCTTGGCAGCCTAAAAACACACAGCAGTAGTTTTTTAAGCTGTTAGAAACTCACGGACAGGACTTTTGAGTCTTTGTTGTGATCTTTGAGGATTGCAGAAAATGAATTACTTCACATTACATGCAGCAAGAGGTCAGCGATGGCTAATTTTAAATCTATTTTATGGCTTAAAGTGGTTCTAAAGAAAATAAAAAAAAAGTGGTTTTAAAGCCTAAACAATTTTTTAACTTAATTTATTCCTTGCATTGCTTACCTGAGCCCTCATTCGATCCAGTGCTGTGCACGTCTGTAGCTCTTCTCTCCTCTCACTACCTGGTCTCAAAGGCTTCACTGTTGTCAGTTAAAGCCAGTGATAAGGGAACGGGGCCAGAGTCACGCTGTCTGTGTCTATAGATGCAGACAGCTAGCCTCGTGAATGAGTCTGCACGAGTGCTCCCATAGGAAGCCGCTTTTTGCATTTACAATCACTTTAATGCATTCTCTGCATTAAGGGAAAAAAAATTTCAAATGTGTGCCTCCCAAACTCCCCTTCCCCCAAAGACTTACATGACACCCCTATCAATCCAGCACTGTCCCCACAAGCAGCCCTGCTCTGCATGGGCTTTTCTGAGAGCAGCAGAAGCCATTGGTTCCCGCTGCTGTCAGTCAAAATTGTAAGCAGGGAGCAAGGGACGGGGCCAAGCAACACTGTCTATAGATGCACACAGACCAGCTCAGAATCATGCGCACACCAGTGTCCCCATAGCAAGCCATGCTAGGCCTCTAGCAAGCGTATTACTAAGGAAGCAATCAGAGAAGGAGGAGGAGCGGGGCCACTCTGTCCAAAACCGTTGCACAGAGTAGGTAAGTATACGTTTATTGTTTTAATAATAGAAAAAAAAATTGTTTTACAATCACTTTAATAATACCACAAGAGTTTGTTTTAACCCTTTCATTGTCACCATATGTGGAGCACATCATTGGCAGAAAAGGAGTAAAAAAAGAAAAAAATACATATACACACACATACATACACTATATTATATACACACACACACACACACACACACACACACACACACACACACACACACACACACACACACACACACTTGCTCTGGGCCTGTAAACCAGTAAGCCCTGATCATCCTCCTCTTCCTGCTGTTTAATGTCCAGCACTGTGATGGTTAATAGTTATGCAATTGAAGCTGCAGTGAACAAACCTCCACTGGGTACCCGCCCCCTCTTCCATTGGCAAAAGTGTTTTTACAGTGTACACTGTATATACTACAACCTCTGAATGGGGGAGAATCCAATGAGTCACAATATTCTATACCCCACTTACAGATTGCATTACATACAGTGCACAATGTGATACTTTCCCCATTGGAGGGGGGGGGGGCACGACATGTCGCCATCAGGGCTCCTACATATTGCCAAATTTTCAGCAGCTGGAAGAGCACTGGGCATCCCTACACAAGATTTCTACAGGATACAGCTGCCTGTATAATGTGGGACATACTTCACAACAAGCAAGTTGGAAAAAAAAAAAAAATGACTAAAGCATTAGAGAATTTTTTTTAACACTTCAGCTTTAAAAATAGTTTTAGACGTATTTTACCCATTTATTGTTTCAAAAAAACAATTCTTCATACAGTGTATTGTTATTGTGTCTGCTGAGCTATTCTTTCACAAAAGGTCTTATTTAGGTAAAACTGAATTCTTAAACAGACAGCAGTTACCTGGACTACATGTCATTCCTAGGTTGTGTCTATTCAGGTTTTCCTTTTTACTGGATCTGTGAGCAGCAAGCAAGCTAGCAGCAGGGTACTTACCTGGTTATATCTTGTGGCATCTGCACAAAGCACATTATAATCCTCAGCACAGCTGCGTGCCGCATTCTGGAGAAATTTCTGGAACTCCATATGTTCACTGCTCACCTTTAATTTCAAGAACTAAATGGGGTGGAAAAGTGAAGGCGTGTAAAGAAGTATATATGCACTTCGAAAGACATTTGAGATTATCTTAAAAGAAAGCATTAATCAAAATCTGACTTTCCAGCCGCCAAGTTAAATTGCAGGTAGTTCTCATTGTCAGATTTACATTTTATTTCTAGTGACCGTTTTATTTCAAATAATGTATATAGAATATTATAGAATATATAAACTATAAAGCTACCACACATGTCAACAATTTATGTGATCTGTGTAAACTAATGTGATACCCTGTACCTCATAGTGGTTGTATTCCTTCATCTGCAAGACATTGAGATTATTATTTTTTGTCTGGTTAATAAATTTAATCATCAGTTTCACATAGGTATCCTGCTCCAATGCAGTGAGTGAGGAGTAATGAGGATATGGTACACGAGGTTCTGGAAAGGGTGGCAAGTTCTTTGTAGGAGGTGGAGCGACAGAAGATGGACTCTCAGTAACAGGAGACTGAAGATCTTGAGCCTCTGACTTGGAAGGTGTAGGATCAGGATCTGCAGATGCTGGTCTGAAAGAAAAGAACAGGAGAGACTATACGTATACTAGGAAAGTAAGACGTTTTCTGTATTGGATGCAGCATAAAAGTTGTCTGTACTTATGTTCCCTCGTCTGCCCTGACACATACACAGTATCTCTACTAAGCTTTCCTGCTCTAGCCAAAAGAAAAGGAAATGTGGCTTGAGTTTTACATTAACCACTTTAAGACCAGGCCTTTTCTGAAATTTTTTGGTTGAAAAAAAGTTTGTAATTTTATGTCACACGGTATGCGTTTTGTTTTTTTTGTAAAATATAAAAGGATGGCGTTACGCCAGGTAATTATACCCAGCATGCTCTATTTGGAGGACATAGGACCGTCTCTGCAGACTGCCCTCCAGATCATAGAGGAATTCGGTAAACATTCGGGCCTGCATATAAATTGGTCTAAGTCCCAAATCTTACCCTTATGCCGGGTACACACGATCGGAATTCACGTCGGAAAAAGCTCCGATGGTTTTCCTGACGGAATTCGGCTCAAGCCGTCTTGCCTACACGGTCACATCAAATTCCGATCGTTTATAACGCGGTGACGTACAACAGGTATGACGGGACTAGAAAAAGGAAGTTCAATAGCCAGTAGCCAATAGTTTCTGTCTCGTAGTTGAATCTGAGCATGTGTTATTTTTGGCGTGTCGGAATTGCATACACACGATCGGAATTACCGATAGAAAATTGAGAACATGCCATCAATTTTTGGCTGGTGGAAATTCGGACAGCTAAATTCCGATGGAGCATACACACGGTCGCATTTTTCCGATAAAAAGCTCTCATTGGTCTTTTTCTGGCCGGAATTCCGATCGTGTGTACGCGGCATTAGACTCATTCCTACCATCCAGCTGTTCGGCCTCCCTCCCATTGAACAGGGTGTCCCATATCCAATAATTAGGGGTAAGGATTACTAAAGAGCCTCAAGAATATATTAAAAATAATAAAAACCTCTATTCACATTCCTGAAGTCTCACACGCAATCTTGGGCACGACTCCCATTGGGGCTGACAGGTTGGGTCAACCTTACCAAAATGATCCTGGTGGCAAAATTTCTTTACATGTTTTGGCACTCCCCAGTTCTAATCCCTCGAAAAATTTTCAAAACGCTAGACTGTATTCTCAACACCTTCATCTGGGGACCCAATAGACATAAATTAGCGTGGAATACTCTTAAAAACCCAACCTCTTCGGGAGGAGTGGCCCTTCCAGACTTCCACTTATATTACATAGCGGCCCAACTCTCCCACCTTTACCACCTTCATAAATCTGATGGTCCTAGATACCAAACGCTAAACTTGTGAGAAGCCAGGCCATAGAACACACTCCCCCATACAGGTAATATTCAGAGGTGGGGGGGTGGGTTCCAAGTCGGAACCTTCTGCTATCCCACCACAGACGGGTCTGGGAGATTGCGCTCAAAATAACCGATGCTGACTTTTTCCACTCACACACACCCTTGTGGAACAATCCCCAATTAAAAGCATTTACTTTAATCCTGGACATTGACATCTGAGCCTCTAAGGGGATACTATACATAATATAGGTAATCACCTCGCTTGGAGTACGAGATTTCCAATCACTATTATCACTGAAGGACGAGTTTGAGCTGCCCTCCGATATGTTATTCCGATATCTACAGATAAGGCACGCCCTCCAAACTCAATTTGCAGATGGCTTCCCAAACCCACAAACTATATCCCTGGTAGATGTGATTATAGGTGCAAACCCTTCTAAACGGATATCAACTATATACAACATTCTGATAACCTGTTCGGTGTTGCGGATCATTCATACTGCTAGAATCAGATGGGAGGGAGACATAGGTCCCATAGAAGAGTCAGACTGGGACGAGATATTGGAAAATGCCAAGAGGGCCTCTCCCAAGCTATCAGAGTGCCTGACCCAATTATACGTTATTCACAAGTCATACCTAACCCCAATGAGAATTGTCAAATACCACTCAAACTAAAGCCCACTGTCAATGGTGTGCTGGTCAACCATGTACATTCCATCACCTAATGTTGTCCTGCCCAGTGATTCAAACATGCTGGGCACAAATTATCAAATTACTACATGAATACATGGGTTCACCTCTGCAGCTGGTCCCAAAGCCCCGTGTACTGGGCTTACTTCCAGATGTTACTATTGACAAGTTTTTAGCTACCTTCCTGCATGAAACTCTTTTTAGTGCACAGAAGCTAGTGGCCTGATACTGGATGCAATCCACCCCTCCTACACTTCAGACATGGGTTGAGGAAATAAATCTCAATCTACCATATAAACAGTCATTTATCAGCATCGGGATGTCCCACCAAAATACAATAAGGTCTTGGATAGGTGGCTTGACAGCCCAGACACATGTACCGAGTAGGCCGTTACTTCTAACTGCTTACCGAGGGATAAAAACGACATCACATTACCAGTGAGTATTGTGCTAGTCTGAAAACGAATACATGGTTACGCGAGTATCCGGGGCAGGTTGATATAACACATCCAGATGAATCTAATTGATCAGCGACAAAGAGTTATGATGCCATGCACGATGGTTAAAATATGGAAACGTATTTGTTGGCGTTTACTTGACATCCTTGTATTGTACTGACTTGCATGACTTGTACTGTACCTACACGACTTGTACTTTTGTACCTACAAATAAATCTTTTTTTTTGCACAAAAAAAAAAATATATATACCCAGCACGTCATGCTTTAAAAACTGTGCATGCTTGTGGAACGGAGCCAAACTACGGTATTTAAAAATCTCCATAGGCAACGCTTTAAAAGCCTTTACAGATTACCAATATGGAGTTATACTGGCCTGGTACTAGAATTATTGCCCTCGCTCTGTCACTCACGACAATAATGCACACAAGTGGTGCAATCGCCGTTTATGTATGCATGAGGGACCAACACGTATGTTAGACCCCATACACACTATTAGATTATATGCAGATTTTTGTCTTCAGATTTACTAAAACCATATAATATGAGGTCAAACCTTAAGAGGTTCAATTTGTATGCAATCAGGCAAAGCCCTTGCACTACATGGTTTTGGTAAATCTGAAGACACAAATCAGCAAAAAAAATATCTGTATCTTATTTATTTTAATTTTGTTATTTTTACACTGTCTATTTTGTTTTCCTTTTAATCACTTTTATTGCTGTCACAAGTAATGTACACATCCCTTGTGATCACGATAAGCAATGGCAGTTCCTCTTTATGGACAGTCCCCAGATTTCTCCTCTGCTCTTAAGCTCCTGAGCACACCAAGATCGGTGTGATCAGATGCTTTTTACAAAAATTTCTTGTTTACATGCTAGGGAAACCGGAAGTGACAAAATACTCATTGCTTCTGATTTCTAATATCATAGAGATGATCAGGGAAGATCCAGTTCCCAATCACCTCTATGGTAGGCAAGAACGGAATTGCTGGCTTCAGTGCCAGGCTCCCCGTCGGGATGGGAGGGCTCGGAGAGACATCAGGAGGGGGAAAGGACCTTCACCCCCCCCCACCTGTAAAAGCAATCCAGCAGCCATTTATTTTTTTATAAAGAATGAAAAAAGGGTATAAAAATAGCTAAAGTTCACATTTGAGCATTGTGCTTATCTACAAGGAGCATCTGTTTACTTGCCATCAAGTAATGTCACTACTAAAGATTTTCGAAAGTGAATTACGCACCTCTGATTACTGAATAAAGACCCGGTGCATTGTATGGGGACCAAAATAAGTGCTCAGCTGTTTCCTTTTTCACTCACAAACTGGGATTCAGAATTATGCTAAGATTTCTCATTACAGCCCACAGAAGCGAAAAGTGAAGTGACTTGAGCCATGAAGAAAGGATAGGACATCAGGAGTACTTAGCACTAGACATTTCGCAGCTGTCTTTTTAGATAGGTGAAGATGTCCGTCATAAAGCCAATGCAGAGAATCGAGCACATTAAATTATCATGGACAACAGAAAGATGCTGACTCAGGTACTTCAGCTTTAATGAACAGCATACAAAAAAAAAACGTACTATTATAGAACAGTTTTATCATATAGTACCAAAAGTGAAAGGGACCGCACAGAACTCTAAACCAGTCAGAAATGCATACAATTAAGAAATCTACATATTATAAATGTATCTTTGGTGAGCAAGTTCTTGAGCCCGATGAATGACAATGTCAAAGTTGAGATGTAAGAACAATGATGCGTTATGTGACATCCTGGTCAGTTCACCACATAAAGGTGTCACCACCCAAATCTGACCTAACATGTCTATGTACTCTGACCTTGGATTGTTCTTTACATTCTTAATTTAAAGTGAACCTGTGCCCAGATCACGCACACTAAAGTGTTTACATATGTTAAACAAATGGGAGAAGCCCACATTAAATCCCCATTTACTTGTGTGCAACTGTCACGCTTCAGACAATGCAAAAAGAAGAGTCCCATTATCAATCCCATTATGCTCTTCTGTGCAACTAAAGAGTGATTTTTCTTTCCTGCAACCATGGGCTGTGTTGGTGGGGGAATCCCTCCCGCTGAGCCATTGTGTTCTCCTGATGGGAGAGCAGGGGGAGCCATCTACACCGGGAGAACAGTCATTACTGTTGGCTGTTATAAGAGCCGCTAGCAATTATAGCATAAAAAAAAAATCTGACATGCTGGTTGAACCCAAGTTGATTGATCAATCAAATTGGGTACAATCAGCCTGGCCATATGTAAGTATTGTTAGGCTACATGCACATGAGCACTCACATTTAGACATAAAAGACATTGCATATTTCTAGGTGCATGGAATGTCCTAAAGGTTCATATAGCTGCCCACAGACATGAATGGGTGAATGCAGCAGTGCAAAACTTAATGCACCAAACATTAAATGTTGGACAGCTGTATGCAGTTCTAGGACATCCCAGGCAGAATTACACAAAGTCTATACGCAATGTGGAAAATTGCACCCATGTATATGAAGGCTTAATTTTCAAAGTTCACAACGTGGGCACTGAAAGCCTAGATTTTGCAAACAGGCATGAAAATGGTTACATTCAGAGGCGTCTGGATTTTTATTTTTTAATACCTATGAATACAACTGCACATGCAGGTGTTTTAATCCGTATTTGCACGCTGCACTCAGGGGCACAAAAATGCCCAAACCTCACGTTACTGTAGAAGCATATTCATGTTTTTTTTTTTTTATTGATAACCACCTTCTGACCTCCCCATAGCAGTTACTGCTACCTGTCCCCTCAAAATAACAACAAACAGCCATTAATGTCTAAACCACTGGCTACAAAAAGTGAAAATTTCCAAATTGGGCCCAAAGTATCAATATTTTGTGTGGCCACCATTATTTTCCAGCACTGCCTTAGCCCTCTTGGGCATAGAGTTCACAAGAGCTTCACAGGTTGCCACTGGAGTCCGCTTCCACTCCATGACAACATCATGGAGCTGGTGGATGCTGGAGACCTTGCACTCCTCCACCTTCCATTTGAGGATGCCCCACAGATGCTCAATAGGGTTTAGGTCTGGAGACATGCTTGGCCAGTTCATCACCTTTACCCTCAGATTCTTTAGAAAGGCAGTGGTCGACGTGGAGGTTTGGGGTCTTTATCATGTTGGAATACTGCCCTGTGACCCAGGGGATCATGCTCCGCTTCAGTATGTCACAGTACATGTTGGTATTCATGGTTCCTTCAATGGACTGTAGCCCCAGACCATGGCACTCCCACCACCATACTTGACTGTAGGCAAGACAAAACTTGTCTACTCACTTGGTTTAATCTTGGTCTGATCAAACCACAGGACATGGTTCCAGTAATCAATAGTAGTCTGCTTGTCTTCAGCAAACTTTTTGCAGGCATTTTTGAGCAAAATCTTTAGAAGAGGCTTCCTTCTGAGAGGACAGCAATGCAATCCAATTTGATGCAGTGCGCGGCATATGGTCGGAGTACTTACAGGCTGACCCCCCCACCCATTCAACCTCTGCAGCAATGCTGGCAGCACTCATACGTCCATTTCCCAATGCCATATTTGAGTAGAGCATCAATTCATTTTTTCAGATCCGCAGAGAGTTCTTTGAAGTGCCATGTTGAACTTCCAGTGACTAGTATGAGAGAGTGAGAGCAATAACACCAAATTTTACACACCTGCTCCCCATTCACACATGAGACCTTTTAACACCGACGAGTCACATGACACTGGGGAGGGAAATTGGCTAATTGGGTCCAATTTGGACATTTTCACTTAGGGATGTACTCACTTTTGTTGCCAGTGGTTTAGACATTAATGGCTGTGTGTTGAGTTATTTTGAGGGGACAGCAAATGTACTGTTTATACAAGCTGTGCACTCACTACCTTACATTGTAGCAAGGTTATTGTCACATGAAAAGATATAATAAAATATTTACAAAAATGTGAGGGGTGTACTCACTTTTGTGCGCCGATTCTGCTGTGATAAGTCACAGCAGAAGCCGATCAGTGGATGCCGGACAACAGATGTCCGCCGGCGCCCGCAGATCGTCATACATTGCATCTGGAAAGGATTCACATCGCTTCACTTTTCCCACATTTTTTTTATGTTACAGCCTTATTCCAAAATTGATTACATTTATTAATTATTTTCCTCAAAGTTCTAGAAACCATACCCCATAATGACAATGTGAAAGAAGTTTGTTTAAAATCTTTGCAAATTTATAAAAAAAAACTTTTTCATTAGTATTCACAGCCTGCTCATTACTATGTTGGCTTGGCACACCTATTTTTGGGCAGTTTCTCCCATTCTTCTTTGCAGGACCTCTCAAGCTCCATCAGGTTGGATGGGGAGCGTCGGTGTACAGCCATTTTCAGATCTCCCCAGAGATGTTTAATCGGGTTTTAGGCTGGGCCACTCAAGGACATTCACAGGGTTGTCCCGTAGTTACTCCTTTGTTATCTTAGCTGTGTGCTTAGGGTCATTGTTCTGTTGGAAGATGAACCTTCGCCTCAGTCTGAGGTCCGGAGTGCTCTGGAGTAGATTTTCATCAAGGTTGTCACTGTACATTGCGGCTTTCATTTTCCCTTGATCCTGACTAGTGTCCCAGTTCCTGCCACTGAAAAACATCCCCACCACCATGCTTCACTGTAGGGACAATATTGGCCAGGTGATGAGCAGCACCTGGTTTCCTCTGGGCATGCTATTCAGGCCAAAGAGTTCAATCTCTGTTTCATCAGACCAGAGCACTTGTTTCTCGTGGTCAGAGTTCTTCAGGAGCCTTTTGGCAGCTTGAAAAGGGCTTTCATGTGCCTTTTACTGATGAGTGGCTTCTGTCTGGCCACTCTACCATACAGGCCTGATTGGTGTAGTGCTGCAGAGTGGGTTGTTCTTCTGGAAGGTTCTCCGCTCTCTACAGAGAAAAGCTGGAGCTCTGTCAGAGTGGCCATCAGGTTCTTGGTTACCTCCCTGACTAAGGCTCTTCTCCTCCGCTCACGTTTTGGCCGGGTGGCCCATTCTAGGAAGAGTCCTGCTAGTTCGAAACGTCTTCCATTTGGAGGGCATGGCCTGATGCACCATGTGAATGGATGTCTCTCTCTGCAGCTCCGTGATCCCTTCTGCATAAACTTGTGCAATCCTGCTTCCCTGCTTCCGTTAACATGTCCAATGTCATGTGCATCTCCTGGAATATGAGGGGGTTAAATTCTAAATCAAAGCAGGACTCCGAGTTTCTCAAATCTCACAAACCACAAATACTATGCCTGCAGGAGATACATTTAAATGGGGCCTAAAGTCCTAGCTCTTAAAAAGCACTGGATAATGCATGGCTATCACTCCACCTACTCTAATTATGCCTGGGGGTGTCAATTCTAATACGAAAAGGTCTCCCTTTTCCCTGTGATCGGGTTATTTCTGATCCTAATGGGCGATACATTTTTCTTCTATTTACTGTATATGCTGTGCCATTAATTATTAGTGGTGGTATATGTCCTTACCTTTGTCACAGCTGCAATCTTTACTGAATTGAGTGTTCTCTTGTCAGAATTATCAACAATTGCCACTCATTGTTGGGGACTTCAATTTGGTGCTGGACCCTTGTCTGGACCGATTGAAGCCCCTTCATTATGACTAAGTTGTTTGGTCAGTGGTGTGCTTCCTTTGGTATGTAGACTTATGGCGCCAGAAAATGGCTAGGATTTATTCCTGTCAATCTCAGGCATATCCTACCCTCTCCAGGATGGACTATGCTTTGGGGGACACCGGATTTAGTCCCCTACATACAGTGTCATTCTTATTTCAAATGATATCTGACAATTCTGCCCTTTGTGTAGAGCTGATATTGGGTCATAGGGCAACATTCCGGCAGTGGAAGCTTAGTCACCTCTGGGTATCCACTTCCGAGTTTCAGGAACCCATCCATTAAGTTATGTCTCATTACTGGGAGGATAATGCCTGGTCCTCCCCTACGGACCCCACAGTGCATGCCTTTAAGGCAACTGTGTGGGGCTCATATCTCTCACATTGCTAAACATAGGAAGACCACCCAGGCTAACCTTCAGGCCTTGGAGGCTGCTAGGGCCCAGTATTCTGCACACCCCAGTCTAGATTCCCACGGTGTCCTGGTGGGGGCGCACAAGGCCCTTGACCTCTATAGGGTAGATACAACTCAAACAACTTTGTCAGCTAGGTTGCATCAACACAGTGGGAAATATGGAAAGCTGTTGGCTTACCTTTCTCATACAGCATACAGGGAAGGGTCCATACCACAAATTCAACTAGCAGTTGGCTCAGTTACCTCTGATCCTCTATCAACCAGACCTTTCAGTCCCTCTATGAACACCTATACTTAGATCCGGGGCCCCCTGCTGAACTTGAGTAGGCCGGGTTCTTTGAATCCATTCAGTTTCTTGCATTGGAAGACTCCAACACTTATTTTAGATCAACCCCTGACGACTGAGGAAATTACACAGGCCATATATTCTCTCCCCCAAACAAGACCCCAGGGTTAGATGGTTTACCTGCAGAATGGTACAAGAACTATGCATAAGACTTAGCAACAAAATTACATTCACAGTTTGAAGTGGCTTTTTAAGAGGGTGAACTTCCTCCCTCTATATGCGAGGCATTGATAGTGGTGTTGTCTAACCTGAGAAAGACACATTTTTAGGTGGATCCTATCGTCCCATTTCACTGTTAAATAGCGATGTGAAGGTGCTGGCAAAACTTCTACCTATGAGATTACAAAAGGTCATTCTCCACCTGGATCAAACTGGGTTTATACCTGGCAAAAGTACTTATAACATTTGTTGTCTTTATTTGCATATTCACGGGGTAGCTACGGACCATAAAATTGGCCTGGTGTTATCCCTGGATGTGCTGAAGGCTTTTCATATGGTTAACTGGTCCTTACTTTGGGAAACTATGCACTGGATGGGTTTTAGCCTTCAGTACATTAAATGGGTTTGCCTGCTCTACACTAATCCGAGGGCTAGGATGTGCACTAATGGATATTTTTGAAGTTTTCTCCTTGCAGAGGGGTACTAGACAGGGCTGCCCACTGTCGCCACTTCGGTTTGCACTGGCAAGAGGGCCTCTTGCTCTGGCAGAGCGACAGATGGCGACGGTGGGGGCATCTGCTATGGAGAGTTATCAGAAAGAAAAAAAATCTCCCTCTATGCGGACAATGTCTTAATATACCTGGATGGCTCGGAGCAGTCCTTTATGTCCCTGATGGGAGTCATGGACGAGTTTAGGAGGATCTCTGGGGTGCGTGTAGGATGGGGAAAAAAAAAATAAAAAATCTGTTTTCCCAATTGGCCCCATTCTCAATTACACATATTTACAACAATCCAAACAGACAATTCAGCTCACCTTAAAATATTTAGGGATCCATATTAATGCGGATCTGTCCTCTTTTAAATCTTTAAAACGTAACACCAATTGTAACACACATGGAAGCTAGGTTACCTACCTGGACCTCCTTGCCTCTCAACCTGATTGGTCATGTAAACATGTTTAAAAGTTATATATTTACCCAAATTCTTATATATTTTTCGAGCAGCCCCAGTTTTATGTCAAGATATTTTTTTTCAAAAATTAGATTCGCTTTCGTCCACCTTCCTCTGGCAGGGGTCACACCCACATATTGCAAGGACATCTCTCCAAGCTGCTAAAGCTGATGGCGGTTTGGCCTGTCCGAATCTCTGGCACTATTTTTTGGCATCACAACTTACTTATGTCTATGACTGGTTCCTGGAGATCCCCTCAAACTCCTCCATCTCTTTACTGACTGCAATCTATGGCTCCAACCTATATTGTGGATGCACTACACAGATCAACGATTAAACACTGCTCACGTGGCTCTCCCAATTATATTAGCTGACTGTCCTGGCAGGAGGGTAACAAAGTGTTATTGCAATTAAAGGAAGTGTCACCTAATGCACCTCTGTGGCAGAACCCAAACTTCCCAGAGCTCCTGGGTCAACCGGACTTCCTGAGGTGGACAAGACTAGATGTCACCCATACCTCTCACATTTTTGTCAACATTTTTTGTTTCCTTTGAGTAGAAGGCTCATTGCAGAGTGAATAAATTATTTTTTAAATCTTTTTTTACGTCATACCATTCAGGCACAGTTTGGAGGTTTAACCCAGGAGCTCTCCGAATCCCCACTGGAGGTGCTACTGTCATACCCAGACATTGAAAAACTGGTTACGACTATCTATTCTCGTCTTCAGTCAGCTTGGATCAACCCCTTCCAACTGGTTCAACGGAAATGGGAGGTTTCGATCCCTGGGCTGTACGAGGAGGGGTGGGAAGAATTTAAGTTTATACACCAATTGCACTATATTCCTGCTAGGTTAGCCCATATAGGCTTTATATCCGCTACTTCCTGTTCTCGTTTGCGGGTCTAAGGATGATGGTCATGTCCTGCCTTGTCATATTGGAAGACATTTTCTATTTTTTGACCATACTTTAGTACCTGTCCCCCATACCAATGAAGTTGGGTTGCTTGGTGTGTTAAAAGGCTTTGTACGCAGGATGCATGCTCGAACACTTGTGCGTATCCTATTATTCTAGGCTAGGAAATTCATTTGACTATGAAGGAAAAATGCCTCTGCTCCAGATATACAAATCTTTTACCGCACAGTGAATAAAGTTATGCCCATTTACAAACTCATTTACAATGGTAGAGCTAGAGCCTGCCCAAAAAAAGTCTGTCAAGGTTTGGCAGCCCTGGCTTGATATTGCAGACTCCTGCTGGAAGGACACTCCGCTCTCCCAGCAATAAAGAGCAATTGAAACGGGCTCCTATCATTGTATCTGTGGTTAGCTACATCCCAGGTTGCTGGCTCCCTGACGTGTGTGTGTGTGTGTGTGTGTGTGTGTGTGTGTGTAAGGTTAATGGATGTTCCTTACCATTTCTAGTATTGGTTGTAATGTACATATATGCTGGGCCCATAGAGGTCCATTTTAGGCAATATTGCAATAATATGTTATGATATCCATTTGGAAGTTTGTGGGATAGGTTACTGCTGTTATTGTAGGTTGGCCATTTGTTCTATACAATCACCAAGTGCAATTAATATTTTGTACAATGCCTGTTGAACCTATATTTTTGAAAATCAATAAAACCTTCTTCCATTTATGGATGATCAAGGCCACTGTGCTTATTGGGACTGCAAGGTTTCTGTACCCTTCCCTAGAGCTGTGCCTCTATATAATCTTGACTCGGAGGTCTACAGACAATTCAGTGGACTTCATAAATTGGTTTGTGCTTGGACATGCACTGTTAAGTGTAGGACCTTAGACAGGTGTATGCCTTTCCAAATCATTTTTCAATCAACTGAAAATTACCACATCAAGTTGTAGAAGCATGTCAAGGCTGATCAGTGGAAACAGGATGCACCCAAGCTCAGTTTTGAGTGTCATAGCCAAGGCTGTGAATTCTTATGTAAATGTGATTTTTTTTTTTTTTAATACATTTCCCAATATTTCAAACATACGACTTTTACGTTGTCATTATGGAGTATTGTTTATAGAATGAGGAAAATAATGAATTTAATCCATTTTGGATTAAGACTAACATAATGCATAAAAAGTCAAGCACTGAATACTTTCCAGATGCACTGTATGTAAACAATGCAGAACTCCATCCCGACAGCAGGATTTGATGGATTTTCTTTCCCTGCAAAGCAGGAAAAGAAAAGCCATCACTTCCCTTAATGAGAGCAGCACATTAGTAGACACAAACACTGATTAGGCACACATTAACCCTTGAAATATGGTGTAAACAACATGAATCATGGATCCACCCTGCCTTGTATCATCGGTACAGTCTGGTGGTGGTGTAATGGTGTGGGGGATTTTTTTTTTGGTAGACTTTTTAACGATGCTCAGTTGGTACTGAGGGGCCCAAATGCCACGGCCTACCTGAGTATTATTGCTGACTATGTCCATCCCTTTATGGCTACACCATACCCATCTTCTGATGTCTACTTCCAGCAGGATAATTCACTATATCACAAAGCTCAAATCATCTCACCTCTGGTTTCTTAACCACTTGCTTACTGGGCACTTAAACCCCCCTCAGTCCCAGACCAATTTTCAGCTTTCAGCGCTGATGCACTTTGAATGACAATTGCGCGGGCATACAACACTGTACCCAAATGAAATTTTTATCATTTTTTTCCCACAAATAGAGCTTTCTTTTGGTGGTATTTAGTTACAGCTCGGAGTTTTATTTTTTGCTAAACAAACAAAAAAAGATGCAAAAAAATAAAAAAATAAAATCATGTTTTAATAGTTTGTTATAAAATTTTGCAAACGGGTCATTTTTCTCCTTCATTGAAGTGCGCTGATTAGGCGGCACTGATAGGCTGCATTGGTGGGCACTGATGGGCTGCATTGGTGGGCACTGATGGGCTGCACTGGTGGGCACTGATGGGCTGCACTGGTGGGCACTGATGGGCTGCACTGGTGGGCACTGATAGGCATAGTTAAGGCGGCACTAATAGGCACAGATAAGGCGGCACCGATGGGCACAGATAAGGCGGCACTGATGGGCAAAGATAAGATGGCACGGATGGGTGGCACGGATAAGTGGCACGGATGGGTGGCACGGATGGGTGGCACGGATGGGCACTGATAGGTACCACAGATAGATGGGACTGATGGGCACTGATAGGTGGCACTGATAGGTGGCTCTGATAGGTGGCACTGCTGGGCACTGATGGGCGGCACTGCTGGGCACTGATGGGCGGCACTGGGGTGCAGCACCTTTGAGGCAGATTGGGTGGCACTGTGGGTGGCACTGTGGGGTGGCACTGTGGGCACTATGGGCACTGACGGGGGGCACTTACTTTTGCTTTTTATTTTACTTCAGGATGGCACTGCGGGAGGCAGGTGGTCCCTTGTATTGATGGCCGTGATCGGGACTGATGTCCCGATCACGGCCGCCGGTGATCGGCTTTTTTTTTTTCTCCTCGCGCTGTCAGCGCGAGGAGGAATAATAGCCGATTACTGGCTCCGTTCTATCACATGATCAGCTGTCATTGGCTGACAGCTGATCACGTGATAAGGGGTCGGGATCGACCCCTTGCACGGATCGGTGATCAGGCGAGTCTCATGGACTCGGCGATCACAGAGCGCGCCGCGCGCGCCCCTCAGGGGGCGCGCAGGCCGCTCGTAACCGTGACGACGTCAATAGACGTAGTCCCGGAAATGTAGGTCCGCGCTAATGCCGTCATTTGGCAATAGCGCGGTACCGAAGTGGTTAAACATAATGATGAGGTCACTTTACTCCAATGGCTTCCACAGTCACCAGATCTCTATCCAATAGAGCACCTTTGGGATGTGGTGGAATGGGAGATTTGCATCATGGATGTGCAGCCAACAAATCTGCAGGAACTGCGTGATGCCATCATGTCAATATCGCCCAAAATCTGAGGAAATTTTCCAACACATTGTTGAATCTATACCAAGATTAAACGCCATTTTGAAGGCAAAAGGGGATCCAACCCGGTACGAGTAAGGTGTACCTAATAAAGCAGGCAGTCACTATATATATATATATATATATTTTTTTTTTTTTTTTTTTTTTTTTTTTTAAAGCAGAGTCCCTAGAGAATAAATTGGTGGGTGTTGCAATTTTTTAATAACATGGCTTTAAAACAACAATTTGTAAATATAACTTGTAACAGCAATAGGCAGTGACAGGAACTCTTTATAGAGAAATCTGGGGTCACTAAGACCCCAAAATCCCTCCTCTGCCCTTAAAAGCATTTGATCACACCAAGATCAGTGTGATCAAATGTTCATTGCTTCTGGAGCACTATATCAGAGGCAGACAGAGCGGTTCCGGTCTTTGTCTGCCTCCATCAGCTGGCGGAAGGGCCAGCTGGTCAATTAGGTGTCTCAGTCATGTGGGACAGCACGTGGAAGGCAGCGGAATGTCCCCTCCCACTGCTTGTAAAAGTGACCCAGTGGCTAGATAGCCACTCGGATTGCTTTTACAAGAGATCCGGTCGGGGGGTGGGGGGGCATAGGCCGTACTGTCAGTAGGCTATGAGCACAGATATCAGTGGGATCTTGGTTCCCTGTATAGTGGTCTTCCCCCAGACTACCAGGTCAGGAGACTGGTGTACCTCCGTGTGCCAGATCAGAGTTGGTCTTGATCACTGCCAGTTTTCTTAATGGATAACAAGCAGTAATCCTTTAATTTGTCACCGACAGATTTGAAAAATTGCGGTAGTAATTAATTATTAGCCACATGTCGGTAAGGTTAATGCCACTGGCGCAAATGCTTACCTGCGTTAGGCAAAAGTAATTTTAAGGGAACTACTGCCAGGTCATTGGGGCAAAATTGATTTCCCTGAATCTGTTTTTAGGTAGGAAAAAAAAACACAAAAATGTGTACTATTGTTTCTTTGCCCTACCATAACAAATCGTGCACACATACACCAATCAGCCATAATATTATGAATACAGATAATCAATGTTATTCACATTACCTATCTTGTTACAATGGTATCTGAAAGGCGTGGGATAGATTAGGCAGCTTTCTTGGACATTTTCCAGAGAATATGAACACTGCAAAAACATCTTTCACAGATTGATAATAAATGGCTTCAACTCAACTGTGTTTACTCTTTTTAAATCATAATCACGATTATCATAAATTAAAAAAAGGTAAAAACACAGTTTATTGATAATAAATGGCTTCAGCCAAACACTAACCATGAGTGAAAGAAAAGTTTGTGTTATTCATATTTTATGAAAAATGGCCAAGAAATCATAAATTCTGCCAGAGTATGTAAACTTATGATCACAAAAATTATAATTATTGTATTTATTGGGGTATAACACTCACTTTTTCACCATGAAAATCAGGTGCAAATAGCAGGTGTGTGTTAGAAGCCAATACTTCAATTTTAGCTGCCTCGGAGGGGGCAGGGACGAGCGTCATCAGATTACATACAGTGAGAATCTACTGTTTACTTGGCAGTCTCCGATTCTCATTGTATGTAATCTGTCAGGGCTCGTACCACCGCCACCCCCTCCCTCTCCCCTCTAGGCTACAGATGGGCATCGATCAGGCTGCATTGACGGCAATGGCGAGACTGCAGATGGGCCCCTCTAAAATTTAATTTTTTTTACTGAAACTTCACTCTTAAAATCAATCTGCGTGTTATACGCCGATAAATACGGTAGGTGTGAATATAATCAGCCAAACAGATACAAATAAAGATTAGTTCCTTCAGAGGGCACTTGAAATGTGATATTTCATCTCCTTACCACCCGTTTTAAACCTCAAAATGCTGAGCCAACATCTCTCAACAGTGTGCATTGCACACAGTTGTGCTGCAGCCCCCTTCACATGAATGTGTCACATTTAGCAGCAGTACCACTTGCTGAATACCAACCATGTCATTTACATTTTGCCATGGCAAGGGTGCAACCCTAGGTGGCTGTATTGTTTTGTTTAAATAGGCAGTTGACTGGTGGAAAAACTGTGGCTCAATTGGCTGCTTTTGCCACCCCCCTAGGCACCCGTGTGATTGAGCACATACCTGGAGAAAGTGTGAATGAACTACAAGTGCAGTGATCTGTTGCGGTGGAAGATGGAATTTGCAGTATATTCATTCATTATATCTGTCAATGACTGACATGGCAGCATGGGTGGAGTCACACAGTCACACCAATTTCACATCTGACAGCTGCTGAAAGAGAGAAGGACCCCCATATGCTGTCACAAGATGAGGAAAGTGTTTTGGAGGTATGGTCTGCGTGCCACCATCTTACACCATAAATATGGGTGCAAAACATAACAGTAGTGAGGGTAGAGTTAGCTTTTTATAAAGTAGACTTAAACAGAGATATAGGGGTCTAGTTAGTGGAACAAACAAACAAAAAAATAGTTTTCCTAACAAAGAGAAACCTTTTATTTTGTTTTGGAGAGACTGTGGAAGGGTTAGAGACTGTCAGGATTTCTTGACTGGGTCCCTATTGCCTCGCTCACACAGGGTGTAAAAAACGCTGCATACAGATACATGCAATATCTAATTCTGCACACATCGGTATGCAGCAGAAGTAAAATTAATTGTGCCATTCGGAGAGGTGCATCGGGGGTCATTATGTAGCACTGCGTTTAGCAGCATTAAAAAAAAAAAAAAAAAAAAAATGAGAGCAGAGGTGTGCCCTTGGCCATGCAGATCCTAAGTTTTTACTGCATGTACACACATGCAAGCTCGCCTAAATGCGTCTAAACACTTTAAAACGCAATGGATGATAAAAGTTTTTAAACATTTTTCCTGTCAGCAGGAACCTGTGTGCCCTTCTAAAAAACACAGATACCTGTGAAAACGAGGCCATTCTCCTCTCCCACAAGGACACAAACAAAACATGTATTAAAGAAGAAAAAAAAAAGAAAAAAGTTTTTTCTTCAAAATTGTCGCTCTTTGTTTATAGCGCAAACAATAAAAACTGCACAGGTGATCAAATACCACCAAAATAAAGCTCTATTTGTGGGGGGGAAAAAAAGACATCAATTCAGGTAGGGTACAGCAATTGTCAGTTAAAGTGACGCAGTGGCGTATTGCAAAAAAAGAATAAAAAAATGGCCTGTCATTAAGGGGGCAAATTATTCCGGGGATTAAGTGGTTAATAAGGTACTCCACATAAAGAATTATGCTGCCAAAATTAGTGTGTGGTGTAAATTGACCCAAGCATTTCTTCTTGCCGGGGGCTGCCATTTTGCTGAAGCCCAGAGCCTGTGAGCAGCAGTAAATCTTCACGCTGTCAGCAGATCATCCTCTACATTTTAGGCAATGTGCCTAAAAATAGAGAGCAACTGAGCCTGTGCAGAGCAGGGCGAGTTCGGATTTTAACCGGTATATGCACAGAATATGTTTCCCCAACACTTCATATTCCTGATATTCCCCAGTTTTAATGCCGCTGAGAACAGAGGAACATGATCACTTTTTTTTTTTTCTTAATCTATACATGAATGAATGTTTTGGATTTTATTTCTATTTAAAACTTAAAGCGGGAGTCCACCGGGACTCCGTGTTTTTTTTTTTTTTTTTTTAAAAGCCAGCAGCTACAGCTACAAATACTGCAGCTGCTGACTTTTAAAATAGTGACACTTACCTGTCCAGCGCGCCCGCGATGTCGGCACCCGAAGCCGATCGCTAGGTCGTCTGTCGGGTCCTGCCGCCGCCATCTTGGGTATGGGAATCAGGAAATGGAGCCTTTTGGCTTCATTTCCCAGTTCCCTACTGCGCATGCGCGAATTGCGCTGCGCAATAAGGACGCTCCCCGCTGCCTCTGGGAGCTGTGCGTTTCCCAGCAGGCAGCGGGGCACTTGCGGGAAGGGGCGGGCACTTGCGGAAAGGGGCGTAAGTTACGCCCCTTTCCGCAGAGAGCTGTCCCGGAAGTGGGTGCAGTTACCTGGATTATCCAGGTAACTGCACCCCCCTCCCCCCTGAAAGGTGCCGATTGTGGCACCGGAGGGGGGGAGGGTTCCGATGAGCGGAAGGTCCACTTTAGGGTGGACCTCCGCTTTAAAGGGTTGTTTTACAAAGTGCTAGTTTACAATCACTTTAATGATTTGCAAAGCTATACCTGCAAAAGGGGCCAGCACTAACATGTCCTCATGCTTTACTCTGTTGAGAAATCACATCCCCTATCATTTCTGGCCATTGCCATTTTGTAGGAAGGGCAAAATGATTCATGTAGAATTTACTCCCTGGAATCCATCTGCCCTTAGCTCAAGCATGTTTGCAAGTGTGCCAAGCTGAGAAAAACCCTGCTCCTGAAGACTCCTGGGATGTAAGCCACCACTTGCCTAAGCAAGAAATCAGGATGTAATTGAAGAAATGCAGAAAAAAAAAAATATATAGGATTTTTGTACTCACCTTAAAATCCTTTTCTCTGAAGTTCATTGATGGACACAGCACCTTTAATCTTGACCTTAGGGTTATATCACCACCTCCAGGAGAGGACTAGGCAGAACATGTAAAAACAGCAAAACTGCACAGTACCATCCTGGCTTATAACCCCTCACTCTGCTTCCAGCAGCTCAGTTCATCAAAAAGCAGTACAAACAAATAGGATGGGTGGGTGCTGCGTCCGTCAATGAACGTCAGCGAAAAGGATTTTACGACGAGTACAAAAATCCCATTTTCTCTTTTGTTCATCGACGGACACAGCACCTTTAATCTTGACCTTAGGGACATCCCCAAGCAGCGTAAAAAAAAAAAAAAAAAAATCAGGGGTGGGAACAACAAGAAAAAAGGAACCTCTCAACAGAGGAGTTGCAACTTCTTAACTTAACCACTTGACCACTGGGCACTTAAACACCCTTAATAACCAGACCAATTTTCAGCTTTTGGTGCTCTCACATTTTGAATGACAATTACTCAGTCATGCAACACTGGACCTATATGAAATTTTTGTCCTTTTTTTCACACCAATGGAGCTTTCTTTTGGTGGTATTTAATCACCTCTCAGTTTTTAATTTTTTGTGCTATAAAAGAAAAAAGACCGAAAATTCTGTGAAAAAATGAATTTTTCTTCGTTTCTGTTATAAAATTTAGCAGATTAGTAATTTTTTCTTCAGAAATTTTGGCCAAAATTTATACTACTACATATCTTTGGTAAAAATAAGTACAAATTGGTGGATATTATTTGGTCTTTGTGAAAGTTATAGAGTCCACAAGCTATGGTGCCAATATCTGAAAATTGATCACACCTGAAGTACTGACGACCTATTTCAATTCTTGAGACCCTAACATGCCAGAAAAGTACAAATACCCCCCAAATGACCCCTTTTTGGAAAGAAGACATTCCAATGTATTTAGTAAGAGGCATGATGAGTTTTTTGAAGTTGTCATTTTTTTTCCACAATTCTTTGCAAAAAATCAAGATTTTTTTTTCTTTTTTTTCACAAAATTGTCATATTATCAGGTTATTTCTCACACACAGCATATGCATACCACAAATTACACCCCAAAACACATTCTGCTATTACTCCCGAGTACAGCGATGCCACATGTGTGAGACTTTTACACAGTGTGGCCACATACAGAGGCCCAAAATGCAGGGAGCGCCATCAGGCGTTCTGGAGCACCCAGGACAATTCTGACATTTCTCTCCTACATGTAAAAATCATCATTTATTTGCTAGAAAATTACACAGAAACCCAAAACATTATATATATATTTTTAGCAAAGACCCTGGAGAATACAATGGTGGTCGTTGCAAATTTTTATCTCACACGGTATTTGCGCAGCAATTTTTCTAACGCGTTTTTGGGGGGGAAAAAAAAGTTTTGTGCTAAAAAAAAAAAAAAAAAAAAAAGTAAAGTTAGCCCAATTTTTGCATAAAGTGAAAGATGAAGTTATGCTGAGTAAATAGATATCGAACATGTCACGCTTCAAAATTGCACACGCCCGTGGAATGGCGCAAAACGTCGCTACTTAAAAATCCCCATAGGCGCTGCTTTAAATTTTTTTTACTGGTTACATGTTTTGAGTTACAGAGGAGGTCTAGGGCTAGAATTATTGCTCTCGCTCTAACGTTCACGGCGATACCCCACGTGTGGTTTGAACACCGTTTTCATATGTGGGTGGGGCTTACGTATGCGTTCGCTTCTGCATGCGAGCACATGGGGACAGGGGCGCTTTAAAAAAAAAAAAAAAAAAAGTTATTGTTCATTTTACTTTATTTTAGTTTGACATTTTTTTCCCCAAAAATAAATTTTTGATCACTTTTATTCCTATTACAAGGAATGTAAACATCCCTTGTAATAGGAATATGGGATGACAGGTCCTCTTTACAGTGAAATCTGGGGGTCAATATGACCCCACATCTCACCTCTAGGCTGGGAAGCCTGAAAAAAAAAAAAAAAAAAAAAAAGAAAAAAAAAAAAGAAGAAGAAGAAGAAGAAGATTCTGGCTTTGATCGTATTGGCGAGTTGGTAGAAGTACCGGAGGGCGGTGAGGGGTGGGGTGGGGGGGGGGGGGGGGAAGTCTATGGCTGGGTATTGCAGGGTATCACCGAGTATGGCTGGGTATTGGCAGGGTATTGCAGAGTATTGGGGGTATTGCAGAGTATTGGGGGGTACTGCGGAGTAATGGCAGGGTACTGCAGAGTATTGCAGGGTATTGCAGAGTATTGGCAGGGAATTGAGGGGTTAAATTCGGTGAGCACTGCAGATGCAGCCCACATCGCTGCTAACACCGATCTCTTTCCCCTCCGCTGTACCGATCGGTACAGAGAGGGGGAGGGAGGAACCGGCGGCATAACATGACGCCGGTTTGTTTACAAGTGATCACTCCGTCATTTGACGGAGCGATCACGTGGTAAACGGCCGCGACGAGCGGCTGTTTACCGTGATCCATGATGCGCCGGGTCACGGATGATCTCGTGTGCGCGCCCCAGGGGGCGCGCGAGAGCAGAATTCTGTGAGGCCGTTAATTAACGGCCTCTCAGAGTTAAACAACCGCCCTGAAGCCGTTAATCGGCAATGGGCGGTTGTTAAGTGGTTAAACGTCCGCCTGCAAAACAAGAGCTAGAGAATCTCCCTAATGTTTTCAAATGTTTCTGAAGTACCGAGAGCACCAGATTCAAATCCCACGGAGGCAAGCGGTGGTCGAACCGGAGGGGCCACATGTCGAACCCCCTGAACAAACGTACTCACCAATGAATGAGTCAAAGGTCTTGGGGAAAAAAAAAAAAAAAAAAAGACAGCCAAAGCTGATACCTGCCCCTAATGGTGCTTAATGCAAGTTTCTCGCTGCAAAAACAGCAGGATCCTGGAAACTGAATATGTACGCGGACGCCACCCCATCTCCTCACACATGGAGATGTAGGCCTTCCATGTACAATAATAAACCTTCCGAGAAGAGGACTTCCGTGCCCTCAGCATAGTGGAGATAACCAAATCTGACAGTCTTCGGTCCCTTAGCACCTTGCTTTCAACGGCCATGCTGTTAAAACCAGGGTGAAGTATTGGACCTTGCGACAGATGCTGCCAATGCAGGTCCTCCCGCATCGGCAGCCGCCAAGAAACATCCGCCATCATTCTATGTCGGCATACCAAGGGCGTCGAGGCCAATCTTGGGCAATCAGAATTACCGGAATCCCCTCAGCCTCCACCCTGCATGGCAGAGGGGGGTAGGAGTTTGAGTGGGCGGGGGGGGGGGCGGGGAGAGGCATAAATCAGCCAATAATGCCCCCATGGAGCCAACGTGTCCCCCCAGGGGACTCTTGACCTGACCACAAACCTCTGTACCTTCCAATTGAGCCGAGAGGCCAAGAGATCCAAATCTGGTGTGCCCCACCTTAGGCAAATGAGCCAAAATACATCCGGATGCAGCAACCATTCCCCTTGGTCCAGCATCAGGCGACTAAGGTAGTCCACCTGCCAGTTTTCTACGGCCAGAATGTATACCACCGACAGAGCCGGCAAGCGCCACTCGGCCCACCGCATGATGTGAGCAACCTCCAGTGCTGCAGCCGAACTGCTTGTTCCTCCTTGTTGGTTGACATACTCCACTACCGTGGCGTTGTCCGACTGGATCCTGACCGGACGCCCCTGCAGCCTCTGTGACCATGTGGAGAGGCACCGCCTGATCGCTTGAAGCTCCAGCACATTGATCGGCAGGCGGGATTCTTCCTGCGTCTAGCGACCCTGGGCCGACTGTAGGCCTCAATGACTGTAGGAGATGTCCATTTTTTTTCCAGGAAACTCTCCTCAAAAAGGGGTAACGCACCGCCATCCGTCTCGGGACTGAGAAGGCCCGCTGCAGGCTTCCCCACTCCTTGTAAATAAACTTATCAAAATCAGTTGGGTAGGGAAACACCCCAGCATTGCGGACGAGCTTGTGGGACCCAAAAGCGACCAACACCTCTGCAGATGCCCTCGCCATATCATCCATCTTTAGGGTAGCCCGCACCGATGTGATAAGTGCTCCTACTAGTGCTTTTTCCTGCACTGACCCGGACATGGAGTCATCCTCGTTGTCTGAACGGTCCTGGTCCGCATCTTCTGACATGTCAGAACAGGGGCCACCTGTCACAACGGGGTCAGAGTCTGAATCAGAGCTTTCCCCAGAAGAAAGTGGGGGGTAAGGGGCGTTTACCCCCCTTGCTCCCACACGCCGCTTCCACCCTGGCAACAAAGGACTCCAGGACCACCAACAAAGCGTCCATAGGCACCGCAGGTGCAGGTGATCAATAACAGGGATGTCTGGGGAAGAAGCTCCAGCTTCTGACGCCATGCTGACCCACTCTCGACTGTCACCACTTAGGGACCTAAGGCAAGCGACAACAAAATCCCACCCTCCTAGCTGCCACAGACTGAGGGGGCCCCCCGCAGGACTCACCACCCTGACCCATGTACTGCGCTGTGTTGCCGCTGTCCACTCTCCCCTGTGCCAGCCACAAGGTGTTCTGTGTCAGTTTCATGCTGTTCCAGACTGAAACAGCCATCTAGCACTAGAGTGAAACAAAGCTGCGGTTACTAGAAAATGGCAGCCGGCTGTCTCAGCAAAAAAACACTGTCAGGAAAATGGCCGCCGGACTTCAAGAAAATGGGCACAGTTAAGAAAACTGGCTGCGGCTACAAGAAAATGGCCGTGGCCCCCGGAAAATGGCCACAGTTGGCGCGGCGGCCAGATCCTACATGGCAAACACACAGACATGCAAAAAACGGCCTAAAAATAGGGAGAAAACAAGCAGACCACCAACCGCCATTGCAGCCCCCTGCCAGGACTCAGACACCATCCTGAGGACTCCCAGCCAGGTATGTGCACCGCACACCCTATGCCCAGTCGCACAGCAGCCCATAGCATGGGCAGGAGGGAAAAGGACAGGGAGAGAAGAATGGGAGAGTGAGAGACCCCGTAGTCGACCTCCCAGGGAATGCCCAGCTGCTCCATCCTGCCGAGACAGGTGGAACCATACTTACACCTTCTGCAGGGTCTGCTGGATGCATTCCATGGACAGACCCATCACCGGAACAGTACGGAGTGGCTGTCAGCCACGGCACACTGACTCAGACTGCAGTAGCCCGGTCATGTGTGTCCCCCGAAGCATATAGCTCAACGGCCGCCCCTGAGCCAGACGGGGCATGTCGTGCCCGACCCAGTGCATAGCTAGGATCTGCTCACACTCGATGGCCAGGCTGGGGAGACTACCAAGATCTATATTATCCAGCCTGTCACCCAGCCCGGCTGTTGATTGTAGATCACTGGAATCAAAAAGAAGAAAAAAAGAAGAACCAATGGTCCCCACATAGAGCCAGGTCCTTCTTATAGACTAGGCAGAAAGAAACTGAGCTGCTGGAAGCAGAGTGAAGGGTTATAGCCAGTAGGACCGCCCCTGGGTACTGTGCAGTTTTGCTGTTTTTACATGTTCTGCCTAGTCCTCTCCTGAAGATGGCGATAGAACACTAAGGTCAAGATTAAAAAAAAGGTGCTGTATCCGTCAATGAACAAAAGAGAAATGGGAAGAAGTTTAACCGCTTGCCAACCAGTAACCGCAGTTTACTGGTTGGCAAGCAGCTAAACTCACAGATCCCAGTTCTCTCAAGGGAAGATTGTGCGTTCATACTATGCAAGTCTCCTCCCAGATAGTCCCATCCTCCTTCAGTTAGAGCACACCCAGGGAACAGTTAACCCCTTGATCGCCCCCTAGTGTTACCCATTACCTGCCAGTGACATTTATACAGTAATCGGTGCATTTTTATAGCACTGATTGCTGTACAATTGTCACTGGTCCCCAAAATATGTCAAAAGTGTCCGCCGCAATATTGCAGTCCCAATAAAATAAATAATATTTACTAGTAACAAAATAAATAATAAAAATGCCATAAATTTATCCCCCATTTTGTAGACGCTATAATTTTTGCTCAAACCAATATACGCTTATTGCGATTTTTTTTACCAAAAATATGTAGACGAATATGTATCGGCCTAAACTGAGGAAAATAATTGTTTGATAAAAAAAAAAAAAAAAAGTGGGATATCTATTATAGCAAAAAGATTGTCAAAACAATTGTCGCAAAACCACGAGGCGATACCACCAAAAGAAAGCTCTATTTGTGGGGAAAAAAATGACGTAAATGTTGTTTGGGTACAGCATTGCATGACCATGTAATTGTCAGTTAAAGCAACGCAGTGCCATATCGCAAAAAATGGCCTGGTCATTGAGTAGCCAAATCTTCCAGGGCCGACGTGGGTAAAACAAATATGATATACTTTCCTATCTATTTACTAATGGTAGCAGAATGAGGAATAAAAATAATCAATGTTGACTGACAGAGTAAAGTTACACTTTAATTTTCTGACTAAAGTTACATCTATGACAATAAAGTTGGACATTTTTAAAGCAGTCAAATTTTGTAGTTATCCAAAGTCAAAATCAACAAAACAAATAGGTACAGATGATGAGTGACTTAGGTATCAAAAAAGAAGGTCAGCTGAAAACAGCAAGACATTCAGATTGTGTACTGCGCCCACTAGTGGGACACACCAATACTACATCAAAGTAACTGTTCCATAGCAACCACTCATTGACAGGAGATATACTCAAGATCACAATCTGTGATAGATGGAGGGATACCTTGTCCTCAGCAACATAACAGAAGGAAGAGGAGTAAGAGAAGAGGGGAAAGAAAAGAAAAGCAATTAGTCCATTCACTGGCTTTCCTGGCCGCCACCACACCATCATGAAGCAAGAGACTGAAGTATTGGATCCAGGGGTCCTAAACTCTCTCAAACCCGTATCTTTCAAAACGCTGACCATCTTTTTTTAATTATCATTATCCATGTCAATTTAAGTTACAATCGCCAGGTCTACCACCAGGCAGTTGCTATCAGGGTAAATAAAAGTCAATGATTTTATTTTTATTTTTTAAAGAAAAGGGGCGGTATAAATCCGATTTTTATCAAATTTATTTGAATAAAATGCTTTTGGAGTAAAAAAAAAATAAAAAAATAAAAAGGAGGAGAGAGAAGAAGACTAAATATAGTTTTCTATTTAGGATAAATTAATTATTTCGTTTATTCAGCATAAAGCTGTATATTCTAAAATATTTACATTTTTGGTAAAATCATTCAATGAATCCAAGCTCTGAAAACTGAGAACATGCATTGCACACAATTTCACAGTAACTATCAGATAAAACAAAGTTCAGGAATATTCCTTTATGCCATTGTTTTGCAAATCTATGTACACTACAAACTGTATGATTGAATCGGTTCCGATATCGCTGTTTTACTAACCTGACAGATTATTCTAAGGAGGAAACCTTAATTTTGTTTACAAATATTAAAGATTCTAACTACCAGCAAGAATAAGTCCTTACATTTAAAGAGGAAGTAAACCCTAATGGGTTTACTTCCTCTTTCATTCCCTGCAAAGGTAAAGCATAAATGGACTACTATGCATCGCATAGTAGCCCATTATGTGTCACTTACCTGACACAGGAGCCAGCGAAGTCACCGCTGTCCCCTGTAGTCTGGCGCATCCATCTTCTCGGTGGGGTTTCGCAGCTCCGCCGCTGTCATTCGGCAAAGCCGCGATGACGTCACTCCCACGCATGCGCACGGGAGCCAACACGCGCGGCATCTTCGACGTTGACGAAGAGTGCGCCTGCGCGCCGCTGTCTACGGTGCATGCGCCATAGACAGCGGTGCCTGTCTTCGGAAAATATCTCCTAAACCATATAGGTTTAGGAGATATTTCTTGGACATACAGGTAAGCCTTAATCTAGGCTTACCTGTAGGTAAAAGTGTGTTGTAAGGGTTTACAACCACTTTAAAGGGCAACTGTCATTTCAGATCCATCTTGGCAGTGCCCGTTAGCGGGCATCCGCTCACCTGCTGCAGCCCATCCCTAACCTTGTTATGTCACTGTCGCATAACCAGCTGTCCTAATAAAGAGAATGGGACTGCCGGAGAGTCACTGGGTCAGAGGACAGTTGCCCTTTAATAATAAGCCTTTTTACTAGTGATTTAATTCGACTTATTTTAAAATTAAATACACCCTGGTTGCTATGACAATTTTGTCTACCAGGAACATTAAAAATTAGGTTGCTTAGGCCACTTGGCAGCACGTACTGGGTCATGGGGGCTATGGGGCGGATGGCCGATTTTTGGTGCCTCCCGCCCCGTGACACTCCATCGCCCGAAACACTGGACTCTATGGCACATGTTTGTGCTCCGCTGCTGCCTGTCACATACCTATATTTACTTCTGTATAGCCCTATAGGTGATTGTCTTTTATTGCACTACTGTACTGTTTCTATGCCTCTGTTTTCACTGATGGTGAATAAAACGTTATTTGAAAAAAAAATTAGGTTGCAGTGCATCTGGGAACCCCTTCGATAGGTTCGTTCAGTAACACACATTTAATTCTGTGACACATATTCACTATTCCCTGCGAATATCCACTGCCGTGTCACACATTTTACAAAGTCGTTTTTTTTTTGTTTGTTTTTTAACTACAGAGGTGCAGGCTGCGACTACCAATCTCCTTTAATTGGCCCTCCTATGAAAGTGCCAAAACATCACAGTTTATTTAAAATCTGATAAAAAAATAAAATAAAAAAACCACACACAAAAACACAGATGACAAACAAAATCCACAATGACCAAAGTTTGGATCTCAATGTTTGTTGATTAGGTTTATTGTCGTATTGAATTATGAAGTTAATATACTATATTTCATAACACTTTACACCACATACACAATCTTTATATGTTAAGGCGAGTATAGCAGGAGAGATGGATGTAACCATTGTATGCATCAACGATCTGATGGCTAAGACATACCATACATAAAAACAAATATAGTGATTAGCTAAACATACACAATAGCTTAAAGAACACGGAATGACAAGAAAAAAAAGAAATACTTTACTTGTTACAAAGAAGTAAAAGTTCGGAAGCAGTGGGACCCAGGGAAAATTTTTCGTAAGACTCTCGGGTGAAAAAAGTATTTCTACCATTGCAAGGTTCAATATCCCTGTAAAGAGAAAGAAAAAACATTTCAAACTGTAGATCGAAAGTCAGAAAGTGTAGTTGTGAGTGTTGTTGCTGGCTGGCCGAACATTCCACCAGATGTGTGTCAGTGTCAAGTTTCACTTTTGACTGGATTACATCTTTAACAACACATGAAAATGCCTTAAATTAAAAGCAAACTTTAAATGATAAATTCACCTTTGGGAACGTGTTACATGTTCCCAATGCTGCAGCCGCTGCCCGATTTCCCCCCTCCCTGTGACAGCAGTACAGGGAAAAGTTTATCCTACTGGCTGACAGTTTTCGAAATCAATGTAGCTCCGCCCACACGGCTGCGTCATTTATTCTCAGAGTTCTGTGAATGAATGAACTACAAGTCCCAACATATATATATATATATATATACATATATACATACATACACACACACATATATATACACCCGGAAGTAGGATATATGGGCATTATAACTAGGAGTCAAACATGAAGGTATATGAAAGGGGAAGGTGGTGTACTAAAGAGTAGTAGTACTACTAGAGTAGAGTACTACTAAAAGCTAATACTCTCTATTTTCATAATCGATTAATCTAGCCGATTAGTTGGCCTGCATACAGAATGCATTATTTATTTACATATCAGGAAATGCTGTGCAGCACACATACCGCTCAGTACACCATCGATGTCAGTAAGTGCCTGAGAACTTGTGAATATGTGAGGGGCAATGCCTTATGGGACATGTAGTCCTGGGCAGGAAGTGAGTGGTTCTAAAGTTAGAAGTTTATTTTTATATAGCTTGCTATAGGGGCTACACAGCTTGATTTTGGGGCATTCTGAAGGCAGGAGGAGCTAGTAGCAATGGCGGGGGACCCCAGAAGAGGAGGATCAGGACTGCTCTGTGCAAAACCATTACATAACGGGTAAGCATAACATGTTTGTTGTTTATATAAACAAAAAAATATATTATATTTCACTTTAAAAAGACTGTCCCGGGAAGATCAGCATCTGAACCCAGAGAAGGCAGTTAGGCTGGAGGCAACATAAGACATTACATTTAAAGTAAACGTTTACCAGTATTGTGCATTATATTTAACCGCTTGGCGGCCAGTGCACGATGGCATGGCTGCGCAAACGGGCGTACCTGTGCCTTTAAGACATGGCATTGTGTGTGCGGGTCACCTGACACATACTCCAGGACCGTGCCCACGGGTCCCACGTGTCACAGAGTGGCAGAACAGGGAGATGTAAACAGTGTGGCGTGGCTGTTTCAAGATACACAATAAGTCTGCACTTGAAGAAAGATGGGCTGCATGGTCGAGTCACCAGAAGAAAGAAATAACTATGCAAATGCTGCAAAGTATCCCACTCACAATATGCCAAAAACAGCACAGAGACGAGCATCAAATCTTCTGGCACAAACACATGATGAGACCAAAATTGAGCTTTTTGGCCACAATCATAAATGCTACATATATGGAGAAGTCAACAAGGCCTATGATGAAAGGTACACCATTCCTACTGTGAAACACGGAGCTGGATCACTGATGTTTTGGAGATGTGTAAACTACAAAAGGCACAGTAAGTTTGGTCAAAATTGATGGCAAGATAAATGCAGTATGCCATCAAAAAATACTGGAGGAACATTTGGATTCATCAGCCAGGAAGCTGCACATGGGACATACTTAGACATTCCAAAATGACAATGATCCAGGCCAAGTCAAACCTGTCATTGGCTACAGCTCTGTCTCCTGAGCTCAATATCATTGAGCCATCTGGGGCGATCTCAAATAGTTACATAGTAGGGGAGGTTGAAAACATACACAAGTCCATCCTATGTGTGTGATTATATATATATATATATATATATATATATATATATATATATATATATATATATATATATATATATATATATCAGTATTACGTTGTAGATCTCTGTATGTTGTGGTTGTTCAGGTGCTTATCTAATAGTTTTTTAAAAACCATTGATGCTCCCTGCTGATACCACCACCACCTGTGGAAGGGCATTCCACACCCTTGCCGCTCTTACAGTAAAAAAAAACCTCCACGTAGTTTAGGGTTAAAACTCTTTTCTTCTAATTCCAATGAGCGACCACGTGTCTTGTTAAACTCGTATCCCTATTGTGGGGTCACCAGTATGGTATTTGTAAAATTAAATCATATCCCCTCTCAAGCGTCTCTTCTCCAGAGAGAATAAGTTCAGGGCTCGCAACCTTTCCTCATAACCAATATCCTCCAGACCCTTTATTAGCTTTGTTGCCCTTCTTTGAACTCGCTCCATTTCCAGTACATCCTTCCTGAGGACTGGAGCCCACAACTAGACAGCATACTCTAGGTGCGATGGACCAGAGTCTTGCAGAGCGGGAGAATTTGTCTTTTCTCTGGAGTTGATCCCCTTAATGCATGCCAATATTCTGTTTGCTTTGTTAGCAGCAGCTTGGCATTGCATGCCATTTCTAAGTCCATCATTCCCTAGGACCCCCAGGTCCTTTTCCATCCTAGATTCCCCCAGAGGTTCTACCCCAGTGTATAGATTACATTCATATTTTTGCCATCCAAATGTATTAATTTTACATTTTTCTACATTAAACCTCATTTGCCATGTAGCCCACCCGGTTAATTTGTTCAGATCTTTTTGCAAGATTTCCACATTCTGCAGAGAAGTTTTTGCCCTGCTTAGCTTAGTATCATCTGCAAATACAGAGGTTGAACAGTTTACCCCATCCTCCAGGTCGTTTATGGGGGACCCTACAACCCACCCCTGACTATTCAGAGTACTCCCCATTTATCACCACCCTCTGAACTCACCCTTGTAGCCAGTTTTCAATCCCTGTACTCACCCTATGGTCCATGTCAATTTATGGGGAACTGTGTCAAATGCTTTTGCACATACGAGTACAACGATAGAGATATATATCTTTCACTGTTTCACAGTATAACGAACCCCTTATAATAGTGATTAACTGCTCTTTTTGTGCCATAAAAGGACTCATTTTAAGTTTGTTTTTTGTTTAATCCCATGATGACCAGGGATGATAAAAAAAAAAAAATAATAATATAATATGAGATAGAAGAGAGATAGAGAGATAGAGAGATATATACACACACACACACAGATTTTTTTTAAATTTTTTATTACATTTATTTTAATAAAATGCTTTTGGAGTAATAATCTATCTAAAAATAGTTTTCTAATAAAGACATTAATAATTTAGTTTATTCACTAGGAAATGGAGCTTAGTTATGTAGCATGAGGTTGTATATTCCTAGCATAAAGCTGTATATGCAGCAATATTTACATTTGGTAAACTCTTTCAATGAATCCAAGCTCTGCAACCTGAGAACATGCACTGCATTGATGCATTCACACAATTTCACAGTAACCATGAGATAAAAACAAAGTTTATATCCCCTTATTCCCCAATAAGATTCCCTTTATCACATTTTTTTGAAAATCTATGTACACTACAAGCTGTATGATTGAATATGTTCTGATATCGCTCTTTTACAAATCTGACAGCTTATTATTCTAAATAGGAAACTGTCAGAAACCATGAATCAGACTGAGACATAAGTACAGTTAATCCACACTTTATTAATAATAAAAAAAAATAAAAATAAAATAAAAAGTTAAAACATAGTCAGACAAGCCAAAACGTCAGGGAGCCAGAAATTAGCATAGTAGAACAGAAAGCAGGATCTGGATCCAGAAGGAATGTCAGCCAATCAAGTCTTTACTCTGGGCTGGATGTCTTAAGTAGGCAGGATTGACGAGCAGGATATCAACAGGCGAGTCACTGTGGAGAGATAGGAGCTGGCAATTAGCCGACTTAAAGAAGGAAGGACTGAACCCAGCCCTGACAGTACCCCCTCGGAGGACCACCAGGCTTGAGAGGAAAACATATGGAAATCATGGAGGAGAACAAGGACATGTACATCCGAGAATGAGACCCAAGAGCGTTCCTCCGGACTGTACCCTTTCCAATGCACCAGGTACTGTATACGCCCACGGAACCTACAGGAGTCAACAATGGACTGTACTTCAATACTCCTCATGCTTCTCAACCTGTACAGGGTAAGGACGAGGCACCAAGGTGGTAAATTGGTTGCAGACCAAAAGGTTTTAATAAAAGGAGACATGAAAAACATTTGAGATACGCATATTAGAAGGAAGGTCTAATGCGTAAGCCACGGGGTTATTCCTGTGAATACGGAAAGGCCCAATAAACCAAGGTGCGAACTTCAGAGAGGGAACACCAAGTCGGAGATAGCCAGATGACAGCCAGCCCTGTCCCCAACTTGGTAGGAAGGCGCAGGCAGGCGTCTGCGGTCAGCATGGAGTCTGTACCTATAATTAGCATGTCGCAAAGCCTCCTGGACTTGTGCCCAAGTGGAACAAAGACCACGGAGATGCTCCTCTAATGCAGGAATTGCTCCAAGGACTGATTGGCTTGTTTTGCAGACCCATTAGACTGCGGATGATACTCAGAGGAGAAAAAGGAGAAAGCAAGCTGAATTCCCAACTGTGCACAAAAGGCTCGCCAGAGGCGAGACACAAAATCAACTACCCCTGTCCGAGACAATCCCCTTAGGTAGCCCATGTAAGCGAAAGATCTCCCAAGCAAGAATGCAAGCCAGTTCCTCAGAAGTGGGCAACTTCTTAAGTGGAATACAATGGGACATTTTTGAGAATCGGTCAACCATCATACGGTTAACGGTGTTGCCCTGGGAGTTGGGTAACTCCACAATGAAATCCATAGACAGGTGGGTCCAGGGCCTTTCTCCATTGGGTATGGGTTGTAGGAGGCCCACTGGAAGGTGTCGTGGAGTCTTACTCTGAGCACACACAGAACAGGCAGCTGCGAAGGCGTTTGCATCAGCACATAAACTAGGCCACCAGAATTGTTGGGAAATGGCCCAAAAGAGTTGATTCTTCACAGGGTGGCAGTACGGAGACTCTCTGGGACAAAGCAGTGGTCACAAGGTTTCTCAGGAGGAGCATGGACCTGTCACCCAAAAGGAGTAGTGAGACTGGTGCAAACCGTAGCCAGAATACGATCAGGAGGAATCACAGGAACCGGAACAGACGCCATCTTAGAAGTGGAGGAAAATTGTCGGGACAAAGCGTCAGCCCTTACATTCTTAGTACCAGGTAAGAATTTGACAATGTAGTTGAAAATAGACAAGAAAAGAGCCCATCGCACCCTTCTGGGAGAGAGGCGTTTAACCTCAGACAAGAATGTGAGATTCCTATGGTCAGCAAGAATAAGAACTGGCACAGTGGTACCTTCAAGGAGATACAGTGCCTTGCGAAAGTATTCGGCCCCCTTGAACTTTTCAACCTTTTGCCACATTTCAGGCTTCAAAACATAGATATAAAATTTTTATTTTTTGTGAAGAATCACCAACAAGTGGGACACAATTGTGAAGTGGAACGAAATCTATTGGATTTTTATCTCTAGCCCTACTCAACTTAACACCCCGCAATTATACCCGCAATCAGCTATCCCTATTCGTTCAACTTACCACGGCGGCTAAACAAACGATAGCCAGAGCCTGGAAAACTCAGACGCCCCCGGTGGCGGAACTGAAAAACAGGGTTACACAGGCCATGATCCACTGCAAGATTGAAGCGAAACTCTTAGATCGTATGCCTCAATTTCATAAGGTCTGGCAGCCTTGGATGCAACACTTTTTGCCCCCTGATTTAGACCCCTATCTTTTGGAGCCCTGAAATACCCATTTGTTAGAAATCATCTCCAGCATGCGGCGGCCTGGGCCCGTGCGGGCTGATCGACCAGTCTCTCTCTTTCTCTTGCTCCTCACTTCTCTTTCCTTTCTTTCTTATTTCACTACTTTTACTCGTGTTCCTAATCTAACTGTTCTTTCCCTTCCTCTTTCCCATATTTGAAAACTTTGCTCACGCAGTACCAGTACTCCCCTGACCAATATATTTTTCGCTATTGGGAGTAACCTATCTCTCCAACCCCGGTGACACCGGAATGTTTGGGTTCCTGATTGTTTAGCTAAACAATTACTCTCCATCCTGATCTATGCGACATGTCCTTCTGTGCTCCTTGTAACTGCTATATTACGCATAAGTCGCAAGTTTCGTGATCGTTTGTTCTTTATCCATTGTTCTATCTGAATTCTGATTGTAACGTACTGTGTAATTTTTATGTCAATTGATAATAAAAATTTTGAAACAAAATCTATTGGATTTTTGAAACTTTTTTAACTAATAAAAAAATGAAAAGTGGGGCGTGCAAAATTATTCGGCCCCATTGCGTTAATACTTTGTAGAGCCACCTTTTGCTGCGATTACAGCTGCAAGTCGCTTGGGGTACGTCTCTATCAGTTTTGCACATCAAGAGACTGAAATTCTTGCCCATTCTTCCTTGCAAAACAGCTCGAGCTCAGTGAGGTTGGATGGAGAACATTTGTGAACAGCAGTTTTCAGCTCTTTCCACAGATTCTCGATTGGATTCAGGTCTGGACTTTGACTTGGCCATTCTAACACCTGGATACGTTTATTTGTGAACCATTCCTTTGTAGATTTTGCTGTATGCTTGGGATCATTGTCTTGTTGGAAGATAAATCTCCGTCCCAGTTTCAGGTCTTTTGCAGACTCCAACAGGTTTTCATCCAGAATGGTCCTGTATTTGGCTGCATCCATCTTCCCTTTAATTTTAACCATCTTCTCTGTCCCTGCTGAAGAAAAGCAGGCCCAAACCATGATGCTGCCATCACCATGTTTGACAGTGGGGATGGTGTGTTGAGGGTGATGAGCTGCGTTGCTTTTACGCCAAACATATTTTGCATTGTGGGCAAAAAGTTCGATTTTGGTTTCATCTGACCAGAGCACCTTCTTCCACATGTTTGGTGTGTCTCCCAGGTGGCTTGTGGCAAACTTTAGACGAGACTTTTTATGGATATCTTTGAGAAATGGCTTTCTTCTTGCCGCTCTTCCATAATGGCCAGATTTGTGCAGTGTACGACCGATTGTTGTCCTATGGACAGACTCTCCCACCTCAGCTGTAGTTCTCTGCAGTTCATTCAGAGTGATCATGGGCCTCTTGGCTGCATCTCTGATCAGTCTTCTCCTTGTCTGAGCTGAAAGTTTAGAGGGACGGCCAGGTCTTGGTAGATTTGCAGTGGTCTGATACTCCTTCCATTTCAAAATGATCGCTTGCACAGTGCTCCTTGGGATGTTTAAAGCTTGGGAAATCTTTTTGTATCCAAATCCGGCTTTAAACTTCTCCACAACAGTATTACGGACCTGCCTGGTGTGTTCCATGGTCTTCATGATGCTCTCTGCGCTTTCAACAGAACCCAGAGACTATCACAGAGCAGGTGCATTTATACAGAAACTTGATTACACACAGGTGGATTCTATTTATCACCATCAGTCATTTAGGACAACATTGGATCATTCAGAGATCCTCGCTGAACTTCTGGAGTGAGTTTGCTGCACTGAAAGTAAAGGGGCCGAATAATTTTGCACACACCAATTTTCAGTTTTTATTTGCTAAAAAAGTTTAAAATTATCCAATAGATTTCGTTCCACTTCACAATTGTGTCCCACTTGTTGGTGATTCTTCACAAAAAAAAAAAATTTTTTTTTATATCTTTATGTTTGAAGCCTGAAATGTGGCAAAAGGTTGAAAAGTTCAAGGGGGCCGAATACTTTCGCAAGGCACTGTATCTCCATTCTTTCATGGCTAACATGATCGCTAACAACTCTCTGTCACCAATCTCGTAATTGCATTTCGCCGGTGACAATTTCTTGGAAAAGTAGCCACAAGAATGCATAGCGCTCTCAAAAGGTAGGACGTTGAGACAGAAGAGTGCTAACTCCAGTATCAGAAGCATCAACCTCAAGGATAAAAAGGTAACATAGGATCAGGATGTGCCAAAACAGGAGCAGAAACAAAGGCAGCCTTGAGACTCTCAAAGGCCTTAATGGACTCCGGAGACCAACTCTGTGGGTTAACGTCCTTTCTAGTCATATCAGTCAGGGGCTCCACTGGAGACGAAAAGTTACAAATAAACTTCCGATAATAGTTGGCAAAGCCAAAAAAATGCTGCAGAAGACAAACCCACAGGTCGGGGCCACTGTAGGACTGCTGAAAGTTCCTCTGGGTCCATCAAAAAACCAGCAGTGGAAATGACATAACCTAGGAATTTAACCTGTTAAACATGGCATTCACACTTCTCTAATTTACAATAGAGCTTGTTCTCTCTTAGTTTCTGAAGCACAGGACAGACATCTATGTGGTGGCTCTCCAGGGACTTGGAAAATTTGAGGATATCGTCAAGATAAACCACCACACACAACTGCAACAAATCTCAGAGGACATCGTTAATAAATTCCTGGAAAACTGCCAGGGCGTTACAAAGGCCAAACGCCATGGCTGGAATTCAAAACCACTCACCATTACAAAGAACTCATGACACATGATCTCGATGCCGCAACCACCCCTCTGAATCTGCAAGAACAGCTTCTTTAGTACAAAAGCCATTCTCTCAGGAGTTCTTTGAGTTTTTAGTTTATTAATTGGTCGTATGGGTTTAATTACCAGTATACCTATTTCTCAGGTGTTGACACGCAAGCCTCCGCCCCCCCCCCCCTTCAACTCCCCTTCTCTGCTTCCCCCCCCCCCCCCTCTTCTCTCTTCCTTTTCTTCTCTACCTAAACTTTTTTCGTTGCATAGACAAACTGCACTCGCCCCTCCCACCTTTATTTTATGCACAGAGGTATGATCTTATTTTCCCAAATGGTAATGATCATGGAGCATAAAATGTAGTACCTATAAGATGCAGGTGGATGTATAGCTGGCCCTTAGAGGCCACTAATGTTCAGGTAACCAGTACTATTTTGTATGTACCACCGATTTATTTTCTGTTTACTGTCTGCTGTTTGTCTTGACTGTTTCAATAAACATTTATTAAAAAAACAAAACAAACAAAAAGGCCAAAACGGCATTATAAAAAGGTACTCATAATAGTTTGTTCTGGTATGAAGGCTGGGTTCACACTGCTGCGGTGAGGAGATCGGATGTGATTTGTGCCGCACTGCAGTGCAAATCACATCTGATCTCTGGGCGATGCGAGCTCAGCCATACAGATAGTATGGCTGAATTTGCATCACATCTGGCCCAAACTTGCACAGCACCCTTTTTTTTGGTCCGCAGCAGAATCGGATCGCATGGGTGTTCACACCATGCGATCCGATTCCTGTCCGAGTTTGCAGATCGCACTGTAATATGCGAACTGATCTGGGGGTGTCATTAACTTTTCACTGACACTCCCAGCAGTTCGCATAGGGCAGTGTGAACTGCCGCCGGGAGGCATGCGATGCAGGAACCCGCAGTAGATTCGCAGCGTTCCCGCATCGCAGCAGTGTGAACGCAGCCTTAAAAACAAAAAGTTTTCCGCTCATCTCCCTCTTTAATCCTCAAGAGATTGTATGCCCCTTTCAAATCAAGCATCATGAAAGCTGTTGCTCCCTTGAGGCAAATAACTCCGTAAGTAGATAGACATTATTAAATCGTGAAACGATTGAGACCCCTATAAGCAATACAAGGTCTCAGTTCACCACTCTTCTTCACAAAGAAGAAACCAGCACCAGCAGAAGACGAAGATTTGCGGATAAAACCTTGAGAAAGTGCATCTGCACCATACTCCTCCATGGCCTTATCCTCCAAGACCAGGTTGAAGGTCAATTGTACAATCATATGACCGGCATGGAGGCAAACTACCAGCTTGACCTTTGTCAAAGACATTGCAAAAAAAAAAAAAAAAAAAACACACACGCAGTACTCCTCCGTAGGGAGGATATTGAAGATGTTCACAGGACCTTGGCTACCTTCTGGAAGCATGTCTTACTGCATTGTGTCAAATGAGGAGTGGTGCCTTTGTAACCAAGGATAACCAATAACCAGCAGAAACATAGGTAAAGAAATAACTTGGAATTGGATTATCTCATGATGAAAAGCCCCTATGGCCATGGACAATGGAACAGTCTCATGAGTCACATGGGCAGGCTGTAGAGGTCTCCCATCAAGAGCCTCAATGGCAAGTGGAGTGTCATGCAGCTGCAGGAGAATTGAGAGCTTCGATACAAAGGCAGCATTAATGAACAGACCTGCAGCCCCAAAGTCAATTAGAGCCTGTATCTCTATGGACGACTCAGCTCAAGAAAGGGCAACTGAAAGCAGGGGCTTATCCTTCTGGATAACTGGGGACAAAATAATGCCACCTAAGGTCTGTCCCTGGCAGGACCTTAAGGTTCGGGCGTTCCCTGGACGGGTAGGACAAGACTTCAAAAAGTGACCTGTCTGGCCACAATCTCTCCCTCCTACTGAGGGTTCTCTCATCCGCAGAGACACGTGAAGCCCAAGTACATGGGTTCATTATCACAGACCACCTCGGTACCAGGAGGCATAGGAGGTGAGAGAGATGAGGGAGGCAAGGGTGGGACTGCAAAGCTGGGAGACAAAAATTTACAGGAGGCTTCCGCAAGCGCTCCTTAAAAAGGAAGTCTTTCTCAGAGTCTGGAGTCAATGAGTATGGCAAACATGATCAACTTCTCCAACTCAGTGGGTATATCTCTGGCTGCCATCTCATCCTCAATGGTATCCGAAAGACCTTGAGAAAAAGCAACCACAAGGGCCTCATTGTTCCATGCAACCTCTGCTGCCAGAGTAGGGAATGAAGCATTCAATGGCGTAGTTGGCAACCATTCTCTGATGGACATGAGGCACTTGACAGCAGAAGCGGAGCGCGCGGGAACACATCAAATACCCTTTTGAAAGAAGCCACAAACTCAGGGTAACTCAAGACAACAGGTTTTTGCGTCTCCCATAGAGGGAGAGGCTCTCTCAGAAAGCACAGTTATCATGAAACCTACTTTGCTTCTGTCCATGGGAAACAGCAGGGGCAGCATCTCAAAGTATACCTCACCCTGGTTGAGAAACCCTCTACATTGAACATGATCTCCCCCAAACCGCTGGGAAAGCAGAGCGGAACCAGACATACCTCTTATAGAGGTAATACATGAGGCGGGTGCCTGCACAGACTGGAGCAGCAGCAGGGACGGCCTGCAACACAGGTTTGTACCAAAGCAGCCACAGTGGGAAATTCCAGGTGAGCCGTGCAACTCAGGAGCGTTTGTAACGCCATGACAACCTGATCCATGCGGTGATCCTGCTCATCCAATCTGGAAAAAATATTACCAACAAGTGGATCTTCTGAATTCATGGCCTTTCGACTACTCTCAGAAACCATGAATTAGACTGAGACAGAAGTAAAGTAGAGTTAAATCACACTTATTTCGGAATAATAAAAGGAAAACAGAAATCTGGCCTGGACCTGGTGCTCTCTCCCGACGAATAATATCCTTCCCCTGTCGTGTAAAGCCGCGTACACACGTAGCCGTCTGTCCGACGTACTTAGTCTGGCGGACGTCCGCCAAACTGTCCGTCGGAATTTTCGAATGGACTACTTGCCCACACACGGCTCTTTTTCAGCAGACTAATACGGCGTACTAAGTCTGCCGTACTTTCGAAATGAACGGACTCGCCCACACACGCGGAGGAAAGTCCGCTCATTTCGAGCGCGTCTCCAGGTAGGCGGAGCCCGCGAAGGAGACGTCGCTGGCCCCGCCGCCTGGTATGGACTTAAAGGGGAACCCCCAAGTCCACAACAGACCCTTGTCCAAGCACGCTACCCGGCCGGCCAGGAAAGGGGGGCGAGCGAGCGCCCCCCATCCTGAGCCGTACCAGGCCGCGTGCCCTCAACATGGGGGGTGCCTTGGGGAAGGGGGGGCCGCGCGGCCCCCCCACCCCAAAGCACCTTGTCCCCATGTTGATGAGGACAAGGGCCTCTTCCCGACAACCCTGGCCGTTGGTTGTCGGGGTCTGCGGGCGGGGGGCTTATCGGAATCCGGGAGCCCCCTTTAATAAGGGGGCCCCCGGATACCGGCCCCCCCACCCTATGTGAATGAGTATGGGGTACAATGTACCCCTATCCATTCACCTGTAAAATAAAAGTACAAAAAAAAAAAACAAAAAAAAAAAAAAAAAAAAAAAAAAAAAAAAAAAACACACGAGATAAAATACTTTATTGCACAGCTCCGGGGCGTCTTCTCGCCGGACTCCTCCGCTATCTTCTTGTAGCTCTTGTGCTAGCGGAGGAGTCCGGCTTTCTTCCTCGCCGCCGGCCTCTTCTCCCGACTTCAGGGGTCTTGTCCCCCTCTTCGGTTCTTCTGCCGGGCCACCGCGCCTTTCTTATAGCTCTTTTACAGGCGGTGGCCCGGTCTTCTGTCGTCGCTGCCGCCTTCCGTTCTTCTCCTTCTTCTCCTGGAGATGTTGACTCGACGCTCTCTCCGGCCACAATGCCAGGGATGCGCTGCGCGGCCACTTATATAGGGACAAGGGGCGGTGTCACATGGATTTATGTCACATGTGTCACATGGGTTGGTGTCACATGGTGACCCCGCCCCTTACGATGTCACAGTCCCCATGTGACATCAACCCATGTGACCAACCCATGTGACATAAAGCCATGTGACACCGCCCCTTGTCCCTATATAAGTGGCCGCGCAGCGCATCCCTGGCATTGTGGCCGGAGAGAGCGTCGAGTCAACATCTCCAGGAGAAGGAGAAGAAGAACGGAAGGCGGCAGCGGCGACAGAAGACCTGTAAAAGAGCTATAAGAAGGCGCGGTGGCCCGGCAGAAGAACCGAAGAGGGGGACAAGACCCCCGAAGTCGGGAGAAGAGACCGGCGGCGAGGAAGAAAGCCGGACTCCTCCGCTAGCAAAAGAGCTACAAGAAGATAGCGGAGGAGTCCGGCGAGAAGACCCCCGAAGACGGAAGACCCCCGGAGCTGTGCAATAAAGTATTTTATCTCGTGTGTTGTGTTTTTTTTTGTACTTTTATTTTACAGGTGAATAGGTAGGGGTACATTGTACCCCATACTCATTCACATAGGGTGGGGGGCCGGTATCCGGGGGCCCCCTTATTAAAGGGGGCTCCCGGATTCCGATAAGCCCCCCGCCAGCAGACCCCGACAACCAACGGCCAGGGTTGTCGGGAAGAGGCACCCCCCATGTTGAGGGCACGCGGCCTGGTACGGCTCAGGAGGGGGGGCGCTCGCTCGCCCCCCTTTCCTGGCCGGCCGGGTAGCGTGCTCGGACAAGGGTCTGCTGTGGACTTGGGGGGGACCCCCACACCAATTTTTTTCGGAGTTGGGGTTCCCCTTTAAGTCCATACCAGGCGGCAGGGCCAGCGACGTCTCCTTCGCGGGCCCCGCCTACCTGGAGACCCGCTCGAAATGAGTGGACTTTTCTCCGGGCGGGAAAAGTCCGCTCATTTCAAAAGTACGGCGGACTGGCATACACACGGCCGGATTGTCTGCCGAAATGCGAATACGGCGTGCAGATTGTTGTGCAAACCGAAATTCTAAGTCCGCCGTACTGTCGGGTCAAAAAAGTATGCCGGAGGCTACACACGGGGGGATTGTTTGGCGGACTTGAGTTTGCTGGACTTTTCCACCGGATTGTTTGATCGTGTGTACGTGGCATAAGTGTAATCACTGACAGGGGAAGTTATGTCATCTCTCCTCGACTCGGTCTTTTTGTTCCAGACCGAGAGGAGAGAGCATGAAACAGTGAGTTGCACCAACACAACACTGACACGAGGTCACGTAGGCACACAAACCCCCCGATCACCCCCTGTCACTGTGTCACCCAGTACAGCAATCAGATTTTTTTTTTATCACTGTATTAGTGTCATTAGTGAGAAAAATCAGTGTTAGGGTAATTAGTCTTAGGCCTAGATAGGTCTAGGGACCCCCCACATAAAGGTTTAACCCCTTGATTATCCCCATCACCTTTGATCATAGTACAAGTGTCACAGGTGACGCAATTTAGTAAATTTTTTATAGCGTCAGGGCACGCGCCGTATTTTACACAATAAAATTTTAACCCCCCGATCACCCGGTGGGTGATACGAGTTTGTTTTTAGTGTCAGATAGGGTCTGCGTCGCCCCAGGCAGCGTCAGATTAGTGCCAGTCCCGCTAACACCCACGCACGATACACCTCCCTTAGAAGTAAAGTTTCTGAATGGATGGATATCTGATCAGATCTATACTAGCATCCTAAGCAGTTTAGGGTTCCCAAACAGTGTTAGCGGGTTCAGCCCAGATACCTGCTAGCACCTGCGTTTAGCCCCTCCGCCCAGCCCAGCATTGATTGATCACTGTCACTTACAAAACACATAACTGCAGCATTTGCAGAGTCAGGCTTGAGCCAATGCGATTGCTAACAGTTTTTTTGGTAGCATTTGAATAAGTCACTAACAGGAGCATTTTTAACTGCGAGTCTAGTGTACCAGTAAATTTAGAGCCCAAAATAGCAAATCAAAAAAAAGGTATACACTAGTGGAGATGCAGTAAAAAGGAGGAGGATGGAGTGCTGGTGGGAGCTGCTAGTGAGCAGTCATAAGATGGTTGATGAAAAATGGGGATGAGAAAAGGCTGGGGGGGAGGGTGGGTTTCATGTGGCAATTCGGAACCGTTTTCACAGTTCAGACTTATGTTAATAAGTTCTGGTGAATGTTGTGAGTGGCAGCCAGCTCCAGAGAGCAGAAGAGACTCTATAACATAGGAGAAAAGAGAGGTAGAGCAGCGCCGCTCTGAGAGTAGCATGTCTATTAAAACATGGCTTTATTTATCATTTAAAAGATGTGCACTCATTTGAGTAGATAAAAACAGGCATAATAGATTTCCGTGGCCGTCCTCAGCCATCATCCGGTGTGTCTCGCTGGGCTGTAGTAGGGGAATCAGACCCCGGTCGCTTCCGGTGGAGTCCGTCGCTCCGGGGTGTTTGTGTCCTACAATGAGCACGTCAGCAGGTGGAGAACGTCAGCCGCTTGAGATCGGGGGGGGGGAGTAGCTACATCGCTCGCGTTCGGAGCATGCGTGCTCCATCAGGCATTGGATGCAGCCATTGCCGGCCGTGTTTATATATGGAGTGAAGTGGAAGAGGGGAGGGGGCAATGTCAGGGGGAGGTAACTTTTGTCCAACCAGCGTTGAAGTCCAAATAAAGGCCAGGTTGAATGATCATTATTGGGAACAAAACATTAGTAATTTTGTGAAACCAAAAACAATAAGGAGGGGGGGGGGGGGGCAGGAGTATGTAAGTTCGGCATGGGATGAAGAGAAAAAAAAATGTTTTAGGTTAAAAAAAAAAAAAAAAAATTATGTTATAATTAAATAAAATTCAAATAGAAATTGGAATAAAAAGAGAAAGTAAAAGTATTAACAAAAAAATAAATAAAAAAATATATAGAATAAAAATAGGATTAAAAGTAAAAACAAAATAAAAAAATGGAACTGGAAGATACACAGTTATGCAGACACAAATGTATATGTACATACTGTATTTGCCGGCGTATAAGACGACCCCCTATTTTTCAAGTGAAAACATAGGTTTTGGGCAATACTCGCGGTATAAGACTACCCCACTTCTGAGGCAACACCATTTTAAAAAAAACATTAGATCGATTAAAAAATACAAAGCAAGAATGCCAACTACTCATCCGCCATGCTGTGTTAAGTCTTAAAGTAAATCAAACAATAATAACACAAACAAACAGAGATCTATTGAATGCCACAACTCTGGAAAGTAGAATTTTTCACTAACCAAACCTATACCACTTTTGGGTTACATTCTATGGGAATTGTCCACCAAAATGCATTTAATAACCCCCCTGTCATATGTCCCAGATTTACCTGTCCCTCTTGGGTGCCTGGGACCTCAAAGGCAAACAGCAGGATGTATAGTAGTAGGAGATCAGTGAATGGATTTACCCAGGGAAGTATGGTGAGCGGTGTATTATTTTAATGAATACAACGCCTGCTTGGATTGGCAGAGGCTGTAGCATCATCAGCCCTTGCCCCTCTCTCTCTCTCTCTCTCTCTCTCTAAGCCAATACGAGCAGGCTACTCTATGTAGCCTGCTCGGATTGGCAAAGGTTGTTACACCAAGCAGGCTTCTTCATTAATAGAATACAACGCTTGCCGGGATTGGCTCGACGGCGTATACTGTTTGTAGCTGAAGCCACATACAGTATTAGCAGACATTTGGGGGCTGACATCCATCGGGCAGCATTGTATACCTGTATACCCGGCGTATAAGACGACCCCCGATTTTTGGGCATTTTTTTAAAGTGTAAAAGGTAGTCTTATACGCCAGCAAATACAGTATATAGAAAGAGCAGGATGTAATATCGCTATAGAATGGAGCGGGGGGTAGTTTTGACTATGATATACTCACTGAATACTATGGGTGATATCAGATTAACTGTTAAGATTCCTGCAGAGAAATACATTTTTTGAAAAAGATTAAGTTTGATATTTTAGAAAAGGGAGGGTATTATTTTCATAGTACTTAAATTCTATGGGGCAGAAAAGAGGTAGGACAGTCCGAATGAAGTAGAAGTATTGGGGTAAAAACACATGCAGGTTTGGTGTGTGTGCGCGCATGTGTAGTATAGTTTAATGACTACTGAGGTGGTATAGAAAAGGTAGTCCTTCTTACATGTATACATATATTGGTACAAGGGAAAGGATAAGTCTTGTAGAATCTCGACTTAGACGGGGGGAGAGAGCCTGCTTGAGGTGTAATTTGTTAGCAGTAAAGTGGAGGGATTCATGGAATGTTTTCGTTCTGTCCTCGATTCACGCAGACACAGCAGTCCAAATTTCTACGGAGACGGGTGTTGTGGAGAAACCCCTGTGTCCATGAATACAACCTTAACATGGAAGAGGTGGACTTCAACGACCAGTTGTTGGCGCTGTACCTAGTTTCCCATAAGGCCAGACGCTGGTACAAAAAAAAGTGTCTGTATACTTATTGCAATTGGCTTTGCTGAACGCTCATGTGCTATACAGACGGACTGGATCCTTCCTTAAATTCCAGGAAGAGATCAGAGCCCTTCTGTTTCCAGATGGTGCTTATTAAAAACCCTAATCTGCAACATTCAGTTTACAGTTTTTTTTTTTTTTTATATATAAAAAAAAAAAAAAAAAAAAAAAAAAAAAAAAAAAACACACACACACACACACACACACACACACACACACTAAATAATAATATCCAAAAATAGTTATGGTTCTATTTTTTCTCCTCTCTCTATTGTTCTCGCTCTTATGTTAGCTCACTATTGTTCTATATCTATCGTTCTCTCAATTTTAACTATGTTTTATTGAATTTGCTTTGCATGCATGGTATGCTATACTGTAATGTTTGTTTTGTTGTTAACCATCATTTGCATAGCAGGTATGCCATTCAGCTGCAGCACGGGTTTGTTTAACTTGACAGCAACAGCATATCCTCGCACAATACATAAAGCCATGACTCCAGCGCTGTCGGAGGCGATTTCGTCACCAGTTAAAAGAAAAATAAATAAAATAAAAAAAAGGGGGGGGGGGAAGCATATAGGGCAGCAGGGGTGGAGGAGCAATTTGCTCCTAGCATTAGGGCGGATTCCCCCCATGCTTTGAGAGAGATATATATATATATATATTTTTTTTTTTTTATTTTAGGCACAGGTTGCAATGTTTTATTTTTACTATGTTTTATTGTATTTGCTTTGCAAGTATGGCAAGTCTTACAGTTATACTGTAATGTTACTTTGTTTTATTGTTAACCATCATTTGCTTAGCAGGTATGCCATTCAGCTGCAGCAGGTTTATTTATCTTAACAGCAACAGCGTTTGCTCCCGCAATACATAAAGCCGTGACTCCAGCTCTGTCGGAGGCGATTTCACCACCACAGTTAAAAAAATAAAAAAGGGTGCATGTATGCCCATCATTAGAAGTGGGTGGATGAAGGGCAGTATTCTAAATGGTGGGCATACCCACTGATCAGTCTCTTTTTCGTTCAGCCCACAGGCTGCATGATAAAAAAAAAAAAAAAAAAAGAAGAAGATTACAATATATGCCCAACAAGGACCAGCAACGTACTGATGTTGCTGGACTTTGAGTGGTTATACCAGAATGATGCCTGCAGGTTTACTTTAGGTGTCATCTTGGTATCATTTTCAGCCAGCGGTCGGCTTTCATATAAAAGCAATCCTAGTGGCTAATTAGCCTCTAGACTGCTTTGATGAGCAGTGGGAGGCAACGTCGTCCCCCGCCCACCCCCCCCCCCCACCTCAACGTCTTCCATGGTTTTCTTGGGCTCTCCTGTCCAGGGAACCCGAGAATGCAGCCGGTGGTTAAGCCAGCAGACCATAGAGTTGATCAGAGACCAGAACGGCTCCAATCATCTCTATGGCCTAAGAAACTGAAAGCTACAAGCATTACCTAGTGCTGGCATAGGGGATATTTACATTCCCCGAGATAAGAAAAAAAAAAAAAAAAAACACAGAAAACTTTTTCATGTAAACAAATAGTGAGAAAGGGCTTTGTCTTCAAGTGGTTAGAAGAGTGGGTGATGTGTGACATAAGCTTCTAAATGTTGTGCATAAAACGCCAGGACAGTTCAAAACCCCCCCAAATGACCCCTTTTTGAAAAGTAGACAATCCAAAGTATTTGCTGAGAGGCATGTTGAGTCCATGGAATATTTTATCACAAGTTTCGGGAAAATTACACTTTTTATTTATTTATTTAAGTTTTTTGCACAAAGTTGTCATTAAATGATATATTGTTCAAACACGACATGGTTAAACGTGAAATTACACCCCAAAACGCAGTTTGCTGCTACTCGGATACCCGTACTCGGGATACCTCATGTGTGAGACTTTTTGGGAGCTTAGCCACGTACAGGACCCCGAAAACCAATCACTGCCTTCAGGATTTCGAAGGGTGTAAATTTTTGATTAGAGGTCGGCCGATATGGGTTTTTCTCTGGCCGATGCCGATATTTAGAAATCATGGCGGCCGATGGCCGATATATGATGCCGATATGTTAGGCCTTTTTTTAATTTTTTTCCCTTTTTTATTTTTTTTTTAATCCCCTTGATCTCATAAAATAACACACCTTTCTCACTGGGGCGTTTTTCAGGCGCTTTGGGCTGAAAATAGCGCCTGCAAAATGGCTCCCCTGCAGTCTGTGTGAAAGACAGAGTGCTTTCACACGGAGGCGATGCGCTGGCAGGATCTTAAAAAAAAGTCCTGCAAGCAGCACGTTTGGAGTGGTGTATACCGCTCCTCCACCACTCCTGCCCATTGATATGAATGGGCACCACTGCCGAAGTGCATGCAATGCGATTTGGCAGCGGTGCTTCACGGGCGCATTTAACCTCTTCCTCGGCCGCTAGCTGGGTTTTATGTGCCCCACTAGCAGCCAAATAGCACCGCTAAAATGATGGTAAAGAGCCGCTAAAACTTGCAGCTTTTTACCATCAACGCCTGCCCGCTCCAGTGTGAAAGCAGCCTTCATAAGTGATACAGAAATTTTCTTACATTTAAACATTTATTAAACAAAACAAACCTCCAATCAGTTTACTTGTATGTATGATTTAGATTAAAAAAATAAAAAAAAATAAAAACTATATATTAAATAAAAACAGGTAGTCAAAACTTTTGGACGAAAAAAAAAAAATGGGCTAACTTTACTGTTTTTAAATTTTTTTTCTTTTAAATAGTGTATTTTTTTTCCCCAAAAAATGCATTTGAAAGACCTCTGTGCAAATGCCGTGTGACATACAATATTGCAACAACCGCTATTTTATTCCCTAGGATCTCTGCTTTATATAAAACTTTTGGGGGTTCTGAGTGATTTTCTGGCAGAAAATACAGGATTTTTACTTGTAAGCAACAAGTGTCAGAAAAGATTTAGTCTTTAAATGGTTAAACTGAGAACTTTTACACACAGAGATGACTTCATTCATTCAAGTGTAAACATTGTATGGTTTTGTTCTTTTCTTGGCAGGCTGCCTAGAGAGGAGGAAAGGCGTTTCTATGACGACTCAGCAACTTACACTGACTTCTATTACAGAAGTCATTTCTAAGTCACGCTGTAGTTTTAAATCGGTCTTTTTATCAGCACAATCGGCCGATTAATTAAAAAAATGCAAATATCGGCCGATATATATGTCGACCTCTATTTTTGATTTTACTCCTCACTACCTATCACAGCTTTGAAGTTTAAAATGCCAAGAAAGCACAAAACCCCCCAAAATGACCCCATTTTGGAAAGTAGACACCCCAACGTATTTGCCAAGAAGCATGGTGAGTATTTTACAGATCTCATTTATTTTTGAAAATGTATTTGTTGTATGTGTGTATTTTTTTCAATTTTTTCAATTTTCAAAACTTTGTGACAAAAAGTGAGATCTGCAAAACACTCAACATGCCTCTCAGGAGAGAGCTTGGGGTGTCTACATTCCAAAATTGGGTCATTTGGGATGTTTTGTGCTAATTGGGCATTTCATGGCCTCCAAAACTGTGATAGGCAGTGAAATCAAAAAACGTACGCCCTTAGAGAGCCTGAAGGTGTTGATTGGTTTTTGGGGTTCTGTACACGGCTAGGCTCCCAACAAGTCTCACACGTGGTATCCCGTACTCAGGAGAAGCAGCAGAATGTATTTTGGGGTGTCATTTAATATATGCCCATGGCATGTTTGAGCAATAGGTCATTTAGTGACAACTTTGTGTAATTTTTTATTTTATTTTTTTGTCCCAAGTGATTGAAAAATGACAAAAATAAATAAATAATAATTTACACAAAGTTGTCACTAAATGATCTATTGCACAAACATGCCATGGGCATATGTTAAATGACACCCCAAAATACATTCTGCTGCTTTTCCTGAGTTCAATGGGCTCAACATGCCTCTCAGCAATTTCCTCGTATGTCTATACTGCCCTGACATTTTAGCACCTCAAGAAATGATCTAGGCAGCCATAAAACTAAAAGCTGTGTAAATTCCAGAAAATGTACCCTAGTTTGTAGACGTTATAACTTTTGTGCAAATAAATATACACTTATTGACTTTTTTTTTTTTTTTTTTTTTTTTACCAAAGACATGTGGCTGAATACATTTTGGCCTAAATGTATGACTAAAATCGAGTAAATAAAAAAATTATAACAAAAAAGTAGAAAATATATAATTATAAATCGCAGAGGCAAACACCATCAAAAGAAAGCTCTATTTGTGGGAAAAAAGGACGCAAATTTTTACCAGTTAAAACAACACCGTGCCAAATTGGCACAAAGTGGTTAAAAATTATGATTTAAAATCAAGTAGATTTAAAGCAAGCCTTTTTACTAGCGATTTAAATTCAACTTGATTTAAATCAAATCCACCCCGCCAGTGACGAAAATAAATAAATCATGCTGCTGCTAATACAAAACATCTTAGGCCTGTTTCCGACCTATGCGTTTTTTGCAGAAACGCACTACGGTTCACTTAACATGGTTTCCTATGAGACACGTTCACATCTATGCTTTTTTTCAGCCATTGCATATTTGGAAAGCCTCAAAAGGACTTTTTTTTCACGCAAACCAATGCCATTTTTGGTTCAATAGACTTCAATGGAGACGCTGCAGAAAAGAATGTAGTGCGTTTTTTTTTTTTTTTTTTACCAAAGACATGTGGCTGAATACATTTTGGCCTAAATGTATGACTAAAATCGAGTAAATAAAAAAATTATAACAAAAAAGTAGAAAATATATAATTATAAATCGCAGAGGCAAACACCATCAAAAGAAAGCTCTATTTGTGGGAAAAAAGGACGCAAATTTTTACCAGTTAAAACAACACCGTGCCAAATTGGCACAAAGTGGTTAAAAATTATGATTTAAAATCAAGTAGATTTAAAGCAAGCCTTTTTACTAGCGATTTAAATTCAACTTGATTTAAATCAAATCCACCCCGCCAGTGACGAAAATAAATAAATCATGCTGCTGCTAATACAAAACATCTTAGGCCTGTTTCCGACCTATGCGTTTTTTGCAGAAACGCACTACGGTTCACTTAACATGGTTTCCTATGAGACACGTTCACATCTATGCTTTTTTTCAGCCATTGCATATTTGGAAAGCCTCAAAAGGACTTTTTTTTCACGCAAACCAATGCCATTTTTGGTTCAATAGACTTCAATGGAGACGCTGCAGAAAAGAATGTAGTGCGTTTTTGCAACAATTTGCATTTTAATCTGCCCAACAAGTTGGCCAAAAAAAAAAAAAATTGTGTGCGCAAAAAATGCAAATGAACAGCAAAAAGCAGTGCAGAAACAGATCAAAAGCAAATTGCATAGGTGTGAACCGAGCCTTATGCTGCCAATACACTAATAATTTTCCGATGAGACTATGCATACGAAAAATCTTTGTACATTCGCCAAATGAAAAGCTGAGTTAGACTTACCGGTACTTACCTAGGGCTCCCCCTAACAGGACAGGAAACACGTTAACCCCCACCAGATGAAAGGGTGGTCCTCCAGGCCCCATGTCAGTATTCAAGAACCGTAGGACGTCCCTGTAAACCATATGCATAATACACATAACTTCAAGACAAAACCGGGTGGAAATCAGGCTGTCGTGGAAGACTTTCAGAAAAGTAGTCTAACTCAGCTTTTCTCTAAGTGTCTTCCAGGACAGTCCATGAGATGATGAGCCAGAACTTACCAGTCTAGGGAGGGACAACTGCCTGAAGGGCCTTACAACCAAATGCCTGCTCCTGAGTAGATAGGAGATCCAGGCGATAATGTTTAATCAAGGTAAAAAAAACTGGACCAGGTGGCAGTCCTGCAAATTTGTTCCGTTGAGGCTCCACCCCTCTCAGCCCAAGACACAGAAAAGGCTCTTGTTGAGTGCACAGTGACAAGGCAGAGGAACCTCCCTAATTTTGTAAGTTTCAGAAAAAGCTTGCTTTATCCATCTAGTCAAGTTGGCTTTAGATGCACTCTTTCCCTTGTGTGCTCCTGAAAAAGAGGACAAACAAGGTGTCTGTTTTTCTAAAGGTCTTGGTGACCTCAAGGTAGACGAGAAGAATTCTTTGCACATCTAAAAAAAAAAACTAAATTTTCTTTCTTGGTTGCCCTTTGGTGAACTACAAAAGCTTGGCAGTACAATGTCCTGGGATCTGTGGAATGTACTGACCACTTTAGGCAGAAATCCTGGATCAGTTTTCAAAACAACTCGATCCTCAAATTGTGAGGAAAGGCTCCCTCACTGATAGGGTCTGTAACTCACTTACCCTATGAGCTGAGGTAATTGCCACAAGAAAAAGTGTTTTTAAAAGATAAGTAACTTAACTGAAATATCCTCTAGGGGCTCTAAAGGGAATCCTACCAGAGTTTGAATCACCGGGGACAGGTCCCAGGTTGGACAACTTCTAACCACTACTGGCCTGGACCTAGAAAATTGATTTAAAGAATCTAGCTATAGGGGGATTTTCTAAGAGAGGAAAATTGAGAAAAAACACCGATAGCTGCCGTCTGTACCTTTAAGGTACTAATTGAAAGGTGCAGATACAAATACTTTAAGGTACTCTAGGTACTTTAAGGTGCAAATTGACCTTTGTCGACACCCTCTTAAAAAAAAAAAAAAAAAAAAAAAAACTCCAAAATTGAAGGATCAGAAAACTCCAAAATGCAGAAAACTCAGTGGAGAATCTGAGACCAGAGTCCAACAGGGAAAACCATGGCCCCTTGGGCCAGAAAGGGGCTATTAGGATAAGATCTGTTTCTTCTAGAAGAAGGACTTCCGGAATTAACCTGATCGGTGGTAAGGCGTAACAGAGGCCGACTGGCCACAGATTCGCAAGAGCATCAATCCTCAATGATCGATCCGCTGGATTCAGAGAAAATAACTTCTCTGTCTTGGGATTGTTCTGATCTGTGTACAGGTCCACTTCAGGACAACCACATCTGTTGGTGAGAAACGCAAAGTTTTCGGGATGAAGGGACCAATTGTCTCAACATACCCGGTAGCAGCAGAGATAACCTGCCAGACAGTTTTGTGTCCCCTTCAGATGAACTGCTCTAATTGAGGCTAGATTCCCTTCTGCCCATGATAAAATCTCCTGGGCGATAGATGGAAGTATTCGATTCCTCGCCCCTCCCCGTTTGTTGAGGTACGCAACTGTAGTGATATTGTCGGATAGAATCCGGAGATTATGACCCCTGATTTCCATCTGAAATGCTTGCAAGGCTCTCTGAACTGCTATAAGTCCTCTCTGATTCGATTACGCTCTTGCTTCCCTTGAGGGCCATTCTCCCCGTGCCATTGTGTTGCTAAAGTGAGCGCCCCATCCCCAGGCACTCCCATCCGTCCTGGTGCAAGTCCTGGTGACGGTCCTATTTTCTACTCCCTTGATCTTCAACGAGCTAGCGCTGTCTGTGCGAATGTCCCCCGTTGCGGATGGAAGGCCGACTGCTGTGGAGGAACGAGGCGTGGAACGCAAGGCAAGGATGGCAGCAATGGATGCATTTTGTGAGCATGCACGCTGCAACATTCAACCGACTTCAATGAGGGAACCATTCGTGATCCACCATATCATATATTACAATTCTGTCTGAAAATCAGAAAAACAGTCGGCAAAACAGTCTTTAAATTTTTATTTTTTTCCCCCTCTAAATAAAAAATTTGATCCAAGTCTGATAATATTTACTAAATTCAGTCTCTAATAGTATATCTCTTCTGTCTTATTCTCAGAGTGGATTACAGATTTTGCTCACTAACCATATAGTTGGTTATTTATATTTATTGCCTTTATTTTATACTTTACATATAAACTAAAATTATATACCACTTTAAGGTTAGTACTGATTAATCGAAACAACAAATCGACCAACTAATCGATTAAAAAAAGGATCGTTAGTTGCACAGCCCCTCTGACATTCACTTTAACAAAACATTACCACAGCCTTCGGGAAAGGTAGCTATCTTCACCCCAAAGGGTGAGGCAGAACCCCTCATAGGATGGATATCACGTGGGGGGAGAATTAGGTCAGGTAGGCACTCTCTTCTAACTCTTTGGACTGTAATTATCCAAAATGCAAAGCCCCCACCCCCCAAAAGTATATGTATGTATGAGAGATAGAGATATAGATATAGATATAGATATAGAGAGAGAGAGAGAGAGATTATTTTTTTCCCTGCAGTAGAGCTGCACGATTAATCGTGTGAGGGGAAAATAAAATAAAAAAATCACAACACATACAGCGAGGCCATTGTTGCACATTCCACTGTTAACTCCTAGTGTGCTGGAAGGTGCAAACAGGAATGCCAAGGAACTGTCAGCACCAGTGACTGGCGTGCCGTGCATTGTGGGGGAGTTAGTGAAGTGATGGCTGCATTTAATGGGAGGTTCAGTATTTTTCAGTTTGTTTGCGCCCCCCCCCCCCCCCCCGCAAAAATTTGGAGCACCAGCTGACAGAGACAGCGCAGGGGACTTCACATGGCTGTTTGTCAGCTGTGGATTGTAATCCCTCCTGATTTCCAACAGCCATGTGTGTGAATGTCTGTAGCCTTTAGTACACCGGATTAGTGCACTTTTTAAGGGAGTGAGGTTATTTTTAATTCAAAGTGGAGTTCCAGTAAATTTTTTGTTTATTAAAAGTCAGCAGCTACCAAAAAACAAAAAACAAAAACAAAGAAGAGGTCTTCTGACTTTTAATAAAAAAGACACTTACCTGTCCCACAATTCAGCGACGTGGCCACCCAAACCCTCCATTCTCTCCCCCACCTGTCCACGGTGCTGGCAATACTACTGTGGGCATCCAGCTGTAACAGCTTGCAGCTTCAAAGCCGGGTGCGCATGTCTCACTGTGCTGTCCTGCATAGCCGGGCAATCTTTTGGGAACTGTGATTCGTCCCAGAAGATTGCAGGGTGGCCACCTAGACGGCCCAAGCAGAAGTGGGAGCTCGTCGGTAAGTGTAATGCATCGCAGAATTGAATAGAATCGTTGACCAGATAATCGTAATCGAATCGCGAGACCAGTGAAGATGCACACCCCGAGTAAATATCTCCTAAAACGTGTGCCGTTTAAGAGATATTTATTTTGCAGTGCACCGATGATGTCATCGGTGCATGCACTGTGAAGAAACGGCCCTCCATGCCATTTCTTCACTTTTTCGTCATGTGGCTCCAGCCAATCACAGACCTGCCGTCTGCAGCCCTGGGAGGAAGAGGGGGAGAAGATGGATGTGGCCACCAGTGGGGACATCGTGGATATCGTTTGCAGGTAAGCGTCACATAATGGGCTAGTATGTGATGCATACTAGCCCATTATGCTTTTACTTTGCAGGGGGGGGAAAAGAAAAAGTAAAACCCCATCAGGCAGAATATATATTTTTTTTATATATCTTTATCCATTCTATGGATTAAGATAAAAGAAAATGTGCAGCAGCCCCTGTAATTGCTTACCTGAGACCCATCCCTTTCCAGCAATGTCCACGAGTGTCTTAGCTGTCCAGGACTCTGCTCTTGATTGGCTAAGACACAGCAGTGGCGCCATTGGCTCTTGCAGCTGTCAAAGTCAGTTAGACAATCAGAAGAGAGTGGGTGGGGCTCTGTGTCTGAATGGACACCCAGAGCTGTATCTTGGCTTGGGTGCCCCCATAGCACGCTGCTTGCTGTGGAGGCACTCAACAGGAGGAAGGGGCAATTTTCAGCGAAGAGGGACCCAAGAAGATGAAGAACTGGGCTGCTCTGTGCAAAAGGGGAAGTACAAGAGGTTTTTTTAAAACAAGGACTTTACAATCACTTTAAAAAGACTTTTTCTGACACTTGTTGCTTACATGTTTAAATCTTCAATGAAGTAAATAAAATCAAAACAAACAGTAAAGTTATCCCATTTTTTGGTATCGTAGTGGATCGCTGCTTTGACTTTCCAATTTTAACTTTCTAAAAACTGAGTCAGCAATTTGCTTAAAGACATCCCATCATCGGAAAAACATAGAAGCTGCCACTGCCAACCTCCTTCTGAAAATGCTAGCTGCCTGACTGCCATATTGACACTCTGACGTCAACACTGACCAGAACAACAGCCAGGCAACTAACACATACAGGCCAATAATAACGTCAGGGTTCATATAGCTCTCATGGCCAATGATTCAGTTGTGTAAAAGGGAGGAATAAAAATCTGATACAACGTATAAAATGCATACCTATTTTGTGGGGAATGCGGGAAGTACTGATTTTTACCATTACCCGCTCCCCCGCACTGCAATCCTCCCCTAGGCAAGGATGATGCTGCTTGCCCCACCCCCCTCCCACAGCCTCCTGGACCAATCACAGAGCGTCACACTGGTGTGCACATTTCCAGTGGGGAGGCGGCTGTGGTTCCTCAGAAAGCCATAGACACCTCCCATATCCAAGATGGCCCCCACCACAGTAAGGAAGCACCAGACTCCAGGCACTGCTAGCTACCAGGGGTCTGTGTACAGCTACATCTGTAAAAAATATTTTTTTTAAAAAGTCCTTTTATATAAGTTACATAGCTGTAGGCGATGTTGGTACCCCCTGAAGCCTGTTTGAAAAAGTCCTAATAGCAGCTTCAGCCCCCACCCTCCATAGAGCTGCATGACACTTACCCCTCAGCATTACAGGAGCTGAGGGGCCACTCTGCAAATCCCCCTGGTTATCAGTGGAAGGTCAGGGCTCCAGTACTTGGAGATAGAAAGGCAGCCTGACCAGGGTAGTATGAATGGGGCAGGTTACAGGTGAGTGTAGGAAGTCATACAGAGCTCTGTACCGCCTCTACTGGTCATGCTGGAAGGTGTCAGAGTACAGCTCTGTGCAGACACACGTCATAATAAAGCTCTATCAATGTGCAGGCTTGTCCTCCTGTCTGCTTTGTATTCCTTACTATACCCGGGCCAATATGAGCCCCACTCCCGCCACAGGGACCACAAATGCCCACACTTACCACTTCAACTCTCCAGCCGCCTCCATCACTGCTTCCAATGTGCGGCTCCCACATTTACCTCATCATAGCGCGCCAACCACAGACAGCTCACATATCGTTTACTTCCCGGTCTACAGCTGAAGAGCTACAGCGACATCTAGAGCACAAATCGCTAACTGCACATGTGGTGTACGCTATTCTGGATAAAGCTACAGTGTTAACTCCCGAAGTGTCCATCACTTAGCACCCCCGATTAGACAATAAAGGCAAATGAATAACTCTTTAATACAAGTAGGCCAATCACATCCACATTTCATGTAAACGAAGATAGAACGTACCACCTTATATCAGGTGTCCCCATCAAAGTCCCCTTATATCAGGTGTCCCCATCAGAGTCTCCCTATATTAGGTGTCCCCATCAGAGTCCCCTTATATCAGGTGTCCCCATCAGAGCCCCCCTTATATCAAGTGTCCCGTCAGAGTCCCCTTATATCAGGTGTCCCCTTCAAAGTCCCAGTATATCAGGTGTCCCCATCAGAGTCCTCTTAAATCAGGTGTCCCCATCAGATTCCCTTTATATGCGGTGTCCCCATTAGAGTTCCCTTATATCAGAGCCCCCTTATAACAGGTGTCCCCGTCAGAGTCCCCCTATATCAGGTGCCCCCTTATATCAGGTGTCCCTGTCAAAATCCCCCTATATCAGGTGTTCCCATAAGAGTCCCCGTACATCAGGTGTCCCCATCAGAGCCCCCTTATATCAAGTGTCCCCATCAGAGTCCCCCTATATCAGGTGTCCCCACCAGAGTCCCCTTATATCAGGTGTCCCCATCAGAGTTCCCCTATATCAAGTGTCCCCATCAGAGTCCCCCTATATCAGGTGCCCCCATCAGAGTTCCCTTATATCAGGTGAATTCTGCCCAGGTTTCTGTCCTCCTTAAACCTGGGCACAACAGCATACCTCTAGTCCTATCCAGTGTGGGAACTCAGTGGGGATTAACACCTCAAGTTCACGCCAAACCCCCTGTATGTCTTCAATGCAGAGCCGCTAATAATGGGTTTCAAAGTACCAGCCAGCGGACCATTACAAATGGCCTACAGGCAGGGGGGGGCACTGCAGAAGGGGGGTGTGCCGCACCATGCTGAAGAGCTTTATCTCTCCGTCTCCTGTGTCCTTTTCACCGCATGCTGATGCAGTCCAGCTGGATACAAACACCGCACAGGAGAGCAGAGAGAGAACAAAGCCCATTGCCCCGTCCACCTAGGCACTGATGATAGACCAGAGCCCCAGATCCAGGGTCCCGATGTCACCTCAGGGTCGTAGATTATGGTGTTCTTGGGGGGGGGGGGGGTCTGTGTTGAGCCAGGACCTGACAGGAGGAGAGGACTGGGGAGGCATAAGATCTGGCCGCCAGCTGACTGCCAGGAGGAGAGGTAAGTAAGCCATCACACTGAGGCTCAGTGAGATTTGTGAAGAGGGGCTATTTGTGGAGTGTGGGGGGTTATTTGTAGAGTGGGGGGGTATTTTTTGAAGTGTAGGGGAGGTGTATTTGTGGAGTGTAGGGGGGTGTATTTGTAGGGTGTAGAGAGTAATGCTGGGGGTTAATAGTGCATCTGCTGACACCAATGCTGGGGCTTAATAGTGCGTCTGCTGACACCAGTGCTGGGGGTTAATAGCGTGTCTGCTGACACCAATGCTGGGGGTTAATAGTGCGTCAGCTGACACCAGTGCTGGGGGTTAATAGTGCGTCAGCTGACACCAGTGCTGGGGGTTAATAGTGCGTCAGCTGACACCAGTGCTGGGGGTTAATAGTGCGTCAGCTGACACCAGTGCTGGGGGTTAATAGTGCGTCTGCTGACACCAATGCTGGGGGTTAATAGTGCGTCAGCTGACACCAGTAGACGTTTGAAAGTTTGCATGCAGCCCCCATGGGATATGAAAACTTGTCTTGTGGCCCTCAGGTAATTTGAGTTTGAGACCTCTGCGTTAATGAATGCTGCCAGCTGCGGCTTCACTGATGAGCACTCTCTCCCTCCCACCCCAAAAGGACATTCAGTACCGATGCGGCTGTATGGAGGAGGCACTTATCAAGTCCATGCTCGTAATATCAGACATCCTGTGTCTGCAACCTTGAGGCCTGATTCCCCGGAGTGTCCAGGAGCAGAGATGCCGATGGAATTTCCCTGCCGTTGACTTTGTTCGAGCATTTCAGAGGAAGAAGGGAGATGTGCTGCTGATAGGAGGAGGGGGGTGGGGGCTCTGTCTTGTGAAGTAAGTGTCCTGCTTGGAGCTGTCAAACTTTCTACCCGCGGGACCAGTGACTGATAACTGGGAGGTCAGCAGCAGTATCGCTCCTCCACTGAACTTAGTCTCATGTATCATGCACAGCTTAACTATCCTCAGCCAATGCCTTAAGCCCCATACACACTCACATCAGATTTTCTGCTGATTTTTTCCTTCAGATTTGCCAAAACCAAATAATATGAGGTCAAACCTTAGGAGTTTCAATTTGTATGCAATCAGGCAGGCCCTTGTACTACATGGTTTTGGAAATCTGAAGACAAAAATCAGCAGAAAATCTGATAGTGTGTATGGGGCTTTACAAAAGGACACCCCTGCCACGCCCATACTACACCAGGAGGCCTCCCCCCACCAAAGATTACACACAGTACATTGTACACATGCCTGCATTATATACACTATATTGTGCATTACACACTCCTGCACTATATACACTATATTGTACATTACACACTCCTGCACTATATACACTATATTGAACATTACACACACCTGCACTATATACACTATATTGTACATTACACACCCCTGCACTATATACACTATGTTGTACATTACACACGCCTGCACTATATACACTATATTGCACATTACACACTCCTGCACTATATACACTATATTGTACATTACACACCCCTGCACTATATACACTATGTTGTACATTACACACGCCTGCACTATATACACTATATTGCACATTACACACTCCTGCACTATATACACTATATTGAACAATACACACCCCTGCACTATATACATTATATTGTACATTACACACCCCTGCACTATATACACTATATTGAACATTACACACACCTGCACTATATACACTATATTGTACATTACACACTCTTGCACTATATACATTATATTGTACATTACACACCTCTGCACTATATACACTATATTGTACATTACACACTCCTGCACTATATACACTATATTGTAAATTACACACTCTTGCACTATATACACTATATTGTACATTACACATTCCTGCACTATATGCCATTGGCTACACCCACTGTTCACCGCTGTGCGTGCCGCATTACTACTCCTCTAGGGCACGCAGAGATGTCCCAGGTATTTTACAATCTCATAGTGTATGCTACAAAAAAAAATGGCAAGCCCCGCTGAAGTGTTCGGGTTTGGCATGAAGAAAAGGTGGCAACACTACATCAGAGTACCCTTATATCAAGTGTCCCCATCAAAGTTCCCTTATATCAGATGTTCCCATCAGAGTCCACATTGCATCAGATTACATGCTTCAGAGCCCTCCTTACATCAGGTGTCCCAATCAGAGTAACCCTTTACATCAAGTCCTCATTACATCAGGTGTCTCCATCAGAGTCCTCTTATATCAGGTGTCTCTATCAGTGTCCTCATTACATCAGATATCCTCATCAGAGTTCCCTTACATCAGGTGTCCCCATCAAAGTCCTCCTTACATCAGATATTCCCATCAGAGTCCTCCTTACATCAGGTGTCCCCATCAGAGTCTACCATACATGAGGTATTCCCATCACCATTTTACAGAAGACTAGCTCTTGTGAGGAAGAAACAAGTGGCAATGAAAGTGGCTGCCAATAGAAATCAAATCGGTGTGGGTAAATTTCCCTTCACTTTCAGTCTTAAAGCCAAGACAGAAAGTGAGCGGAAAATCCGGCAAATTAAGGGGACACAAGGTCACCAGAACTAGTGTCCCCATAGTGTCCCTCTATTACTTTTCTGGGGACAACCCGAAATTTGGGATTTTTTTTTTTCTTCACTTTAAATTATAATGATAAACAGGACAAATATAGAGGGTGAATCTCCCTAATGGGGGCACAGACAGCAATGAAAAACCTGACAGGGGATCTAATTTCTCTCCACTCTATCCAAAGCTAAAAAAAAAAAGTTTTGCCCTTAGTTATACTAAGGTCTTCAGCTCATAAATATATAAACATAGATGGGGAAAAATCTGAGTTCGTTGGTTTTGTTTTCTAGAGATTTTAGGGCATAGAAATTATATATATTTCCTTCTCCAATGGAATGTATGAGGAGAACAATGGAGGCCCAGGTGCAATCTGGAGCTTAGCCTATCCCTGCTTTCCCACTGCTAGAGGTCCTCAAGGCAGGAAAGGATTGAAAACTTTAGACCCGGAATGAAAGGGAGGCAAGCAAACCAAGTAGCCCTTTCATGGTAGGTGCATTTTTTTTGTGAACTATAGAAAGTGTACCATGGAAGACATGCCATGGTGCCTCCATTGTCTGGTGGGCATGGTGAAAGGTGCTTGTTCCTAAAGGACATAGTTAATGGCAATATGCTTTATTTTTTTTTTACATTTTTCAGCATCAGCTTCCCTTGTAGGTCCTGCTGTCACAAAACACTTCATATCTTCAGATAAAGTTGATGCTGGAATTCCACCCTCTATATTATGATTGTAAGTCAGAATGGGGAGCAGGTAGCAATGTAACAGCCAGCATGTGTCACTGATTGCAGGTGCCGCTCTGATTAATGTCTCAGTATTGAAGGATCTCCACCAAGAGACATTAAGCCAACATATGAGCAGTGGCTTGGGGAAAATACCTCTATGCTCTCCAGTTTCAAGGTGTAATCATTTTGGAAAAATGTAGTCATATGTACAAGGGAATCTATCCATAGCTTTGGTGCTAAATAAAACATAAAAATAAGACTGTATTTATGTAATCTCATATTATTAAAGACCACAACCAGTAAGCTTGTGCTTGCTAACTTTTTCCCATATACTTGAACTATGGTGCACTTCATGGAGCTTAAACATGAGGTCACTGGTAGACTGGTAATTTTGAACTTCATTATGTATGCCTTCTTTATTTTTTTTATCCAGGCGCAGGGGCGGACTGACAACTCATGGGGCCCCCGGGCAATAGGAGATTATGGGGCCCCCAGGCAATCAGAGATTATGGGGCCACATAGTATACACAAACACACACACAGTATAATATCACACACACAGTACACACAGACATGTTTCTATTGGCTGAGAAGGTACTGGAGAGATGGGGCAACTATAATCTTGGGTTTTACTGAGGCTGGCAACCCTGATGGGGCCCCCTAGTGGCATGGGGCCCTCGGGCAGTGCCCGAGTAGCCCAATGGTCAGTCCGCCCCTGTCCAGGCGTTATTTTGGGGGATTTTTATGGCTATGAGAATGACTTGTATAATGACTGTAAGGGTCAATGATCCTAAAGCTGTACAACTTTCTTTCAATTTTTTTTTTTTCCTTTAGATGTGCCAAAACCATATAATATGAGGTCAAACCTAAACAATTTCAATTTGTTTGCAATCAAACAGGCCCTTGCACTGCATAGTTGAATGTAAATCTAAAGGAAATCTAACGACTAGATCTGTATAGTGTGTATCCAGCTTTAGTTTGACATATGGCAAACTATGAAACCTCAATTAAATGCAAAGACCTATGTGCATATAAACTACTGTGGAAAGCAGTGTTGGGATAATGTGAGTAAAATAACCTGGGCAGAGATATATCAATCAGTTCACATTTTGTTTATTAGCAGATTGTTGTACACTGATTTAGAATGACATCCCAAGGCACATGCATTGCATTGCAGTGCATCGCAATGCACCATAATGCATTACCGGGTGTTTTTGGTAAACTGCGGCAGAAAAAAACTCTGCATGTCAAAACACAGGGGCTGCCTTAACCCAATGCATGTTAATTTGTGACACAATCATGTTAACACAACGCACATATTGGAGAGGTGTGAATGGGTATTAAATTAAAGAAAACTTAGATCTACTGTACAACTGGGCTGCCTACTTGGACTTCTGTAGACATGTGACGTTAACAAGAGACTCAAAAACCTGCTGAATCTTAAAGAGAGGCATATGTTCCTCAGCAGGAGTAATCTCTTCTGAGTTAAAGCAAATGAGAAAACCAACAGTAACACACTTGAAATTGCATGTAGTGGAAAAGCTAATTCTGCTGAAGTGTAAATTACTTCACCCTCTACTAATAGATATGGGGGAAGATTTCATATAATCTAAATAGGAGATTAACTTCAAGTGACTCTAAACAATATCCTTATTTTTACCAAAATAATCCAAACACATTGAGGGCGGTTAGCTCAATGAAGATCACCTTCCCTGGGAAAAGAGGTAGTCCAAACGGCAGGTTTTCTTAAAATCTGACTTGTAGTCAGTTTTATTTTAAAAAATTGTATGAAAATCAAATAAAACAGAAAATAAATCCTTGCCATCCAGGCACTAACTAAACATTTCAGGTTCCTAACTCACAGGTAAAATGCTTCTCCACGTCACCCACAAACAAAGATAAGGCTTGATCAGCCCTCGACCAATAATGTAGCCAAGGTATTTGGCCTCCTCCAAGCCTATGGCACACTTTTTGGGGTTGGCAGTCAGTCCTGCTTTCCTAAGGGAATCTACTACTGCCTGCACCCGGGGCAAATGAGATTCCCAATCTAGGCTGTGCATGACAACATCGTTCAAGTAGGCAGCTGCGTATTGGTGATGTGGTCTCAATGTGTTGTCCATCATTCTCTGGAATGAGGCAGGAGCAACATGCAAAACAAAAGGAATGGCCCCTCAGGAGTAGAAAAGGCCGTTTTCTCTTTTGCCTATTCTGTTAGGGGTATCTGCCAATAACCATTAGTCTGAAGTAGTAATGTAAAGTAGTTGTGTAGTAGTTATGTACCTGGCACTTTCCAATCTGTCAACAAGCTCGTCGACTTGAGGCATTGGGTACACATAAAATTTGGACGCTATTCAACTTCCTGAAAAATTACAAAACTGGCTTTGGGACCAACACTATGGGACTTGACCAGTCACTGTGGGACTCCTCTATAATGTCCAACTCTAACATGTTTTTTATTTTACTTGCAACTGCTTCTCACCTAGCCCCGGGTACTCTATAGGACTGTGATGGCGAACCTTGGCACCCCAGATGTTTTGGAACTACATTTCCCATGATGCTCTTGCACTCTGCAGTGTAGTTGAGAATCATGGGAAATGTAGTTCCAAAACATCTGGGGTGCCAAGGTTCGCCATCACTGCTATAGGACTTTACATTTACACGGACACCTGGTTCAGTAATTATGTCATGCTTTGGTCAGTCCGGGTAGGTGAGAGCAAAAGTCTCTATTTTTACTCACAAACTCTTTAACGTCCTTCTGTTGGGCCAATGACAGGCTTCAGTTATGGGTACCTTAGGAGATATTAGGAGAGATTAACATGATATATTTGCTCTGTTTTCCTTTCCCTGGCTGGTAAACGTTGTAGTTTACTTCCCCTACTCTTCCCATAATTTCAAAGGGACCTTGCCACTTTGCTAGGAATATACTCTCAACTGTGAGGACTAGTACCAGGGTTGAAGGTCCGGGTCTTGGCACCCCGATTATAAACCCTTTTTTGGGCCACCTTGGCTTGCACCATATGTTCCTGTACATGTGGCATGACAGCATCGATTCTATCTTGCATCAGTGAGATCTGCTCCATGATGCTTCTATAAGGCATGGTTTCTCTCTCCCATGTTTCTTTTGCAACATCTAGCAATCCCCTGGGATGTCTACCATACAGTAGTTAAAACGGGGAATAACCTGTAGAGGCCTGAGGTACCTCTCATATGGCAAACATGAGGTATGACAGCAAAAAAATCTCAATTTCTCCCATCTTTGTCCACCACCTTTTAACATGTTTTTGAGCGTTCTGTTAAATCTCTTCACAAGACCATCAGTTTGGGGATGGTAGACAGAGGTACGGATATGGGAGATTTTATAAAACCAAATGCGGGAGTTAGCTCAATGGGGATCACCTTCCCTGGGAAAATAGGTAGTCCAAAAGGCAGGTTTTCTTAAAATCTGACTTGTAGCCAGTTTTATTTTAAAAGGTTGCATGAAAATCAAATAAACAAAACAGAAAATAAACCCTTGCTATCCAGGTACTAACTAAATATTTCAGGTTCCTACCTCACAGGTGAAGGGCTTCTCCCAGTCACCCACAAAACAAACATAACGCAAACCTTTTTATTTCTCTCACAAAGCAAAACTTCTCATCAGTAGCTCTCTCAGACCCCTTTCACACTGGGGTGGTTTGCAGGCACTACAGCGCTAAAAATAGCACCTGCAAAGCACCCTGAAAGAGCCGCTGCTGTCTCTCCAATGTGAAAGCCCTGAGGGCTTTCACCCTGGAGCGGTGCACTGGCAGGACGCTTACACACAGTTCCTTCACCGCTCCTGCCCATTGAAATCAATGGGGCAGTTCGTCTATACTGTCGGCATATGTCGGCAATGCTACAGCAGTGCTTTGCGGTGGTTTTAACCCTTTGGCTCCTGGTTTATAACCCTTTCTCAGCCACTAGTGGGGGGTAAAAGCGCCCGCTAATGGCCAAATAGCGCCACAAAATTGATGGTAAAGCGCCACAAAAAATAGCGCTTTACCGCAGACGCACCCACCGCGCTAGTGTGAAAGGGGCCTCAGGTTTTGGCTTCCTGAGTACCAGGCCAAGAGCAATCCTTTGCGCTAGTCCTGCTTAATTTATACTACCTGTTGGTGGACACAAGTGGACTGCAAAATCTGGTCCAAAACCAACCTTACCAAGGTGGCTGGTAAAACCCAGACCGGATTTCACCTTCGAGGTGAAACATAACGTCCATCAATCACCTCTCCTTTCATAATGTCCCAACATACACTACTTAAAGCGGATCTCCAGCCCCCCCATTAAAAAAATAAAAGTCAGCAGCTACAAATACTGTAGCTGCTGACATTTAATATTAGGATTCTTACCTGTCCAGGGATCCCATGATGTCCTACGATGTCAGTACCCCAGCCAATTTTTCAGTCGGCTCTCAGGTGCTGTCGCTGTCATACCATGTAAATTGTATTGAGCATGCGTGAAGTGCGCTAAGCCTTCTAAATGGCCCGGTGGCAGAGGAAGGAGGAGGGGGGAAGATAGAATGGTGAGGTCTCCCAAAAGTGGGGACAGCTACCTGTCAAAAACAGGTATCCACCCCCCCCCCAAATGTGGCAGCGGAGGGGGGAGGAAGCAAGCAAGCTCCATTTTAATGGCCCTGTAATCTGTTTTTCATTAAATTATTTCTTACTGTGTTTTTCTGCCTCCTTGCAACATCCTCCTCCTGAACCTCTCATTTTCCTCTTACTTATGTTTGTCTGAAGCAAGCATTGCAGGTAGGTTGCTATCATGTACACTACTCTATGCAAAAAAATCCCATAGTCCATTGCCCCTAGTCCATCTCAGGATTAGGAAAGAGTGGGTGGTTATGCTCCTATTTACAGCTGGACCACGGAGAATGAAAGTTGAAAATGTTCATTTGCTGGTGCCTCTGGCTTCTGTATTGTGTTAGAGATCTGGAGCAAACATGCAACCAGTGAAGTTAGAATCCCTGATCTAACTTGTTGCAGCTCAGCAACTCAGAATGTGATTAAGCCACGGGACCAGCATGACAGCCAGGCAAGGGGCGTTTTTAGGAGAGTACAGAAAAAGCAGCCTGAATATATGGTGTGTGCTTCCCTAGGCTTTACAAAATGGCAGTTTTATACTGCTGTTAGTATTAATTATTGCTCTATTTTCCTTTGTATCCATCTTTTATGTTATCCCTTCACCTGGTATATATGTAATTAGAAAGTGGCAATCTTTAGAGTTCCAAGAAATTGCTGATTAATGTGAGTCTTTACCGGGCCTCCAGATGTTAAAGTGGTTCTAAAGGCTGAAGGTTTTTCTACCTTCATGCATTCTGTGCGCCAGTCCCCCCTCCAATACTTACCTGAGCTCCCCCTCAATCCTGGGATGTGCATAAGATCATCGACTCTCTAGGGACTCTACTTCCTCACTATATCCCATCCCGCTGCTGTCAATCACCAATCAGGGATCAGGGCAGATCCATAGCTCGGTGTCTAAATGGACATTCAGAGCAGCGACTCGGGAGCACATCTGCTTGGGTGCCCCCATTGTAAGCTGCTTGCTCTGGAGCACTTGACAGGAGGTAGGTGACAGGAGCGCCGGCAGGGGAACCAGAAAGAACAGGAACTGGTCTGCTCTTTGCAAAACCTCCACACAAAGCAGGTAAGTATGAGATGTTTGTTATTTTTTTTTATTGCCCTTACTGACACTTTAAACAGGTATTCGATCTATACATATAAATGTAATGTTTTGCAGCTTACCAATTCTTAGATGTAGTGACTGAATTCGTTTTTTTTTTTTTCTTTATTTTCACCTGGTGATCCAGCCTGTAAGTTTGTTATTTTTCAGCTTCCTTTAACAGTCCGAGCTGTCCAGCAAAGTTAATAGATACTAAAGTACACATCGAAGTGCAGTAAGTAGGGATGAGCTCAGGCGTGTTTGCACAGCTCACGTGCAGAGCCCACCAGGACTGCGCTGCGCTAATCACAGGCAGTGAGACATTTCCCAATCTCTGCAGCCGCACATCGGGACAATGTCTCACTGCCTGTGATTAGCGCAGCGCAGTGCCGACTTCCTGGCGGGCTCTGCACGTGGGCTGTGCAAACACACCGGAGCTCATGCCTAGCAGCAAGTTAGTATTTAATAATTAAAACTATAATGCTAAAAATAATGCACTCAAATTTAGTAGAGTGAAAAAAGGCCCTGTTGTAAGTTGTTGTAGCTATTCATGCTGGGTGTCCAGGGGACAACCCCATGCCATAATTGAAAAAAAAAAATGGCGTTGGATTATACATACAGCCCGGTAGGTCAGGAAAGGAAGACCCCATTCCCTTTTTTTTTTTTTTGTGAATTTTTTATTTTTTTTTACACAGTGACAGCTGAAGACCAGGGCTGGACTGGGACAAAAATTTGGCCCTGGACTTCATCCACACCATCCCACTTTAATTTTGCAAACAAGCACAAAAACAGTATATAAAACTATACACAATTGTGCAAAAAAAAACATAAGTAGCATAACATAAGGAGTCCTCACTAACCTCTTTTATTATTTCACTTATTCTCCTCTGTATTTTTCTCACATCACTGCGTGAAGTTGAGGGCGAGCAGCACAGCCATTACTTTGTCACTGAAATCGGCCCACTGAGCCATCGGCCCACCGGGAAACTCCCTGTAGTCCCGATGGCCAGTACATGCCTGCTGAAGACTCATCCATTGCTAAGGACGCGCGGGCGGCTTCACAAACTGCTCCTTAGCAACCAGCTATATACAGTGAATGTAAAAATATAAAAAAAAATACAAATTGTAAAACGCAAATCGTGGCAAAAAGTCGCAAAAAAAAAGCACTGCAGAAACGCTCAAAAGCAACATACATAGATGTGAATCAGGCCTTATTAGGCCTGGTTTGCACCTATGCAGATTGCAGTCGATGCATATTCCATGTTCATTTTGCATTTTCAATACATTTTTGATCTATTGAAGTCTATGGAACTAAAAACACAACCTGCCAATCCCTGGATCTTTCCATAAAATGCACAGATGTGAACATGACCCATAGGAAACCATGTTAAATGGACTGTAGTGTGTTTCTGCAAAAAAGAAAATGCACTAAAAATGCATAAGTGTGAACCAGGCCTAAGACTGGCCAGATCACCAGGTGAAAATAAAGTAAAAACAAAAGCTATTTCAGCCACCACAGTATTAGTTATCTGCAATATATTACATTTTTGTTTTTGGCTTTAGTACTGCTAAGAAAAATTATTAGATTAGCAGAAAGAGGTATTTCCTCTTAAAATCACTTTTATGAGTATAAGAGATACAGATAACAAGTATATAACTCATCACATATTCCAGCACCCCTAGACACCCCCATCATCCCGAGGTGTACAAAGTGAAAGAATACATACACACAGCTTATAAATATACACTCTGAATTTGTATATAATTGGGGGGCATTTATCAATAAAGCTGCACCAGAGCAGGTTCACACAGGGGCAACCCGGGATCTGACTTCAAGTCGCCCCAAGTCACGCTGTTGAGAAAATCAATTTTAGTGAATGGAGCCATCTTAACCACTTCAGCCCCGGACCAATTGTCAGCCTAAGGACCAGAGGTCTTTTTACAATTTTGCTCTGCACTGTTTTAACTGGTAATTGCGCGGTCATGCAATATTGTACCCAAACAAAATTTGCGTCCTTTTATTCCCACAAATAGAGCTTTCTTTTGATGGTATTTGATTGCCTCTGCGATTTTTATTTTTTGCGATATAAATAGAAAAAGACCGAAAATTTCGAGAAAAAAATATATTTTCTACTTTTTGTTATAAGAAAAATCGAATAAACTCAATTTTAGTCATACATTTAGGGCAAAATGTATTCAGCCACATGTCTTTAGTAAAAAAAAATGTCAAACGTATATTTATTGGTTTGCGCAAAAGTTATAGCGTCTACAAACTAGAGTACATTTTCTGGAATTTACACAGCTTTTAATTTATGACTGCCTATCTCATTTCTTGAGGTGCTAAAATGGCAGGGCAGTACAAACCCCCCCCCCCCAAATGACCCCATTTTGGAAAGTAGACACCCCAAGGAAATTGCTGAGGGGCATGTTGAGCCCATTGAATATTTTTTTTTTGTCCCAAGTGATTGAATAATGACACAAAAAGAAAAAAAAGTTTATAAAAAGTTGTCACTAAATGATATATTGCTCACACATGCCATAGTTATATGTGGAATTGTACCCCAAAATATATTCTGCTGCTTCTCCTGAGTACGGGGATACCACATATGTGGGACTTTTTGGGAGTCTAGCCGCGTACGGCACCCCGAAAACCAATCACTGCCTTCAGGATTTCTAAGGGTGCAAATTTTTGATTTCACTCCTCACTACCTATCACAGTTTCGAAGGCCATAAAATGCCAAAATAACACAAAACCCCCCCAAATGACCCCATTTTGGAAAGTAGACACCCCAAGGAAATTGCTGAGGGGCATGTTGAGCCCATTGAATATTTTCTTTTTGTCCCAAGTGATTGAATAATGATACAAAAAACAAAAACAAAAAAAAGTTTACAAAAAGTTGTCACTAAATGGTATATTGCTCACATATGCCATAGTTATATGTGAAATTACACCCCAAAATAAATTCTGCTGCTTCTCCCGAGTACGGGGATACCACATGTGGGGGACTTTTTGGGAGCCTAGCCACATACGGGACCCCGAAAACCAAGCACTGCCTTCAGGATTTAAATATAAAACGCTACCAAAAAAAACTGTTAGCGATCGCAGGGATCAGGCCTGACTCTGCGAACGCTGCAGTTATGTGTTTAGTGTTTTGTAAGTGACAGTGATCGATCGATACTGCACTTGGGTGGGCTGGGCGGAGGGGCATAACGCAGGTGCCAGCAGGTATCTGGGCTGATCCCGCTAACAATGCATTTTTTTGGAACCCTAAGCTGCTGGGGACGCTAGTATAGATCTGATCAGATCAGACTTTGAGCTGTTCAGATTCTATACCACTACGGGAGGTTTATGCTTTGCGTGTGGGTGTTAGCGGTACTGGCACTAACTTAGTGCTGCCTGGGGCGACGCAGACCATGACCCTAAAACCTAATTGATATCACCCGCCGGGTGATCAGGGGGTTAAACCTTTATTGGGTAATAAATGGTGGGTGCCCTGATGCTATAAAAAGCAAACTAACTAACCAGAGTCACCCGTAACACTTATACGGTGATCACTGGTGAAAGGGTTAACTAGGGGCAATCAGGGGGTTAAAATCTTTATTAGGTAGTATATGGGGGTCCCTGGCGCTATATAAAAACCTGACGGGGAACTTAAATAACTAATTGGCTAACCAGCGTCACCAGTGACACTTATACGGTGATCGCTGGTGAAAGGGTTAACTAGGGGCAATCAGGGGGTTAAAACCATTATTGGGTAGTATATGGGGGTACCTAGCGCTATAAAAACCTGGCGGTGAACCTAAAAAAATAACTAGCTACCTAGCAACACTAGTGACACTAATGCAGCGATTAGAAGAATGATCGCTTAGTGACACTGGCAAAAGGGGTGAAAGGGTTAACTAGGGATAATCAGGGGGTTAAAACCGTTATTGGGCAGTATATGGGGGTACCTATCGCTATAAAATCGGGGGGCGATCGGGGGGGATTTGTGTGCCTATGTGTACCTACATGTCAGTGTAGTGTTGGTGCACACTTACTTTTTCTGTTCTCCTCGCAGTCCGGTCAAAAAGACCACCCCGAGGAGAATGACATCACTTCCTCCCTGCCTGTGTTTACTATACACAGGCGGGGGAAGCTTCTCATTCGCCAGGAGCGATCGAGAGGGGATGGCCAGAAACCAACGGCCATCCCCTCATCCCGGATTGCTCCTGCAGCGAAACGGACCGCCGCATCCAGCGGGAGGGGGTCCGATCGGACCCCCCACCCGCTGGAATGTGAGCACGTACATGTATGTGCTTGTGCCTGTCGGTGCCATTGTGCCAATGTACATTGCCATGTGGCAGTCCTTAAGTGGTTAATGTACACTACAGCAGTCGCTCCGACTTCAAAAATGGTTCCTGTACGACTTCAATCTGACTTCTAGGCGACTTGTACCCATTGATTTCAATGGAAGTCGGATCTCCATCTATATTGAAGCGACAATGTCACCTCTCTAATATTAAAAACCGGCATGGGTTACCCCTCCAGGGGAAAACCAGGCCCTTAGGTCTGGTATGGATTTTAAGGGGAACTCCCCTATGCTGACAAAAAAAAAATCCATACCAGACCCTTATCCAAGCACGCAGCCTGGCCGGTCAGGAAAAGGGTTGGGGACAAGCGAGCGCTCCCCCTCCTGAACCGTACCAGGCCGCATGCCCTCAACATGGGGGGTGGGTGCTTTGGGGAAGGGGGGCGCCCTGCAGCCCCCCACCCCAAAGCATCTTGTATCTTCGTCCAGCTCTTTTGCTAGCGGTGGCCTGGGCTTCTGTGTTGTCTTCTTCCCTCTTCTCTTCCTGCGATGTTGACACAACGCTCTCTCCCGATGTAATGCCGTGCAAGCGGTGTGCAGGTACTTATATAGGCATGGGGCACTGGTGGTAACCGGGTGATGTCACATGGTGACCCCGCCCCTTATGACGTCAAAGTCCCAGCATGCCCTGGGACTTGACGTCATAAGGGGCGGGTCACCGTGTGACATCACATCAACATGGGGACAAGGTGCTTTGGGGTGGGGGGCCGCAGGGCACCCCCCTTCCCCAAAGCACCACCCCCATGTTGAGGGCATGCGGCCTAGTACGGTTCCTGACCGGCTGAGCTACGTGCTCGGATAAGGGTATGGATTTTGGGGGGACCCCCATGCCGGTTTTTCGGTGTAGGGGGTTCCCCTTAAAATCCATACCAGACATAAGGGCCTGGTGTGCTCTTGGAGGGGGAACCAATGCCTTTTTTTATTTAAAATTTGGCGTGGAGTTCCCCTTCGAGAGCTGATTATTCTGTGACTGGGCGGGGGGGGGGACTTAAAGTCATGTTGTAAGTCGCCCCAAATCCTGTTGAAGTCGCCCCAAGTAGCGCTGTTATTCTTACTCAAGTCGTGTTCAAGTTGCCTCCAAATGTCGCACTGGAAGTTGTGTTGCCCCTGTGTGAACCGGCTCTCAGCGGTGTCCATTAATGTGCTACAGTTTGAGAATCTGACACAAACTTGTTACATTATTACATTTCATGTAATAAATGTCGATTTGCATTTGTTTTTTTGCATTATGTTTAAAGTGATGCTACACACACTGTTTTAATTACATGGTCCCTTGTTTTTCTGTATGTGGATGATGGGACTTTCATTATTTTAATAAAAAAATAAAAAAACATTTTAGTACCTTTTTCCTAATCGATATACAGCTGCCACATGGCCCAGATCTTTCCCAGCCTGTCTGCAGGGAAACATAAGCAGGAGGAGCTTCTAGTTCTCTGCTCCTGGTCACACATCAAAAAAAATATTAATATCAATAAACTGTTTTAAATTGTCATTCAAATATATATTTGAAATTAAATCTTTATTATTTTTTGGCAATAACATGGTGTGGGCGGATTTCTGCCAGTCACAGACTGTGTCACTTCCCTCCAGGGAGGTGAAGCCCCCATCAATCTACATGTAATATCCAGCCCCCATTGTATTTAGCTGGTTAGTGGCATGGAGGGGGAGGAAGGAAGGGAGTGGGTTGTCACATATATAGTCACATGGATTGTAGCTCAGCATAGAAACTCACTGAAAACTGAGCATGGGCAGAGCTGCCATCACAGCTGAAAAATCCTTGGCTGAATTCGGGACATGGATAGAAGATGGAGATAGAGAGCAGCAAGATCAACCAGGTTTTTTGCAGAATACAGTAAAAAAAATATCTCATAGTGACTGAGTGAGTATGAACAGCATGTAATACACCATTTCTTGATAGTTTTTTATGATGTGGGTTTAATAAAACTTTAAAGGATAAGTTCACTTTAAAAAAAATAATACTAAAGGCACATTTTTTTGCAGGTAAAAAAATGTGCATTTATTATTTTTTGTTGCCGGAGCCTGTAAAGCATTGCACCAGCGATCAGCAGATCACTGATGCCATGCAGGTCGCCTGCAGATCTGTCAATGTATTGGCCTGGTGCGAGGAAGCCGATACATTCATAACTAGCTACGCTCTTAAAATGGGTGTAACATGTTATGAAAGGTGAAGTTATTCCTTTAAGTATGCTAGATAAGAAAAGGAGGGTTGGGACTTTAAATGAGATGTGTGTTTGCACAAATGAAAATTGATACACAATATTAGATACGTTTATTCATACACAAGAGGACAATACATATCGACCATTAAGGAGGTTAATAGAGCCCAACAAGCAAATAGTGATGCTTTGCGGGTCACAGTGGACGAAAAAAACAGCTCAATATTCTGCGCATCCTACATAGGTCAACTTTAATGCTTTACTTCGTGGAAAACGGGCTCTACATCTGCATATGGCTGAGGCTACGAGGATGGATCTATATACAAATAAGATCATAAAGGTCGGTTTTTGCCAGGATGGCTAAACATGAACAGACTAGTATTCCGATTTCGGAAATAAGTATCCCCTCAGGAGATCTGGCTAGTACACAATCTAAATATTTGGAGACCTTTTGCCAATTTTATCAGACACTATATACTGTACTTCCCAGTTTACTCCTGATTTCCAGCCAGCTGACTTAGCGGCTTGGCTGGACCCAGTTGCACTGGCTTGGTTAACAGATAGTGAGAGGGAAATGCTAATACGCCCTATAACATCAGAGGAGGTCCTTTCAGTCATTGGTTCTTTTCCATTGGGGAAGTCACCGGGACCGGATGACCTTCCTATTGAATTTCACAAGGCCCATAGTGACTTTCTTTCTCCCGTATTGGCTTCTCTTTACTATAATTGTTTGAAGGAGGGAGCTTTGCCGGACTCAATGAGTCATGCCCACATAATCTTAATTCACAAGCCCCCAAAAGATCCATCCTCTTATGCCTCATACAGGCCTATTGCTCTTTTGAATGTAGATTTTAAGATCTTGACAAAATGTATTTCCAAACAACTACAACCCATGATGCATAGCATTATTGATTCAGATCAAACAGGGTTTATGGCCGGAAGGGCCACTGATGTGAATCTGCAGAGATTATACACTAATATTGATGCCCCACATCTTAATAGATCTAGAGTTGTTGCCACTCTAGATATAGAGAAGGCTTTTGATACTCTCAAATGGCCCTTTCTATGAGAGGTACTCCACAGAATTGGCTTTCCAATGGTTGCAGGTCCTATATAGACACCCCACAGCTGCAGTGAAAATTGGGGGGGGGGGGGTGGGTGTCAACTTCTTTTTTGTTATTTAGGGGAACTCAGCAGAGCTGCCCTCCGTCTCTGACCCGCTTCGCTATTGTCACAGAGCCTGTGGCGGATGCTCTCTGCATTTCCCCCGATATAAAGGGGTTGGTTGGTTGGAGGAGTGGGTAGCCTTGTATGCAGATGATCTTTTATTATTTTTTAACGACGCTGGACCCTCTCTCCAAGGCCCCACAGATATTGGATTCCTTTTCAACAGTTACTGGGCTGAAGGTACATTGGACTAAGTCCTTGCTGTTCCCAATAGACATTGAGGCCTGTAGCATGGCTTTGAAGAATACTCCATTGCAGTGGGGAGAGAATTTCAAATACCTAGGAGTTGTCATTTCCCGCCAAGCTTCTGAATTTACTTCCTTGAATCTGACCCCAATCTTGGGATATGTTGGATCAAAGTTGAAAGCATGGAAGTCTTTACCATTATCCTCACTAGGATATATTAATCTTTTAAAAATCAAAATTATACCAAAATTTATATATCTTTTTAGACACTCTCCTCAGTGACTCCCTGTCATTTTTTACCAGATGAAATCAACTTTTTTCAACCTTTTTATGAGGATCAAAGAATCCCAGGTATGAACTAACTACTCTGATGCTGCCTGGTGAACAGGGGGGTTTAGCTTTTCCAGATTTATATAAATATTTTCTGGTCACAGCTGCATGGAGTCCAGATTTATCTAATTCTAGACTCTAGAATCAGTACTTAGGTCTGAATGTTTGAGGTCCACCTCAAGACTTTATTCTCATCTTATTTTAATTTCCCTCCTGCCATTAGAGGGTATTAGAGTTAGGTGGATGCAAGACATACCGGATCTGGACATGGAAGATTGGAGGAGTGTGTGGGATTTCCCTCTGCGATCTCTGGTATCCTTGAGAGACTGTATGATCCAATTAAAATTGATACATAGATCATATATCACGCCACACAGATTTCAAAAGATAAATCCTTTGTGCTCTTCTGAGTATTGGCGGTGTGGAGCAGCTCAAGGGGATTTCACACACATCTTCTGGCCCTGTCCATACATAGTTATTTTTTGGGTGGAAAACTCTATTACTTCTGCTCCTTTGCCGGTCTCAATGTCTGTATGTTTGCTAGGCCTGGTGGAGGCTTTTCTCCCTACAGCATCTGAGCGAGTGTTTGCTAATATTATATCATTCTATGCAAGAAAAGCCATTGCTTTACATTGGAAGAAATCTTTTTCTCCTATGCTTTTATACTGTTAACAATTGGTAAATAATAATCTCCCACTGTATAGAGATACCTACATCAACAGGGGTTGTCCTAGTAAATATAAGGTATGGGCAAAATGGCCAGATAACTCGTATACGGCATCTAATGCCTATGGGGGTTATGATTATTATAATATAGATATCTTTATATACAGGATGCTCAGGGCCACTGTAGATAGTAAGGACCAAAAGTTTACTTTTGCTACATTAGATGTGGATGGATATTAAATTTGACAGTTTTATGGCATTTTTATTAATAATTTATTTTTTTACTAGAAATGGCGGCGATCAGCGATTTTTATTGTGACTGCGACATTATGGCGGACACATCGGACATTTCTGACACATTTTTAGGACCATTGTCATTTTTACAGCAATCAGTGCTATAAAAAAGGAACAGATTCCTGTTTAAATGACACTGGCAGTGAAGGGGTTAACCAGGGGGTGGCAGTGTAGGGGTTAAGTGTGTCCTAGGGGTGTGTTACTGTGGGGGGGGGCGTAGCTGTGTGTTAGTGAACACTGATCTCTGCTCCAATCACAGGGAGCAGAGATCAGGGTCACTTGTTGGTAGGCAGAATGGGGAGATGCTGTTTACTTCCGCATCTCCCCGTTCAGCCGCCCCGTGAGACAATCGCGGGTATCCCTGTGGCGATCGAGTCTGCGGGACCCGCTACTGGACTCACGGGGGATCCCGACCAGCACGCGCGCACGCCGCCGGCAGGGCGGCAATTTCAAATGGACGTACCTGTACGCCAATTTGCCTGCCCGTGCCAGTCTGCCTACGTACCTCATCGTGCGCCGGTTGGGAAGTGGTTAAATACATTTTAAAAAATTGGAAAACAAACATGTTAATAATGACTAATTTTGGAGCTGATATGCAAGTAATTTTGGGGTGTCTGGCTTTTTTCCTCCCCTTATCCTTATTTTATTTATTTGAGTAATTTGGAATATCTTTATTTGAGTAATTTGGAATATCTTTCATATTTTCTGTAGATATGCATTCTGCATTTCCTTCTGAAGAAGTGGAACTATATCCACAAAACGCGTCAAGCTTTTAATGCAGTTTTTTAAATTAATTATGCGTTTACATAATATCCTATATATGGATTTCATCCACCATGTGCAATAATCACATTTTTATTGTTGTCAATTATATGCACATCAGCTCATCTTATCTATAATGTACCATATCTCATGTGCAATTCATGAATAAACTTTATGTAATTGTCAGGGACCAACCCTCAGGAGAACTGGCATCAATGGCCAGCAGAATCGTGGATCTGCAAATACTAATCCTCCAATGCTAATGCGTATGTGCGCGAGAACTTCCAGGACAACATATGCGCGCACCAATGCGCACACGTAATACGTGAGAGGCGCCAGTGTCCTATTTAAAGCCTGCTGCAGCAGTGACCAACTGCTGCATGATCTTCAGCTTCTTGTGTGTTCCTGAGTTCCTGTTTCTGTTGTCTTGGATTCCTGTTAACGACCTGGCTTACCTTGACCCGTCTGATCTGTGTTGACCCTGGCTTGACCCTTGGCTTGTTCCTGTTTACCCGCTTGACCTTCTGCCCTGTGTATGACCCCGGCTTGTTCCATTGACTTTGCTGCTGCTTGCTGTCCTGTGCATGAACTCCAGCTTGGCTCCTAACATGGCTTCTGGTTCCTCCTGCTGCACAATCTCATCTGGTACTTCCGAGGTACCCTTGCCCAGCAGTCTACCCTGCTCATCAGCTGCCTACCAGTGGACTTCTCTTCTCCACCTTAGCTTGCCACAGCCAGCGACCCCTGCTGCTTTGAGTATAGCTCACCCTGTGTCACCTTCAGCGGGCGCTCTGCACTTAGTCGCAAGGGAAGCTCTCCCAGCATTTCAGCCTCCGATCAGGTACGTGATAGTAATATTGTGTATGAATTTTCATTTGTGCAAACACACATCTCATTTAAAGTCCCAACCCTCCTTTTCTTATTAATTAACAGGGATGGAGGTGTATGCTTGTTTGATCATATGCCTTATTCAAAGTCTCAAACCAACCCCTTTCTTTATATTAAGTATGCTAGATAAGCCAAACTGTCACATTATGTGAAAACATGGCAGATTTGCTATAGATTTTCCAACTTGCTGCAATTTGGTTAAATAAAAACAGCAGAAACTCATTTATTAAGTAATTTTTATATAATGTTGCCTTTAAAAAGTGATCCATGTCACTGTTTAATTATGTAAGATATTGTAGTGTTGATTCTAGTTCACAACACTTGTTAAAAATGCAAAAACGTCCATTCACAGACATGGTCCATGGTTAGACATTCAAACAGAACTAGAAGTGGAAGTGGCACCGCACTCATGTTTAGTCACAAAAGGTGAACTACGAATTTGCACACGTATGCACAGTGCAGGGGTCTGAAAACCATGGCCTGCAGGACACATCCAGCCCCCAACGAGATTTTACCCAACCCACAGCCAATCTTATGTGAGGAGGGGGATCTGATGTGAAAGTGGGACACTGATGGAAGGGACTTTGAGACAGCAGCGTCACATCAGTGGACTAAGCTGTGGCAGATCCATTCTGGGTGGAATTAAATGATACAGTTTTAGGATTGGAGTGGCCTTCAGTGTGTAGCTCCCCCCTCAATACTTACCTAAGCCCAATCTCGACCCAGCGATGTGCACGAGACCCGAGGATCTCCTGGGTCTCTCCCTCCTGATTGGCTGAGATGCATCAGCAGGATGTTGAGGGGTCTCCAAACATTCTAAAACAAAGGGCCAGTTTTCTGTCCTTTTAACTTTAGAGGGCAGGACTGTGACAATAGGGAGAAGAAAATGTCCTGGCTTCAGTGGAATTAAACAATGCCCCATCATTGGTATTAGTGAGAGAAATAGATGGCTGAGCCAGCCGTCTTTCTAAGCAGTCGGGCTCTTTCTTGAGCCTTGACTGGCTGAATGACGTCAGCCGTCAGCAGGCTTGGCTGAAAATGGGTCACAGGAGTACCAGAATGAACTGCACTGTGATCCCCAGGAGAAGTACAGACAAAATAGCTTAGGCTGTACTCCACTTTCACACTGGGGAGGGTGGGCGTTGATGGTAAAAGGCTGCTAAGTTGCAGTGCTTTACCGTCATTTTAGCGGGTGAATAAAGGGTTAAATTCGCACATGTAGCTCTGCTGCTGAGGCATTTTCAGGCGTTTCGGCAACGGTGTCCATTCATTTCAATGGGCACGGGCCGTGGAAGAGCAGTGTATACATCGCTCCTTCACTGCCCCAAAAATGCTGCTTGCAGGACATTTTTTACGTCCTGCCAGCGCCATTTTTAGCCCAAAAGCACCTGAAAAACGCCCCGGTGTGAATGAAGTCTTAATGTGGAATGTATTTTTGTTGCTAAATACATTTTTTTATTAAGTTGTTATGGGTAAAGTTCTGTCTTAAATAAACTATTCGGAAGTGGCAGCTCTTCCAATATGTATTCTTACAGGTTCTTTTTAAAGCAGAATTGACAGTTTGGTTGAGAATTACCATAAGAATACAGTCGCTGTCAGTTATCATTCATGGCATGCTTTGAACATAACTGTTTTGGAAATCTGTTAAAACAGAACTAAACCCACAGAATTAGACTTTCCCAACAGTTACATTACAGGCATGAATGATCAATAGTTCAAGAAAAGTTAACCGCACTCCCAGGTATGAAGCAGTGATGATTACTTTATTGAAGATAAAAATCCATCAAGATACATCATGAGACCTCTATGCAGGCATGGCAAGATTAACGCGTTTCACTAATCAAGGTTTGCTTAGTCATAAGCTGCCATGAATGATAACTGTTATTGTTACTAGTGTGCCTATTCTGTTTGCTCTTAATCAAATCGTCAAGCCATCCAGTGGCTGGTGTCATAGCTGATCATATGTGCAGCAACATGGCAACTGCCAAACAGAGACTAATGCCGGCCATACACGATGCGAATTCCGAACGAAAATCCGAGCGAAAGTAAAATCGACCGATTTTCGTATCGTTAGTGTGGTATGCGCGACATGCGATTTTCGTACGACAGGGCAAATTGACAAATCCAACATGTTGTTTTTTTTTTCAAAAATCGTCCAAAAATCGTATCGTTAATGGCAGAGTTGGACGATTTGACATAAGAAAATGAACTGCGCACGATCTCTGGAAAGTTTGAACCAGAAGGAAACCATATAAAACAACGAACGAATGGTCGAACGCAACACGGAATAAAAAAAACCCGTTAAAACATAGTGTTTTAACGTACGATTTTCGTACTTAATTGATCGCACATTCGCATGTTGTTGTGAGTGCCGCTTTCGTTTATCGTTCGACGGGTCGTTCGGAATTCGCATCGTGTATGGCCGGCATAAAGCCTCGTACACACTATGAGATTATCAGACAAATAACATCCATTTTTTTTCATCCTAGTAACCATACCGAAAAATAAAGTGGTTACTAAAGTTACAAAAATTCTTATACGACAGAATAAAAATTCAGAAGTGATGTCATGTATTGTATTTTTACTGTATTTTCAGACTTTGCTGATTAAACAAAAATCTTATTTTCTGGTATTCTACGGAGAAAGATTTTCCTGTTTATAATCACCCTTGTCAATTTTTAATGCTAATTAAGAGGTAAAATGGTTTAAACTGTAGAAATATTCCAAATCACAAGTCAATGCGGTTCCTGCAGCATACTGTATGTATTAACCACTTAAGGGGACGGAAGGATTTGACCCCATAATGACCAGGCCTTTTTACACGATATACGGCACTAAGTTGTTTAAATGGCAATTGCACAGTCGTGCAACGCTGTACCCAAACAAAATTGATGTCCTTTTTTCCCCCACAAATAAAGCTTTCTTTTGGTGGTATTTCATCACCTCTGACATTTTTATTTTTTGCTCTATAAAACAAAAAAAGAGCGACAATTTTGAAAAAAAAAAACAAAAAAAAACTATTCTACTTTTTTCCTATAATAAAATGTCTAAAAAAAAAATTTAATAATAAAAAAAAAATTCTTCATCAATTTAAGCCAATATGTATTGTTCTACATATTTTTGTAAAAAAAAAACCCCGCAATAAGCGTATATTGATTGGTTTGCGCAAAAAGTTATAGTGCCTACAAAATAGGGGATAGATTTATGGAATTTTTTTCTAGTAATGGCAGGGATCTGCGATTATTAGCGGGACTGTGACATTGCGGCGGACAGCTCGGACACTTTTGACACCATTGATAGTTATGCAGCGATCAGTGCTATAAAAATGCACCGATTACTGTGTAAATGTCACTGGCAGGGAAGGGGTTAACATTAGGGGGTGATCAAGGGGTTAAATTGGTTCCCTGGGAGGCATTTCTGACTGTGGGGGGATGGGACTGACTGGAGGAATAGAGATATTGCTGTTCCTAATCACGAGGGACAGCAGATTTCTCTCTCCAAACCTGTCAGAAGGGGGATCTGTCTGTTTACATTGACAGATCCCCATTCTGTCCCTTTTTCCCGCGATCACGGGTGGCCAGTGGACATCGCGACCACCGGCTATGCGCATTGGGTCCCCCACCGTGCTTGCTATGGCTCTTAAAAGAAGCGGACGTACAGGTGCGACAATTTGCGGGAACGTGCAGACCTGCCGCCGTGTAATGATGCCGGCTGGTTGGCAAGTGGTTAATACAAAAGAAAAAATGTGACTAGAATACCAGTCAAAGGGAAGTTGCTTTGACAGGACACGTGTAGCATATCAAAAACAACTAAAGTTAAATTAAGTAAATACAAAATATATTTTAAAATGTCAAATATTGAATGAAAATTATTTTTAAAATCACACACATATACAGTATCTCACAAAAGTGAGTGACCCCCTCACATTTTTGTAAATAGTTTAGTATATCTTTTCATGTGACAACACTGAAGAAATTACACTTTGCTACAATGTAAAGTACTGAGTGTACAGCTTGTATAACAGTGTAAATTTTCTTTCCCCTCAAAATAACTCCACACACAGCCATTAATGTATAAACCGCTGCCAACAAAAGTGAGTACACCCCTAAGTGAAAATGTGGGCCCAAATGTCAATATTTTGTGTGGCCACCATTATTTTCCAGCATTGCCTTAACCCTCTTGTGCATGGAATTCACCAGAGCTTCACAGGTTGCCACTGGAGTCCTCTTCATTGACAACATCACGGAGCTGGTGGATGATAGAGACCTTATGCTTCTCCACCTTCTGTTTGAGAATGCCCCACAGATGCTCAATAGAGTTTAGGTCTGGAGACATGCTTGGCCAGTCCATTACCTTTACCCCGAGCTTCTTTAGCAAGGCAGTGGTCATCTTGGAAGTGTGTTTGGGGTCGTTATGTTGGAATACTGCCCTGTGGCCCAGTCTTCGAAGGGAGGGGATCGTGCTATGCTTCAGTATGTCACTGTACATGTTGGCATTCATGGTTCCCTCAATGAACTGTAGCTCCCCAGTTCCAGCAGCACTCATGCAGCCTCAGACCATGACACTCCCACCACCATGCTTGACTGTAGGCAAGATACTTGTCTTTGTACTCCTCACCTGGTTGCCGTCACACACGTTTGATCCCATCTGAACCAAATAAGTTTATATTGGTATCATCAGACCACAGGACATGGTTCCAGTAATCCATGTCCTTAGTCCGCTTGTCTTCAGCAAATTGTGTGCTCTCTTGTGCATCACCTTTAGAAGAGGCTTCCTTCTGGGATGACGACCATGCAGACCAATTCGATAGTGTGCCGTGTATGGTCTGAGCACTGACAGGCCGACCCTCCACTCCTTCAACCTCTGCAGCAATATTGGCAGCACTCATATGTCTATTTCCCAAAAGACAACCTCTGGATATGATGCTGAGCATGTGCACTCAACTTCTTTAGGTCGACCACGGAGAGGCCTGTTCTGAGTGGAACCTCTCCTATTAAACCACTGTATGGTCTTTGCCACGTGCTGCAGCTCAGTTGCAGGGTCTTGGCAATCTTCTTATAGCCTAGGCCATCTTTATGTAGAGCAACAATTCTTTTTTTTTTTAGATCCTCAGAGAGCTCCTTGCCATGAGGTGCCATGTTGAACTTCCAGTGATCAGTATGAGAGAGAGAGCGATAACGCCAAATTTAACACACCTGCTCTCCATTCACACCTGAGACCTTGTAACACTAACAAGTCACATGACACTGGGGAGGGAAAATGGCTAATTTGGCCCAATATGGACATTTTCACTTAGGGGTGTACTCACTTTGGTTGCCAGCGATTTGTTGAGCTATTTTGAGGGGACAGCAAATTTACACTGTTATACAAGCTGTACACTCACTACTTTACATTGTAGCAAAGTGTCATTTCTTCAGTGTGGTCACATGAAAAGATAATAAAATATTTACAAAAATGTGAGGGGTGTACTCACTTTTGTGAGATACTGTATAAATACCCTTCTTTCACCAATGGAAAAAACTGCTTTGCCATTGAGACAATATTCCTTCACTTCTGTCCCATAGCCAAAAAAGGAAATCCCTAACAATTAACCACTTGCCGACCGCCTCACGCCGATGTACGTCATCAGAATGGCACGGGCAGGCATAAGCACGTACATGTACGTGCTTTGCCTCCCGCGGGTCGGGGGCCCGATCGGGCCCCCGCCCGGTGCCTGCGGCGGTCGGTTTTCGTTCGGGAGCGATCCCGGACGAGGGGACGGCCATTCATTCATGGCCACCCCCTCGCGATCGCTCCCGACGAATGGAAATCCCCGGTGACATCACTTCCTCTCCTGTAATGTAAACACAGGAGAGGAAGTGATGTATTCTCTCCTCCGTGTCGGTATTTTTCGTTCCGACACGGAGGAGAGCGGATCAGTGAGTTGCACCAACACATCCCACACACAGTAGAACATGCCAGGCACACTCACACCCCCCCTTTACCCCCCGATCACCCCCCCAATTACCCCTGCCCCCCAGTCACAGTGACACCAATGTCATTTTTTTTTTTTTTTTTTTTTTTTTTGCATTGGTGTCATTTGTGACTGTAATAACTGTTAGGGCAGTTAGGGTTAGCCCCCTTTAGTTCTAATGTACCCCCCTAACCCCCCCAATAAAGGTTTAACCCCGTGATCACCCCCCGTCGCCAGTGTCACTAAGGCTGGGTTCACATTGCAGCGGTTTATGAGAACGAATGTGATTCGCACCGCACTGCAGTGCAAATCACATCCGATCTCTGTGCGATTCGAGTTCAGCCATTCGCCGCACCCGCCGCACCCGCCACACCCGCCGCACCCGCCGCAAATTCGCACGGGACCCTTTTTTTGGCCCGCAGCAGAATCGGATCGCATGGGTGTTCACACCATGCGATCCGAGTTTGCAGATCGCACTGCGATATGCGAACTGATCTGGGGGTGTCAGTAACATTTCACTGACACTCCCAGCAGTTCGCATAGGGCAGTGTGAACTGCCGCCGGGAGGCATGCGATGCGGGAACCCGCCGCGGATTCGCGGCGTTTCCGCATCGCTCCAGTGTGAACCCAGCCTAATAAGCGATCATTTTTCTGATCGCCGTATTAGTGTCACAGGTGACGCTAGTTAGGCAGGTAGGTATTTAGGTTCGCCGCAGCTTTTTATAGCGCTAGGGACCCCCATATACTACCGCATAAAGCCCCCTGATTGCCCCCTAGTTAACCCTTTCACCAGTGATCACCATATAACTGTTACAGGTGACGCTGGTTGGTTAGTTATTTTTTTATAGTTTCAGGGCACCCGCCATTTATTACCTAATAAAGGTTTAACCCCCTGATCACCCGGCAGGTGTCATTTGTGACTAATAACTGTTAGGGCAGTTAGGGTTAGCCCCCTTTAGTTCTAAGGTACCCCCCTAACCCCCCCAATAAAGGTTTAACCCCGTGATCACCCCCCGTCGCCAGTGTCACTAAGGCTGGGTTCACATTGCAGCGGTTTATGAGAACGGATGTGATTCGCACCGCACTGCAGTGCAAATCACATCCGATCTCTGTGCGATTCGAGTTCAGCTATACAGATAGTATGGCTGAATTCGTGTCGCACCCGCCGCACCCGCCGCAAACTCGCACGGGACCCTTTTTTTGGTCCGCAGCAGAATCGGATCGCATGGGTGTTCACACCATGCGATCCAAGTTTGCAGATCGCACTGCGATATGCGAACTGATCTGGGGGTGTCATTAACATTTCACTGACACTCCCAGCAGTTCGCATAGGGCAGTGTGAACTGCCGCCGGGAGGCATGCGATGCGGGAACCCGCCGCGCATTCGTGGCGTTCCCGCATCGCTCCAGTGTGAACCCAGCCTAATAAGCGATCGTTTTTCTGATCGCTGTATTAGTGTCACAGGTGACGCTAGTTAGGCAGGTAGGTATTTAGGTTCGCCGCAGCTTTTTATAGCGCCAGGGACCCCCATATACTACCGCATAAAGCCCCCTGATTGCCCCCTAGTTAACCCTTTCACCAGTGATCACCATATAACTGTTACAGGTGACGCTGGTTGGTTAGTTATTTTTTTATAGTTTCAGGGCACCCGCCATTTATTACCTAGTCTCACTAGTGTACCCCTAAATTTAGGGGTGTCTACTTTCTAAAATGGGGTCATTTGGGGGGGGGGGGTTTGTGCCATCTTGGCATTTTATGGCCTTCAAAACTGTAACGCCCTTAGAAAGCCTGAAGGCGGTGCTTGGTTTTTGGGGCCCCGTACGCGGCTAGGCTCCCAAAAAGTCCCACATATGTGGTATCCCCGTACTCAGGAGAAGCAGCAGAATTTATTTTGGGGTGTCATTTCACATATGCCCATGGCATGCGTGAGCAATATATCATTTAGTGACAACTTTGTGAAAAAAAAAAAAAGTTTGTAATTTTCCCGCAACTTGTGGCAAAATATAAAATATTCCATGGACTCAACATGCCTCTCAGCAAATAGCTTGGGGTGTCTACTTTCTAAAATGGGGTCATTTGTGGGGGTTTTGTGCCATCTTGGCATTTTATGGCCTTCAAAACTGTAATAGGTAGTGAGAAGTGAACTCAAAAAATTACGCCCTTAGAAAGCCTGAAGGCGGTGCTTGGTTTTCGGGGCCCCGTACGCGGCTAGGCTCCCAAAAAGTCCCACATATGTGGTATCCCCGTACTCAGGAGAAGCAGCAGAATTTATTTTGGGGTGTCATTTCACATATGCCCATGGCATGCATGAGCAATATATCATTTAGTGACAACTTTGTGAAAAAAAAAAAAAAAAAAAAAAGTTTGTAATTTTCCCGCAACTTGTGGCAAAATATAAAATATTCCATGGACTCAACATGCCTCTCAGCAAATAGCTTGGGGTGTCTACTTTCTAAAATGGGGTCATTTGTGGGGGTTTTGTGCCATCTTGGCATTTTATGGCCTTCAAAACTGTAATAGGTAGTGAGGCGTGAAATCAAAAATTTACGCCCTTAGAAAGCCTGAAGGCGGTGCTTGGTTTTCGGGGCCCTGTACGCGGCTAGGCTCCCAAAAAGTCCCACATATGTGGTATCCCCGTACTCAGGAGAAGCAGCAGAATTTATTTTGGGGTGTCATTTCACATACGCCCATAGCATGTGTGAGCAATATATCATTTAGTGACAACTTTGTGTAAAAAAAAAAAAAAAATTTTTTTTTTGTCATTATTCAATCGCTTGAGGCAAAAAAATAAAATATTCAATGGGCTCAACATGCCTCTTATCAATTTCCTTAGGGGGTCTACTTTCCAAAATGGGGTCATTTGGGGGGGTTTTGTACTGCCCTGTCATTTTAGCACCTCAAGAAATGAGATAGACAGTCGTAAACTAAAAGCTGCGTAAATTCCAGAAAACGTACCTTAGTTTGTAGATGTGACAACTTTTGCGCAAACCAATAAATATACAATTATTGACTTTTTTTTTACCAAAGACATGTGGCTGAATACATTTTGGCCTAAATGTATGACTAAAATTGAGTTTATTGGATTTTTCTAATAACAAAAAGTAGAAAATATCATTTTTTTTCAAAATTTGCGGTCTTTTTACGTTTATATCGCAAAAAATAAAAATCGCAGAGGCAATCAAATACCATCAAAAGAAAGCTCTATTTGTGGGAAGAAAAGGACGCAAATTTTGTTTGGGTACAACATTGCATGACCGCGCAATTACCAGTTAAAGCAGCGCAGTGCCAAAGTGTAAAAAGACCTCTGGTCATTTACCAGCAAAATGGTCCGGTCTGAAAGTGGTTAAAAGAGTCCTTTGACCCCCCGGTCAAAACTAAAAAAAAAAAAAGTCTAAGTTTTGCTTTTAGTTATACTTTAACCACTGCAGTCTGCTGACATAATTTGTAGTAAAAAACATCTTTGCCATTCTGAAGCTTCCCTCCAAGCCCTTTGCATAGTTTATATACACTGTGATTCTGTACTTGCCAAATATACTGCAGAAATCTCCCTACACCAAGTCTGGCTGCAACCATTTTAGCTGTAGGCAGCTGAAGCTGCTGCCAGTTCACTTCCCAGATTTACAGAGGCACACCCCCAGCTCTGCAGCTCTAATTGGCCCTCTTATGACTCACCACCCCTCCCGGCAAACTCTCACAAGAGTGAGCTGTGTATGATGTCATAAGCCTAGGCTTTTTACCAGACAAGAAACAGGAAGTGGGCTGTATAAGGTATTTACTGGCAGGAAAAAAAATGTTTTACTATCCAAAGTTAAAACAAGGGCAAAAGATTTAAATAGATGGAAAGTTGAAAAATAGACCAAAGTTCCGCTTTAAGGACAGCCCAGAGCTGCTATACTGCGGCAGGGCAGCGTGACAGGTACAGGATTTCATGCACAGGGTCTGGGGCGTGATTGGACACAGTGGAAGCCAATCAGTGGGTCTGGCGCACGCAATGTCTGCTGGGGCCCGCCGATTGTTGACAGAAGAGGCAGAACAAACACAGATCTGTCTTCATCCAGTTAAGCCATCCCCAACACAGTTAGAAAGCACTCCCTAGGGGCACACTTAACCCTTTGATCGCCCCTGTTAACCCCTTCCCTGCCAGTGTCATTAGTACAGTAACTGTAAGGCGGCGTACACACGCGGGGACTGTCTGCCGAAACTAAGTTCGTCAAACAGTCCGCTCAAACTTTTGAATGAACGAACACGCCCACACACGGCACTTTTTGAGCGGACAAATACGGCAAACTTTGTTCGTCGTACTAAGTCCGCGCAACTTTTGAAATGAGCGGACTCGCCCACACACGAGGCAACAGTCCGCTCATTTCGAGCGCGTGTGCAGGTAGGCGGGGCCCGCGACGGAGACGTCGCGGGCTCCGCCGCCTGGAATGGACTTAAAGGGGAACCCCAACGCCGAAAAAAATCGGCGTGGGGGTCCCCCCAAAGTCCACAACAGACCCTTGTCCGAGCACGCTACCCGGCCAGCCAGGAAAGGGGGGCGAGCGAGCGCGCCCCCCCTCCTGAGCCGTACCAGGCCGCGTGCCCTCAACATGGGGGGTGCCTTGGGGAAGGGGGGGCCGCGCGGCCCCCCCACCCCAAAGCACCTTGTCCCCATGTTGATGAGGACAAGGGCCTCTTCCCGACAACCCTGGCCGTTGGTTGTCGGGGTCTGCGGGCGGGGGGCTTATCGGAATCCGGGAGCCCCCTTTAATAAGGGGGCCCCCGGATACCGGCCCCCCACCCTATGTGAATGAGTATGGGGTACAATGTACCCCTACCCATATACCCGTAAAATAAAAGTACCCAAAAAAAAACAACACACGAGATAAAATATTTTATTGCACAGCTCCGGGGGTCTTCCGTCTTCGGGGGTCTTCTTGCCGGACTCCTCCGCTATCTTCTTGTAGCTCTTTTGCTAGCGGAGGAGTCCGGCTTTCTTCCTCCCCGCCGCCGGCCTCTTCTCCCGACTTCGGGGGTCTTGTCCCCCTCTTCGGTTCTTCTGCCGGGCCACCGCGCCTTCTTATAGCTCTTTTGCAGGCGGTGGCCCGGTCTTCTGTCGCCGCTGTCGCGCCGCCTTCCGTTCTTGTTCTTCTTCTTGTTCTTCTCCAGGAGATGTTGACACGTCGCTCTCTCCGGCCGGAATGCCAGAGCCGCGCTGAGCGGCCACTTATATAGTGACAATGGGGCGGTGTCACATGGTATATGTCACATGGGTTGGTCACATGGTGACCCCGCCCCCTTACGATGTCATAGTCCCCATGTGACATCAACCCATGTGACCAACCCATGTGACATATATAGTGACAATGGGGCGGTGTCACATGGTATATGTCACATGGGTTGGTCACATGGGTTGATGTCACATGGGGACTATGACATCGTAAGGGGGCGGGGTCACCATGTGACCAACCCATGTGACATATACCATGTGACACCGCCCCATTGTCACTATATAAGTGGCCGCTCAGCGCGGCTCTGGCATTCCGGCCGGAGAGAGCGACGTGTCAACATCTCCTGGAGAAGAACAAGAAGAAGAACAAGAACGGAAGGCGGCGCGACAGCGGCGACAGAAGACCGGGCCACCGCCTGCAAAAGAGCTATAAGAAGGCGCGGTGGCCCGGCAGAAGAACCGAAGAGGGGGACAAGACCCCCGAAGTCGGGAGAAGAGGCCGGCGGCGGGGAGGAAGAAAGCCGGACTCCTCCGCTAGCAAAAGAGCTACAAGAAGATAGCGGAGGAGTCCGCGCTCGCTCGCCCCCCGTTCCTGGCCGGCCGGGTAGCGTGCTCGGACAAGGGTCTGTTGTGGACTTTGGGGGGACCCCCACGCCGATTTTTTTCGGCGTTGGGGTTCCCCTTTAAGTCCATTCCAGGCGGCGGAGCCCGCGACGTCTCCGTCGCGGGCCCCGCCTACCTGCACACGCGCTCGAAATGAGCAGACTTCCCTCCGAGCGGGAACAGTTTGCTCATTTCGAAAGTAGCCTACACACGGGCGGACTGTTCGCTCAAACCAAGTTTCAGCGGACAGTTTTTCGGAATTTCCGAAAAACTTTGTTCGTCAAACTGTCCGCTGAAACTGTCCGCTGAAGCCCCACACACGAGCGGACTGTCCGCTGAAACACTGTTCAGCAGACAAAGTTGAGCCAACAGTCCGCCCGTGTGTACGCGGCCTGCGAGTGCTTTTCTATTTAGCACCGATCACTGTTTTGGTGTCACAAATTAGATTTTTTTTCAATTTTTTATTGGCTATGTTTTATAGCAGAAAGTAAAAAAAATTTTTTTTTTCTAAATTGTCAGACTTCTTTTGATCATCGCGCAAAAAATAAAAACTTGCGAGGTGATCAAATACCCCCAAAAGAAAGCTCTATTTGTAGGGGGACAAAAAAAGGGACAAATTGTATACGCATGACCGTGCAATTGTCAGTTAAAGTAGCGCAGTGCCGTATTGCGAAAAATTACCCGGTCATTAAGGGGGGGGGTGAAAACTTCTGGGGCTGAAGCGGTTAACTTATGCATTTATTTCCATAGTGAATTGACTTTAAAGTGGTTGTAAACCCTTTCAGACCACTTTTACCTACAGGTAAGCCTAGATTAAGGCTTACCTGTAGGTGCAATAAATATCTCCTAAATTTACACGGTTTAGGAGATATTTGCAAAAGACTGGCACCACCGTCTACGGCGCATGCACCATAGACATCGGCGTGCAGGCGCACTGAGCGTGCCGCTGCCAACGGTGATAATGCCGTTAGTGGCGGCTCCCGCGCTCGTTCACGAGAGTGACATTGCAGCTCCCACCAATCACAGTGCCAGAGCCACGATACCTGGAAGGAAGATGGACACTTGGTGGAAGAGAGGATAGCGGTGACATCGCTGACTCCTGTGTCAGGTAAGTGACACATAATGGGCTACTATGCTATGCATAGTAGCCCATTATGCTTTGCCTTTGCGGGGAGAGAAAGAGGAAGAAAAAGCCATCAGGGTTTACTTCCTCTAACGCTGTTTTATGCGTTATTTACCTCATGTTTTTGGTTTGTGAGGTAAATACCTCATGAGGTGATAGACAATTGACATTTTCATTATCCCATGAGATAACTGTAAAAAATAAAATCGTCACCTGATCATGAGATATTATTTAGTGAATTGAGCCCACTATCAGATATACGGTCGTGATCGGCTCTCGAAAGCTGTGTACTAACTATTAAATTATCATAAAATCGCTTTGAAAGTGATATTTTTTGTCCGATTCTCTGATCGTGTGTTCGGGCCATAGGATGGCAGCTTCCTTGGCTGTGAGGGATTGGAGAGTTTAGTAAAATGTCTAAGCGGAACCTTGGCTGACATTGGGGTATTTTCTAAATAAATAGTTCTTCAGCAGAGAAGCAAGGCCTACAGATGTTTCATTATAATAAATTCTAGGATTGCCCAGTCTCGGGAATATGGTCAGCTGCAAACTGGACCTATTCTTATCCTGATCCCAGCAGCCAATACTAACAATTTGCATTGTTTTATACTCATTTTGTTCCTTCCCAAACTCAAACACTGCCCAATCACAGAGAAATGCTTAAATCTATTCCATGGCTTGTAAAAATAGTGCATGACCAAAATCAGCAAGGAACCAGGAGCAACGCGGTGTCAAAGTAGAACTATTTACAAAAAGTAACGCTAGATGACCATCCACGGAATGACATAAAACTTTGCAATTCTTCGTGCCATCTCAGATTAGAGATCCTGAGATTGGTGATAATTCGCTAGGATTGCTATGCAGGATACACGTTCCCTTGCCAGCTCTCTCAAGGGCGCCTTACATTTTGCAGTGAGGAAACGCCACCCTCCCTCATCCAGCCAGCAAAGGAGCAGTAAATGCAAGCAGGTGAATTTTTTCATTGCACAGTTTCACAATTTCTCCACGACCTACAGGTTTGCCAGTGTGACACCGCCTTAGTCACCGTTTACTAGCTTGAGAAATTTGCAACTGAATATTGGTATATAATTACTTATAAAAGCCTCATTGTAAGAACTGGCAAATCTCCCAAATGTGAACTGACAAATGAAAACATACAAGAAAGTTTTGCATTGCAGTAAATTTCTATGCAACAAAATCATTCAAATGAAGCACCCACATAAGAACATTTGGCAATGGTTTACCAGAAGGATGAACAAAGCTTGCTGTGTCACAATGCTTGAAAATGCTGAATTCTGTAGGCAAAAATAACTGCTGCCCCAAACAACCAGCCTGTACAAGAATAATAATGACATTTGACCGGTTGCTATGGACAGTAACTGTTTTGTAAATCACTGAAACGTTTGCTCTATAAATAGGCAGGACAAGAGACTTCACTATAAAACAAACACACACACACTCAGTTTAGATCCTGATTAAATTTATTGCAGAATAATTTACAGTTTGATTGTATTTAGAGAATACCCTGGACACAGTGTCTGATACAGATACTTGCCAGATAGGTGCAGATTTTCTATATATTTATAAATATATATTTATATGTATATATTCAAGCAAAAATGAACAGACCCAAAAAGCTGGGATTGTATTTTTGTTCATAAAATATATACTGTAAGCTAGCACCACACAAGAAAAAACACAAAGAATTAACAAGATTAGGCTCAATCAAGCCTTAAAACAGATAAAATATACTAAAAAGTAATTTTAAACAGCATATAGTGATAATAATACCCCCTTTCATCGTCAAAGATGCCTACAATGGTTTGCTGGCATCCTTCGTACAGAGTCAAACAAGTATATAGTGTCACTGAGTAAAAACATATCATTTGTAGATACAAAGAGCTAGCATATAGCCAAGTACAGAATGCACATATACCCAATAAACGGCATGTCCGATATGCTTTCCAGCAGCTGAGAGCTTTGCTTTATGGTATTTAAAATACATATATGTATAATCTTATTATTCTATACAAATTGGCATTCAATGGTAAGACATTATATATATATATATATATATATATATATATATATATATATATATATATATATATATATATATATATATATATATATATATATATATATATATATATATATATATATATATATATAATATCTTTGCGTACTACAAAAAGGATGCACACAAGTCTGTATCTTTTCATTTGGTCACTTAACTCTTCAGTGGTAATAGGTCAGAAGTAGGCTGGAGCGTAATCCCCATAAATATTAAAACCATAAAATTGTTTGAGGAAAAATAAATATCTTTGTAAAACCAAATCCTATACAGTTAAGCCAAAATTTGGCGTGTCTTAAGTGAATTCAGTATTTCAAAAAGATTGCATCAATCGCGAAGGGAGACTTTTCCCTTACCGGTAAAGCCTAGTAGTCTAGACTACAGTAAAGTCTAGTAGCTCAGTCTTTAAATCTGAGCTACTATTGTCCTTGCCTTGTAGCTTGTTTCTGTCCAGATATTGGCGTTTGCTGAAATCTTACCAGCACAAAAAGCCAAATATACATAAATGTCATTTTCCAAACCAAATTTTCTCCAAAGATACCAGATCTAGGACATAATGAATATCCAGTTAAATGTTTTGCCTTTAACAGATATTAAATGCCTTTAAATCAAGCATTTAGTCATTCTCAACTAAAGAATAGAGTTTCAAGCATTCTAAAGTCTACAAAACAATCACTTTAGAAAAATATAATCAGACAGAGCAGTTTCTAAATGAAGATTTTGGTCTATATCAGTCATTGTTCATAATGGTTACATTACCAGTCATCCCAAGTAATTATTCAATTTTAAAGATAGAAATACCATATTAAAACATTTTTTAATTAAACACATTATAGGATTTGTGCAATAAAAATTGATCTGATTGGCCATTGTTTTTATTGTGTGTCATCCAATAATGTCCATTTACTTTATCATTTTTCTTGAAGAAAACAGAAGAAAGCATATAATAAAGTTTACAGAGGAACAATATATTTTGTATAACTTTACAATAGTTGTTACAAAAAGACAAAGGTGATCTTATACTGATACAAACAGAAAAAAAAGTAGGACAAATTTGAACATGCCATTGTATTTTCAAAAGACAAAATGTAGATTTATTGCTTTAACATTCAGTTCTTTATGGCTGGATAACCTCTCAATGTGGATAAAATTAACCATTTTTATAAGAAGATACATGAAATTAATTTACTTAATACAAATGGCAGCAACAAGTAATGTGGAAGGCCGAACAATAAAATTACAATAACACTGGTAATACATTTCAGTGGCTTTTCAGGAGGGTGCTAAATTTTATTCAGAAAGTTTAAACGTGAACAGAAAAAAATATATATAAATTGAAAATAAAAAATAAATAAACCCCCAAGCGGTTACTAGTGCAGAATATTGCTGAACACTGGTGACCTGTCTAAATGTGGAAACTGGTTTATTAATTATAATTTAAACATCTTAGACACGTCACCTGAGGGTAAAACTAAATCTTTACTGACCTCCACAGAGTCAGTAGCGTTGATTTACTAAAGGCATATAGACTGTTCAGTTTGTTGTAAGTGCTGTTGCACTCTGCAAGGACATTTGCTCCAGAGCTTAGTAAATGAGAAGCTCTGCTGACCTCCATCATCCATTTATGTGCAAGCAAAAATGCTGTTTTTTTTTTGTTTTTTTAATTGTTTTTGCATGTGATTGGGTATTCTTTGTAAGGTGAAGTTTCACCTTACTAAGCGATGAAGAGAAAGCCCTTGCAAAGTGCGCAGTCTATTTCCCTTTATCAAATGAATCCCAGTATGTCCTACTGAAGAGGACCACTAAAGTTGGGGGTACGTAACAAATCCAGATTTTTCTTTTTATTAAATAGCTTGATTTAACTTCTATTTATTTAAATAGGAACTTGAGATGCTTTGATATTTAAGCAAATTGCTTTGTAGCTTAGTGCAAAAATTTTCAAAAATGAATCTAGGGCAATTCCATGCCAATAAAATTGCCACTTGCTATGTACAGAAGACATCTCCAAATTTCTGCTGAGTGCCCCAAAATGTGGAGTGCTGTGGTACATAATCACTTTCTGTGGTCGTCTGCCATAGATTATTGGGGCAACTCATTAGTCACCTGTAGGCCAATGGCAGATATCTCATAGGTGCCCCCCCCCCCCCCAAAAAAAAACCAAAACAGTTTGAAACACTTTTTTTTTTTTAAATATAGGTTTAGATATATTCAATAAAGCTAATACAATTAGTAGACTGCATGAAGTCTACTGATTGTATGCAGCTAAAAAATTTAAATACCCAGTTATTAATGTGACCCTTGCAAGTGAATGGCGATTATGAGGTGGCTGTAGATTTCAAGGTTCTCAGAGACAAGCTCTCTGGGCACCTGAAGGTGTCTGCTGTGTGCAATAAGTAGTAGTTTTATGGTTACAATTGCCAAATGTTAATTTTAAGCGAAAGCAGTGATGGGTCAAGTGACTCATTTGGGGATTGCTCATTGAAGAGCTTGTCTAACTTCTATCAACCTTCCTTCACTTATTACCTGTATTCATAGTTCATATATTGAGGAGTAGTGAATTCACCAGCTGTTAAATCAAATGTCTAAGTCAGCAGGTGTTTAAGTGGTTTGTGCTTTCACTGACAACGATAGATCCAATGACTAAAAGCTCATTTACACTTTGACTGCTCTTTTGTATTTTGGTGAATTTTCTGGACAGGTCGAAATGCATATATGTAAGCAGACCTATTGTTTTAGGTGGGACATAATACACCAACTTTTTTCATTGAGATGCACAGTATTAAAAGGTTGTGCCGGCCGCAATTTTTCTGAATGCATTTTTCCAGAGGCATTAGTACATTGGGACCTTACATGTAGATGTGTAGCGTGAACAATGCCTTAGCATCGAAATATTTTCCAAAGAACTTTAAAGTGGTTGTAAACCCTCCCCCACAACTTTGTCCCATGTAAATCAGCATAAAAAACCCTAATGAACACTGCTTGTAGATATCTCCTTACTTGCTTAGTATTGTTGTAATCCTTGTTGTTGTGTAGAATGAAGTCACTGAGCATGCCCAGGTCTCCCCTAATTTATGGCACACTCTCTAGGTGCTTATCTATCTGTTATCAGGACTTCCTGCGGCACAACACTGAACTCTGCTAATCACTCAGAGCTTCCTCCTACATACCATGTGACCTCACATACAGTCTAACCTTGGCCATTACTGCAGTCTTATCAGCTGAAGCTGATAAGTCTGACAAAGGCAAACATTAGACATCGGCACAAGTAAATACTATGAAATAAACAAGTAAGCTATGAACAGGGAAGTAGGGTTGCCATAGAAACGTTGGATTGAGAAGGAGGCTTGGTTAACAGTACAGGAAGTGCTCAATGTAAAGGGCAGAAATACATTCCACTGTGGACTCAGAAAACAATAATTAAGATGGTGCTGCCTAACCCCTGGAAACAAGATTTTTAAAGTTTCTTTAAACAGTAAGTAATATGTGATTTGGGCTGGATTACAGTGGCTATAGTCTGATAATTACTTATTATAATGGACTAAATGAAAAGAAGCATCAGAGTGGGAGCGCTTACTTCCTCTTTAAAGTGGACCTTCAACTTGAAGTCTAATAAGGATTACATAGCACATTTGGGTGAAGCAAAGAAAGAAAACTAAATAAAGTAGCCTCACAGGTCCCTAGTAAGAATTTACCATCATATAGTCATCAGTCATAGCCCGCTCACTCCTGCCAATTAGCAGAGGCTAGGAACAGGCGCAGTAATAGCTAGCCAATTTGCACCTCCTCTAATCTGACAGCCTCACAGCCATACAGGGTTGCAGAATGGATAACAAAGGGAACCTGAGAAAAAGATCAGTTGCAAAATTTCCTGTAATAGAATGCGCAACTGACAACTATGGTTGCCCAAATCCACATCTACTTCAGACCTGTTAAGACAGAAATACTGAACTTGCCATTGCCATTCAGGGATGTCATTGGCATCCTTGCTTCAGTACCTAGTAGGTCAATGACATGAACCATAAAACAGGACGTGAATCCAGACTTCACGTCATATGCATATTTGTTTGAGGCCGGTAAAGCCTTGTGAGCCAATCACCTGTAGCCTGCATCTTTAAAAGCTGAGTAAGCAATGACAGCTCATCTATTACCACTCACAATGGCCACCTTTTATTCAGGTTTGTTTCATAACCCGTTTATACATCAACGGAATGCAACTGTCTAACCCAGTTTTGTATATTATTCAGAAAAAAAAAAATGTACACTCAACTGTATCTAAAAGTTTAATTTAAAAGTTTCAACCTGTCTGCAAACTAAACTTAATTCTTAAAGTTTACTAAATGAATTTTGTCAATTTTATTCTAGACTGAGTTAAGTTTGCCTAGTGATCAATAGAACTCTGAATGTCCCTATGAATGGATCCATAACTTTTTACAGAGCTACTTTATTTTAAAGAGGACCCAACATCTTTTCATTCCCATTTCTACAAAGTCAGTGAATGCACACACAATACTCACAAGCACCTGCTGTCTTAGACATACTGTGCAAATTTACTAAAGGCATACATTTATTAATGGAGGTCATCATTCAACAATGAGCAAAGGAAATCCAAAATTTATAGAATTTTTTTTTTTTCTGCTGCCCCTTAGTTGGGCAACACAAGTTTACCAGACAACGTGCAATATATATAGCGATTCTCCCACTGACTGGCTAGTGTACTCTTATGTTTGGAAACAGAGATTCAGAGACACAGCAGGGACTGAGTGACTATAATGTTAAACCATTTCTTGCTCCAATGGGTTCCCACACAATTTACTATCTGGTAGAAAGTGTGCCTACAACAAAGACTGTTAAATCTGCCAGGGTATAGAGATGAGACTATATATAACTAAGAAACCCAGACAAGTGTTGTATCAGATTAGGTGGTGATATATATGTATATATATATATATATATATATATATATATATATATATATATATATATATATATATATATATATATATATATATATATATATATATATATATATATATCTCCAACAATATAGATGCCCCCAACCAACCAAAATGATAGGGACTGGCTGATATTTTCCTCAGACTACCATTTTATTCCTACAAAGTGGCTACTTACACAGTCCCCAGTCAGATAAGCATGTCAAAGACACCTCAAAAAAAATCTGCCCATCGTCCAATTTTTATGGCTAATTCCATATACCTTTATGGGACCCTTTATCCATATAATCTAGAAAAGTTAAAAACAAAACAAAACAAAAAACATAAAAAAACAAACCTGTGCCTGTGCTCTGGACAAGGGAGGGCAAATCTGTATAGATCCAGTAATAATAAAAGATCTGAACACTTTAGTACACTTTTCTACCTCCCCTTCCCCTGGAATTTTCAGTATACCTTTACACCAATTCTTTGCTGTATAGTTTGCCAGGTGCCAAAAAATCTTTGGCTGAAAGCTGTAGCCATGCATATGCACTGCGACCTCCATTCCCTTTAATAGAAAGCCACAGCCTGACAGATAAGTGCTCTATTAATATGATTGGAGGCGTTGACACACTGAGGGGTAATTTACAAAAACTGGAGAGTGCAAAATCTGCTGTAGCTTTCTTTTGGTGGTACTTGATCACCTTGGTGGTTTTTATTTTTTGCACTATAAACAAAAGAAGAGTGACAATTGAAAAAAATAAAAATAAAAATGTATAGGGTTTACAAAGTAGGGGATAGATTTACGGCATTTTTTTTTATTTTTTATCGGGACCGCGATATTTTGCGGCAGACAAATTGGACACTTGACACATTTTTTGGACAATTGACAATTATACAGCGATCAGTGCTATAAAAATACACAGATTACTATGTAAATGTCACTGGCAGGGGAGGGGATAACAGTAGAGGGCGATTAAGGTGTTAACTGTGTTCCCTAGGTGTGTTCTAACTGTGGGGGGGGGAGGGGGAATGGAGCTTACTAGGGGGAAGAGAGATCGGCGTTTATATTTTGTATGAACACATGATCTGTCTGCTCTCCCCTGAAAGAACCGGGATTTGTGTGTGTGTGTCACACACACAGATCCCAGTTTTCGCTCTGTCATGAGCGATCGTGGGTGCCCGGCAGTCATCGCGCCTGCCAGGCACTCACAATGGCTTCGGGCACATGCTAGTATTTAAGCTTTGCCAAAAAAAAATAAGTAACTAAAAGCTGATTGGTTTCTATGTACAGTTGCACCACATTTTGCACCCTCCAGTTTTAGTAAATCTACCCCACTCTGAAGATTTTGGCCAAGACTGTTGTACCAGACAAGCTAAACAATGAGCATCTAAGGACAGCAGGACTATGGGTAAGCATAACCTAGGCTGGAATTGAAGGGGGGGGGGGGGGGAGACAGAAGCCAATTAAAAGTATCTTTTAAGACATGCGTCTTAATAGCTCAACACGTTATAATTAGACAGATTACGGCAAATGGAGGAATTACCAATTCATACTAAAAAGAGCACCTGCAACAACTGAAGTACCAAAATGATTTCTATATTTTTTTTTAAAGGTTTATTTGTTTCATTTATTTAATGTCTGAATCAAAGCAAGTAACAACCAATTCTATATATTTACACAAGAGACATTGGCAGCGATCACCTGTCGGTGAACATGATGTAAAGAATAGTAGTCAATACATAAACAGCCACTTAATCCAGTAGTACCATGGATTGCAGACTGCAGTAAGGAAAAACACTGTATATTACTGGGGTCCCCCCAACTTCTCCTTAAGTTCAGTTTTATAGGCGTACTTTTGTGTTTAGTTAACATGAACATTTGCCTGCAAAAAAAAAAGAAGGGCGGGGGGTGGATCTGAATTTGTGAAGACTGCCAGAACATAACACTAAACTAGACCAGACAATGTCCAGAGTAAAGCGATCAGTGGTCTAACAAAGGATACATGACATTTTTCCCTTTGCTGAAAGTTTAATTGCAGGATTCTACGACTGCCCCCTTTCTGGCAGCATCTCCAATGTGACAGCCTAACGAGATGGATGAGTAATTCCCTGAGGGAGCAAGGTATATTTATATATTTTACAGATTCTATATACATATTGCACATTAGAAGGAGTGGGGGGAAAGTGCAAACCAAATGGTAATTATTACACAATTACAGAAAGATTCCTGGAATGTTCTAAAGCAATTACAATTTAAAAAAAAACAAAAAATAAAAATAAAAAAAACAACAACAACATAGAACATGCTTAATGAACATGCAGCAGCTTATATTAAGGATGAGAATTCTAAAAACCTCTGAATGGATGGGATTCTGTGGGTACACACCCAGCTCAGAATTTACCTGCAAGGTATTAAACCAAAAAACATATTCTGGATTTGCCATTAGCAAGTAGATTTGCACAAAAACAAAAAAACAAAAAAAAAAAAAAGGGTAAAAATCCATCAATTTTTAAGCCTCATAACACATAATAAAATTATCAATGATCGTCCATTATTTTTTTTTATATATTTTTTTTTTTTAGCATGCTAGTCTCCTTATCGAAAATGAAGAGGTTACTTAAGTTACGATTCACTGAAACCCTCAGACAACAGAATACAACTTCGGGAGTGAAGCAATTTTTTTGGGATCATTTTGGATGAAAGCTGTGTACCAACAATCTGATTATCGTATAATGATCACTTTGAAAAGGGGTATTTTTTGGATGTTTTCTGATCGTGTGAAGTAGGCTTTAATGTCCTGTAACAATGGACAAGGTGGGGCCTTTCCTCCATTATTGTTTTGTAAATTACTTTTTGTATTTTGATGACCAAAATCAAACACATGGGTGCTTACCTGCAAATGTATTTGAACTTGCACATTCCTATGTACCCTACTTTTGCTATAAATCTGTTACAGAAGTAGGCACAGTGCAGGAGCTTGGGGGGGGGGGGGGGGGGCGCACACAACATAACCTCTTATCTAATGATCAATGTCAAATATCAGTGACCACTTGAAAAAAAAATGTTACCTAAATAATACTTTGTAGTGAAAATTTGAAGCTTTCTGACTCCTATAGTAAAAGTAAAAAAGAAGGAGGAGAAGGCAAAGTATAGCACCACTTCTCAATGCCACCTCCTCTGTTCCACTACTACCTCTTTGCAGTAGTAGTAATACATTTGGGAACGTGGTGATCGAAACATATAATACTCGCAATAAAAGTAGGAAAAAAGGACAGTTCTGATAAGGAAGAAGCCCTGATCTCCTCCTTGTGTATTACACAAGTAGGCCGACTTTAGCAGAGGCTTGAGATGTTTGCAACGCAGATGAGAAATGCTTGTCCAAGCACAAGCAGGTATATTTGGGTCTATTATCCATGTAAAAATAATTTATAAACATCCTGATTAGGTTTTAAGTTTTCTTCTTTGAGCAGGGTTGAAAAAAAAAAAAAATGATATTTCCAAAATGAAAACACCTTCTATAGTTAATGAGCCATCCTTTCACTGCTGCATATTCATCCTCGCATTACAACCTAGAAAAAAAAACCTGCAACTTTACAATGTCTGTATACAACTAAGATATTTGGGCTATGGCACATTTAAGAAAATGAAACACTTTTTTTTTTTTGCATTTTTGTTTTTTTACCAGAGACAGAGTTCTTGAAAATACAAAGCTTACCTTTTGATTTTTTTTTTTTTGAATCCTTATAAAATTTGTACAATAATCGTTTTTTGTTTGTAACATTTTTTTTTCACATTACAAAAATCTGTTTTATCATTGTGACCACTAAACAAATCACATTTTTTATTGCAGGAATAGTTCAAGTGCCTTTAAATATTTATATAAGGGATAAAAAAATATACTTTTTTTTTTAATTATTATGCTTTTTTAAAGTGGTCCAAACATTGTATTAAATATTGTAATTATATCCATTACCCACTTTAATTACTATTAACACTTAAAGCAGCCAAAAACATACACACAAACACACACCTGTAATATTTGATTGAACATAGCTATTTGGGATTGTACAACAAAGCAATCAACACAAATGCCATTTATATATAGATTTGTTTTGTGTCATTGTGTCACCAAGTGAATTAAATTCAAAATGAACATCTTTTATTATCAGTTCTGTAAAATATGTGTCTAGCAAAGGTGGAAGCTGTAGCAATATAGCTCCACTGGGACCTGAGAACCAGGGCTCTATACATTTCTACAAAAAGCCACTATTTGTTGCCATTTGTTAACACTGTGAAGGAAATACAACTTTTATTCATAGCCAGCTTTAGCCAAGTGCAACTGGTGGTGCCCCATCCTACAGTGGGCAACAGCACCTAGATATTCAGCTTATTATAATATATACAGTAGACACTGAGTGCTACCCTTCATAAGTTCAGAATAGGCACCTACACCTTTTATTGGGGGGGGGGGGGGGGGGAGGAGGCGGTTGGGGTAGAAGAACAGGAGTCAATGTCAAAACTTCCTCTCTTCCTGCAGGTTATATAGGTACAAGCAAAATGCTATGTAAATAATATACTTTCAGCTTCAAAATGTCAGAACCAATAGGTGGGCACCATGGAACACACATGGGTAAGATTTACAAAAGCTGGAGAGTGCAAAATCTGGCGCAGCTCGGCATAGTAACCAATCAGCTTGCAGACTTTTTTTTGTCAAAGCCTAACCACTTGAAGACCAAGCCTGACATTTGTTGCTTACAAGTTAAAATCAGTATTTTTTTGCTAGAAAATGACTTGGAACCCCCAAATTTTATATATTTTAGCAGGGACTCTAGAGAATAAAATAGCGATCGTGCCAATATTTTATGTCGCACTGTATTTGGGCAGTAAAGTAAAGTTAGCCCAACATGTCATGCTTTAAAATTGTCCACGCTCGTGGAAGGGTGACAAACTACGGTACTTAGAAATCTCTATAGGCGATGCTTTAAATTTTTTTTTTACAGGTTACCCATTTAAAGAGTTAAGGAGGTTGATCACTTTTATTGTTGTCACAAGGAATAAGTCTATAAGACCCCAAACCCCTCCTCTGCACTTGAAAGCATTAAAAACGCCATGATTGGCATTTTTGAATATATTCAAAGTTTTAAAACTAGCGTCTTTAAGACTCCAGTAAACCAGAAGGGACGTTGCCTCCGGGTTACTACATCAGAGACCCGATCAAAGCAGATTCCGGCAGGACGGGAGAGCCCGGGCAGAACTGCGGAAGCGGGAATGTCCCCTGCCACTGCTTGAGATAAACGGTGAGGACTAAGCAGCCGCTTAAAAGTTATTAGAAGAAAGCCGACCATCGGCTATAAAAAGACGATAATGGGGTGATGCTTGAGGTTGCAGGTATTACTCCAGTACAACCACTTGAAGCAGGATGAAGCACATGATTTTGTGGCAAGTGGTTAATTGAACAAGTTGAAGTTGGAAGCCAATTTGCTACCATGCAGAGCTGCACCAGATTTTGCACTCCAGTTTTAGTAAATCAACCCGAGTGTTTTAGAAGTACTGAATTTGCCCTGCGGAAGGGAAGGAGATCTGCTCAGAGATTGCCACCTAGGAAATCCACCAACTTATGAAGGGTGATGAGCAGCGTTAGCAAAGCATGGCTGTCAACATTTGTGGCAATGGTTTAAAGGAGGGTGAGAGAATTAAAGTTAAAGTACTGCACAAGGCACCACAAAACCTAAGGCTGCAATTTAGTAAGGTCGGCTTTAGGCCCTCCTGCTTCTATGACTCCAGCTGTTGCTATACCAATCAGAAACTGTTACACAGCAGTTCTAGCAAAGACTTGCAGTGATATGATATGTGGCAATTACCACAAGGTAATGCTGGAGACTTTACTTAAGGGAAGTCAATGCATACCTAAAGTCCATCAAATTGGGTCCCATAACATTGTTTACCCAAGATTTTGGATTTCTTATGCTTTTGTGCTGCAGTATCTTGTGGCACTATAGAAATAATATGTAATAGGTCTCTACAGATTATTACAACAGGACACAGTATGCTGCTGGGGTTGCAGGAAAGAACCAAAGCAGCCACAGGAGAACACATTGGAGTGGATTTATTAAAACTGGAGAGTGCAAAATCTGGTGTAGCTCTGCATGGTAGCCAACTGGTTTCTAACTTCAGCTTGTTCATGTAAAGCAGAACTTTACCCATTAAAAATTAATGTGTGCTGGAAATTGCCTCCAGAATTGCTACTGTTTCTTCTTTCTGGAGGCTGCCATTTTGCTGAAGCCCATAGCCCCTGAACAGCAGTAAATGATGAAGTGGAACTAAACCCATTGGTAGTTACATTCCCGGAATGCCGGAGTTGCCAACTGTCCCATTTGCTTTTGTCCTCAACCAAACTGTCAAACCATCAAATAGCTGGTGTCATAACTGATCACATGTGCAGAACCATGGCAGTTACAGATCAAACCGAAGCAGCTTCTCTGGCTGTAAAAGGTTACGAGGGTTTAATTGCGCTTTAACGCTGTCAGCAAATCAGCCTCTGGAGACCTGGCAGTGCCTAAAGCTGGATTCACACCTATGCAGTTTTAGTGCTTTTTGCAGATTTGCGCTACACAAATGTTCCATAGGAAACAATGTTAAATGGACTGTAGTGCAAAGCTGCAAAATGCAAAAAGGACTAAAACTGCATAGCTGTGAATCCAACCTTAAAATTGAGAACTGAATATGTGCAGAGCAGGGTGAGACAGTGTATTACTGGATTTTAAACAGCATAGGCACTTATTTTTTATGTTTTACATACAGTGATGGATAAAAAAATAAAAATAAATAGTATTTGATCCCCTGCTGATTTTGTACCTTTGCACACTGCCAAATTATCAGTCTATCATTTTAATGGTAGGTTTATTTTTTACAGTGAGAAAAAAAAACACATTTCAAAAAAGTTATGAATTAATTTGCATTTTAAAGAGTGAAAACAGTATTTGACCACTTTGCAAAACATGACTTAGTACTTGATGGCAAATCAAGAGGTCAGACGTTTCTTGTAGTTGGCCACCAGGTTTGTACACATCTCAGGAGGAATTTTGTCCCACTCCTCTTTGCAGATCCTCTCAAAGTCATTAAGGTATTGAAGCCGACATTTGGTAAATCAAACCTTCAGCTCCCTCCACATATATTTTTATGGCATTAAGGTCTGGAGACTGGCTAGGCCACTCCAGGACCTTAATGTGCTTCTTCTTGAGATACTCCTTGTTGCCTTGGCCATGTGTTTTGGGTCATTGTCATGCTGGAAAACCCATCCACAACCCATGTTCAACGTCCTAGCTGAGGGAAGGAGGTTCTCACCTAAGATTTGACAGTACATGGCCCCGTCCATTGTCCCTTTGATGCAGTGAAGTTGTCCTGTCCCCTTAGCAGAAAAACACCCCCAAAGCATAATGTTTCCACCTCCATGTTTGATGGTGGAGATGGTGGGGGTCATAAGCAGTATTCTTCCTCCTCCAAATACGGCAATTTGTGTTGATGCCAAAGAGTTCGATTTTGGTCTCATCTGACTACAACACTTTCACCCAGGTCTCCTCTGAATCATTAAGATGTTTATTAGCAGACTTCAGATGAGCCTGTACATGTGATTTCTTGAGCAGGGGGGGCATTGCAGGCGCTGCAGAATTTCCGTCCTTCACAGCCTGGTGTGTTAGCAATTGTTTTCTTGGCGAATATGGTCCCAGCTGCCTTGAGATCATTGACAAGATTCTTCTGTGTACTTCTGGGCGGATTCCTCACCATTCTCATGATCATTGAAACTCCATGAGATGAGATCTTGCATGGGGCCCCAGAACGAGGGAGACTGACAGGTATTTTGTGATTCTTCCATTTGCGAATAATCGCACCAACTGTTGTCACCCTCTCACCAAGCTGTTTGGCGATGGCCTTGTAGCCCATTCCAGCCTTGTACAGGTCTACAGCCTTGCCCCTGACATCCTTGGACAGCTCTTAGGTCTTGGCCATGGCGCAGAGATTAGAATCTGATTGATTGCTTCTGTTGACCGGCGTCTTTTATACAGGTAACAAGCGGAGATTAGGAGCACTCCCTTTAAGGCGCCTGGGAGCCAGAAATCTTGCTGATTGATAGGGGATCAAATATAAATTTTTTACGCATTAAAATGTAAATCAATTTTTTTTTTTATGTGTTTTTCTGAATATTTCTATTCGGTCCCTCACTGTTAAAATAAACCTACCATTAAAAATTATAGAATGATCATTTGTCAGTGGGCAAATGTACAGAATCAGCAGGGGATCAATACAATTTTTTCCCTCATTGTAGCTATACCTGCAAAAGGGGTCAGCCTGAAGTCATCTAAGCCCTTGTACACACGGTCGGAGAATCTGTCCTATCGGACCGTGTTGTCGGATAATCCGACTGTGTGTGGTATGCATCGGACTGATTCCGTCGGAATATCCGTCGGACCCAATTTTCCAACATGTTGGAAATATTTCCCGACCAACTGGTTCGATCGGACACACTCCGATCATGTGTAGAGAATTTTGATCGGACCAAGTGCCACGCATGCTCAGATCAAATTCCTACATCCAAGCTATTGGCTACTAGCCTGAATGTAGTCTCATCATAACGAAATTACGTCATCACGTTCTGAAAGATCGGATTTTTTCGACAACTTAGTCCGACCGTGTGTATGCAACAGTTTCGGACAAGATCCGACGGGCAAAATCCAACGGATTTGGTTGTGGAAATCTCTGACCCTGTGTACAGGGGCTAACAGGACTTAATTTTCTGAATAAAGATCAACTTTAAGCTTTGACAAAAAAAACCTGGAAGCAGATTGGTTTCTATGCAGAGCTGTACCAGATGTGGAATCTCTAGTTTTAGTAAATCAACCCAATTATCAGACACCTTTAGAAGTAGCAGCAGAGCACAGAGCAATGTTTCAACACACCACCTGCCAGAAAGTGGAGCATGCCTCTTCTTTTTTAGAGTACTTTCAGATTTGTTTCTCTGAGCAAGTGACGAGGTCGCTTTAATATTCTCTCTCAGAATCATAAGCTGAAATTTTAAATAACATTTTTGTTACAGTATAATGATGTAAGAGCCTTCTGAAAATGGATTTCAAAGAAAAGGGAACATACAAGAAAATGTATTTGTGACAGAGAAAGACCTGATCTAATAAAAAAAAAGAAAAAAAGAAGAGGAGTATGATGCAGGAAGACACCTGGTGACACAATGTGACAAAGAGGACAATGGCGAATGTGCTTTGTCTATTCCGCTGCAGTACGCCAAACATCAATTACTCTTGTATGCCTCCAAACAAGTACGACTGCTCTCCGTTCTCATTGACGCAGGAGTTATTTCAACCCCATTCAGTACCAGATTTATGGGAACGGTAAAGCAACTACCTGGACAAGCATCCCCCCCCCCCCCCCACCCGACTCTCACAAAAACAGCAGCAGCAACTACCCCAACACCCTCTTAATAATCTATTGCTTTTACACTAAGTCGCAAATTCCTGATGTGTACATGAAAATACATTAAAAAAAAACAAACATAAAACACATTTCACTAAACAAATGGAAAAAAGCAGTAGGAATTAATAAAAAGGTGCAAACAAAAAAAAAAAAAAAAAAAAAGTGCCACACGGAAACAGACCAGAATAAGTCTACAGCTGGGCCCTACGCTTTAAACAATATCTCTGTAGCCATATAAAGGTTCATGCCCACATACCCTGTAATACATATATATTTATATATAAATATTATTTTGCTTGTATTGCTAGAGACATTAGAAGTCTCATGGTTAAAATGCAGGTGTGGTTTTTTTTCTCACCAGCCTGCTCTGCAGTTGGTCCTTAAAATTCTCTCCTTTACCTCTTGTAAACAATAACCCTGGGGGGGTGAGAGGTCAAGGACAAATGTCTGTGCATGTCACCACTCTCCTCCTGCACCCAGGTTTGCGTAAAGTGTCTTGGTTCCTCTATCCAATGTATAAATGCACACGTGTGTGCACGGCTGGATTCTTATGAAGCGGTCGCTTGTTCCAGGTATGAACAGTAAGTGGGCTGTTCTATCCCTCCAGTTGCATGGCTGGCTCATATTCAGAGGTAAAGAGTTCCTTGTAGAGGGGAGGGAAGTGGTGTCTCACAATGTCTGGATATATTGCTTTAAACGCCATGAGTTTCTCCGTGTGACGACTACACAACGCACGTAGCGTGGAGACTTTGCATATTAACTGAAAAGAAACAAGGACTTGCATTATAAAGTAAAAATCACAAACAATACAGAGACACAAACATGGATAGTTCCAGTGACTGTTCAAGTAGCTACATATGACCCTATATAGCAGTGTTTCTCAACTCCAGTCCTCAAGGAAACCTAACAGGTCATGTTTTCAGGATTTCCTTCAGATGAAACAGCTGTGGTAATTACAAAGGCAGTGAAACTGATCAAATCACCTGTGCAAAATAATGGATAGCCCAAAAACATGATCTGTTGGGGCGCCTTCCGGACTGGAGAAACACTGCTATATAGAACTAGCCAATGCGGATATACTAATGGCCTGGTTATATGGAGAACCTGCCAAACTGATCAACTCTATTAAATGGAAATCTGTCACAATAGCCATATGGGAGCTGCTACTCTATATGGCTGTTTATAGACTTCAGACCCTCTCAGCTTCTAGTGTATGGTCATTGGTTGCTGTACATCCTTTTCCAAAACCATGGCCATTGTTATATAGAGTTGGCCCCTTCTTTGTGCCTATGACAGCCTCCACTCTTTGCATGGAACGTTGTGACTATTTAGCTAAAATAGCATTTGCGATGTCCGGGATTGACTCACAGTGGCCATTCCAATTCATCATAATGATGTTTAGTTGGCCTGAGGTCAGGTCTCTGTGCAAGCCACTCCACAACTACCTCATGACACTATGGGGTTGATTTACTAAAACTAGAGTGCGCAAAATCTGGTGCAGCTCTGCATAAAAACCAATCAGCTTCCAGTTTTTTTTTTTTTTTTTGGTCAAAGCTTAATTGAACAAGCTGAAGTTAGAAGCCGATTGGCTACCATGCACAATTTCACCAGATTTAGCACTCTCCAGTTTTAGTAAATCAACCTCTATGCCTTTATGGAGTTGGATTTGTGCATCCCAGCTCAGTAATTTGAGATTAGAATATATTTCTGACTTGTTTCTAATGATGCTTTAGAGACTGCATTATGTTCTCTTAGGTATTTTGTGAGTTAATAATCAAGAATAATTATGCATGTCAGGTGTCCCAACAATTTACTTGCAGCGGTGCTAGCTCATGTCAGCAACCAACTAGGTAAGCAAGGTTAAATATAGTAGTGCCATGATATATTAATGAAATACACCATATTCCTAGCTTGAAAAATTTTCTTTAAAAAGTTTGTCTAAGGTGCTGGTTTACCAAAAGTCTCTTCTAAGCTTTTAGCAGAGCCAAATCATGCTGCAATGGAGTGGGAATTGCTGGCTCTCCATTCCACAACCTTGGCCATCTGTAGCAATATTTCAGACACGCTTGGACTTAAATATGCACACAAAATCTACTCAGATACTTTAGGCAAATGAGTTCTGTGACATCTCTAAAGCCACATATATATCTATTAGCCCTTGTACACACGGTCGGACATTCCGACAACAAAATCCGTCGGATTTTGTCCGACAGGTTTAGTCTGAAACTGGTGTTGCATACACACGGTCGGACAAAGTTTTCGCAATATCCGATCGTTCGTAAAGTGATGACGCTATTTCGTTACGACGGGACTACGTTCAGGCTAGTAGCCAATAGCTTTGGTCTTGCAATTTGATCTGAGCATGCGTGGCACTTTGTCCGATCGGAATTCTCTACAATCGGACAAAGTCCGATCGGATCATGTTTTCGGCAAATTTTATAGCCCACCTCTAAAACTTTGTCGGTCAGATATTCGGGACGGAAACAGTCCGATGGAGCCCACACACGGTCGGATTATCCGACAACACGGTCCGATCTTACGTTTTCCGTCGGAATGTCCGACTGTGTGTACAAGGGCTTATGGATGCATGTAGTAAACATGCACGTGAACAAAAAGGTAAATATTGTCAAAATGCATGCTGCCACAAGCCTTTAAATTTCTTTGAAAATGTATCGTTCTTACACATGCTTTGATTGTCAAGATGGATTTATTTGTTTTTTTATACATATATTAATATGTATGCATCAATAAAACAAGTAAAAAAAAAAAATTAAATAAAAAAAAAAAAACAAACACAACCCATACATGTGAACTCTGAATACACTAAAGTTCATCTGCCTCATAAGAAATCACTACAAGAGCACAGTGTATCTCCTTTATATAGTATGGTAGACTTCTGGGGATTCCCGTGAAAACAGTTTAGGAACAACTAAGGTTCCAAAGTCAGACATTTGAAACAATTTTTTTTTCCCCATCTTCGCTATCCTGTACCGGTGACAACCATCCCCCGCTATGTAAAAAGGATTCCCCTGTTGCACACTGTCGCTCAACATGACTCGTGTGGTATTCCTATTTGGAAAACATGTTCAACTGTCCAAAAAAGGCAACAGTATCACCTCCTGAATGTCTGTTAGCATCTCCTCCTGTGCTGACCCCAAAAAAGCATTCTACCACAGGTTGCTTTTCAGAGACCAACACAGGGGTGCAAGCAAACCCCTACATACTTGCTCCACAAATGAGCTCTTGAGTGCCCATTGACGCCACAAAAAACATGCTCAAGATGCGTCTCTGCATGTGAGTTTTTAGCGCATTTTTGATGTGTCCTGGTGCACTTTTGATGCATTTCCAGATGCATTCTAGGGGCGTTTCTTTTTTTTCACTGTACTGGGGTCAGGTGCATTTTTAATGCATTATTGATGCTTTTTACTACATTCCAGTACAGTTTTGTGCAAGAAAAAAGCAGCATGTGGTACTTGTCTTTCTGGAACTGAAACACACTGGCATGCATTGTGCTGGTGTGAACTATGCCATCGGAACCCATATAATCTCCTTTCCATGTGTTTTTTTTTTTTTTCTGCATCAAAAGTACTGCATTGCATGTGGTGTGAACTGGCCCTGAAAGTGGAAATAACCCATCAAATTAACGGTTTCCCAAAACAGTTACATTTAAGGCATGACGTGAATTAATAACCGTTGCTTGTGAACTAAACTGAACTGTCAAGCCATCAAATAGCTGGTGTCATAACTAACCTAACAAGGCAGCTTCCTGGGCTGTAAAGGATAGGAAAGTTTAGTTCCACTTTACCTTTTGAGCTTATTCAATAAAAAATAATATTTCAGGGGACCAAAGTGCAGCGATTACAATACCCGCTCTCGTCCCAGTCTGATTTGAGTAATGTGAATTCTGGTCAGTTGTTAGGTTTACTGAATAAGCCTGCTGAAGGATGTGGCCTTACCTTGGTTAGAATTCCATCATCACGATGGTTCTTTTGAAGAACATGCTGCAGTGTGAGCTGGATTTTCTGCTGGAGTTTCTCAATCTTCAGTTTCTCCTGTAGCCATGATCGATCTTAAAAAAAGTGGCATCATAAAAAAATTATTATTTGGCATAGAGTATGGACTAAAATATACCACTGCTCAGCCCTCAGCCATGTGGCAGTGACAAGGACAAAAATATGTTAGTCAAGTAACAAACACATACTTCTCTTGTAAGTCACAGGGGTGCACATATTTCTGCTCTCCTATAACCCAGGCTATCGGCCACTCCAGGCTCTGGAAGAATCCCGACCATATTGTCTGGATCCACCCAGCTCCCTGGTTGACAGCTAGCTCCAGGCCTCGGTGCATGGATGAGCACAGAGGTGAGCATATATGTTTGCTAATGGCAGCTTGTAAATACAGAAATCAATTACCTCTTGATGCTCCTTATATTGCATAAGCCCAATAGAGGCTAGTAATCCACTATCTCAATGCAATGAACTGTGCCAATTATCATTTGCATCTAAAATGAACAGAAGATGATCCCAGTATTATTTCTGAACCACTATATTGTACATATATGCACAAGTTAAAAAGCAAATGGTTCTGTACAGCAACTTCACATCAGCAAGGAGCTGGGTAGACACAGATGCTGCATGGCTTACCAAGATGACCAATATTAACCACTTGCCGACAGGGCACATTCACCCCCTTCCTGCCCAGGCCAATTTTGAGCTTTCAGCGCTGTCGCACTTTGAAGTGACAACTGCGCGTTCATGCAACACTGTAACCATGTGATATTTTTATAATTTTCTTCACACAAAGAGCTTTGTTTACTAAAAGAAAAATATATTTTTTTTGAAAATTTTGAAATAAATAAAAGTTTATTAGTTTCGGTCAGTAAATTTTCTAAATCAGTAATTCTCCTTCACTGATGAGCACTGATAGGTGGCACTGGTGGGCACTGATTGGCAGCAATGATGGCATCACTGGTAGCCAGCCCTAACTGGCATCACTGATGGGTACCGATTGCTGGCACATTATTGTAATCAGGGCACTGGATGATCAGTGCCCCAATTACGTCTTTATGTCCCCTGGGGGAGATGCTGCTGATTGGCTCTCCTTGCCACACACTGTCACTGTGAGGTGATGAGAGCCGATTAACAGCATCTCCGTGTTTGCATATGACTGGTTGTGATTGGACACAGCCGATCACATGGTTAAAGAACCGCGGCTCTTTACAGAGATCAGGGTCACGCCATGCCCTAGCAACATGGCGAGGCCACGATCGCCGCGCTGCAAGCCTCCATGGGCGCACAAGAGCGACCGTTCTAGGACGACGTTATATGATTGAGAGCCACACGGCCCCTCCATTTGATGGTGGGCGGGTGGCAATCGGTTAAAGCATCATGGCACAGACACAGAGGGGGCTGATTTACTAAAACTGTAGAGAGCAAAATCTGGTGCAGCTGTGCGTGGTAGTCAGATTCTAACTTCGGCTCGTTCAATTAGGCTTTGACAAAAAAGCCTGGAAGCCGACTAGTTTCTATGCAAAGCTTAAAAAAAAAAAAAAAAAAGTATTCTATTCATGTATTTTTTAACTCATAAAAGTCCCTTCTATTGCTCTCAATCTCCTCCAAATCTCCAAAATCTATTTTTTGTCTGCTGTGATCCAATTTCCCATTACAGGGTGGCTATGTTCAATTTCCATGGTCCCAATGTACGTATGTAGGAACATAGCCACCCCCTCCCTTGAAGTGTACATGACCACAATGCACTGCCCATTTCAAAACAGAAGAGAGGGGAGGAAAAAAGAGAGGGCTGGGAGCTCACAAAAGAGGTTATCCTTTTTTTGCCAATTTAGCCCTATTCCGGTCTATTTTCTGTGCACTTTTATTAACATCCTCACCTCCTGACATGAGCACAAAGGCAGAAAACAGAGCGATCTCATCCTCCGTCAAATGCAGAGAACACAAGCTTTTACCAAACTCGAATACGAAGCTCATGAAATCTTCACAACCTAAAAAAGAGACGCGATAATAAACACAAAGCCACATGAACAAAAAGCAATATACCAAACAGGGTTACACTTTTAAATTAGGCTGTGAAAAGTTTTAGTATATGTAAACCCTTATAGTAGACTTCTCTTACTTGCTCACTTTTGATCTGTTAAAAATTGTTAATTAAAGCCATTATTATATCTTTTTTTTTTTTTTTTTTTTAAGTGCACAAAAGATCTGTTGATTCTCTTAGGAATCTTGTGAGTTGATAAAATCCTTTTTCTTTTTGGACTCCAACTACCTCTGTACCGGGCAATAACATTTCTTTGCTAAAAAATTACCCCCAAACATTCTATATATTTTTTTTTAGCAGAGGTCCTACTGAATAACATTTATTTAACAATGTTTTTATGTCGCACAGAATTTGCGCTGCGGTTTGTCAAATGCAATTTTTTTGGGGGGGAAAAAAATACACTTTAATGAATTTTATTGCACACAAACACAATAGAATGCCCAATTTTTTAATAAAAATGTAAAAGATGAGGTTCTGAGTAAATAGATACCTAACACGTCATGCTTTAAAAAATTGTGTATGCCGTAGAATGGCGCCAAACTACTGTACTTAAAATTCTCCATAGGTGACCATTTAAATATTTTTACAGGTTACCAGTTTAGAGTACAGAGGGCGTCTGGCACTAGAATTATTGCTCTCACTCCAATGTTTTGCGACGATACCTCACATGTGTGGCGTGATTACCATTTACATATGCGTGCTTAAAATGATTTATATGGTATTTCCCTAATCCTGGGATAGGTTGATTCCAATATATTGGACTCAAAGTAAATTGTTGCAGTTTTAAGATCTCTTTTCATCGCACAAAAACGAATTGCTTTACAAATCCATCAGTAGATGAGTGGAAATCCAAAGTGAATATATTTAGTTTAAGAAACATGTGTACCTCTCGCAATGCTCTACATGTTCTACATACGTTTGCTGCAATATGGTCTATTTGGATAGATGCGATGGGCCTGTCTGTTACTCTTTGTTGAGAATGTTGCTTTCACTATCTAACTCTGTTCATTCTATCTCCAACTTAATGGCAGTGTAGGTTCCTGTACACGTGTCTCCCCATAGCCCAAAACAGATGTGATGGCAATGTGAGGTTCTGTTTATTTTATTTGCCCCCCCCATTTTCCCCTCTTCCATGGGATAGGAGGTTTCCGATGAATATGTATACAAACATGTTTTTTTCTATTTGCTTGTATTTTGTATTTATCATATATGTTTGTTGATACTAGGTAGTCAAGTCAGATGTTGAGACTAAAGCCCTGAAGAAGCGGCCCTGACCGCGCAACGTGTAGGTGATTTCCACTGACTATTATATTTTATTTTGTCTTTATACATTCTGGGCTATATGATGCCCTTATGATGTGATACGTCTATTTTTAACAGTTTGTAATAAAGATATGACTTTATATAGTTTGCTTATCAACACCCTTATTTTTACCCTTACCTGTCTTAAAGAGTTTGTAACCCATAAAAGATAAATAAAACATGGATCCTGTTCCTTTAAAACATGTTATACAGCACAGCGCCTGTGCAGTGTAATTTGGCCCCATCACCTAAAATACAGTATCTCACAAAAGTGAGTACACCACACCACATTTTTGTAAATATTGTATTATCTGTTCATGTGACAACACTGAAGAAATTACACTTTGCTACAATGTAAAGTAGTGAGTGTACAGCATGTATAACAGTGTATGTGCTGTCCCCTTAAAATAACTCAATAGACAGCCATTAATGTCTAAACTGCTGGCAACAAAATTGAGTACTCCCCTTAGTGAAAATGTCCAAATTGGGCCCAACTAGCCATCCCCCCATGCGACTCGTTCGTGTTACTAGGTCTCAGGTGTGAATGGGGAGCAGGTGTGTTAAATTTGGGGTCATCGCTCTCACTCTCATACCGATCACTGGAAGTTCAACATGGCACCTCATGGCACTCTATGTCCACGGGCATACCCGCGATCATCTCACGGCGAGGAAGAACAGGGAGACGCTAATGTAAACAAGCATCTCCCCATCCTGCCTAGTGACACTGTCACTGATCAGCTCTCCCCATCATCGGGAGCGCTGATCAGTGACGTGTCACACACAGCCCCTCCCCCTTCACAGTTAGAATCACTCCTTAGGACACACTTAACCCCTACAGCACCACCTAATGTCAAAATTGTCGCTATTTTTGGGTTTATAGCACAAAAAATAAAAACCGCAGAGGTAATCAAATATCACCAAAAGAAAGCTCTATTTGTAGGGGGAAAAAAAGGACGTCAATTTTGTTTGGGAGCCACGTCGCACAGCTGCGCAATTGTCAGTTAAAGCAACGCAGTGCCGAATCGCAAAAAGTGCTCTGATCAGGAAGGGAGTAAATTCTTCCGGGGCTGAAGTGGTTAACAGGACAGGTTCCACTCAAAACAAGTCTCACCATGGTCGACCAAAGAAGTGGAGTGCAAAGCTCAGCGTCATATCCAGAGGTTGTTTTTGGGTGATAGACATGTGAGTGTTGTCAGCATTGCTGCAGAGGTTGGGGGGGGGGGGGGTCAGTGCTCAGACCATACGCAGCACACTGGATCAAATTGGTCTGCATGGCTGTCCTCCCAGAAGGAAGTCCCTTCTAAAGATGATGCACAAGAAAGTCCACAAACAGTTTGCTGAAGACAAGCAGACTAAGAACATGGACTACTGGAACCATGTTCTGTGGTCTGATGAGACCAAGACAAGCTTATTTGGTTCAGATGGTGTCAAGCGTGTGTGGCGGCAACCAGGTGAGGAGTACAAAGACAAGTGTGTTTTGCCTACAGTCAAGCATGGTGGTGGGAGTGTCATGGTCTGGGGCTGCATGAGTGCTGCCGGCACTGGGGAGATACAGTTCATTGAAGGAACTATGAATGCCAACATGTACTGTGACATACTGAAGCAGAGCATGATCCCCTCCCTTCGGAGATGAAGGGCAGCATTCCAACATGATAATGACCCCAAACACACCTCCAAGACGACCACTGCCTTGCTAAAGAAGCTCAGGGTAAAGGTGACGGACTGACCAAGCATGTCTCCAGACCTAAACCCTATTGAGCATCTGTGGGGCACCCTCAAATGGAAGGTGGAGGTCTCTAACATCCACCTGCTCCGTGAGGTTGTCATGGAGGAGTGGAAGAGGACTCCAGTGGCAACCTGTGAAGCTCTGGTGAACTCCAAGCCCAAGAGGGTTAAGGCAGTGCTGTAAAATAATGGTGGTAACACAAAATATTGACACTTTGGACCCAATTTGGATATTTTCACATAGGGGTGTACTAACTTTTGTTGCCAGCGGTTTAGAGATGGATTAATGGCTGTGTGTTGCATTATTTTGAGGGGACAGCACATTTTACGCTGTTATACAAGCTGTACACTCACTACTTTACATTGTAGCAAAGTGCAATTTCTTCAGTGTTGTCACATGAAGATATATAATAAAACATTTACAAAAACGTGAGGGGTGTACTCACTTTTGTGAGATAATGTAGCTGGCTGATCCTGCCCCCTCTAAACTGACCACCGTTTATCATGGCTGCTGATCTTTGACACCGTGGTCAGTTTCCTTCCCTTTGTCATCTGCAGCTCTCCTCTGTCATTCGCCAGAAAAATATACTGCCTAATACCGTATTTCAGAGCGCCGCTTGACACTCACGTGACTGCGGCCGGTCTCCTCTCCTTCCGACTGACGTCAGCAGCTGTCAGAGCAACGCTCTGAAATAAGGTATTAGGCAGCATATTTTTTTATAAATCACATACACCGGGGAACATCATGTTAGGGAACACAGGGAGCTATAGTAAGAAAAAAAAAAAAAAAGTGGCTTTACAACCAAATATTTCCAAAAAGTCCAGCACTTGGGGATGAACTACACTGAGATAACCTCACAGCATGCAGGCTCAGGATAACCAGTAATAGTGACTGCTACAATATCAGTATAAACATAAAATTTATTAAAATAAAATGAGTTTATATGACCCTAAGTTTTATCAATACCAAAAATATTTTAAAATGTGTGACCGCAGTCCTTTTTTTTTACTTGTTATATTGTGAAATTGTTGCATGCTCCATACTACCTTGGACACCTAACACAAAGCAGAAAGGCCCACTGGCAAACATGACATGGGACATATATCATTGCGTATTATGAAATACTTGCCAAGTGACTTGAAGACTTCTATGCCTGCATATTTGCCATCAAAATATACTGTGTTGTTTTGTGAATCAAAGGCACGACACATTCTGATGAAAACGACTTCTAAGGAACCTGCAGGAGTAGAAAGATATAAAATAATGGAGCACATTGCAATGCAAGTTGGGTTAATGTGACACATTGTTAATAATTATATTATATTATATTTTATATATATATATTATATATCTTTTTACCTATTTTGTTACATTACAGGCTTTAGTTATTTTTTTTTAATCTGAATTATATGTGATGGATCAGAACACAATAGTCTAAGTTGGTGAAGTAAAATTAGAAAAAAATTGTATACATAAATATAAAATCTAAATATAAAAAGATTTGAGGTTAGGATGGAGGTTCGCCTTTCAGCAGGACAATGACCCCAAACACACTGCTAAAGCAACACTTTAGTGGTTTACGGGGAAACATGAAAATGTGTTGGAATGGCCTGGTCAAAGCCCAGACCCCAATCCAATAGAAAATCTGTGGTCAGACTTAAAGATAGATTTTCACAAGCGCAAACCATCCAACTTGAAGGAGCTGGAGCAGTTTTGCAACGAGGAATGGGCAAAAAACTCAGTGGTAAGATGTGGCAAGCTGACAAGAGATGTATTCAAAGCGACTTGGAGTTGTGACAGCCGCAAAAGGTGGCTCTACAAAGGGGGGTGAATAATTATACACATTGAACTTTTCTGTTATTTTGTAATATTTGTTGTTTGCTTCACAATAAAAAAAAAAAAAAAGAAAAAAGAAGAATCATCTTTAAAGTTGTGGGCATGTTCTGTAAATTAAATGATGCAAATCCTCAAACAATCCATGTTAATTCCAGGTTGTGAGGCAACAAAACATGAAAAATGCCAAGGGGGTGAATACTTTTGCAAGGCACTGTATATACATTGCTGGTCTCATAATGATTAACCAATGCAAGTCCAGGGCAATTTTTGTTTTATTTTACAGACTCATCAAGAATGACCTAATTTATCCAATCAATTTGAATCCAGTCAGGCAGGCCCTTGCACTACATAGTTTTTGGTAAATCTGAAGGAGGATGTATGATGAGCTTTACACTTCAGGCCTTATTTAATAAACAGTGTAATCATTTAAACACCAAGTGCAGTAACCCATAGCAACCAATCAGAAATAATTTGACTGTATGCTATAAATTCAGACCATTAAACTATTTTATAAATTAAAGCTGAACTAAAAGACAAATACAAAAAACAAAAACACAAATTAATCTCTGCAAAAAAATCTTACCCAAGCTCAACTGCTATGTTAACAGTGTGAAGACAGGAGAGACTGGTGCTCTGGCCAGCTCGTTCACTCTCCACAGCATACATTCATAACAATGGTAGCTGGCAACTCAGAAACTTCTTAGTATAAAATTTTTATTGGTTACACAAATGTGGATACATAATCCAAAGTGCTAATGTGTTTCTGCTCACAAAGCCTTCCTTATAGCATGCTGGAGAAGGCTTTGTAAGCCGAAACATGTTAGCACTTTGGATTTTGTATCCGCATTTGTGTAACCAATAAAGAATTTATACTAAAGTTTCAGAGTTGCCAGCTACCATTCTTATGGACAAATTAATCTCTGTATTAAAGTTGTTGTAAGAAGAAGTCAGAAGGTTTTTTATTTTAATGCATTCTATGCATTAAGATAAAAAGCCTTCTGTCTGCAGCAACCCCCCTCAGCCCCCCAATACTTGTCTGAGCCCACTTCGATCCAGCGATGTTGCAGGAGAGTCTCAGCTGCCCAGGACTCTCCCTCTTCACTGGGTGAGAAATAAACAACGCAGCACCATTGGCTCCAGCTGCTGTCAAAGTAAGTGAGCCAATGAGGAGAGAGGGCAGAACTGAACTGCAGCTCCACGTGTGAATGGAGACACAGTGCCTTGGCTCTAGTGACCCCATAGCAAGCGGTGACCCCATAGCAAGCTAGGCAGGAGGGAGGGGCCAGGAGTGCTGGCGAGGGACCCGAGAAGTGGAGGATCTGGGCTGCTCTGTGCAAAACCACTGCTCAGAGCAAGCAAAGTATGACATATTTGTTATTTTTTAAATGAAAAAAACTGAGCCTTTAGTATCACTTTACTAAATGTATTTTTAAATGTAACTTGTGTAACTTTCTGGATTTGACTTAGTATCAGCCTCTTACAATCCATTGTATAGCAGAGCTTAGACTGGGAAATAGCAGATGCAGCCAATAAGTTGTGCTGCAGTGCTCATGTGCAAGCAAGGGATAGGCTGAAAGGAGTAGAGAGCAAAGTAAAGGCGAAATGATCTCAACAGTCTGCCGCTTCTCCTTTCACTGTTCAGTTACAGTGAGGGGAGAGGACCTGTAAGGGTTATTTAAATGCAGCAGACAAAAATCAGGTCTTTTCTCTGGCTGTTCAATGTTGCAGGGCTGTGTGATTCCCAGGACTGGTTAAATAAACATACAACACTTTTGGTAGCAAAAAGCATGCCCCCCCCCCCCCCCCCATATACATTTTATCTGTGGATTTAACCATTTTCCTGGTTAATAAACCATTAGACCCCTTTCACACTGGGGCGCTTTGCCAGCTCTACAGCACTAAAAACAGTGCCTGCAAAGTGCCCTGAAACAGCCGCTGCTTTGTCTCCAATGTGAAAGCACGTGGTGCACTGGCAGGACGTTAAAAAAGTCCTGCTAGCAGCATCTTTGGAGCAGTGTATACACCGCTCCTGCCCATTGAAATCAATGGGGCACCGTGGCTATACCGCCGCTTTGCGGTGGTTTTTAACCGTTTCTCGGTCGCTAGCGGGGGGGGGGGTAAAAATCCAAAGGTAAATTGCTGCTAAAAATAGTGGCGCTTTACCCCTGACGCACCTCCCGCCCCAGTGTGAAAGGGGCCTTAATAAAAAAGTATGCATTTCAAATGTAAACATTCTGTACATTTCAGCAGTTGACTTCATTGTTTAAATGTCATCTTTGTATTTACCTGCTTTCAGCAACACGATCTGATCATTCTGACACAGCTCCATGAACCCATCAATGCGTTTGGCAAATTCCACCACATACTGAATGGCCTCTGTTATTTTGACTGCACAAAGCTGCCACATCACTTCTCGTTGCTGAAAAGGAAAAAGGAATTGTTAATTCAGAAATCTTCTACACAGAGAGGCAAGAGTCAAGATTACAACCCAGAATGTAATACCTCATTTACTATAAAAGGGGCATCAGCATTACAATTAAAGCCCAACTCTGACATGTCCCTCGGCTCTCGGGTCCCAGCGCTGCCATCCTCACTAAGGGAAACAGGCAGTGGAGCCTTTCGGCTTCACTGCCCGTTTCCTACTGCGCATGCGCGAGTTGCACTGCGCTTTGTGAATGGGACGTACTGTGTTAGGGAACACACAGTTCCCAGAACACAGCGTGCCCCATTACCCAGAAGACAGCGCGGAGGAGGGGAGAAGACCGAAGATCACAGAGGAGCAGGAAGAAGGCAGATTAGGAAGACTGCCTAGCAACAGGGATTTCTGGCAAGGTAAAACATTTTTTTTTTCAAATGTTTTTTTTTTTTTTTTATAAGAATATTAATGCTCTTTTTTTTTTTTTTTTTTTTTTTTTTAGGGTGGCCCTCCACTTTAACTGTGTGCATAGTCTAGGGGTATTGGGGCTAAAAGAGCAATACTGACTTTACTCCTTACTCCTGTTGACTGGCCCTATTTGAGCAACTGCAAGGCCTCCTCTCCAAAACAATCCCAGCCACAGTCTTACCTGCATCCATGAAAAATGCAGGATTAATAGCCTTGCACTGTACACAATTGCACCAAGGGCCTGCCACAGTCCAGGGCAGAGAAAAGAAGAGGAGGGCACTGGAGCCTGGCAGAAGGAGGAAGAATGTAAGTAATACGGCCTCCTCTACCCCTTAGACGTAACAAGCATCTAATGCCTGCAGTGAGGGGGGGGGGGGGGCAACTGAAAGGGGTTCCATTTCTCTCCATTCCAGAGTTGGGCTTAAACTATGGTCTGACAACTGTATACACTCCTGCAAGTCTGGAACTAAAGTAACCCGAATTCTTTACATACATGAACTATATAGCAATATATTGTATTAAACAGTTCTAATGACCCAATTGTAGAGGTCGACCGATATATCGGCCGATATTTGGCGTTTTTTAATTAATCGGCATCGGCCGATTGTGCTGATCAAAAAGGCTGATTATATCTTCAGCTGGACTTGCCTATGACTTCTGTAATAGAAGTCAATGCAAGTTGCCTGAAATCTTCCATGGAACACTTGTCTCCTCTCTGAGCAGTCTGCCAAGAAAAGAGCAAAGAGATACAAAGTTTACACTCATCAATGAGCTGAACTCCTGTGTAGAAGTTCTCAGTTTAACCATTTAAAGACTAAATCTTTTCTGACACTTGTTGCTTACAAGTAAAAATCCTGTATTATCTGCTAGAAAACTTAGAACCTCCAAAAATTATATATATATTTTTTAGCAGAGACCCTAGGGAATAAAATAGCGGTTGTTGCAATATTTTACGTGACACGGTACTTGCGCAGAGGTCTTTTAAATGCAATTTTTTGGGAAAAAATACACTAATGATTTAAAAAAATAAATAAAGCAGTAAAGTTAGCCCATTTTTTTTCCTCCAAAAGTTTTGATTACCTGTTTTTGTGTATTTAATATATATATATAATATCTTATTATTTTATCTAAATTATACATACAAGTGAACTGATTGGAGGTTTGTTTTGTTTAATAAATGTTTAAAATGTAAGAAATTTTCTGCATCACTTATTACTTAAGGCTGCTTTCACACTTGAGCGGCAGGCGTTGACGGTAAAACGCTGCTAGTTTTAGCGGTGCTATACGGTCATTTTAGCGGCACTATTCGGCTGCTAGCAGGGCACTTATAACCCAGCTAGTGGCCGAGGAAGGGGTTAAATGCACCCATGAAACGCCACTGCCAAATCGCATTGCAGGCGCTTCGACAGCGGTGCCCATTCATTTCAATGGGCAGGAGTGGTGGGGGAGCGGTATACACCGCTCCAAAGATGCTGCTTTCAGGACTTTTTTTTTAATGTCCTGCCAGCACATCGCCTCAGTGTGAAACCACTCGGGCTTTCACACAGACTGCAGGGGAGCCGTTTTGCAGGCGCTATATTTAGCCCAAAAGCGCCTGAAAACGCCCCAGTGTGAAAGGTGTCTGTTCGATTTTATGAGATGAAGGGAAAAAAATAAATAAAATCGGCCTAACATAGCGGGCCCAATAAAAATAAAAAAATCTGCATCATATATCGGCCATCAGTCGCCATGATTTCTAAATATCGGCATCGACCAGAGAAAAAACCATATAGGTCGACCGCTACCTAATTTTATCAAATACAAATAATCATTTATACATGAAAAAGAAATCCCAAAGCACTATGGTTTAGCACAATAGACAAAGTTGAGCATCATGGGAAAATTAAGTTCCAAAACATCTGGGGTGCCAAGGTTCGCCATCACTGCTCTAGCTGATTTTGTAGGGTATAAGTCACTGCAGTGTGAGGAGTACGAGTCACTGGGATGAATTACTGGAGTTCCCTAAACAATGGGGGATTTTTCAGCACTGCTGAAAACTAACCATGCTAGTGCATACACGGCCCATACCCAATTGTGTCGCCCCTGTACACCTGAATAGGAGGAGCAGCTGCATATAGAGGAAGTAAGCTCTCCATTTTCCAGCGACTGCAGGAGGAAGATGGAGATTGGTCTCTCTATATACAGCAGCACCCACCACTCCTCCTATTCAGGTGTACAGGGGCAACACACTTGGGTATGGGCCATGTATGCCTCATCTCATCTTCTTTCTGCTGGCCCCCACCCCCCGCCCCGCTTTCTCCAGGCCCAATCCCTTCTCATCCTCCTGAGCTCTGCCAGGGCCCTACCTCCGCTCTCCTGCTGGTGGCTTCGGTTGATCTATTGGGATGGAAAGCGAGGAAGGGGCCAGTAAAATTTTAATTTACAGGACCCTTTTCTGAATGGAGAGTCAGCGATCCATACTGATTGCTGACTCTGTCCATTCATAACTGAAACATATTAAAACTTTGTTTACTGAGCTTCAGTTTGTGAATGAATGGGAAGCTCTGTACAGAGCTATTCATGTTCACTCAGTGCAGCTGAGGCTGCAGAGTAGGAGATTGAGAGCTGTCCTCAATCTCCTTTCTCTGTCTCAAAGGTGAAACATCAGAGGTCTGTTTAGACCCCTGATATAGCAACCAGAGACCCCCAATGGGGCTCCTAAAAAGAATAGCAAAAAATAAAGAAAAATTGTAAAAAAATTATAAATAAATAATAAATAGGAAAAAAATGTAAAAAAAAAAATAATAAAAACGAACGAACAGAACAAAAATTAACAAACTATGGCGCCAGACACGGTCACACAGGTCACACCTGCAACTGGGCCCTGGGGTTTCGCCTTTGGACTCAGAGGTAACGGCCCTGGCTAGGGGTAAGGAGGGCCTTTCATGGTTTCTTGGAGCCTGAAGGTCCTAGTTACGCCACTGCTGTGAGTGTAGGGCGTCATGGACCCCGTGGTGCCCTGCGCTAATGTACAATATTGCAGAGAGGGATGCTGCTGCCATCATTGCTCTCTGCATCACTGGTGTCCACCCAAGGTAGATCCAAAAGAGGGAAAAGCAAACAGGGATTGATTTTCTAAAACTGGAGAGTGTAAAATCTGGTGCAGTGCTGCATAGAAACCAATCAGTTTCCAGGTTTTGTCAAAGCTTAAAAGAACCACCTGAAGTTACTGAAGATTGGCTACTATGCACAGCAGCACCCAATTTTGCACTCTCTGGTTCTAGTAAATCAACCCCAGAGTGTCTAAAACTTAGTCTGAACAAGGACTTACGTGAGCCTCAAACATTTTAAGCTCCTATAACTAGGTATAAATTATGAATCTGCAAACTGACTCTGCGATCCCAGAATTGGGAATGTAGAGAATTCAACCACTCGCTTTTTTCCTTTCAATAACAACTTACACCATTCAGGGAACTCTGCAGAGATAGTGGCGAATTAAGAAAGATCCTCCATATGTCTTAACAAATACTAATGGGAATACACTCCTGGCAGGTTATAATATTTCTGTCCAAGTGGGAGAGTGACATATATATATTAAATATTATGTTCCCAGATTCTCAGAGAGAGCACATTTTATTTTTTTGCACACAAGGCCTCAATTAGTAATAAAGTACCATGAAATTACTTCTAAAATCCTGAAACAGTGGTACAAGGCCATGACCACCCTTAACCTTTTCCCTTGACAAAGTGACCTGTGCTGCACAAAGGTATGCTTTTACACATATTTCTAGAATGCCACCTGGCCATTCTGGCGACCGGTCCTTCAAATAACACTGGGGGTATATAAAAGAAGGGCTTTAGAGTGCATGAGATATGACCGCATCTACAGAAGGGGGACCTTGTTCTGCATGTCTACAGACCCACAGACTTGGGTAGGGGTAAATCACAATAAACATGTAGCACTGCAGGAAGCAGGACCTGTGCATGTATGGCTCAAATATGGCTGCCCAACATACAGTACACATATAAGGACAATTATACATAGGCAACACACATTATTATTGTTATACAGGATTTAAATAGCGTTAACAGTTTGCACAGCGCTTTACAAAATGAGGGCAGACAGTACAGTTACAATACAAATCAATACAGGAGGGATCAGAGGGCCCTGCTCGTTAGAGCTTGCAATCTAGAAGGGAGGGTCAAGTGGAAACAAAAAGTTAATAACTGTGGGGGATAAACTGATGGAGACAATAAAACAGTTGTTAGGTGTGGGTAGGGTAGGCTTCTCTGAAGAGAAGGGTTTTCAGGGATTGTCTAAAAGCCAATAAAGTAGGAGATAAGGGGGATAGATTGAGGTAGGGCATTCCATAGGATTGGAGAGGCTTTGGAAAAGTCCTGGAGGTGAGCATGGGAGGAGATGACGAGGGAGGTAGAGAGCGAGAGGTCTTGAGAGGAACGAAGAGAACGAGTAGGTTGGCATTTAGAGACTTGGCTAGTGATGTAGCTGGGGGCGAAATTGTGGATGGCTTTGTACATAGTATAAAGATTATTTACATTAGGCTGATCGTTTTATGTGCAAGTTTAATACAAAATGGAAAATACTGCTTATACGGTCATAAAAAGACAATGCTCAAAAAACAAAACAAAACAAAAACATAAGTTCAATATGGGAATAAAAAACCTTTGCTCTGGCAGAATGATATTTGCAGGGTGACGCAAGCCCTCCCGTTTCTACAAAGGACATTCTGAACTGGCACACTGCTTGGAAGCCAATACCTCAATCTGACACTGCCTGTGTACTCAAGGGGAGTTATTCTGGGTTATAATGAATGCTTTCATTCACTGCTTTCTTTATCTCCCTTCCTCTGCCCTATTCCCCAGCTTCTCTATGTACTGGATTTTCTTTACGCGATTCCTGTGTGAAAAATGGTAACGAAAATTCAGTATTATTCATGTGCAGTAATTCAGTATACAGCAATGTATAAATAGCCAATGCATAGGTTATAATGTATTAAGGAGGGCTGAAACAACTAATCGATTAATCGACAACTAATTACTATTTTCATAATCGATTAATCTACCAGTAACATAATGGGGTTAAAAAAAAAACAAAAAAACAAAAAAACTATAAAATTAGCCCTTATAGTACAAAAAAGAGCAAATAATCGTAACTGTAAATATTGCCTTCACAGTTCTACAGTAAGAAAAAAAAAAATGAACCCCTTACAGTAGTGATTATCTGCTTTTTTTGTACTATAAATGGCTAATTTTTGTTTTTTTTTAACTCCCATTATGTTACTAAACCTCTTAGACCTGGTTCACATCTATGTGTTTTTTGCAGACATGCACTAAAGTTAATTTACATGGTTTCCTATGGGACATGTTCACATCTATGCTCTTTTTCAACCGCTGCGTATTTGGAAAGGGTCAGGGACATTTTTATTTTATTTTTATTTTTTTAAAGCAAAACTGCTTTTTTGATTCAATATACTTCAATGAAGAATCTGCAGAAAAGCATGTAAAGCGTTTTTGCAGCAATTTGCATTTTTTTAATTGCCCAACAAATTGGCAAAAAAAATGCATAAGGCAGGCGCAAAAATCAAAATGCACAGCAAAAGCACTGCACAAACAGAGCAAAAGCAATCTGCATAGGTGTGTACTGAGCCTTATTGCTGGCAACATGGATTACGTTTCAGAGGAGAATATTCCAACGAAAAATCTTTGTACATTCGCTGAATGAAAGAATGTTTGAAATTTTCACTTGTTTTTAACATTCTGTTTTTTAAATGAATGTAATTTGTGAATGAAAACCCCATACACTGGCTGAAAATTCCTTTAACCAAATTTTCCCATCACTGTGGTTGAAAACAAACGTCGATTTGACCCCATTAACAATTAGAAAATTGAACGAATGTTCTTAAAATGCCATTTTTTTGACAGAAGACATCTTTATAAAATAAATAAAATAGAAAAGTTTTATTTGATTCTGATATTTACCAGATTCACCCTTTAACCACTTGCTGTCTGCGCTTTAGCCGAATGACGGCTACAGCGCGGACCTGAATTTCCGGGAGGCCATCATATGACGGCCTCCCCTTTGCATGCTGCCCACACGTCCCCTGCAGGGCGTGTGCTGTGATCACTGAGTCACGAGACTCGGGTGATCACAGATCCGAGTAAGGGGCTGATCGCGGCCCCTTACCACGTGATCAGCTGTCAGCAAATGAAAGCTGATCACGTGTGTAAACAAAAGCTCGGTAATCGTTTTTTTTTCTCCTCGCTCTGACAGCGCGAGGAGAAAGACAAAAGCCGATCACCGGCTTATGTGTAAGGGGCATCGGTCCCAAAGAGGAAGGAGGCACATCTGTGCCAATCAGTATCCCCTGCCAGTGTCACCTGCCAGTGCCACCTATCAATGCCCATGAGTGCCACCCATCAATGCCCACCAGTGGTGCCAGTGTAACCTACCAGTGCCAATCAGTGCCCATCACTGCCACCCATCAGTGCCACCTATTCGTGCCACTTATCAGTGCCACCTATCAATGCCCTTCAGTGCCATCCATCAGTGCCGCCTCTCAGTAACCACCAGTGCAGTCTATCAATGCCCATCACTGCAGCCTTATCAACGTACATCAACGAAGGAGAACATTTTTTTACCCGTTCGCAAAATTTTATATATAAAAAAAAAAAATATATATATATATATATATATATATATTTTTTTTTTTATTTGGTCTTTTTACATTTTTTTTAACAAAAAATAAAAACCGCAGAGGTGATCAAATACCACCAAAGGAAGGCTCTATTTGTGGTATTTGTTCATTTGGGTACAGTGGTGTATGCCCGCGCAATGGTTATTCAAAGTGCGACAGCGCTGAAAGCTGAAAATTGGTCTGGACAGGAGGGGAGTTTAATTGCCCAGTAAGCAAGTGGTTAATAGTATATACAGTATATATCCTCTAATAGTATATACAGTATATCTCTGTCTGGTATTCTCAGAGTGGATTAGATATTTTGCTCCCTTGCCATATAGTTGGTTATTTATTATTTACTACTGCATAGAGATATTTAAGAATAAAATTGCTTTTTTTAAAACTTTACATATTAACTAAATTATACACCACATTTTTTTTAGGGTTATTAACTGATTAATCGAAAAAAAAAAATTTGGCCAGCTAATCGATTATAAAATAATAGTTAGTTGCAGCCCTAGTATTAACAAATGCATTACAGATTATCAAAATTCTGCATTTTTCTTTCTCATTACAAAACAAGCTTATCTGCATAGGAATGCAAAACAATACTTGCCCACTGATATTTAGCTACAATCAGAAGAATAAAATCACACATCACTGAAAACAGGAAACATATTTTTGGATTATTTTTTAATTATACCAGAACTCTAAAATGTAGCAGTTATCAGAACATATTTTACCTTGCTCTGATAGTTTTCAATCTCTTCCTGGAGAAAGGTTTGCCATGTTATCTGCTGGAGCTCTTCACGTAAATACTGGCAGGTTTCCATATGGGATTTGGAGATGTTCTGAGCAAGATGTTCTGTGGATGAGAAATAATAGCAATCAAAATGTCAAACTGCAACCACTGCTTTTTGCAAATGAATGGGTTAAAAAGGTCAGTCAATGAAACATGCACCAATCCAGAATCTAGGTTGTTTTAGAAAGTTACAAAGATAAAAGTGAACCTGTACATCATGTAAATTTTAAAAAGTAAACTCCTGCCTAAAGGCCAAGTAACATTACAGAATCTATTTACGACTTAAAAGTAGTTGTACAGGCATTTTTTTTTTCGTTTTTTGTTTTTTTAACCTTTCTTAATGCACTCTCTGCTTTAGAGTAAAAAAACCTTCTATGATCCGCCCCCCAACACTTGCCTGAGCCCAATCCCAATCCAGCGCTGTGCCTGCTGCTGTCTGTCAAATCCAGTGCGGAGGGAACTGCACTGTGTGTGTCAACAGATGTACACATCCTGGCTTAGAGTCAAGCCCACATGAATGCCCCCGTAGCAAGCAGTTTGCTATGAGGGCAGTCAGAAGAGGGGAGGAACCAGAAGCACCAATGGAGGACTCCAGAAAAGAAGGATAAGGGCTTCCCTGTGCAAGACAATTGCACAAAGCAGGTAAGTTTGACATGTGTATTATTTTTAAAATATTGTAACTTTATAAATCACTTTAGACGCACATTATCCAATGGTGTTGCATAACCCATTGAGATATTTCCCTCTAGAATTCCTCTACTGCTAGCAATCAAGATTGTAGAGAGTTTCAGCCAATGGGGAAGCAACTTCCATTAGGTAAAGTGGTAGCTGTAATTCAATAATTCTGCCCCTGGGGAGGTGCAGAATGATCGTGATATGGCTGCAAGAGCAGGCACCACAGGATGCCCACCCCTATCCAGAAATGCCGCTACTCTGATTTGGCTTCAGATGGTTACTGGGGCTTCACTTTTCCTGACTTCATTATTAAAGCAGAACTGAACCCTCAAAAAGTACTCAACTCCACATTCCAATGATGCAGTAGTTAAATCCCTTGAAGATCGCTGTCATCTTCTCCCTGACTACTTCTGGTTGCCAGGTCTTTGGCCTTGAATGGCAGGTGGGGGCTGACGTCATCGCATGCAAGTACACAGGTGAAGATGCTTGCGAGAGACCTTGTTAATGTCAGATTGTTGGAGCAGAGGTATTTGTGGCTTTAGTTCCAATTTAACATTGTACGTGGGGGATAGAGGTTGGTGGGGCTTGACCATGAAGTGAGGAAAATCAGGCATCGGTAAGTAAAGCACAAATGAACCAAAGAGGAGCACAGAAGGAGTTTCTAGATAACAGCAGCAAACATCTTGTTCTGTCTGTGAATCTATGTGGGCATGTAAAAAAATATTTACAACACAATAATGGATTTCATTGCAAGTGTAAGCAAAATGTCAGATTGTTACGTCTGGAAACCTGAGGTTCAAACTCATTTATAAGGAATAAAAAAAGGCTTGCAAACTAATTAAAAATACGGATCTAAACTGAAGAGTTCCCCGTAACTTACCCATACCGTTACAACTTCACAGAGAGCCATGCCATTGGTTTGTTGTTCTTCTGGTCACAACTGCATAGATCACTTTTATTCATTTATTTATTAATTTGGAGCCAGCCTTGGTATATTATATGTCAGTGTCAAATGTGACTGATATATTACAAATCAGTCTATCTATAGAAAGGACAAGTCACTTAAACCCTAGCTGCTCATTCGTGACTTGGCTTTTCTCTTTTCTATGTATAAGCAGAATTTATTTTCACATTATTCTTTATAAATGTTCAGTAATATATGTATGAACGTGAGCTGCCAAATGTCCAGAGTCTTGAGAATCCTAATCAAACCAATTACAAAAACAGACAGTGTTCCAAAAATGAAATCTTTTTTTTCCCCTTCACCACATTGTCGTCCTAAATATAATTTCCATTTTTGACAGCACCCAAGGCACAAGGCCAATAACAGGACTATAGAATAGAGTTTAAAACATGATGACATTTCGCACATAGGCATCAATCCAACAGTTATTTCCAGTGCAACTTACCAAGTTCGGCCATAGATATAGTTGGGGAGGCCTCTCCGTTAGTAAATGAGCAGTATGGGAAGAAGGATGAGGCAGGTGTATAGTCTGGTTCAGGTTTGATGCCATTAACATCCAAGCCGGACTGATCTGGGGATGGCTGGATATCTAGGTAGAAGCTGCTCACTGCTGACTCAGTCTTGCCTTCATCAGGCGTGTGCCCTTCCATGTATCCTCCCAGGTCATCTCTCAGTTCTGTGAGCCCATTGGGGGTCAGACCATATCCCACAGGAGTTAGTGGCTCTGCCTCCCCTGGTTGCTGCTGGTGATCCCGCTGCTGCTGCATGCGATGTTTCTGCACTTCCGCATATAAGCTGTCTCTCTGCTTTTTAGACATGCGACCAAACTTTACAGCTAGGGGAAGGTAAAAATCAATAAAGATGAGAGGGAAAAAAAATAAAAAAATAAAGTTGAGTCTCATTATTTGACTAACATACAAAGCTTTCAGCATTCCTTTTAGAACATTCCTTTTTTACAAAATGCTCACTTTTGTGCTGATCAACATCTAGTGCCGGCATACGTACTACATGGTATGGTACAAGTATGCAACATCACCATGGCAATCAAGTTCTAAAATATTTACAGTATAGTGCTTTGTATTTATTTTTATTCATTAATATACGTATGTCTAAAATATAAAATACTGTAATATGTTTCTTTTTTATAGTTATATAAATATCAGCTATTGCACATGAATATTTCATATATACTATTTCCTGCCAGTTTTAGGCATGCTATGTTTGTTTACCTGGTTAATCTCAACTGCTTTGCTTAAAAAGGTGATTTGCCTGCAATTCAGGTTTAAGTTAAACTCCAAATACACAAATGAAAAACATAATATGGGAGCTGTATTACATGCTAAAGGATTTGTATTTCTACCCTTTAATTCCTGAGATTTATACAGTTTTTACAGCCAACGAGGCCAGGACAATGACACCACATTTCTGGTATAATAAAAATAATAATAATAATAAAAAAAATTATATATATATATATATATATATATATATATATATATATATATATATATCTCAAAATAATAGATGGAGAGGGAGAATGAATGATCAGATTGGGGTGCAGCTATTTGGAGGCTACCTAGGTTCCCAGGTCAATGTAGCCCCCAAAGCCACCTAGAAATCTGCCCTCCCTACTCTGTATTCTCTTCTTTTTTTCTTTTTTCACATTGATATAGGTTCTCTGTGTCAGTGCCTAGCTTTCTATGCCTCTACAGACTACAACGGCATTCAGAAAAATGTTTGGATTTTAAAACGTTTGAGGACCTTCTGGGACCAGGATTTAAACCTGGGCAGATTTCGCTCATCTCTAGTTAGAATAATGCGCTGCTCCCTACTAACTATAGCAAAGACAAAATGTTACAGAGGCTAGTAAAAAGCCAATGTAATGGATCTGGAAAATTATCATATCGCTTACTAATTTGTATGTATTCATTTGGGATTGAACTCTGGTCAGTACGTCTCCCGAATAGAACCTCGATGAATTGGCCTCAGGAACCCATTCTTCACAGTAATAGCTTTCTTTAATTACAGACACTGCCTGAACTGTGATGTACTGCTACAGCCTATAACAACCAGTAGAATTGTAGCTGTTAATTGACTGATTTTTGCCAAAACAAGGGAAGAGGATTTCTAAAAAGCAGCTACAAGTTGTTGCACATAATTCATCTCCCCACCATGCTATTAAAACCTTTCACTCTGATGGCAATAAACACAATTTCCAGGAGCACTAGAAATGCTGTGTCTGCTTGGAAGCTCTCAATCAGTAATGGGCATATCCCAGTCTCTGTAGTAACATTACCTGGTAACAGGAAAACAACCTCCCAGCTCACGTTGAACACATTGTAAACATTGACAAAATTGGGCAGACTACTGTTACACAACACACTGCCATCTTTGCCCAATGAAGGGCTGCTTGTAGTAGTGAGTACTGCATGTCAATAGCACATGCAAACTACTGCGGAATCTCTACGGTAACAGAAAATGAAGGCAGGACTTGCAGGGAAAAGTAGAAGGCTGAATATACACACACACACACACACACGTGAAAGAAGGACCTGTCTAGAGGAAGAAATAAGCCTGGAGTTGTACGCTCTACTGGAGACTTTAGAAGACTTCTAGCTGTTGTAGTAAATGGTCAGGTATACTCTACTAGTCGCTGCTGGCAGAAATTCCTTACCAGTTTAAAAGGACAAGTTCACCTTTAAAAGGAGAAAAAAAAAATGACATGCATTATTTTTTCCCACAAGAGCCTGAAAGGCATTACACCTGTGATCAGTGGATCACAGGGGCAATGTTAAGCCTACTCCAGCTTTCTGCCTGTACCTCTGTATGGGCTTTCAGTTAGAAAGCTGGCGGGTCATTGGACTAGGAGTTTTCTCATCAGCGCAGTCGCAGTCCACTGAGAACTAAAGCCATCTTCCGGCTGCGTGGGCAGATGGAACTTGTAGTTTATTCATTCACAGATCTCTGGGGATGAATGATGCGGCTGTGTGGGCAGAACTCTGGGGGTGAAAAGCAGGTGATTGGGAGCATGCTTCATACCCTAAATACAGGTGTAACATGTTCCTAAAGGTGAACCTATCCTTTCAAGAGAAGACTGTAGTAAGAGAAATTAGTAAGCTGCCATTGCCAACCTCCTTCTGAAAATGTTAGTTACCGGGATCTCTCTAGCTTCAGTACTTTCCTAGTCACCACTCTATTAATTATGAGCCAATAAAGACAGAACTCCTGACCTGCATGTATTTTTCCAAGCCAATATCACAGTTTTAATGGCTTCACTGGATCACTTCGACAGTCAGGCAGCTAAAACCTTGTTAAGAGAGATCAGCAATGGCAACCTCCATATTTCCAGAATCACACCATATACTAGGTACCAGGAGAGCGTAAAATGTAAAGTATAACAAAACACTTGAATCATACACTGTATGCATTGTAAATGTGGGCAGCTGAAGCCTTACACTGTGTGGGAGGGCATTACGTATGAAATGCACTGTGCTGGTGTGTTGCAGTGGACAAGCTACTGAAATTCTCAGTTGATTAAAAAAAAAAAAAAAAAAAAAAAAAAAAAAAGGAAATCGTGCTCTCTTGTAGACGGTGAACAGAACTGACGGTTAGTGCCCCAGGCTGTACTGTGTGTGTAGCTGGTTCTTCCAGTCGGTAGACTGGATAATGGAAGAGCTACAGTATGTATTGTTGTGCAAGAGTTAGCCACACACATTAAGATTTCAATAACTCAATAGATTCCCTTAGCCACGTCGAACAGTGTAGACAGAGGAATCTTCCTTTCCTGTGATTGTTTCTGAAAGCCACTGCTCCCACGTCTGTTATTATACCTGAACAGTGATCTAAATGGCTGCAGTTAAAGTGGTTGTAAAGGCACAAGTTTTTTTATCTTAATGAATTCTATGCATTAATATAAAAAGCCTTAAGGTACAGAGTGCCTTCCTTTGGGCGGTTAACCGAGCTCTGATTTACTTTGTCACACTTGCTCTTTACTTGCTCACAAACCCCCCGCGATTTGGTCAGTGTCATGCGATTGCCGAAGCTGCTGGGAGGTATGGCTCTACTGGATGCTAATCTCTATCATGTGGCGTGTCACCTTACCAGAATATTGGATTGGTGCCCTGGATTGCTCAAACAGTGGGTACAGGTGGAGGGAAAAGTTTCCCAGATATCGCTCGATTCCGTGTTCTGGTGTCATAAGATTCTTACCCACCCCACTGTGGGGAAAACCTGGTGTGTTTTTGCCAAAATCTCCCATTCTTTCTCCATTGCGCCGGATCAGTCACCGCTCACCCCTATTGTGGGGAACTCCGCTTTCAGTCCTGGTCTCCAGGAGGCAGGATTTGAAAGCTGCAGGTTTGTTTGTATCAGGCCAGGCACTTTTTAGCATCTGGACAATGGATTACAGACAGCAAATTATGGCTGGCCAAGCCTTCACAGGTCTTTTATTTTCGCAGAAATTACAGTTGGCCCATTTCATTGGCTCTCCAAGGATGCCTTTACACGCCCCCTTACCACGTTTGAAATCCTTTGTACAGAACAATCTCCGCTGCGCCACGCAGTGTCCCAGACTTAACGTTTGCTGGTGTCCCCACATCAGACTGCCATATTTTTCCAAATGGGAACAAGCCTTAGGGCTGAGCTTTACGGATAAACAGGTGGAAAAAATTCTTCAGTTTTCCTATAAAACTTATATTTGTGTGAAACACCAGGAAACTGGTTTCAAGATCCTGAATCGGTGGTACAATACACCCGTTAAGATTCATAAGATGTTTCCTCAATGCTCAGGCATTTGTCAGAGATGTGGAGAGAACCTAAGGAACCTGTGCTTTTTCTTCTGCATCACCACTGTTTCTCTGGCAAGGCTTACAGACGCTCCATCTTGCCACTTCTGATTACCGTGGCGAATAGATGCATCCCGCTCTTTTAGAAGAGGGCACAGGCACCACCCACAACTGTCTGGTTGAGAAAAGTAGCCAAAAACAAATAAGTTGGAGGACCTAGTGGCTACTGAGAAAGGCCTCCGCGATTAATTCCTCAAAAAACGGTTCTACTCGCACGAATTTGTATACTCTGAAGAATACAGGGCCTTGTTGACTTAAGATTTTTAAAAACTGAGATGGTACCGATGGGCCTCCTAGCTCTGAAGGAGTTTTAACTGGACCCTCTTCTCATCCCTTCCTTTTATATGTTATAATCCTTTCTCCTTTTTATATTTTTCTGTTTTCCTTTCTTTTTTTTTTTTGTATTTTTACTGACGGTGTTCACTGTGCTAAAACAAAACACATGGGGTACAGATACTTTCCAGTATTGGGTTTTCCGGGATGTTCTTTTTACACTTGCCATTCCATTAGGTGACAGAAATTGCATTACAAGTGATGTGACTTTTGTGTTATCTGTTGACATGCTTGTCAAATGGTTTCTGTACTTATCGTGAAACATAAAAAAAAGAATTGGGGGAAAAAAAAAATGGTAAAGCCTTCTGTGTGTAGCAGCCCCTCCAATACATAATACTCTGCCTCTCCCTTCTGATTGAGATACAGCAGCGGCGCCACTGGCTCCCACTGCAGTCAAAGTAATTTAGCCATTGAGGAGAGGGAGGGAGCGGGGCTGAACTGCGGAGCTGCGGGTTGGCTCGTGTGTCCCCATAATAAGCTGCCTGCTGTGGGAGCACTCAACAGGAGGGAGAGGCCAAGAGCACGAAGAGGAAGATCTGGGCTGTCCTGTGCAACCATTGCAAGGAGCAGGTAAGCAGAAGATGTTTTATTTAATTTTTTTTACAAAAACGCTTTACAATCACAATTTAAATGTTTGGCCGATACATTTCCACCAGCCTCCTTCAATTTACAGATTGCAGCTGGTTAAGCCAGGTGGTAGCAACAGGAATCAGGCAAAACTAAACCCCATATGGACAAATTTCTCTCTTTTAGCTCTCCATTGAAACTAAACAGTGTCAATGGAGGAATCGCCCCTACTGGCTATTGTATTCAGACAACCGCTGTTTGAACACCCAAACAGTGACTGCATCTGAAAGGATGTAGCCACTCAAACAATTTTCCACCCAGCCCTGACTCCATCGATTTTTTTTTTTTTTTAAATCAAGGTTAGGCAAACTGAGCGGTGCCAACAGGGCCATCACAGATCCAATTTTAAATGGTTCAGTAGGAATCAGATAAAATCGGGGCTGTGTATTTAAATTGAGCCCATAAAGAGAGAAACATATCCAATAACCATCTCTAAAGGTGCTAGTGCCAGACTTACTACCTGCTGAGTCACTAACCTGGCAAAAAGTATGCCACCAATGAAATGTCTTAAAGTGTTACTAAACCCACAACAGTAAAATCAGTCCGTATATGCGGTAAAGCATGCTGGTTATACACACTATAAAATCTAAGGGGTCAATCCTCTGCATTGTATAAAAAGGTGGTTTAATCCTCTCTTCTCTGATCCTCCCATTGTTTTACTGTCCCCAATCCATCTGCTGGTAGTACAGAGTCTTGGAGGCACTCTGCACATGCTCAATTTGGTGTGTACTGCTAGAGATGTTTTATTTTTTTGGGAGGGTGCATGTGATCAGCACTGTCCAGAGGGTAAGGGGTCATGCAGCCACATAGGACTGTCAGAGGAGAATGAAAACTCCTCCTACAAGATTTAACCAGTGCTCAGCCAGACACTGATAGAAGTCACATGACTGCTTTATACTGCGGATATGAAAAGGTATTTAGCAGTTTAAATTCACTAAAATAATTGCATTTCTGTCTACTGTGAGAGACCAGATATAGTGAATGCAGGGTCCTGGGTTTAGTAATGCTTTAAGTACCGTTCTGCATACTTGTTCCAAGGTAATGACTTGCTATTTAGCGACCCAGAATTAGGAAGACAGCCCTTCAGCCTGCCCTCCACAAATAAGCAATGGCAGCTCCCATATGTCTTGCAAATTCCTTCAAGGTACGTTAATAGTTGGAATGTCATGGGTAACATCTGGTTATAATGTGCACAGTATAGGTATGTAATGTGAATAGACTAAACTTTAGGTTTGATATCATTTGTTGCTGGAGTATTAGGAGGGCAAATCCTGAGAGTTACTTGCAATTAGAGTTGGAACAAGACAAAGAATCATGCAATACTTGAGTACAAAGTGTCTGTACCAATATTTCATGTACTTTAAATATATGCTAATCGTTCTTTCTGAATAGGCTAGTTATTATACGTATGAGCGTATACTCATTAAAATTACGGGCTCCTATTTTTTGGCTCAGTCTCCTAACTTTCTCAGAAACCTGTCCATTTGGTTTAGTAACAAAGAGGCACCCCCCAGTATAGGTCTTGGGCTTTCATAAGACACAGATGTGTAATTAGATAGATCAGATATAAACCATACACTGATAGTACTGCAGTAAAACCTAATGATGATTTCCAATGGAAATTATTTTATTTTTTGGTTTAGACAGCAAGGAAACCTGTCCAAAGAAAATCCAGAATATTCAGTTTTGGAGTTTCTTATGAAAATACTAGTGGCCTCAAGTCTAACAACTATTAGTCACTGACCTGGAACAAGCATGCAGATCAGAAAAGTCAGTACTGCAGATCTGCATATTTGTTTCAGGTTATTGACTCAAAAAGAACTTAAGCCACTTGATCAGCAGGACAGCAAAGGGACTAGTATTTTTTAGAAAGACAGATTACTAACTACTTGGTATAGGTTTCCAAGCCCTTCAGACAAAAACAAGATGGCAGTTGGACTTCATTTTGATAAAAATCTATTGGAGAGGAGAATCCTTTGTAAGGCCTTATGCACATTTTACAGGCATATGACATTTTTTTCTGCCCTAAATAACCCTCTATATTAGACGATTATGTGTGCATGCAAAAAAAATAAAAATAAAAATGATATATATATATATATATATATATATATATATATATATATATATATATATATATATATCGCAATCAGGAGGAAAAAAAACACCAGGCGCGTCTAAACGCCAAGCACGTTTAACATTTGAGCGTTTATCAATTTCAATAGCGAGAATAAATTAAATATTCTGGCCAATTAAATTAAATCCCAAATGCTTGACGCGCCTGAACGTGTCTAAACAAGCCTAAACACTCTTTAAAAATGCAGCTTTAGGCGCGTTTTTAATTGCCGCTTTTCCCCTGTCAGGAGAAAAGAATCTAGAAGAGTCTAGTGTGCATGAGGCTTTACTGGATGGGGGAGCTGCACTCACACAGGGATTTCTTGGGGCTCTAATAAAGTTTGTTTCCACATTCAACTATGCAAGATGTTTAAATTACTGAGGTTGTAGAATAAAGTAGTAACATAAAAAAGGGAGAGAGTGGTTCTCACCATCACGTGACATGCCCACAGAAAGGCATTTCTGCAACCGACAGTGCTGGCAGCGGTTCCTACTCGTCCGGTCGATCAAACAATTCTTTTGCCGTGGACAGGAATATGTAGCATTACTCTGCTGGCTGCGTCTGAAGAAACCCTGTGAACAAAGCCAAATGTTAAAAAGTGTACATACTAAACATTTTACACTAAAATATACACATACATATTGTTAATACGAAAAGGTATACAAATTATGATGCTGGGCCTCAAGACCAAGTGAATGAAAGGTTGGTTCTCATAACCCATAACGCCATTTTCTCGTATTCCTTTTGACTGTACCACAAATATTGGTGGTGCTAGTGCCAAACGCTGGAGAAAATAAATGTGAGTCATCCTTCAGCCTGCTTTGACTATTAAACCCAATGTTTTAAGGGCAAGCTCACCTTCTGCATTTTCAAAATAACGTTTAAAGAGGCTGTAAACCTCCCTTTGCAAGTTGTACCTATAGTTAAGCCTAGAAAAAGGTATAGGTACTTCAAATATCTCCTAAAATGTGTGCCGTTTAGGAGATATTTACTGTATACTGCGCTGATGTTGTCATTGGCGCATGCGCAGTGAAGAAACGTGCCCCCCCCCTGCAAGTGAGCGCTGTGACCGGTGCTCCTTTTAACTGGAATGTTGTCAGCGGGAGCAGAGTAAGTCAGCGGCACTGGAATGAAGAGGGGCAAAAATGGATGCGGCCTGGACGGCGAAGGCTTAGTTTGCAGGTAAGTGTCACATAATGTGCTAGTATGCGATGCAGAGGAAAACGTGATCACAAAAAAAAAAATGTATGAGGTTTTACAGAAATGTTTTGCCTTTTGCTTCTATTTTAAACAGAATGGGTTCTTTTACAAGGTGTTCATGTACAATTAAAAAAAAAAAAATTGATTGCATTATGGCCACTAGGTGGAGCCGACGATTATAAGGAATCACTATATTAAAGCAGTAGTAAAGTCCGTTTTTTTTTATTTATATTACAGGTAAGCCTATAAAAAGGCTTACCTGTAACCCAAAAAAAGACCAAATTTAGGTGCTGCTCAGGTAGAGAAGTAAAGTCCAACTAGATCACTTTGAGTGCAGGCAGGGACAAGGAGCTTGTCCTAGCTCCAAGCTGCAGCAACGTCAAAGGACGTCCATAAGCCACAAATCACGAAGCAGATCCATGTGCATAAAGTCAGATGAATGGCAGCCTCAGGCGGTACTTCACCAATGCCATGCCCCCAACACAATTCACTCCACCCCTTGGAGCATGTATAAAAAGGTTTATAGGTTTAAGGCCTTTTGTTTCTATTTTAAACTGAACAGGTTCTTTTACAAGGTGGTCGTTTACAATCGCTTTCATTTTTTTTATTGCATTTTGGCCACTAGGTGGAGCCAACAATCATAAGGATTCACTTTACTAAAGCAGTAGTGAAGCCCATGTATTTATACTTACAGGTAAGCTTATAATAAGGCTTACTTGTAGGTACAGTAAATATATTCTGTACCTACAGGTGCACATTTAAGAGATAACCATTAAATGTGCACCGGAGATATTTACTTTAGTAGCAGCTGGTGACATCACTGGCACATGCATACTGAGCTCCCAATGGATGGCACGCCATCCATTGAGAGAGCTGTGCCATGAGAGTGATGTCATTGCAGCTCAGCCATTCATACGGAACTAAGCCCACAAACCCGGAAGGAAGACCAGGTGAAGATGGAAGCCCTGTCAGCGTGCGGCTGGAGGGCTTCGTTTTTAAGGCAAGTCTTTCATAATGGGCTAGATCCAACAAACTTTTTTTTTCTTTTTATCAATAGATCCCTTGATTGCTGTGCAAATTCCAAAAAACAAAACACAAAAAAAAACACTCAATCTAGAGTGAAACTTTGCCTCTGTTTGCAGGAGCTTACTGTAAAAAAAAGGCAAATGACTGATCCTTCAGGAGGACGGTCTTGTATCCGCTCCCTCCATGTTTTTGCAGGCAGCCTGTAGTAGATGGAGCTGCTGGCTCTCTTCCACAGCTCTGCTCGAGATATGCACAGCACAGGGGTGATATCACTACTTTTAAAAGGAAATATCTGGGGGTTTGTATAAGCTATTGATGAATATAGTTTAATAAAAGTTTGTGCCCAGAGTTTAGCTTTAAAGACAGCAATGCATATTTCAGACAGTGTTATACATCAAGGCAAACAGCAATCTCTTAATACTCAAAATGGTATAATTTTTTTTTTTTTTTGACTCAACACATGTACATAAAAGGTGACCAGTTTCTCCATACAGCTACACATTTTACCTAGAACTCGAAGATCGTGGCTTTCTGAATGAGTTTCTGTAGTCATGCTACCGCCTTCCTCTGTGTACAGTCAGTCCCACAAACCCAACCTGAGAACACGAGGCCTGGATAAATCTGGCCAGTCTGTACTAGTCTTCTGACAATTCCTGCCTAATGAATAGATTTCTTCAATTCATTACCATACCCATTTTTACTCCTGTATACACATATGTCTTAATTAGCTGCTCATTGGCTGTTTAATTACAAGGAAGCAGCTGCCAGCTGCCAGCCTCCCTGTACCAGCGGCCATGCTGAGAAGACTCCACTCTGGTGGGTGACAAGGAGACTCTCTGAAAGCTCAGTGATTTATGGCTGGCTGTGGCAGGATCCTCTGGCTCATTAATCTCTCAAATAGGACCAACAATTAAAATGTAGGCCTTTTTTCTGACGGCTTTCCTCACTCCTGATGACCATGAGGACTAGGCTTGCTCTCGGTGGATACGCACACAGCCAAAGTTCAGAACGAGAGACTTCTGAAGGTATAGATCATTCTTGTCAGCCCAAGTGTCAAGTGTATATGCACATGCCAATAATGGATGATGATTAGAGGATAAGCAATTTATTCATTCAATGAAAACAACTATTCCTGCTGAGAGGCTAGCCAGACTAAGCACGAAAACAGCAACATTTCCCACAAAGGCTTTACATCTGTCGTCAAACACAATAGGAGCCGTAACAACTGTCCCAAACATAAGGACAGGCTTTCTAAATCCTTGACGCGTACTATTAGCAACGTGTCATGGCCCGCCATGTGCAAAAAAAAAAAAAAAAAAAACACCACACTAATGATTAATAACAAAATGTGCAATTACTTTTTATAAGCCTACAAAGCATTGCAACCCTGACCAGTGGATTACAAACTCAATGCACAGGCTTCTGCAGACTATTTCAACTGCTCTGAGGACTTTCGGCTATGGAGCTGGAGGAAGTGACAATGGACCAGTAGTGTGGTAATCACTGAAGTTTTGTTCCCATGATAACTACAAGACCCTCTTCCTCTGGGGCAGATAGGATGTGTAGTCTAATTAATCATAGAGCTTTGCCGAATTCAAATATTGGCAGGAGGCGGTAGGGAGAAGAACTCCTGGGATTCTGTAAGGGTGTGTGTGCGTGTGTGTGTGTGTGTGTGTGTGTGTGTGTGTGTGTGTGTGGCGCAGACTTTGACCATGTTTTATGTTACACATTAAATATGGTGCAACCTTGGTCAGAAGGGTGGACTTTTCTTTTAAATCTGCTTCCCATTCCTATCAATTTTTACTTGCTCCTACAGACCTCGTTACAATTTAAATCTATGCAACTGCTTACATGGAGAATACAGTTCAATAAATAAATCAGAACAGCACTCCCTGTAATAGTCATTTTTAACATAATTCAATGGAATATCCAGTATGACCCAGATTAACTTGAACTCCTTTTCTACCTAGAGTGTCACCTGATGTTAAAAAATGAAATGAGGCCATTACCATAAAATATACTGATGCTTTATAGCGCTTCTAAATAAGACTGCAAGCACTGTAATAAAATCATAAGGGCTAATTCACACTATGCCCGGTGACGCAGTTGTTTCCTATGTGTCCCATACACACCCGCAACGCAGACATACCGGCCCGAATCACGCTGTGGATATTGAGTGAACATTTTGTACACTTCAAATAAAGCTCATACAAATGAAAAATAAATAAAGGAGGAGCACTATGATGACTCTTGCATCACACTGCCCCCTAGCGCAGCCAACATACAGCAGCCGGAAAAAGGCGAATCGCTCCTACGCTGCATTGTAGTGTGAACTGGCACAAACATTTTATACATTGCAATTTTTAAATTTTTTCTGCAGCTAATGGTAAGCAGGAAAGGTATTATTATTGTTATTTTTTTTTTTTTGGGGGCTTTTCCAAAGCACTGGAGCAGCAATTTTGCTAGTATATAATCTTGCGGCTATGAAAGTTCAAACACAAAAAAAATATTTTAAGTAACTTAGAAGTTTAATTACACTGATCTTAGTCATAAAAGTTTTTTTTTTTTTAAACATATCATAGTTGCCTTCACTGATTTTGCACAGGGCAACCCCAATCCTCCTCTTCTCAGGTCCCCCGCCAGCGATCGTGGCTCTTCTTCCCTCCTGAGTGCCCCCATAGTAAGCTTTCATTTTAATAAAGTGGAGAGGGAACAGAACACCCATCATGATTTTATTTCTGTCTGTGTAACCATTAAGGAGATTCACTCTCTCCATTTGCCCTGTAGCCATCATCCCCGAATGTGAAAGAGCATCCCAAATTTTGGGTTTTCATCAGGACTGGAATGGAGGGGAAATCTTCCAATGGGGACACTATTTCAGGTAACAACGATGGCAACCAGGAATCCCCTCACTCTGGAGGGATTTTCGCACCACTTCTTGCTTTGGGACAAGAAGTGAAGGGGTGAGGGGGAGAGAGAAAGAGGGAGAGGGAAAGGGAGAGGGAGAGGGAGAGGGAAAGGGAAAGGGAGAAAAAAAAAAAAACACTCAGAGGAGTCATAAGCCTCCTAAATAAAGATATTTTGCCACTAGTTCTACCTTAAAGTATGACTAAAAGTCAAAACCTTTTTTTTCTTTTTTAGTTTTGGATAGAGTAAAGAGGTTAAGAATGTTTGTTAGTTTTTATTGCCGTCTGTGCCCCCATTGGGGAGATTCCTTCTCTCAATTTGTCCCGTTTACCATTTTCATGGAAAGTAAAAGAAAATCCCAAATTCTGGATTGTCCCCAGAAAAGTCATATAGGAGACATCTTCCAATAGGGAAACTAGTTCTGGTGACCTGGGGGTCCCTAAGAATTTCCCTTAATTTGCAGGGATTTCCTCTCACTTCCTTTTTGGCTATGGGACAGGAAGTGAAGGGAAAACTCCAATAAGACACAGATGGTGAAAAAAATAAACATGACTGGGGAGTTTTGCCTATAGTTCTACTTTAAGTTCACACAGTAGATGGCTTATCCAAGGGTTCCTCTCTTTTTTCTGTAGGATGCAATTTTTGCATGGTAGCATCAACATTTTCAAATGCACCAACCTACATTGCTAATGATCCTGAACAAATAACTCCCTATGAGTAATCAAGTAGTTCAGGTTCCTGAAGGAGTTTAGAGCCCTCCTCCCATTTGTATATTTTCTCAACAATCAAACCTATTAAAAAGTTACAAAATACCCATGTTTGGTCATGAGGTAATATATTGCAAGCTGTTTATTATCATCAGTAACAGAATAATACAAGAACGCACAGCTCAAATGAGGAACCAATCTACTCACAATAGAAAAGCCAAAACTGTGGAACAAACACTAACGAGAATGAGGTTCTGCACTTCATTATAGACCAAGTCTTCCACCATGTGTCCTACAGATGCTTTCCCTATTACTTGCAATCTATACAAGGAAAAAATACCAATTATAATGAGAGACCTGACACTTTTTTTAAATTTCCGTTTTCATAAATCGGTTTTATGAGGAACTGTTCAGTGAACTATTTTAAGTAAGACTCTCACATTACATTGATCTGTCCAGTAAGATAACTCCCGTTACCTCTGTAAGAAATAGTTCTCAAGGTCTATGTCACACTTTCCTTTTCTGCTGTATTAGGTTGCAGAGTCAGTAATATCTAAACAGAGTACTGCTGACACATCTTCCTACACATCTCCCATGTTTCCGTTTGACTGGCAGAAGTATGTGCGGTCTATCAGTATGAAGGTGCCTTCCATAAGTCAAAGCTACAGTCACTCTTCTGATGGTAGAGCGAAAAGCGTAGGCACTAGGCAGATACAATGCTTCAAAAACACGTTCGCTCAGATCACCGCCGTAACGTCAACTTTTTAAAGTGCTTGTAAACCCTCACATATACCCAGTGAAGTGACTGACCTCGGGTGATACACAGAGATGAAACAAATCCTCCTACATAAGTTGTACCTGTCTATCTACAGCCATTTTCCGCCTAGAGCCATTCAAAGTGTAGAATTTACACAGGATCTCCCAGCTCTGAAAAGCCTGAGGTGGAGAGCTCTGAGAGCCGATTGGAGGGAAGAGACACACCCGCCTCCACACAGCACATAGGAACAGAGCTAAGGCTGTTAATCAGCTGAGGATCCCATCACCATTTTTCTCTTGGTGTCAGGGAAACTTGTCAGAAATTACTCATGCAGATAGATAACCGGAACATAGCAGTGGACAGACATGCCACTTAGTGCTCTGGGTTGAGACAAGCACACACTATAGAGGGATATGCTTTGTTCATATTTCTCACATCTGAGGTTTACAACCACTTTAACTATATTTTTAGTAACTCTGGCATGGCAATTTTTCCGGAAGGTAGGATATAAGAAAAGGTGGTGAATAAACTTTTTGCCAATGATACTTCCTATCTGTTTCTCTCTTATGTCTTCTTGGACTCCAAGTACTCTTGTGAATCCACAGATATAGCCAATCTCTGTACACTGCCATATCATTGATGCTGCTACCACTGTTGCCCAGGCAGCAAGCAATAGAGCTGCAAGTTTGAAAATCACTTGTTAAGCTACTGCTAGACTTACCAGTCTTCACAAGCCTGGCAAGCCTTGCACAATTGCAGAAAGTCCGTATTGCATGACCCCAGATCTGCTTTCAATGCAAACATTTTTGCAAGTCTGCTGCAAGTTCTGGTTCAGTTATGTTGTGCAGTAGTCATCCCACTACAGGGGGCACTGTGACTTGCAGAGCTCTTGCTGTAGACTCACCATTGCATCTTTGCTCTTGCTAGAGCCTTGCCATGCAAATGTGCTACAAATTGGAAAAATGTTAACTAGAACTTGTTCTCCAAGTGCTCTGCAAATGTACAAAATTGCCAGTGAAAATGTGCAGCAAGGTAACAGACTTACAATTCAACACTGCCACAAATATGTGGCAAGTTATCCTTGCCATCTGGGTGGTAGCAATGTTGTCTCCTAAAACTGCTGTTCATGTATGGCACAACACTGGCTGCTTTTCAAGGGTGCCTAGCACATGGGTCCACCTATAGCCAACCATATCTGGCCAGGTCAGTAAAAGCGGACTTGGAAACAAACTTTTTACATTCAGTCCGACTGACTTGGATGCGGGCGAATATAGGAAGATGCAAGTCCGCTTACATTCAGCTGTCTATAGGGACACACTGAAGTCTGGCTTTGATCTGTGTATTCATGGGTGAAAGACAGACTGCCGTAATGACCCCATGGAAAGGGCCTAAAAAAAACTTGTGTAGCAATATAAAAAGATTGAAAGGAGCAGGGTGCCTCAGCATCACCACATTTATGTAACACCTATCAAAATATATAATCTCAATTCTGTAGCTTGGGGGTGATAAAAGGTAACCATTATTGCCTTTGTAGTGCAAAAGCCCTATGTAGTTTTGAAGGCCCAAAAATATGCGGCTGTTAATATCATGGAAGCATGTTGTCAAAAGTAAATAAAACACCCCTGTGATGAAGGAAGACCGGCCTGCAGGAGGGGGTGACCTGGGCCAAGGAGACACTCAACAACCCACCATACATCGGGGATATAATCAATAATGAGAGGGCCACCGGGCGATGTCAGAAAACGATGGGATGAGGTCATAGAGAGATGTGATGAGGTTAGGATTCAGTATGACGAGGCCAGGGACCGATGAGGTGGGATGATGACTTCAGGGAATGGTGCAATGAAATCGGAGTGATGAGGTCAAGGAGCAGTGCCGTGATGTATGAGGAGTTCAAGAAGGTGGGATGAGGTCAGGGAGCAGTACGCAGCAATCGGGGTGATGTCAGAGTGCCGTGATGAGGTGAGATGTTGCCAGGTATGACGAGGTCAGGGAGTGGTGTGATGAGGTAGGTTGAGGACTTCAGGGAATGGTACAATGAAATCAGTGGGTGATTTCAAAAAGAATGGTCTCAAATCGCACCACACTAAATCCTCTGCAATTCACATGCAGTTCATAATGTGAACCAAGGTTTAGGGATCATTTCACAAACCATTACATTTTTGTTGCAGAGGATACCTAAAACCTGATCTGTATTTTAGTGCAGACTTCTGGGAAAATCAGATGAAAAGACATTTCTGGGGAAATGTTATACACCAACGGTGTACAGAAGGCCTCCAGGTTGCCATATTGCATTGAATTTTGCAGAAAATGACAGCATTGCAGATGTAAAGGAAAAGATAATTTTTAAGAACATGCAATCCAATTATTCATACAGCAATCGTATAAACTGTATATTCTTTAAGTCAACGAAAGTGGATGTATTCTTTAAATTAGGTGATATTTGTTTATAAAAGCCAGTGCACCAATAGCATGACTGCATTTCAAGTATATGAACACAGAATCATAGATTTAGTTTAATGAAAACTCAGACCTGTCCGTTTAGTGACTGCATGTTTATAAAACATATTATACAGCCAGAGCAATCCACATACAGTGGAGGTGTTACATTTGGCACGGCAAAATATTGAGACCAAGATGTACCTGCGGGTTAAAGTTCAAGAGAAAAAGGTTGTCAAGCGTGTGCTTAAAGGACATATGGGAAACTACTGCATTATCCCCTTCACCTAGCATTAAAGCGGAACGTCACCCAAAATGGGAAGAAGTTCTGCTCTTCCTCTTCAATCGCCCCCCCCAAACACCCCCCCCCCCCCACCACCCATCACATTTGGCACAAAATATTTTTGTTGTTGTTTTCTTTTGGGGGAGGGGGGGCGGTCACCGGGTTTTGACAGGTACTCGCTCCCCTGCTTCTGGTCAGATTGTAGTGACAATCTGAGCTGAAGTCTGCCCGCAGTCTCCCCAGCCTTCTGGGACATGTCACAGATCCAGAAAGCTGCAGGCCCAGACTCGCACATGCGCAGTGAGCAGTAGACTGTAAAGCCACAAGCCACCACAGCAGGATGCCCACAGTTGGTATGCCGGCGCTGGGGATAGAAGCCTGGTGAGGAAAAATGGGACATGTGAGTGTCCGTTATTAAAAGTCAGCCGATGTGGTTTTTGTAGCCGTGGACTTTTCATTTTTTCGATAAAGGACTGAACAACCGCTTCAATACTTAAAAGCCCATCCATGGTCAATTCCATTGGCGCAAGCCCTGGTACATTCAACCAGATCGCACAAAACCATTTCAAATTTGCTTGGACACCCTCTAAGCAGATAGATTTATCTTTCCAGCCTCACTTTTTATCCATTCCCTTAGGGAGGGTAGATCTTCAGACTTCCAATGTAGGAATATTAACTTGCATGCCAGAAAAAGACCTCTCAATGGCAACACATTCTTTAGCCCTGGTTCACACCAGTGCGGCTTTAAAATTGTGCTACTTCAATGCAATTTCAAAGCTGCTAATCAGTGCGATTTCATGTGCGGCTTCATCCACACAAATGTCAATGCAAGTCGCACATGAAATGCAGGAACCTTCTTGAAAGTCGTTGCGACATGTGTCGCAAGAAATTTTAACGGTTCCATTGCTGGCAATGGGGTGCAACTTGTCATGCGATTTTGAACTGTCAAATCGCACTGGTGTGAACCAGGGCTTAATGTCCCATATGCAATACACTAGGACACATGGCTAGCTAGAAAAACATCAAACCACTCCCAAGAGGCTGATGTTATTCAAAGAGTTAGGAAATGATTAACATCACAGACGTCCAACTCCTAGCAGGGAAAAACAACAGCTAGCTAAACATTTGTTTTTACCAGAAAGGTAATCAGAGCCAGCACAGCCAAGAAAAAGTTAGAAGCAACACAGGTTGTAGTGGGGAACACTTAGTAACCATTCAATTATACAGTAATGGCGCGTACACACGACCGGACTCAAATTTTCCTATCGAGAAATCCGTTCATCTGTATGCTAGTTCGACAGACAAAAACCGACGCTAGGACAGCTATTGGCTATGAACTTCCTTATTCTAGTCCGGTCGTACATCATCACGTTCGAATCCATCGTTGTGATTGTGTGTGTCCAAGTCCGTTCAGAAAGTCCATCGGAACTCCGCCAAAAGTCCGTCGGGAAGACCATCATACCTAGTCTGCCGGAAAGTCCGGTCGTGTGTACGCAGCATAAGTTCACTCCATCCTATACTGATTTCAAAGGTTCTTAAAGAGGAACTGCAGTCATTTGCATAATCCCCAAAAATATTTTAGTATGTAGTGCTAACAGTTTAAAGCTCAATTAGGAATTATTATGGTTTTTATCATGTTAATAGGTGATGGTGCCCTGAATATGAAATAAAGTGCATGTGGCTGCTGCCCCTTTAAATAAGCTTTTAAGGCTTCATGTACACGGGACGCTGGGGCAAACTCCTCTGAACGAACTTGAAACCGGCGTTTAGAAACGCCCGTTTTGCCACGTTTGCATGCCGCGTTTTACCACGTTTGTGCCTAGAAGAGTTTATTAAAATAACCTCATAAGACCCTCCCCAAGCTCAAAAAAAAAATTGTTATTTAACTATTTCAGCCATTTTGACCAGAGTGAGCAGCAGCAGCAGCAGCAGCAGAAAGGAGCTGTATACTTGTATTTGCCTCTATTTCTGTGCTTTTTTTTTTTTTGCAATGGATCCCAGAATGAGAATATGTGAGGAAATGCTCCTGACATTGCTCTTGATGAGGCTAGAATGACGTAGAAAATTGCATGCGAGGTCCAGAGTCAGAGTTCTTCGCTATTGGACCCATCTATTGATTGCGTCGGTAGGATATTTTTCCAACATGTACGTACAGCTGCATACCTACCCCGACAAATTTTTTTTTATTTCACACGCATGTCCATTGCCACATTTGACCTTCTACAGGAAAAAGTACAACTCAGTCTGACACGCATGGACACCAACATGAGGAAGAGTGTGTCACCAGAGGAATATTATATATATATATATATATATATATATATATATATATATATATATATATATATATATATATATATATATATATATATATATATATATACACACACACACACACACACACACACACATATATATATATATATATATATATATATATATACACATATACACACACACACCTATTATCCATCTCTATCCCCATCCATCTCTATCCCTATATCAAATGTAACCGTTAATTTCATTTTTTTACAATATATAAAGTCGGGGTCAAGCTCAATGGTGGGATCATCTTGTTCAAATCTGAACATATGGGTCAAATGCCAATTAAAAATTTGGATACACCAATACTAGTGGTTTATTGCATTGCATCAAGGGCTATATATGGTGTATGAATCGTCGCAAGTAATTAAAACATTTTAAACTTTTTTTTTTTTTATCTTTTTTTTCATTGTTTTCCATCATATTTTTGTCTTTTCAGGTCAAAAATATAGGGTACCTGTAAAAATGTTTATAAACGAAAAACGCGTCTAAACGCTGGTACCACGTTTAGCGTCTGAAACGTGGAAATCTTCGGCGTCTGAACCCCTTTTTTTGCTTTCAAAGAAACACCGTTAAAAACGCAACTGCCTAAAAACGTCAATAAACGAGACTGTGTAACGTTGAATGAGTTGAGGGGCAGTTTAAAAAAGCGTCCAACTGCCTCTGAATGTACATTTGGCAGCGTCCTGTGTACATGGGGCCTAAATCACCTCAAAATTTTAAAACAATGGGTAAAAAAAAACATAATGGCTCTGTGAAAAGGGGTGTAGGATATACAACTGATGAATGAATAACATGATGAGTTATAAAATCTGTGAAAGAAAATAACTAAGTATGAGAAATACAATAAAAAAAGTCCAAAGTGACAATACCCAACACCAAAAAAAAAAAAAAGCTTCTGGACAGACGTGTCTTCTAGTATGTTCACCTCAGGTGCTCAGCGTAGATGGCAACTCGGCAAAAGGTGTTTGAGCCCTTTTTACAGAAGGTCAAAATGCGCTTTTTAAAAACCAGATTGGTTCCTGAGCTTGCACCCTGCCACTCCAATAATCCCTCGGGATAAGGCTAGGATGCAAGAATATACTCCAGAGACACAGAGAAGGACTTATAGTATAGCAAGTTTTAGTTGAAGTTTAAAAACAAGAACATAAAAGTTGCACTCCCATGTATCCGTGCCTGAGCCCGGCAACAGGTGTCTACAGCATGCGTGGACAGGGCCTGGCAGTCAGGCGCTAGCGCGCGATCCACACCTAACTCTTAATGATGAGCCTTAGGCCCCTTTCACACATGCGGATGGTATGTCCGTATTTCATCCATCTGTTTGCGGATGAAATACGGGCATACATTCATCCCTATGGGATAGCGGGTGTCTGCGGATAAGCATCCGCAGACACCCGATATCATCCGCCTCTGCTACTGTCCGATTCTGCAGACGGAGGAAAATCCTATTTTTCTATCCGTCTGCAGAGCGGATCGGATGAACACGGACAGACGGTCCGTGCTCGTCCGATCCCCATAGAGGAGAGCGGAGATCTGACAGGGCGGTCCCTGCACAGTGTGCGGAGAATGCCCTGTCCGCCGCCGGCTCAGCAGGGACAACGGAGCGATCCCCGCTGAGCGAGCGGATCATCACGGGGCGGATCATTACTGATCCGCCCCGTGTGAAAGAGGCCTTAGGTCCCTTTCACACATGCGGATGGTATGTCCGTATTTCATCCATCCGTTTGCGGATGAAATACGGGCATACATTCATCCCTATGGGATAGCGGGTGTCTGTGGATGAGCATCCGCAGACGCCGCTATTGTCCGCCTCCGCAACTGTCCGATTCTGCAGACGGAGGAAAATCCTATTTTTCTGTCCGTCTGCAGAGCCTTAGTGGGTAGTCATAGGAGCCTGGAAGTGATGAATGCCCGCTCCAACGTATGTTTCACCACACTTTGTGAAATTGTAAAGTATGGTAAAACGTACGTCAGAGCGGGGCTGTCACTTCTGGGCTCCTCTGTGACTAGAACTTCCTGAAGACACCAAGTATGGTAAAATGTACGTTGGAGCAGGGATTTGTCACTTCCGAGCTCCTATGCGACTACTCACTAAGGCCCATTATTGAGAACGAGGCATGGATTGCACACCAGCACCTGACTGACAGGCCCCATCCACACATGCTGTAGACACCTAGTGCCAGGCACAGATACATGCGAGTGCAAATTTTATATACGTGTTTGTTTATATTCTTACATCTTAGCCTTATCCCGAGGGCTTATTGGCATGGTAGGGTGCAAGCTCAGGAACCAATCTGTTTTTTCAAAAGTGCATTTTGACCTTATATAAAAAGGGGTCAAACACCTTTAGCGAGTTGCCATCTACCCTTTGAGCACCCTTGGGGAAGCTACTAGTCCAGAAGCACTTTTTTTTTTTTTTTTGGTGATCGGTATTGTCACATTGGACTTTGTTTTGCTTTTCTTTTCTCAAATTTCACGGATTTTATAACACATCACGTGTTATTCATTCACCACTTATATATCCTATGCCTATTTTCACAGAGCCATTATGTTTGATTATGATTTTACATTGTGAGCACCAATACCTTTAGCCTTTGTTTTTTAGTATGGTTTCCAATCTTACTTTTTTCTCATACTGCACACTTCTTGCGTGAGCAGCCATGTTTACTGAGGGCAATTGAAGCACTGGCTGTAGTTTTCCTGCAATAGTCTGTTGGACTGTTTCGTTGGGCCACGAAATCTTGTGCATGTTCAGTACAATGCCTCCCGGTTGCGCACACGCAGTAAACAAAGCGTTCCGATCCAATGTGTACAGGTTACTGTAGCAGTGCAGCCCTTTTTGTTTACTTGCGCAGCGCTTTGACGGCAGTGGGAGCCAATGGCTTCTGCGGTTCTCTCAGCCAATGAGGAGAGGGAATCTTTACCCTCATGCACCAAAGTTAAACAAACCTTCAGCCTTTACAAATACTTTAACAGAGATCCTCATTTCTATACAAAAAGGAGAACATTCCAAATTCTTCTAATGGTAAAATGTCATACTTCACATACTTCATCACTACATACTTTGATATTGGAGCACAGAGGTGAAAAATGCTAATTATTTGAATAATTCCCCCCCCCCCATTTCTGCTTACCCCTGAATGCTTTTTATGATTCAGCTACATCATCAACTGTTTCTGCAAAAGTTTCATAATACACATTGACATATGTGATTAAATATTAATATACTGTATACAAGTTTATATCAAAAAACAAAACAAACAAAAAACATACATACACACACACACACACACACACACACACCACTTGAGGATTATTAAAATTTCCATATTTAAAGTGGTATTAAACATAAAAAAACATTTATACCAAGTCTTAAATGGGGTGGCTGCATACGTTTTTTTTAGGGTGGTCATACTATGGATGAAGGAGCAACTCCTTTGGACAGCAGCATTATAATCCTTTAGAGAGGATAGCGTTCGATGCATAAAAAAATTTGGATGGACTGGACTAAATTAAAGGCAAACTTCAGTAAACTTTTTTTTTTTTTAGTAATTACAGCAATCTGTTCAAACACCTATGCTTTTTTTTCTCAGTATAGCTTGTGATAGCTTTAAAACAACTAGCATTACTGTAGATTTAGGAATGACGAATTTAGTAGTTCTACAAATTTACTAAAAGATTTTTTCAACACAAAAAACAAAAAAAAAAATTATATATATATATATATATATATATATATATATATATATATATATATATATATATATATATATATATATATTTTTTTTTTTTTTTTATTAAGAAAAGGTTTTCCTGCAAATGATGATAAAAATGGTTGGGTGAGCCAAGGTAAAGGCTGGCAGTAAGGATCCCGAACCAAAAGTCATCAACTAGAGCATAAGAAAACAAATACATGAAAATAGCTTCTCACATACAGTCAGAGCCATTTATTAACAGGCTGGAAGAGAGATTTATACACCAAGGTTGATCAGCACTTAAACCGTAAATATTTGCTATATAGAACATCTAGATCAAAGCTGTCACAGCCGGCTGCCCACAGTTAAGATGGCGGTGCCTGGATTCTGGGACAGGCGAGTGCCTGTTTATTAAAAGTCAGCAGCTACAGTTTTTGCTGACTTTTTCTTTAGCAATATGACTGAGCTTCTCTTTAATTTCTCCTGAAAAATAACTGCAAGTGTACCTAGACACTCCTGTGCCAACAGCTTCATAGCTGTACATCTGTCTTGTAAAAGGCATCATGCCTTTGGCTGCTAGTCTCAGGAGATTTGGGGTGAGATATGGTTATGCAACTGTGCTCTGCACTGTTCTCCTTAATGGAGAAAAAGCTGAAGTGCAAGGATCTCTGCTTCATCAGATCTCTGGATCAGTGCATCCTCCCCTGTTGCTTCTTGAATACTCCACCACCACTCAAAGGGGTAGCTCTGTCATGAGGGAGCAAGCCCTGCCTCTATCAAGATGGCTGCCTCCATGCAGAGAGACAGTGTAAAAAAGGAATCAAAGTCAAGAACGGGGAAATAAAACGGCAGGGGACCATTAGCAATGCCAGTGACTATTCCCTTGCCCCCTATTTTTGGACACAGCATCTACTGTCCAGGTCCTCTTTAGAGATTTGTGAATGAACTACACATCCAGCTAACACAGCATCAGACAGGCCTATAGTTCTTAAAGGAGCACAGAGATGGTCACCCCAGCACTTGTACTTCATTGACACATCCTCTAACAGAAAGTCTGTACCTCAGTACAGGCAAAAAGCTAGAGGAACAGTCTGCAGGAGCCTCACATTGCACCTGCAATCCACTGATCATGGTTGCAATGCTTTGCTAATGAAAAAAAAAAAAAAAAAAAAAAAACACATGAAGGTCAGACAGAAAAACATAGTCAAAGAAACTTGGACATATAAAATTGTTACAACTACAAAGCGTATCAACTGCAAAGATGCCTGAAAGGAGATATAAAACTAAATACTAAAAACAGCAGTGGGATAAAGAAAAAAAAAATTATTAAGTAAAGAAGTGTAGAGTAAAATGTCCTTTGGATTTATTTATTTTTTATTCATTCTTTTCATATTTTTTCACGAACTTGCTGCATTATAAATTAAACACCCGCACCTGAAAAACTTGTCCTACTACAAAAACAGAAAACTATTACCATCCTCTGGCTATACGGTCAACAGTGTTTCCCTTGGCGATGAAACTAGAGATTTCAATGCTAGAGTGCTCAGTATAAGAAACTGTTGAACACAAGCACGTATCAACCAGGGATGTACAGTCAGAGCAGATAGGTGAGGCAGAGCCTCACCTGCTATGAACGTTAAAAAAAAAAAAAAAAAGAAGAAGAAGAAACAAAAACGAGTGTCGAGAGTCGTAGCTGAGGTACCCCACCACTGATCAAAATTTGGAGCTACTGCCACCTATAGTTCCAGAGATACGGGGCTTCTTGTGCAGCCTGTCAGAAGCTACATACAGAGCGGCCAGTTTAAATACACGCTGGCACACTCTGTATGCAGCAGACAGAGGATGAGCTCACAGTGCCTCTCCTCACTTCTTTACAGAAGCACTGAGTTTAATGGACAGCTTGGAGCCTTGGACCAATGGTAAAGAACCATTGGAACAAGCTGTCCAATAAAACAGCTGCAGTGGATAAAAGACACATGCTCCCTTTCAGCCCAACCCTTTTAACTAGAAGGAAAAAGCATGGGTTTATAGGTATAAGATTTACCCATGCTTTTCTCACACAGTTGAGAGGAAGAATGAGAATCTGCTGCCTGCTGAAAAGGTACGGTTATAACATATTAACCACTTGCCATCCGGGCCATACATGTAAAAATCTTTTTTTGCTAGGAAATTACTCAAAACCCCCAAATATAGCAGACACCGGAATAAAATGGTGGTCGTTGCTTCTTTTTATGTAACAAGTTATTTGTTCAGCAATTTTTCAAACGCGTTTTTTTGGGAAAACAAGCAGTTTAATGAAAAAAAAAAAGAAAAACAAACACAAAAACACACACACACATACACACACACACACACACAAACACACACTAAAAAGTTAGTCCGAATTTTTTGTATAATGTGAAAGATAAGCCAAGTAACTACATACCCAGCATGTCACGCTTTAAAATTGTGCACACTCGTGGAATGGGGACAAACTTCGATACTTAAAAATCGCCATAGGCGACGCTTACATTTTTTTTTTTTTTTTTTTACAGGTTACATGTTTAGAGTTACAGAAGAGGTCTAGTGCTAGAATTATTGCTCTCATTCTAACATTTGTGGTGTGAGTGTGTGTCACTAATACTATCCAGTGCCTCACCAGTCACTAACCTCACCGCACGTCCCTGGTATCACCTGCCTTCCACTACAAGACTGCACACCGAAGATCACAAACTGTATATGAATACAAAACTAAGGTCACTGCTGCAGCCACCATAATCTGAACCCATAATTGAACAAGATTTACAACAGGTCAGCCTAAAGCCAAAAATATAGGAATAATGTTTTTCATCCAAATAACATCATATAAAACTAAGTTATGAGTCTGCGGACCCCTATGTACAATACTTGTGTTTCATATCCTTAACTTGTGCTAAGCTTTGTAAGATCACCTTGTAATAAGAAAAATACGATCCCATTTCACCATATACTGTACCTTGCAACCCTCGCAGGTGATGACCCCGTAATGGATCCCTGATGATTTGTCTCCACAGATTTTGCACGGAATTATTTCGATTTGAGCTGCAGAATAAGAGGAGAGAACAGAGTTAATTACCTAACATTTTAATAGATGAACAAGATGAACCCATACTAAATATTCCAGGCAGAGATGCAAACCCGTTCCCCCTTAGGGCTCCCATCTAAAATTATAGTTGCTCATTATCTAAAGGCTTTTGGGTAATTAAAATGGGTCAGACAAGGTGCCAAAAGATCTAGAACATAAAATTTGTGCACATATATCAGGCTTTACTTCGCGATAAAACCTGTTATTTTCGTACGGGATGTAGAAGAGAAGGCAATAGAGATGTCAGACAAGCTAAAGTTCCCAACACTTAAACAAAACTTTTAGGTAGAGCAATTGCAGTACAACTAGTTTTCCTCAAGATATCCAACAGCACCACACCTATCAAAGAAAGCAAACAGCATGGGTTGTATATGCTGCTACAGAGCTTTCAAGAAGCATCATGGAAGGTACAGTAGGCCCTAGCAAGGAGCTCAAGCTACCTCTCTTTGTGGTGCGGGATCTTGCTCTGCTAGTTGAAAGATGAGGGAAGACTGAAGGAAGCCTACATTTTTAACGTTTGCAATGAGAAACCACCACTTCAATAAGTACATTTCTAACGCTTAAGAGAACAACGCGTCCATTGAAACAAGTTACGTAATTACACAGTATGGTTACATCATAACAAGGTTAAAGGAGACAAGTCTATCAAGTTTAGCCTCAATTGATTTGCAGTTTGGTTCCAGTAGAAGGCAAAGCCAACCCTCTGTGCAACCATGACTAATGTTCCTCCAGAGAGGAAAAACAAATTCCATTCAGATTGATGCAGTCAAAGCAGTTCCCTGCATTGCGATATCCTCGATTATAAGTACCAATTACGACTATAGATGCCAGTGGTTGTAATGAATCATGACTAACATACATATGCAGTAGTGAAGATCACAGCCTACCATCTTTCAATGCAGATAAATCCTTTGGATATTGATGGGAACATTACTAGGTCCTTTTAAATGGAAAGCAAGCCCAAATGAGGGCTAAACGCCAAGTGCATCAAAGCAAAAGAAGTTTAATATTTTACAGTTCATTTTCTTTAGAAAGCAGTCACAGCCTGGAGTAGAAAAGCCTGCCCCCCAACCAGAACTGTAAAGAACGTGCCTTGCTTCCTGTGTGGAAGCTGTGGTCTCTTTGCTAAGGTCAGATATTCCTGCTGCTATGAGAGCTACAGTTCTCCAATCAGTAGTGAGTATGAGCTGTGCCGTTTGCAGAGCTAAAGATTTGACTAAGCTGGAAGAATGCTAGACCTAAGCAGAAACATCACTGCTTCCACAGAGAGAACAAGGGTCCTTCTCAGCAGCACGCTGGCAGGGGACAGGCTTTTCTACTCGGGTTGTGGCTACTTTCTAAACAAAAACTTTAAACTATTTTTGTTTAGCTGCACCTTGAATGTAAGTAGTGCATTTAATAAACTGAAAATTTAGTTGGGATTTAAAAACTTTCCCTTCATTTTTTCAAAGTCCTTTTACTAAAAATGATTTTACCTATCCTGGGCATTAAATATTTTAAAGGCGCCCAACTCCAGATGCCACCAAAATTTTCCAAAATAAAAAGTTCATGTTTTTTTTCACAAAAAAAAAAAAAAATATATATATATATATATATATATATATATATAAAACCAACGCCACCACACACAACAAGCACTCTCCAAATCTCTACTGACCTACTGTAGGAATTATTTATTTTACAAGAAAAATAAAGAATTGTAAGCAGGGTACCCCAAGGCTCTGTCCTGGGACCAATTCTAACTTGTTCATAAACAATATAGAGTTTGGGAAAAAAAACTTTTTACGTCTGAGTGTTTGCTGATGATACAAAGCTAAGGAAGATAACTTCACTACAGGATATGCAACTTTACAAGAAGACCCAGGTAGGGGTAGGCAGCTAAATAGCAGATGTGGGTTAATAAAAATATAAAGTAATGCACCTGGGAGCTAAAAGTATGAATGCAAGTAACTCGCTAGGGGGGGGGGGGACCTCTAGGGGAATCCAGGATGGAAAAGGATCTGGGGGGGATCTGGGATTTCATCCTCAAGACTCCACAGAAACTGCTCTCCTAAAACTAAAAAATTATCTACTAACTGCCAAAACCAATCGACACTATTCTGTATTCCTAATGTTGGACCTCTTTGATACAGTTGACCACCCACTTCTCCTCAAAAAACTCCACACCTTTGGTCTCCGTGACTGTACTCTTTGCTTGTTCTCTTCCTACTTATATCCAACTGCACCTTTAGCGTTTCTTACAACTCTACTACCTCCTCTCCCTTTCTCAGTTGTGGTCCCCAAGGTTCTGTTCTTGGACCTCTCCTATTCTCAATATACACCTCCTCCCTGGGTCCGCTGATACCCTCCCATTGCTTCCAATACCACCTCTATGCTGACAACACCCAAATCTATTTCTCTACCCCTCAGCTCACTCTCTCTGTCTCACATATCACCAATTTCCTATCAGATATATCAGTCTGGATGTCACATCACTTCCCCAAACTCAATCTATCCAAAACCAAACTTATAATTTTTCCTCCACCATAAGCCCCATTCCCGGATCTCTCTGTCAAAATCAATGGCACAACTATAAGCCCATCCCCACACCAAGGTTCTAGGTGTGGTCCTGGACTCTGAACGCTCCTTTAAGCACCATGTCTAATCACTGTCCAAATTCTGCCACCTCAACATCTCCAAAATACGCCCCTTTCTAACCAAAGACACAACAAAGCTC